>NC_058189.1:11515000-12140000 GCF_907165205.1 Coccinella septempunctata | reverse complement strand
ACTCAAAAACAAAAAAAGATAGAGGAATGCAGTTGATGGCATTATTAGTTTCTCTGAAATAGACGACATGAATGGTACATTCATTTTCCTCTATCTCGTTGGGTTGAAAAGTTGTATTTCAGGTATCACCAATTTTGCCCAGCCTGTACAATAAATAAGATCATTAAGATGAAAATATACCCCAACAAACGTCGAACAATATTTCATGAATTGGTCAGGGGGCTTCAACTATTTCGTATAGATATTTCTTACATCCACTTCTATGGAAATTGCAACAAAAAAGTTTTGGAATCTCTTACGTTATATTCTCATTGATATAGGTATTTTTTTTATTTTTGTTTTTTTCTTCAGTGTTCTATAGTTATATGCTCAATTCTGTATTAAATATAATAATAATAATAATATGTGGAAAGTCCATTGTGCGTAATCTAAATATTAATAATATGTATATAGAAAATCATGGTGATAATTACTTATTATTATTCTATCAGTTTTCATTTGTTCACTTGGGAGTAGATACTCGTAATGTCATGAGTATAATGTTAATTAACGATATTATTTTTGGAATAATCTATCCAATTTCCAAAAACCTTCAGATAGATAGAAAAGATCCAGTTTTCATTGAATATATCGAGGAATGCAACATTTTTTTCTACGGAAGCAAAAGCTTTTATCTTTACATAAGCTCGTCGTTTTTCTTTGCCTTAAGAATAAACCAAAATTTTTTAATAAATCCTACTACTTTAATGAACTTTCTGTCCCTTTGTGAGGGTTTTTCATTCACAAGCAACTATTCATTTCTGTCCTATAGATTTCCTATAAAACCTTCATTATTATAAATTGGAAAACTGATCTCAAACTTGATCACAAATGAGATGTTGAATCTTCTCGATTCTAGTAGTTATAATCGACTTTATTACCCGTGAATCCTTTTCTCTTTCTCCCTTCTCATACGAACGAAGAACTAAAGCGGGCTCTTATATTTAATTCGGTGGCCAAATTGTTAAGACGGAAAATTTACGCTTCGTAGATAATTTAATCATTCGGTTAGTTAGGCGAGTCTTCTGCAGCTTCCAAACGCCAGTCCGCGGGCCTCTGGATCCGAATTTATTAGAAATATTGATTGATTAACAGGGGATTCCTCTGTTTTTCGCTGTTTGTGTTCCGAAGTTCAAAGGATTAGTCCTAACGAATCTCTCGCGATTTAACACTCGAATAACTTCGTGTTATCTCATTTCTTATGGCTTCGCCATGGAAGATGGTATGCTCGTGGAATGATAGATATGCCAGTTTCACGATTGGGCAGAAATTAGGATTCTTCATTAGACTCAATTTCAGCTTTGAAGAAGGAAGTTTACTTGCATTCGAAATATTCAAAAAGATGTTTAGCTTGGTTTGTAGGAGGCCGTGAAATGTATCATTGGGATTCCTCAAGGACCTTAAGCACGAGAAAGGGGCAACTGAAAGGGGTGAAGTTATGGCGATTTCTGAATTTTTCTTGTTTTTTTTTTTAATGATCAAACATAAACATAAATCTTCAAATTCTGGGACCAAGATAACACCCACTTTGAATAAAAATTGTGTGTATAGACATTGTTAGGTTAAACCCCCCCAAAATCAATATATTCGATAATATAACTATATATCTTACGTTTTTATATGTGAAAAGAAAAAAAAAACCTTAGTACCTACATCAGACAGAGAGTAGATCATATATTAAAAGAAGATTCCTGAAGTTAAAAGAAACACTTTTCCCTTACAATTATTTTCATTTGGGCTTGGTGGAAAAGATGAAGGCTCTTGATTATCCATAAAAAATGCAATTTTCAGTTATACAAGGTGTATATTTGAATCGTACAAATATTATTATTATTATTCTGAAAATAATTTTGTTTTTTCAGGGCTCAGCTCATTTTGAAAACTTGGCTATATATTTTTATCAGGACCGAATCGGAAAAAAAAAAGATATAGAAAATAAGTGTTTCTTTTGACATCAAGAATTTACTATACTTTTGAAGTAAAATGCATAATGTAGTTATTTTAATGATGAAAAAAATCATATACATTGCATTTCAGAAAATGAAGATAAATCGATTTGAAATTCGTCATGTTGATAGTCTTTTTGTGGACACTTCATATGCTGGAGATGCTTTAATATAGCTGGCTATAATTCTTAGAAACCTTCTCTTTTAATCCATGTAAAGCTGTTATTGGTATGTGCAAGGGTTCGTGAATTATAATTAAATAACGTAGCCTCTACAGGTATCATTTTTTTGTGGAAATGACAAATATTTCGAAAACTATTGAAGAAAAATATGTGAAAATATACAAAAGCATGTAGGAAGTTCCGGAGAGAATTGAAAATCACTATTAAATATAGTGTGTCCCATTTGAAAAAAGTCAACCTCCATTCCTCTTTTGTGGGACACCCGATATATTCGAAAATAGTTAGATTGTGCTATTCTTGAAGTAATTCAAGTTTGTATCGGAAAAATTTTGCGAAACTACAGCTACAGTTATATCGTCCGCTGCGGCACTAGTGGGATACCCTGTATAACACAGCAGAAGGCACTGACTGATATTCTAACACAGGTTCAAAAATCATTTTGTGGATTACGAATTTTAATTCTCTCATGAATTTTGCGTTCAATGACATATAGTTATTTTCAGGAGTGATTGAAGTTTTATCATAGGATAATAAACCTCATATATCTCATTTATTTTTGTAATTTTTAGTTTTATTTCAGATTATTCATCAATATTTTCCCTTGGGAAAATAATGTTTTCAATAATATGTACTTGAAAAACATCAATCACTCCTAAAGTCTTTTTATAACTCAGTGAAATTTATTATTATTTATTATTATGTCAGGAATAAATATATCAATTTTTTTCTCTAACAAATTGTGAATGAAAACTTTGATTTCAGGCTGTTATGGGTAAAAGAAATCAAGTTCAACTTTGTAGAACTCTATAAAAAAAGTCTGGCATATATTCTGCTTATTAGGATAAGGCATAATAATTTTCATATTTTTAATTCAATTCGAAATAATGTTCCATTTGATTTTTGACTGGCATGGATGAATTAATATAAACATGAATTTGACTCTTATCTGCGGAATGTATATAGTTTTCTAACGGATATTTCGCAATATATGGCAGGCTGGGAAAATACGAATTTAGAAAAGAAATATAATCTACCCGGGATCACAATGATCCTTTCTCTTCGAACTAGGACCGTGATAACTTTTTGAATCGAGGAGAATAGTGAATTGTAGAGTTATTTTCAGGAAAGTTGCGCAAATCTTTCGAGAATTGGAGTTTGTTTTTAGTTTTCTTCATCGTGACGGTTTTCTTCACATGCTTATCAATTTTCTGATGTTATTAATGTTGTTGATTATTATCGATCATTATTACTTTCTTATTTAATTTTTTCTTTCATTTTTATAACTGAGGTTTGTTGATTTGCTGCTCATTATATTTTTTGAATTATTCTCAATATATCTTCACTATCGTTTTACACTGAAATATTATGCAAGTAAAGCCGCGGGTCTACATTGAATTCAATCGAAATTGGAAACATGATTGTATCAATTTTGAATACTGATTAATATGCTTTCAAATACTTCTCTAGGTTAAATGTATATATTCCAGTTCTGTGATTAAAACTACAAAAATTTTTGAAGATCTTTTGCGACCAGATTTTAAGCTGCGTCTGGACATTCAAGGCCTACTGGGATGTCAATCATTCATGAAAATACTATAGCTAGTATCGTCATAACATCGCATATTATGCGAATTATATTGGAGTTATGACGTATCTAGCTATAGTATATTCATGAATTTTATTTGCGCTTATTTGTTTTTGCTCGATAAATTCAAAACTGTCTTGCAAGTCAGTGTAGCTTGCGCTCAAAGGTGGAAAAAACGGATGAGAACTCTGAATATCCGAGAAATGCAATATCTCATTGGAAACTGGAAGGACCCTACATCTTATTAAAATGAGGAATATTAGTAGAAATGGCGAACACGTACGGGCGCTGCGCAGCTCCGGTTAATATCGGGAATATTAAAATTTTAACTTCCTCCCCCTCGTGGGGAGGAGATCCCCCAGAAGGAGCGTCGTTTAATTTCAACCATCTCGTATGTCAATGTATGTCGGACGGATCACTATTGCAATGGAGCGGAACAGCGTCTGGGGAAAGCGTGCGCCGTTGGAAAGCTTCCAGCACGGACTGGCGCTTCGGAAAAACCCGCTTCCCGGCGTCGATAAAGCGAAACTGAAATTCATTACATGCTTGGCTTCATGGGGAGATTGTATTTTTTGCGTTTTCGAGTATTTTCCATATCTGAGCCGTTGGGTGCTTAGATTACGCCGATGTATATGTTCCGAGTTCGCTTAGAGCGACGCCATCTATAGGAACGTCGCGAGAATATGAAATAAGTGGATATTTCCGTGTCTATCCAGCCGCGCATATTGGGTCTGGAGACATCGGTATGCAGGACGAGATAACTCACGTCGCGATTCGAATGTGGATTCTATCATTTTCTATCCCTATCCCCCCCTCTATACAGGATGTTGACTAAACCGTCAAATGTAAACCGTGAATAGAGGTCACTGAGATGAGTTCAAAAACATCATTTTCTGAAATTTCTTCAGTTTCGTTTGACTATAACTCCTAAAATATTCGATCAATAGGAAATACTCCTTCTGACGAAAATGTCACATTTTGAAACAACCATTTCAACCGTTTCCCAAAAACAATTATTTTATTTACATAAAAATTAAAAATGGTTATTTAAAATTTAAAGCGTTTCGTTTCTGTTGCACAAGTTGGCAACATCGACTGAAATATGCCTTGATAATAAAGGACAACAAATACATTATCTTGATGAGATAGACAAAGATGGCTGTCTATGAAGTCTGCGACGAACGAGGAAGATCGTAAAATTTTATGGGATTTTTATGGCCGGTTGCAGTTGAAGCTCGCCAGTAAGTACGCGCCTGTAAATCAACAGCTGTTATTTTATAAACAAGCTGATCGGACATTGTTCTTTTTATTTTCTAGTAGGCGCTGTTGCCAAATCGTAAACTAGAAACGATGCTATTTAAATTTTAAAATCCCATATTTGAGGAATGATTTTGAATAGTTTCCGCGGTGCATTTGAAAAAATCATGAATGAAATTCATTCAGTTTAAACTTGCATATGCAGTGATAATCCAAATTCAGGAGAATTCCCCATTCAATTGATAATTTATATTTAGGTTGAAGTTGTCAGTTCCAATGAAACGGACATTACAATTTGACAAAAAAGAGGCTTCATTTAACTTCAAACTCATGAAAAATACCTAGTATGAAGTTTTCCATCATAATTTTAACATTTTCATTATCAGCATGTATAATTTTCTCAAAATAAATGAATCATTAGTATGCCCCACCTGTGGATCATGTTTTATAAATTAATATTGTCAGACGCCTCTAAGGAATAAGGAACTTCATGAAAGTGGATTTTGAAATTCTAAATTGCAATTATTCTATAACATACAGGGTGTTTTCAAAGGTGAGGCTTTTTTTTTGACAGAAGGTAGAACTCATCAAAATAAGTCATTTAACCAAAAATTTTCTGTATAAAATATCCAAGATGGCTGAGATACAACCCGGAGAAGTTCGACAAAATTTCATTGAATTTCAAGTACGGGACTGTGGAAGGTGACTCCGGCATCGCAAAAACGAAACAAAACATAAACATATGGCTGGACAATGAATGGTTCAGTACCAAGTTTATCGGATTAGATGTATCAGTTCACTTTTGAGAGAATCATAATTGTATCGTGCTATTTAGGGTGAAAAAAAATTTTAAAAATCGAGGCAGTTTCTTGAAAGTACGTAAGTTATGTTGAAAAAGTGCTATCATGTTTCCCCATTGTATCTCATTTTTACGACGATTGTTGGAATGTTCGAACAAGAAGATTGTGATGCCCATTGTGGAAAAATTCGTGAATAATTCAGACGAATTTCATTGGTGAGATTTTGAAGAATTATTTTTTTTTACACGTGTGTCCAAGTCTCTTCTATCAGTTGGTATCGAAATAAGGCATTTCATAAAATCGTGTAAGTTACAAATAATGAGATCAATTCGGCAATCCTAAGTTTCCATTTTCATTGCCACGTAAATAACGAACGAGCCAATATCCTAAACGAAACCACATGGTCGAATCAGGAGATAAGTTTTTACCACTGCTTTGCGATAATTCAGCTAACAAACAGTCCAGGGTCGTATAAGGATCTATTTCAGTGATCATTTTCAATTTTTTTTTCAACTTTATCATTTTGAATGTTCTGTATAGGTTATTTTGGTGAAACGTTTCATTTTGACTAGTTCTACCTTTTGTTCAAAAAAAGCCTCACCTTCAAATACATCGAAGTGTATTGGCCTAGTAGTGAACAAACTAATGACGGAAAATTGAAAGAAATACTAACAGGCATTGGTTTCCCTGATGAAAAATGTGCTGATTGTGGAAGAAAATCATAGGGAATGTATTTTGTAGAAAAACTGTAATATTATCGGTGACTACGTGCAATATCTGATGAATCTGAAGAATTTCAGAAAATAATCACAGTATTTCTCAAGTTCCATTTCTTTTCAGCCCAGAATAATGAATTGTCGCATTGTGTCACACACGTGTAACTCTCCCAGCTCACTTCCTTCAATTTAATCTCGGGAATCAATAGCAGCTGTATCGAACAGAAAGAGCGCAACAAAATCTTGAAAAAGTTCATTTAGAATAATGTTAGTTCAGTGTTTATGAACGACATTCCGGCAAAGATCTTGTCTACCTGGCACCCACAATGAGCAAGTAACAAAAGATACGAAATCCGTCCATTGTACGGTTACCTGGCAACGGAATTCAATATTGTCCCATTCACCCGACACGAATCTATTAAAAAATCGCCGTCACCTCTCCCCGAAAACGCGTTCTCATTCTCTCCTTCATTTTTGATCAGGCCATTTATGGATTTGGTTTTATCATTTGTCTTCTTGAAGTCTCAGTGGCGTCTCCTCGCGAAACTGAGCACTGAACTTAATGATCATCTCCTAAACGCCTGTTGTTATGGACAATAATAAAAAAATAATCTTTTCAGCTGAGGATGATTTACATTATACAGTGTGTATATGGTTAATTGCGAGAAAAACCTTATCAAAAAATAGTATAATGTGGATATTTCATATAAATTTTTCTCGTTCGGTCCCTGCTTAGATACAGCTGGCAAAACTGAGTGGGAAACATTGAGTAAACGTTTTGTTGGAGCGAAAATGCAATAAAAAAAATTGGGTTGGTATTTCCCTACCATTGCAAGGCTAAAAAAGCCACCTTTACAATTTGTTTTGAAGAAAGTTTTTTTATTCATATTAGACCATTGAAACATTTTTTTTTCGAACAAATAAAGTCTCTTGTAATTTCTTGCTAAAAGTGACGGTTTTTGAGAATGAAAAATTATCAAAAGATTCGTAGCGTGGAAATTATTTTCGAACTTAAATTTATCTAGTAGGCGGATATCATCCTTACATTATAGGGGAACACCACAAAATTTTGTTGAAATTGCCTTTTCAGTTTCACTTCCATAGAATGTCCGTTCAATTTCATTTCAATGTCAGTTTTCTTGTCACCCACACTTTCTTTGACTAACGATCATGTCTTAAATTTTTTCGCACAATTCATTTACATGTACGTATATCTGTCAATACACAGGGTGTTTTCAAAGGTGAGGCTTTTTTTGACAGAAGGTAGAACTCATCAGAATAAGTCGTTTAACCAACAATTCTCTATATTAAATATCCAAGATGGTTGAGATACAATCCCTAGAATTTCGAAAAAATTTCATTGAATTTCGAGTACGGGACTGTGGAAGGTGACTCCGGCATCGCAAAAACGAAAAAAAAAATAAACATATGGCTGGACAATGAATGGTTCAGTACCAAGTTCATCGGTTAAGATGCATCAGGTCACTTTTGAGAGAATCATAATTTTTTTATCGTGCAATTTAGAGTGAAAGAAAATGTAGAAAATCGAGGCAGTTTCTTGAAAGTTCTTTATATTAGTAATGTTGAAAAAGTGCTATGATATTTTCCCATTTTTACGACGATTGTTGGAATGTTCGAACAAGAAGATGGTGATGCCCATTGTGAAAAAATTCATGAATAATTCAGACAAATTTTATTGGTGAGATTTTTAATTATTATTCTATTTTTTACACTTGTGTCCTAAGTCTCTTCTGTCAGTTGGTATCGAAATGAGCCATTTAATAAAATCGTGTGAGTTACTTAAAAATAATGAGAACAATTCGGCAATCTTAAGTTTCCATTTTCATTACCACGTAAATATCGAACGAGCCAAAATCCTAAACGAAACCACATGGTCGAATCAGGAGATAAGTTTTTTCTCACTGCTTTGCGATAATTCAGCTAACAAACGGTCTAGGGACATATTAGGATCTATTTCAGTAATCATTTTAAATTTTTCGTTCAACTTTGTTATTTTGAAAGTTTTGTATAGGTGATTTTTGGTGAAACGCTTCGTTTTGATCAGTTCTACCTTCTGTTGAAAAAAAGCCTCACCTTCAAATACACCCTGTATCAAGCACGGCATTCCATAAATTGACAAAAATATGTTCTGTATCTCGGTAAAACATTGGCAAGCTCAAAACTATAAGAGGCAATAAGGATCGTTTCAACTTTATTCGTGATTTTTGTCATCCGTCTATCAAAGCAATTTCAATAATTCATTTACGTGTCAACTCATTGTAGAAAATATATGGACTGTCCAAAGTCCAAGATTAACATCAATAATAAAAAGAAAAAAAACTAACTGTAACGCCACTGTGTGGGTCACGCAGCTGAAGCCCGGGACTTATGAGGAGGTGTGTATTGTCACAGAAATATCTCTTTTATCAAACCAGTACGGTACAACTGTGCACGTGTTTTTTCTTTATTTTATGTTAATGAATTAAAATTCACATCACGAACGGACACATGATTTATCAATGTTCCATCTAGAATCTAATTAATTCAGAGAAGCTCTGGATATAAAGATGTGTAATGAACTCTAGTGAATGAAAAGGATATTCCACCAGTGGCGGATCAAATCCCGATTCTCACAACTGATGAAAAGATATAGCCATTTTGAGTTCTCATAATAAGCTGTGCCATCCTTGGAAAAACAAGATAACTTTCAAAATAACTAGCTAAATCTGTGACACTACACATCTGTGGATCTTTTTAAAAGGGTTGTATTCAGTCAAAGTACCAAATTTTTAAAATTTCACAGATACTTTTTAATTTTTGAACATCGAATTACTCGACAATGGCCATTATACGAGTAAATATGAAGAATACTTTTATTTTACCAAAAGTTTAAATATTCATCAGATACCGTCCAACTTAAATAGTTTCAAGAGTTGAATTCTTTGAATTTTTGGTATTTTTATGGTACGTTGAGGTCATAATGAGAGAACTGAAAGACGTGGGTGATATCTTGTGTTCGAAAAATATTCATTAAATAAATGAGAAGCTATATTCCGAAATTCATTTCATTCGATAACACCGTGTGAGATAGAACTAAAAATAATTTTTTTTTATGGTTTTTCAACAGCCCGTATCTTTTAAACCGAGCCGATTCGAAAAAAATGGTAGAGGAAAAAAGTGTTTCTTTTGACCTCAAGAAAATTCTTTAAAAATATTTGTACGATTCAAAGATACACCCTGTATAACTGAAAATTTCATTTTCATGGATAAAGAAAGCCTTTATCTTTTCCACCGAGCACAAATGGAAATAATTGTACCTAAGGGAGAAGTGTTTTTTTTTACCTCAGGAATATTTTGTTAAAATATGATCTACTCTCTCTCTTTCTGGTGTACTAAGGTTTTTTTTTTCAATAAACATCCAAAAACGTAAGATTTATAGTAATATTGAATATATTTATTTTGGGGGGGTTTAACCCAACAATATCTGTACACACAATTTTTATTGAAAGTGTGTATTATCTTGGTCCCAGAATTCGAAGATTTATCTTTATGTTTGATCATTTAAAAAAAAATAGAAAAATTCAGAAATCTCCAAAACTTCACCCCTTTCAGTTGCCCTTTTCTCATACGTAACGTCCTTGACGAATCCCCAATGATACATTTCACGGTTTCATCGCCTACCCCCTCTGGCCGTGGACATCGAAATAAATTCCCTGACGTAGATAAAAATGAAAGATACAACACAAGGAGCTACGTGTATCAAAACAGAAATAATTCATCAAAGGAACTTATTGAAATTCCGAAAACGTAAGGGCAAATCGTGCCGGATGCGAGGTATTTGTTTAGGCTCGAAACGGGGGTGTTCCTCGCTACCTCAGCTAATTTGTTACACCGGACAGGTAAGACTGTTACCATTCTACGAAAGAATGAATGGATGCATATGGGTCTTCGCCATTATCGGGGCATACGCTCGAAATGAATTGGAGGCGAATCGAGGGTAGTTTTTGTCGGGAAAATATGAAACTGGGGCTGGTAATGAATGAGAGAAGGGTAGGTTTCTTCGGGGTTTGGTTTGGCGGGACTCAGGGTGTCATTCATTCATTTTGGGGCCAACAGAGGGTTTTGATACAGATTTATTTTTATTATCAAATAATTCTAATCTAAGTGAAAATTTTCACCTGATAAATGGAGGTTTGTTAATTAATATTTTTCGAGTATCTCTTCAACATTTTTGGAATTATAAATTTTCTCATATTCCTCAAAATGTGTGTATAATAAATGCCTAATAAATGTGTGCATCGAATGTTGATCGATGTTTTCGAATAACATTGAATCATTATCAATACTAGGATTTTTTATGGTTTTTGTTCCAGCCTAATCTAACCTAAACTGTGATAATTTCACAGGAGGTCCGCAAACCTCTTATAATGTTCACTAAGCAGGGTGTTTTCAAAGGTGAGGCTTGACAGAAGGTAGAACTTATCAAAATAAGTCGTTTAACCAAAAATTTTCTATGTAAAATATCCAAGATACAACCCCTAGGAATTCGACAAAATTTCATTGAATTTCAAGTACGGGACTGTGGATGGTGGCTCCGGCATCGCAAAAACGGAACAAAACATAAACATATGGCTGGACAATGAATGGTTCAGTACCAAGTTCATCGGACTAGATGCATCAGGTCACTTTTGAGAGAATCATAATTGTTGTATCGTGCAATTTGGGGTGAAAAAAAAATATAGAAAATCGAGTCAGTTTCTTGAAAGTGCTTATGTTAGTTATGTTGAAAAAGTGCTATGATATTTCCCCATTTCATATCATTTTTACGACGACTGTTGGAATGTTCGAACAAGAAGATTTTGATGCCCATTGTGAATAATTTAGACGAATTTTATTGGTGAGATTTTGAAGTATTATTCTATTTCTTTCACTTGTGTTCTAAGTCTCTTCTGTTAGTTGGTATCGCAATGAGCCATTTCACAAAATCGTGTAAATTACTAAAAAATAATGACAACTACATGGTCGAATCAGGAGATAAGTTTTTTTCCCACTGCTTTGCGATAATTCAGCTAACAAACGGCCTAGGGTCGTATAAGGACCTATTTCAGTAATCATCTTCAATTTTTTTTTCAACTTTATCATTTTGAAAGTTTTTTATTGATAATTTTTGGATAAACGCTTCATTTTGACCAGTTCTTTCTTCTGTTGAAAATAAAAAGCCTCACCTTCAAATACACCCTGTATTTTATTCAGATTTCTGAATACCCTGCAAAAGGTGAAAAAAGAAGAATTATCCACATTTTCGTATACACGAAGTTTCACTTATTTAATGAAATTTCAAAATGGCCTATCGCTAATTGAGTAAAGTCTCTAATTATTTCGAAAATAATAATCGAGTCGTATCTCTCTTTCAATATAAGAATATCTTGATAGTACAAGAAAGAATTGTATCGATATAAACTTTTCGAGTTTTTACTGATTCTTTTGAACATTCTTTCTTGGTACTCGATACAATGAGATCAAAAAATTTTGCACCAAAAACTAATAGGTACAAATTGGAAATATTTCCGCAGTTAGGGAGGCACTCAAGTTACATATGAAAAAACATAGAACTACTCTTTGTTAGGCTAAAACTATAAAGAAAAGGTAATAAAATTATAGGTTCTCCTTAGTACGCTTATTTTAATTAACAATGGAATTTTGTGCCAAATAGATATTGAAAGGTTCTTTTCAAAAATGTCAAAAAAAACATGGAGAGGATTTTGCCCACTTATGAACTTGACTGGCCCACTCAAACTCTAACTCTATCCTCAAAGTAGTCTTGCTATAAATCTGCATATTCAACATGTTGTCATTGAAATGTCTGCCTGCATGATTTTGTTCTCATAACAGTAAAATGTAAAAAGAATTAAAATCCAACACTTATCAATAGACGAATCTCGCGGTCCTAGAATAAACGCAAAAAAATCTTGTATGAAAACTTATTTTACTCTGCATACAAATCACGAATGTGTTTGACAAATATTCGCAAAGGATTAATCATTCGGATAATTCCAAAATGCGAACTAATTCCAACTACACAATCAATCTGTTCTGAGCAGTCAAATGAACTCATCAGACAATTAAAAAGGAACAAATCTAATTGCTGGTCATTCGGTGCCACACGTAATTATTTAATAGGCATGATTGGCGAAGTCTCGTCATTATTTATTTTTAAACCGTACGAATTCCGTATTCGTAATAAAACGCAGAGTCCGTGGGTTGTATTTAAAAGTGGATAGTAGGCGATTTTAGTTGTAATAAATGTTCCGCCGTGGAACAGTATCAGAATGTATAACTTAGTTAAAAACGCCAGTTTAAATGACCCAACTTAACCAATAATTTAACTCTATAAAAACTGGTATCATTGTTCTGCGGCAATAAATTTGAAGTTTTCACATTAAATCCTTTTCAATTCCCGACTGTGCGTTCTTTTGGTAGCCCCGAGATTTAGAATTCCGTAAAGAATGGTGTGCGCACTTCTTTATATTCAAATGAGTAGCACAGATTGTGTTTCGTGGCCCTCTTCGTAAACACTTGTTCCGAATGGATCTTGCTGCGTCGCGTTTGTGAATGAACTAGAAGGTTGTAAGGTGCACGAGTTGACCTGAGTCAGCAGACTCCCGAAGCCGACATACAGAGTGTCCCAATTGAAACGAGAAAATTTTCACGAAAACTCACGTCAAAATTTGACATTTTTTTAAACAATTATTTATATGGGAAGTCCGGGAGAGTTGAACACCTTTACACTCTGAAGACACTTAATTGTATCTGTAAATGGTAGCAACTCATTTTTTTTTACGTGAAGATATCATGCCCAAATGGGCAACGATAGATAACGCGACTCTACAAAAAATTTTTCGTTCTTTGTCCTAACGTTTATACTAGGATTTTCCGGTTAATTATGCACAAACAGGAAAAGAAAATACCTTTTTTTGGTATAAAGTTTGCTTTTGTGATAGTTATAGTATTAATACTCATTCTTAATTTTTTTTTATAATTTTTAATAATTCAAAAACCGCACGATGAGAGTGGGGTGTTTACCCTTACAAAAAGTGTCACTAGTGGGCACTCGAGTCATAAACAACGATAAGGTGTTGTTTACAAGCCCAGACAAACGTCGTCAAGAAAGTGTAAATACGATGCTGATGCATTTTGTTTTAGGTATATGTGGTCAATTCATTAGAATTCGTGACGTGAAATACGAATTAAAGACATTTCACGTTCTCTCTGAAGCCTATGAAGCATATTTTGACTTTCCTGTTTGGAATCAAGACAAGCCATGGGCTCTACATGTTGCTTGTAGTTATTGTAAATGACATCGTCTCCTAAACACAGAAGCAAACTTTTTCATGCCATATATTTTTTAATCGTCTAATTAGGACCTAAACTATCGAAATTTTATGCTTTGCAGTCAAAGTCAAATTTGGTGTTGACCCGTGTAATAGCAGAGTGATGGTGAGATGTACATTTTGGGTAGAACAATCCTTTTCTTTAGGAACAGAAAATTGGCTCATGTCTCCCTAACCCATGTGAGAGTTGAACAGGGAGCGAGAGAGACTTGGCTATAAGTTTGTTTTTCAGGAAGAACATTGAAAGAAAACAATTTCCAATGACCAACGATTGTCTATGTCGAGGTTTTCTTCATCAGATATATCATCGTATGAAATACATATTTTCTATTTCAGAGGCACTCTCACTTATTTAAATTTTTTAAACCTTTGTTTATTTTTTTATATTCATTTCTTTTATTCAATTTTATTTTTTTGAAGCGAACTATTATCTAATCTCAGTGCGGGAAACTTGAACCACTGATTATATCTCCCGACTATAGCATGTATCAAGTCTGCCTCACTCCCTTTAAAAAAGATGTCTTCTTGAAACTTTGACAACTATTATTAAAAAGACTCATCGTTTGTAAAACAATATTAATCAATGAAAGCAATAAAACTATTGAATTTTTCAGACAGTGTAACAAACAAAAATTATTCAATTTCTTACTTCCTAACAACAAAATGAGGTTCAACCCTCTCACTCCCGAACTGTTCTGATGGCGGCCAAAATGGAGCCGTCACTAGGTGTGCCTTGTTACGAGTATGTCGCAAGCCATTTTACGATACCGGTAGCGTGAAATTTGAATTGACATATTTGAGGTGGTTCAAGTCTCCTACCTGAGTAAGTCTCCCGGACTCCCCCTATATATTCCCTCTCGGACAAATTTCTCTCTGTCATAGCCTTCTTTATCCCCCTGAAGCCACATGGTATTCTTCCTCATTTCTTTCTTTCCTGGTGTGTCCATTCTAAGAATATCAATGAATTTATAGCTAACTATATACTTCCGTTACAACCGATAGTGACAAAAACTTGAAAATATAAAGAGTTTCTTGTCACACCAGATAACACCCTTAAATTGAATTTCATGAAAATAACTTTTGTAGTTTTTTTGGGTGAGGTTAACAAAGAATGACTGTATATTTGATCAAGTGTTGAAGAGCTTTTGACCTACGAGAGTGCTTTCCCTTTTCATTTATGGCTGGTTCATGGAGAGTTAAAACCCAAAAAAAAACAATGTAAAGGGCACAGAATGATCACGTGACCGTGACCACCATCTGCCAATTAGATTGGTTCCTTCCTTAGGTATTGGTTCTTAGTAAGTCTGCATAAATCCACCATTACCATCAGGTTGGGTTAAGTTATTTTCGTGTTCTCATGGTGGGTTTATACGGTGTTCCTAAAAACTAAGAAAATAACCAACATAATTGGCTGATGGTGATGACGTTATCGCCATCTGTCCATTATATTGGTTCTCTCCCTGGTCTTCGTTCATTGGAAGTCTGAGTAAATCCATCATCACTAGTTGTTTCGATATCTTTACATATGCATCATATATCTTGTACGTAATGATTATCTAAAATTATATCAACAATACCAACAAAAATACAGGCTTTTCTTGACAGAAAAGGTAGAAGTAATCGAAACAAGTCATTTTATCAAAAATCGTCCACATAAAATATTCGAGATGGCTGAGGTACAACCCCTGGAATTTCAATGAAATTCTATTAAATTTTAAGGTGATTCCGGCATCGGAAGAAAGAAACAAAACATAAACATACGGCTGGACAATGGTTCAGTACATCCGAGTCTATATGTTGAGTTGCATCAGGTCACTTGAAAAACTGGTTGTATCGTGTGATTTGGGGTGAATACAATGTAGAATATTGGGACAGTTTATTGGAAGTGCTTATGTTGACGAAGTGCTATTATTGTTTCCCTATTTCACCCCATTCTTACGACGAGTGTTAGAGGGTTAGAACAGAAAGAAGATTTTGATGACCATCGTGAAAAAATTTGCGAATATGTTATTTAAATGAATTTTTTTGGAGAGATGTTGAACTGATTCTATTTTTTTACACTTGTGTCCTAAATCTTTTTTCGTCAGTTAGTATCGAAATGAGTCATTTCATGAAACCGTTAGTAACAAAATAATGAGAAAAATTCGGCAATCCTAAGTCCCCATATTGATTCCAAGTAAAAATCGAACGAGCCAATATCCTAAACGAAACCATTTAGTTGAGTTAGTTATAAGTTACTAAAGTTCTACCCAATGCTTGCTTGGCGATAACAAATGTTTTAAGGTCGTATTAGGATCTATTTCACTTATTTCGGTAATTATTTTCAAGTCTTTTTCAATTTTGTGATTTCGAAAGTTTTGTATAGGTCTGTGATTTTTGTGAAAAGTTTTATTTTAACCAGTTCTACCTTCTGTTAAAAAAAGCCCCATCTTTAAATACACACCGTAGATATATCTAGTCTATAGAATACCTATTTGCCTTAGTCCTCGTAGTCTGATATAACATAATTTCATTCCATTCCAGAGACATTAGAGATCTCATGTCTGCAACACGAGAAAGTACGATTTAATAAGTAAATCTTTTGTAATACGCTTTATAATTTATCGAGTTCTGTGGAACTAACCGTTGTGAACATATCACAATGAAATATACATTGAGAAGTAGACCCAAACGTTTTTACATTATAAATGTGGTTTTCGATCATGTACATAAATAATACTCAGTACTACAATTCCTCATTAATTAACGTCTACTTCGACTCTCCTAGCGTAACACAGATTACCCAACATTATACTACGAATTGATTTTTTGTGGGTTCTATGGACTATGGGGCATAATTAGAAGCGTGACTCTGAGATCCAACATTGGAAAAACTAATTTCACGCAAATGACTCAAATCAAATTGGTCCCGAAAGAAGTGGATCACTATTATTTAGAAACTCATACCGGCAACGAAAATATCCAATGGGAAGTGTTTATCAGTAATTGAGATATTCTCCAGAGGCCAGAAGAAATCCTTACATATTGTTTCTTTACATCGGATTTTAACGTGCGTTTAAAAAAAATCGTCGTCAAGTAGGCTATGACTATGGAATTTTGAACGTCCATATTTCGTGTTTAGACGTAATTCTTAACTTTTGCTGTACTATTTTTTAGGTGAACTGTCAAGTTATAGAGTTTTGGCCCATGGAAAGTGTCTGTCACTTATAATGTAACTTCAGAATAATATTCTTTAAAACATATAAAAATCAGCCATGTGAAAATAAGTTAAGTAACACTTATTTTTAGTTAACTTTGCCACCTGGTATCTGCCCAGGTGTCACTAGCAAGCTCCATAAGTTCGCAGGTATTCAAAGCACATGAGACTCTGGGATCTTACTCTATAACTGTCCTTGTAGGATCCAAAAAAAATTGTACTTCGGTATGCATCAGTCACTGAAAAAATATGGGACCTATTTTCATGTATGCAACTTAAACAGTAGAACGTTATGAATAAGGAGGAAGCATCATGCCTTTTTATAGCTAAATTGAAACAAAGGATTGCTCTTCATAAAAGTTATATCAGGACTAACAAAAATACATGTGCCCTTGTCGTTCATTCTCTAGAGGAACAATATGAACCAGATTTTATTAATGTAGAAATATTAGATTCTGAAAGGAACCCAACAAATAGAAACTTTCTTGAAATGGTTAGTATTTCACAATATTCAAATAGTATGAACTCAAGAAGAGATATAAGTGGTCTCAGTTCCATGTTTTCTTATTTAATTCATTTCGATTAAAACCACTCAAATAATGCCAATATTTAAAAAAAATTTCAATTACAGTAGATATCTAAATTGTGAAACGATATACAGGGTGGTCCAGATCGTAACCAAGAAATTTCAACCACGTATTCTACATCAAAAATAAGCCCTAGTTTGTCATATAAACATATGTCGAGAAATGTTTTCTCTCCGAGATACGGGGTATTAAAATTATAGAAAAAAAAAATGTTTCTTATTAATAACTTTCACACTGCTTGAAATATTTTTATGAAATTTGGGACATAATTTTTGAGCGTCAAGGAGCACTTTTTGCATTTTATCATTTCTTTTCTTTCCTACCAGTGGCGTCCGTACTGCAGCTAGACTGAATATTTTCAGATAAAAAATGATATGCCACTGGTTTTTCCGACAATGAAAATTACTTTTTAAATCCTTATTTAATTTGGAGTAAATTCGGTTTCTTGACTTTTTGCTGTACGAGGCACCGTTTCCGGTTAAAAAAATAAAACACATTCTCATGCATGAAGAAATCGCCAAAGTTTGATATAGCAATTATTTATCATTATATACATACAATCCTCAATTTTCACCCTTCTACGATCAACCCTTATTTTTTAATAGCCATTATAGTAATTAAATCTTTAGGAAATTATTTATATGGCAAAACAACGTTTGCCGGGTCAGCTATCTATGAGAATCGGCCAACACCTATTTTTCATCCCCCTAAATGTTAGGGGTAGTCCACCCCTAAATTTTTTTTTTATTTTTTAGACAAAATTTTTAATTTCTATTTTTTTATGATACAACATGGAAATTATTCATATGGCAAAACAACGTTTGCCGGGTCAGCTAGTTTCATATAAATATTTCAAGCAGTGTGAAAGTTATTAATAAAAAACATTGTTTTTTCTATAATTTTACCACCCCGTATCTCGGAGAGGAAGCATTTTTCGACATATGTTTATATGACTAACTAGGGCTTATTTTTGATGTAGAATACGTGGTTAAAATTTCTTGGTTACGATCTGGACCACCCTGTATTGTCAACTGACATTCCGAGTCAAAAGTGAAAATCTAAAAACTGTTGATGATCTTCCATATATTTGTACACTATTCCATCTCTAATTGATATATTCTCAATTTCGTAAGCCTTTTATGATATTCATTTATGTCCTGAAGAGATAAAAAATAAATAATCTCGAAAGCTCGAGCAAGAAAAAAGAGTTCACAATTTAATTGAAGATTGCTGCTATCCCACTAATAATATATCCCACAAATCATTATAATTCATATAACAGCAACGAATTACAAATCATATCAAATTGAATTCTGATAACTTGTCCAATATTTATTTTCATGTACATAATTCAGTTCCTTAGTTTAATCATGGATTTTCAGTAACGACCAAATCAATTGAATATTTATAGAGAATTAATAAACATATTGAGATTTTTACTGTGCTTTATTCATATTACTAAAATAGGTAGGTCTTGTAATCTGTTTCAATGGAAGAAATGCTTTTAGAACTTTGGGCGAAATTAACATTTCCTTAAAAGTGCCTTTCCACTTTCCATACAAAATTACGATGTATAGGTTAACGTCATCATTGTTTACATTTTGGGAAGATGAAGTAATTCAAGAAAGGACCTACCTTCAGGCACCGAATATCAACGTTTAAAATTCCATAGCCTACTTGAAGACGATTTTTTTCGAACGCACGTTACAAAACCCCGTCAGATTTGTAACATTCACTTGTCATTTGAGAATCGTCAGATTCGGATTCGTGTAGAAGAGAGTAAGAAAAAGTGAAAAGTTCATGTAAAATTATCCACATTTCCCGGTTCATTATCGAGCAGTTTCCACTACATGGGAGTCTTAAGTTTCCAGGGCACATGAATCGTTCGAGTCGGCAAACAAGGAAGACGAGAAATTGGACTCCTTTGAATTCCTTGTTAACATTCCGGAAGGGATGGAGAAATTGGACATTTGATTAATTCCAAGGAAACGTTCTCTTCCTATTACATAGGTAGAAAAGATCCCGAGATTCGTGCCCCCAGAGGCACTCGCTAACTAGGGTCAAGAACGTACTAATATTTATCTGCAATTGCTGAATCCGGCGGGCCAATTAAATTTGTATACTCGAATAAATTCGCGGTAGAAGAATCGATTCTTGCGCGGTGGTTTGAGAGGAGTCTGGATTGTGGTTTTTCCGCTGTGGGTAGGGGAGAACAAAAAATTTATGAGTATAGATGGCGAGTTTTCAATGGTTCTATTTCGTGAAATATGCATCTGACATAAATTTTACTTTGATTAGCCGCATTTGATTGCTCAGTGAGCAAAAATTGGTTGGTAGAAAAATCATCGAGGTCAAATTCAATTGGTTTGTGGAAAAATGGGGAATGTCAATTTTTCAAGTCAATATCTATCAACATACATAAATTCACACACTTCAAGAGTATTTAAATTTTTAACCTATGTACATTTACTCGAAAAATATTTGTTCAAACACCATTCTTAGGTTGCCTGTGGAGCTCCTATAAATTGGTTACTTCAAATGATGTCCCAAGTATTCAGGGTCTCCTAAAACTAGTGAATCAAACGTCACACCAAGATAAAGTAGACCAAATACTATAGAAGGGCACAAACACTATATATTATTGGTTCAGCGTTTCCAAAATAATAACAATTTTATGAAAATATAAAATTGCCGATTTTCGAATTTTTTTCTTCAATCACAGAGCCAATTTGTGATAAAGGATAGCGATTTTCGCCCATATTAATCCTAGATCATGGTATTATCACCCCTAATTAAAATTATTCTAAGTAATTGATCGAAAATCTCAGTAAATGTAAATTATCACAATTTTTTTTCTACATACTTTTATTAAATTTATGATTTTCTTAAACTAAAAAGGGTTTATTACGAGTAATAAAAATTATGTAAATTATGTAAAAAAAATTTTTAATTCAAATTTACTGAGGTTTTCGAATAGCTACTCGGAATAGTTTTAATTTAATAAATAATTACTGGTGATAATCTAGAATTAATATGAGCTAAACTCACTGTATTTAATCACAAACTGGCCCTGTGATTAAAAAAAATAGTTCGAAAATCTGCAATTTTAGGTGTATTCTAATTATTTTGGAAACGGTACATTTTTGCTCAACTAATGTTGGTGTCATTCGATAATATTTAGTCTACCTACTCTATCGTGGTGTGACGTTTGATTCACTAGTTTCGGGATAGCCTGTATACAGGGTGAGTCTTTGACTCGTAGAAATATTTTGATAATTAACAGTAGATTTTTGAGTTCTTTTTTTTTACCATTTTTACGGGATTGGCACGGTTTAAAAGATACAGGCAGTTGAAAAACCATAAAAATGTTCTTTTTGGTTTTTTCTCACAAACGGTTTTATCGAATGAAATGAATTTCGCAATATAGTTTTTCTTTTATTTGATGAATCTTTTTCTAACACAAGATATTACCCACGTCTTCCAGTTTTCTCATTATGACCATTACGTACCATAAAATTATCAAAAATTCAAAGCCCCCAACTTAAAAATTAAAAATATCTGTGATATTCGGAAAACTGGGTACATTTCCTGAATGCAACTCTGTTTAAAAGATCCACAGATGTGTAGTTACATAGATTCAGCTTGTTATTCTGAAGGAAATTCTGTTTCTCCAATGGTTGCATAGCTCTTATGAAAACTTGAAATGGCTATATCTTTTTTTTAAGGCTGAATCGTATGGGAACAAAGTGTCTCTTTTGACCTCAAGAATCTACTTTTACTGTTAAAATATTTGTACGAGTCAAAGAATCACCCTGTATATTTCCGTAAATCGCACATTGAACTGCATTAAACGATGCTCTCAAACTGGCTTAAAAATTACACCTGTCAAAATAAAGACAGTCAACTTTTTCGTCAAATGAGGCGGAATATTTTTAGTTACATATATATAAATGGAACACGTTTTTCTGAATACGTGTCTGCACAAATATTTGATTTTTTGAATAAGTTTTTGTTGAATATGAATGAATAGCAATGCTGTGGCTTGTGAAAATGAATAATTAGAAAAATTAATACATAATAGTGTTTTTTCATTGTATCAAAAAAGTAACATTCAAATCACTCGTGAATAGAAGAAGGCCTCATTTTGTTGGCGCATAGTTTGTCTTTCCTATAAAAAAATTTTTAGACCAGACAGTGCTTAGATACAACCTCCTTAAAAACCTGAAAACTGACATGAGCGAGGAGACAAAAAAAAATGTTGGTAGCGTTTCCCTATGAAGTTTGCATGATATACACCTAATAAATAAATTTAAATATAATGATTATTGCAGCCTATACGACTCACGCTACGTACGTATAATTTTTTATTGTCAAAAACTATTTTGTTTATCAAGATAGCTTAAAATGAACTGAGCTTTCAAAAAGTAATTTTTCAAAGTTATAATATGAATACGTAAAAAGGTTTCTTGTGGAACAAATTAAAGTGGTTGATTTTTGTACCCCTTGCAGTTATAGCTGAACACGACAATTTTTTTTAAATGTTTTCCCGCTTCTGTAGAATATCTGCTCCATTTCATTCCTGTCAGTTTTCTGGTATCTAAGAAAAATATTAAAATTTGTTTCCAGTTGCCATGTTAAGGCCTGCACAAAAAAATTTTAAATTACATAAATGAAAATTACGTTAAAGACCCACACAGTTTTTTGTCGAGGAATCATAACTTAAATTGTTTCGCATTTCGTCCTGTACGAAAAACGTACCCACACATCCATCTGAAAGCTTTTTTGACAGAGCATCCATAGAATTTGCTCTAATAAAGAAAAAAATTTATGAAGAACATCTGCGAAGTTTTCAGGAAAGTCTATCAATTGAAAAAAACTATTCATGCCTCAAACAATGAGATGAATCAAGAATCGTTCAGCACTGAAGATTATTAGAGAGTATCTGGAAAAAATTCATTCCATCGATACTTCCTCAAGAATCACTCCCATAAACCTCATTTTTTTCCGAGAGGAAATTCAGCGTAAGTGCCACTGCGCATAACTAATCCCTCGAAAATGAAAGTTCTGGCTCGTCGGAAATCTATATTTTCGGGGGAAAGCGCATTTCGCACATGGATATCCTAAAAAATCCCCATTATGTGCCTCAGCACATTAATTCCCAACCATTCTTCTATCGATTTTTTACCCAACTGTGAAGGGGAATGAATTCGATGTGTATGTATGTTTTTTGTGGGCCCCTCTCTCTTCCTTTCCCCGGCTTAGACCTTAACAGCTTGAAGGTTTGGGTGATTTGGTTCTAGTTTTATTCGTCATCGTCCCCTAGAGTGTCCTCACATAAAAAATAAGGAAATACTGATTGTCCTTCTGTATCTCATTCCAACCATTTTCCATTAGAAGATTTGGTGGTCGCAGAAGTAAAATGGATTGGACCGCTGTTAATGTTCAGACATATTAGTAAATGGATAAAACTAATTAGTTTTGCCCTATGCTGAACTGGAATTTCGGCCAGTTTTGGATCTATCCTCGTTAAAAGTTGTCAAGGTTTCATGCCCTTGAAATCCTGACGTCCTAATTTCATCTGAAATTTTGGTTGTCACTCTTTAAAAAATCGTTCAACGCGTATATTTCATTTGAGAAATTTGTTTGCACTAGTGCCCAGTAATACTGAGCTGGATTAAACTATCTTTTAACTGGGGATTCAAATGTAGATTGCAGCGACATGGTGATGACAGTTCGAACTAAATATTTACTTAGTATTGTAATTTCTGAAGGGTAATGTCTGATTTTCGTCAAATAAAACCTTTTTTCACAGTTAATAATTATCTTTTCCCACATTGAAGATCGTTTGCAGAAACTGGATTCAAGTGTGTGAAGTCACACATTCGAAAAATATTCAGAATTTGTTCTAAATCAGCTAATAAATCAGAAGGAAAATTTTCAAAATGAGTTCTTGGCTTATTACATGATCATAATTGAAGAACATTGATTATATGATAGTCAGTGCTGGGATATCTTACCTTCTGCATTACCTTCGATGGCTTAAATAAAGAGGATGATTCATAACTATTGGGACATATGCTAAGAGCAGATTGTTCGAACCAAAATATGGCGATAGGACCAAATATACCTCAATAAAATATTGCTGTGGAAAAAGATAGAGGGCGTTAAAGTTGAATTTTTTTTTCGTTTTTTGCTAATAATTTCACTCTATATTTTTCCATCCGTTTTTAAGAAAAACACAATTGAACAGTTCAGAGCATCGGAAGGGGATTTGAAGAAACGATTTATTTATTTTATTTATTTATTTAGACGATAAAGCATAATTGAAAACAACGTAACATAAAAAGAATACATATAAATTAAATGTTCTACTTGGCCTCCTCCGACTCCTATGCCTTTTCTAATTCTTTTAATAAAGTACTCTCGAACTTCGAAGAAGATATTTTTGTGTCCCCTTGACCCCTTATAAAAAATTCAACTTCAACGCCCTCTATCTTTTTCCACAGTAATATTTTATTGAGGTATATTTGGTCCTATCGCCATATTTTGCCCCAATAGTTATGAATCACCCTGTATAGAAACATAGATGTTAAGAAAACTTGTCCAAAGTGAAATGAAAATAAGAAATGATATGTGAATGAAGTTGTGTGAATATTATCGAAATTCATATGTATCTATATCAACTTATAATGGAAAAAGTGCCCTCTGAGGCAAACAGATTTATTGTTTGTGTCCATTCATTTTAAGGTTATACAGGGTGAGTCTTCGACTCGAACAAATATTTAAACAGTACAACAGTAGGTTCTTGAGTTCCTTTACCATTTTTTTCGAATCGGTCCGTTTTGAATGATACAAGCTGTTGAAAAATCATAAAAAATATTCTTTTTGGTTCTTTCACAAACGGTTTCATCGAATGAAATGAATTTCGGAATATAGTTTTTCATTTATTAGATGAATCTTTTTCGAACACAAGATATCACCCATGTCTTCAAGTTTTCCCATTATGACATTACGTACCATAAAGATACCAAAAATTCGAAGAACCAAACTCAACTCAACTAAGTTGGATGCTATCTAATTAATATTTGAACGTTTTGTAAAATAAGAGTATTCTTCATATTTTCTCGTATAATGAGCCGTTTTCGAGTAATTTGATTAATGAAAAATATCTGTGAAATTAGAAAAATTGGTTACTTTGACCGAATGCAACTCTTTTTAAAAGATCTACAGATGTGTTATGTCAAAGATTTAGATTGTTACTCTGAAGGTTATTTTGTTCCTCCAGGGGTGGCAAAGCTCATTATGAAAACTTAAAATGGATATCTTTTTATCAGGGCCGAATATGACAAAATGGTATAGGAAAAAAGTGTTTCTTCTGGTCTCAAGAATCTACTGTTAAAATATTTGTACTAGTCGAGTTGTACGACCAGAGATGCTTCAGTAGGCTTTTTGTTTTTTTTAAACCCATTGCTTTTTCGATTTCAGTTGAAAAATTAAAATTGAAATAATTTGTTTCCCATGAAATTGTGTATTAGAATGAACTCATCTGTAAATTTTTTTAATTGGTTCTTATAATGTTTCGTTTTTCGTTGAATATTGTGCACAATGTCATGAAAAAACTTGAGTGAAGTAGTTGATATGATCAATTTTCCAAAATATTCATTTCATTTGGACATGTTTAGTAGTAATTTTCTTCCTAGAGAACTTGCGATAAAAAACGTTAAGGACTCAGTCGAACGTATCACTCAATCCACCCCCACGGAGTCCTTGACGATGTTTCCCCCTGGCAAACAGTTATCCCGCAGGACTCGAAAATCTTAATACGTATCTAAACATAAAAACGCCATCTTCCCTTTGTATTTCACGAGATTTATGGTAATCGAAAGAAATCGAGTTCATAATGGCGTGAGATGTCCGTAGACAATAGACAATAAAAAATAAATTATAACCGAACCTTTAAGAGAGTACGTTACATTTATTTAATATGAGCTAATCATGCAACATTTAAATATAAAATACCCCGCACGCCGTGGTACAACTGGGAGAACGTGTTCAAAACAGGCCAGCGTCAGAATTGTTGCGATCAACCCCAATCGCTACTGATTGACTAAAACTATTCCGTATAAAAATCTCCCAACATCGATTAATTTTCGATCAGGGTTGCCAGTTTATCCGACTCCTGAAGCTTCAAGCTCAGCGGAATTTCATGATTTATGACGAAACTTTTGTTAATGAATATTTGAACGTTCGTTTCAGTAGAAATTAGCAATTTTCCTGAAACTACAAAATCGAATTCAGAATGATTTGTGATTTTATCCACCACGTGAAAGATTAAACTCAAAATAAAAAAAAGACCCTTCGAAACATACCTATACTTCATTTACTTTTATTTTAGCACTCGGTTGGCCATGGAAATTTGACACATTCCACTGTGTATAGTACGAAAATGTGGGGTTATGACGTATGTTCTACGTAAAAAGTTTCTGTTATTACGTATTTTATCACAATGTCGAATCTTTTCGGAAAATATGTGACGAACATAATTGAAGTTTATACAAACTGATTGAAAGCATACCAAATCCAGTTATTTGCATGGCAAATACAAGAGATCAGTATAATATATTATGCACTAGCTTGAAGAGAATTAATATTCGTTGTCTTCTTTGGCTAAAGTTTGAATACGTTACATCAGTTGTAGATTTCAGAAATATTAACCCGAAGATGAAATGCATATGATGCAGTAGTTGGGAAAGGGTATCTATCGAAGGAATCACCAGATAATTATAACAATGTTAAATTCTTCAACAAAAATCATCTTGCATCAATATAAGTAAAAGGAATTAAAGGAAGTTTCAAGTCAAGATGAACTTCACCTTTGAACAAAAATTTCACATGAATAAACAATTAGCAGGACAACTGGCGCGTATTTGTAGCTTAATACATTATAAATTATCTTAATACATTGATATAATAATAATAATTAGGTATTTATTGATACCTTAAGACATTTACAATGTTTAGGACAAGTCAAATGAAAAATAGAAAAATCAATTTTCGGGAACTTATTCTACGATGACATTCATCGAAAATCCTGATGTAGTAAACTTTTCGCATTAATTGACTCAAACATAAAATTCTCAAATGTCACCACTTTTTTGGGTCTCCCAATACAATGAAATTCTTTGTTATCCTCTTCATTCACAATCTTTCTGATTGTGGAAATATTCAGCTGAAATGTAAGTCGTTTAGATTCAGATGAAACATTATATAAATTCTCTTACATTGAATATGTTCGCTGACGTATTGTGGATTTTGGATATCAGGGTATAACTATTTGAATGAGCGGACCTGAATTCTAAATAGCACTTCCTGAAACCCTGCTTCTTTTTTCAAAATCATTCTGCATTTTCGTAATAAAAATTGATATGAGTTGTGGCAACGGCGTTATGACAGTAACGACATTTCATGAGTGCCAACCTTACTCCGTTCTAGTTACAAAAACTTGAGAAAATTATTTCATGGCCAACCGACTGCTAAAATAAATGCGAGTGGAGTATAGTTAACATTTCAATTTGTAAAATTTTGTGACGTAGAATGCCTTCACTAGAGTCCATAATTCTTCTGAATTCGACAACACTGGAACCCATCGAGAAGATATAGAATTTTTCCTCTTAAAAACGATAACATTTTCTGTCATTCTTTGTTTTCTTGTCAAATGTGATCAGGAAACTTCGATGACAATTATTCAATCAATGGGCCTTGCCAGATTGGGAATTAAAATGTAGATTGTAGCGACATGGTGATGACAGTTCGAAGTGAAAAGTTAATGCAGTCATTGTAATTTTTGAAGAGGATTTTGAGATTTTCTTCAAATAAATCCTTTTTTCTCAGTTTATATAGTTGATTTTTCTCAATTTTGAAGATTGGTTGTCGAAACTGTATTCAAGTGTGTTAATTATTATCAATTTTAGATCAATAAATGTTATGAAGTATTAGTATTCATGAGGAAAATTCCGACTACGTTCTGAATCAGCTGATCAAAGAGGGCAATATTTTTTGCATCCGAACTTCTTGGCTCTTTACACGATCATCATAGAAGGAAATTGATTATATGGAGAGCCACAACTATGATATCTTGCTTCCCCATAATATAGAAGGCTAAAATTGCAACATTGATGCTAAGAAAACTTGTCTAAGTTGAACTGGAAATCAGAAATAATTTTCTAAATGAATTCTGTGTGAATGTTATCGAAATTAATATGTACAGGGTGGGCAAAATTGGTGATACCTGAACTACAACTTTTTAACCCAACGAGATAGAGAAAAATGAGTGTACCATTCAAGTCGTCTTTTTTCGAGAAACTAATAATGCCATTAACTACATTCCTCTATCTTCTTTTGTTTTTGAGTTATAGGCCAAAATTGAAATTTGGCCATTATCTCCATTCCTGTTTGTGCTAGGATGTAAATGATATAATATCGTCTGATGTAGTATCCATTTAAAACAATTACAGGAAACCAATTGTTCGAAAGTCTAAATCATTTCCAATATTATTAATTTTCGGTCAATTATGTACTACTTTGAACACAATTTCTTTCTTTTTTGACTAAATAACTTTTATTTTCAGTAGGTGAAGCTGAATTCACTTCATTCGATCTGTATCTGCCCCTTTCATGATTTTAAAACATTTTCAAACGTGCAGAATAATCAACATTTTAAATTTCACCCCCATGCAAACTCAACGCATACGATTAGTCTTTGCATTCTACAAACATTGCAACAGTATGCAACACTTATTTCAGTCACTATGTCTCCAGAATTTTTCGTGGCAAACCCACTCACCTGGCAACCTAGCCTCGTACTCACCCCTTAACTTATTGTTATTTCTGAGGTCCCTCGGAAAATTTCTATCACAGTTGCGAGCTTATTATCTGCTGCAATAAATCTGCCGCGATGATTTTCATTGAAAAAGAATAGTCACGAGAATTCGAAAGTAGATCCATTTATCTGAACGACAAAAATTCATTTCTTGTATTTCAATTTCTGGATTCGGGGATTTTTATGCGAAGCAATTCAGGTTGTAGACGTGACCAGCAGGTCTAAATCACCAACATCTATTTTGCATGTGGAATGACTGCTGCGATAGAAAGAAATGAGCCGAACCGGAAAAATTTGGCAGTCTTCCACTTCGATTTCGATACGATGAATTGACGTGGAATATTGATATAATTTGGAGATTTAGCGTGTTAATCGACAATAATTGCGGAAAAGTTACTCCAGAAAGTAAAAAAAAAATAAAAGCAACAGGAATTTTTCCAGTGGATTAATATAATATAATGATAAACATTGAAAATGTGATATGGTCTACATTGATCACAAAAAAATTTCTTGAATGAAATTATCAGATTTCCAGAAATTATACCAAGATATTAGGAGAACAACTTGAATAAATTTTCGAATTCAATGATTCTTTTAGGAAAAAAATGTCTCCCTATGTTGTGATACGCATGCCAGTGTCTATGTTTGGTCTTGTATCTACTGATTTTCTTAGGGAACTTCGATTGGAATAGTCCAAAACTCGATGAGGTTTCCTTAATGTTATTAATTTTATAGAAATCTACGCAGTATGATGAATAAAATGTTTTTCTCCATTTAAACAATGCAAGAACCGATCCAATTATATTTCATCACATTTCTTGTTTTAAAACAACGAAAGAAATAATTTCTTTCGCCATATATACACAGCAATATAATTTGAAATTCGTATTTAACGGTCCATGAAAATTTTTTTTCAAATGATACAGCCAGAGTGAAAGTAAAAATTTGAGAAACAATTTTCATCGAACGCAATTACTGTCCGTTTTAAGCATGTTGGAAACACCGTTTTTGTTCTGTATCAGCTGATACCAATAATCAGATCATTATCATTGTGTTACGCGACCCTGACGTGCTTAAAAAGTTCCAAAAAAAATCTCTGAAATTGTTTGGTTTCTTATACATTTTTTCAATATTTCAGCGTACGATTCTTCGCAATGTGACTTTGGACTGGCCTCAATGGCAAAGGTCAGTAATTAATTTTATTTTACTAATTTAAGCACGCAGGGTCACATTTGGTGTTAATCAGTTCAATTGTCTTTTTATACCAGCGCAATGAAAGCGTTCGGGACGAGATTGACCTAATTTCTGAATTGGCCATTAAAATTCATAGTTAATTTATGTATTGCGGGTATTTAATGGAAATTAAGTCGTCACACTTGGATTCCTACGATGAAAGCTAAATGTGTGGTAGATGAAGAATGTTATCATTATCCGTCTCAAATTTATTCGTTATTGTAGGGGACCACCTATTTATCATTTAGCGATACATGTACTTTTAATTAATTATCTATTTTATCATAATTTTCGAAGATAATTTGTTGACACTCAATTATACGGTCATTGCTTTGTTTTTAATTGTGTAAGTAACTCAAATGCAAAGAACGGAAAGTCAGAGTTTTAATTTACCGCACACACTAGTTCTGTCGACCTAGAAATTTGCAGAATATAGGGTGAATTTTTGATTTGTACATATATTTTAACGGTAGATTATTTTAGTGAAAGGGAACACTTTTCTCCTCTGCCATTTTTTCTGATTCGATCGAGATAAAAATACAGGATGTCTATAATATAAACAAATGCAAAGGACTTAGCGAGATGATTCCTCGATGAAAATAAGCAGAGGTAGTTTCTATAATTTTTTTCGAAATCGACTTCCCTTCCAAGATACAACCTTTGGAAGTGTAGATGGCGAGTTGACAGTTTTTATTTTTTTTTGCGGGTTCTAGAAAACACTGAGTCATAAAACTATACATAATATGAAGCACTAAGTAGGTGTTACTCACAAAATTTTTTAGATCTCATAACTTCATTATTAAGGGTTGAAAATAACAACTCCTAATGATTTTCCTTCGAAAATTGTTTCCGTGGGATAGATTATCGAAAAATGGAATTCTCTTATGGTTTTCCATTCAATTCTGGAGAAATAAAAGTGTCTTGCAACATTTCGATACAGGCGATACTTTTCTCGAAATAAATAAAAATTAGAAGCAGTTCTGATCACTGTTTATTCCATTTCATGGCATAAGTGTTCCATAGAATGCCTATCTCCTTCTAAAATACATGTTGTTATTTTCAACCCCTAATAATAAAGTTATGAGATCTAAAAAAAATGTGTGAGTAACATATTCATATTATCAATAGTTTTATGACCCAGTGTATTTTAGAACACGTAGAAAAAATTAAAAACTGTCAGTTGACAGTTGGCAGGCGATGACAAGTTCCTCAGCAATTAAGGCTGCATCTTGGAGAGTAGGTTGATTTCGAAAAAAATTTACAGGAACTACCCCTGCTTATTTTCATCGGGAAATCATCTCCCTAAGTCCTTCGCATTTGTTTACAGACACACTGTATATAACCATTTTAAGTTTTTATAATGAGGTATGCCACCCCTGATAACCTTACAGGGTGAGTCTTTGACTCGTACAAATTTTTACAGTAGATTCTTGAGGCCAAAAGAAACACTTTTCTTCCTTACCATTTTTTCCGAATCGGCTGGGTTTAAATTATACAGGTTGTTGAAAAACCTCTGAAAAATGTTTTTTTTTTAGTTCTATCTCACAAACGGTTTTATCGAATGAAATGAACTTCGGAATATAGTTTTGATTAACCTTTTTCGAACACAAAACTTCCAGGTTTTTCATTATGACCATAACGTACCCTAATAATATCAAAAATTCAAAGAACCCTACTCTTGAAACTAAGTTGGATGCTATCTAATGAATATATTATAGAATGTGTTGGTCAAAATGAAGAAACTAAATTCTGTGTCTGGATAAAATTAATCACATCAATAAAATACGAATATATGCTGACCTCAATTCTATCTTCTCCCTGTTTTGTAATTTTAGAAATTCTCGTTCTTTCTTATGTCTCGCTTAGCTCAAACTTTTCTCAGACAATGAATCTACCATAATAAAAGACCTACGAAAATGTTCAGTGCAGAGGAGGCGTGGAATTAAAAGGAAACTCGAAATGCGCGTTTTTGCCTATTGAATTTTTTCGTAAACATTCATCAAGACGTCCAAGTATAAAAATTCCGTAACGAATTAATCTCTTGGAATATAATGTAACCTGATGCGGGGGAGACACAAACACCCATATAATTATTATTTATAGGACTCCTCATTACCGGCAATCAATCAACATTTATTACCTATCGGAACGGAAAGCCCAATTTGTTAAAAGCATTTCCTTTCTTGAAAAAAAAGCGGATAATTCACATCGAGCGGCCGGTTACGAAAAATGCTCCAATAATTCATTAATATCTTAATGTATTCCCCCAGCCGACTGAAATCTCAATTTAATTAAGCGCGTTCTTTTCATCGGTCCCCCATTATTCTCCTTAATGATATGAAAATCGAACCACTCCGGGGTTTTGATGGAAGCTTCCATGGTAATTCTTCGGACATGCGGCGTCGTTCTTTACGGATATTGAGTTCATTAATTCGCTCCATGATTTTTTGCCGGGATTAGTTTCATTCTACGTCAGAATATTCTCTTTATACTTATTAGCTATTCGCCCAAGCAAAAGTTTCGAATCGGTTTTTTCATCGTAATCCTTGTTCTATGAACTAAAGAGCGTGCTTCATTTCAAGATCAAAAAACGCCGTGTTCAGACTTTGGTAGTTAGCAAAACGTGAATTTATATGTCGATAAACCGAGTTTTTTCGAGTCAATTTTGAATGTACAATTCTTATTAGATATCGATTGAAATTTAATCTATACTCCATTCACTTTTATTTCAGCACTCGGTTGGCCATGGAAATTTGACACATTTCACTCTGTATAGTACGAAAATGTGGAGTTATGAAGCTTGTCAAAACATTTTTGGGTTTTAAATCAACGCTATGTAGCCCTTCTACGTAAAAGTTTCTGTTATTACGTATTTTATCAGAATGTCAAATCTCTTCGGAAAATATGTGACGAACATAATTGAAGTTTATACTAACTGATTGAAGGCATACCAAATCCAGTTATTTGCATGGAAAATACAAGAGATCAGTATAATATCATAATATGCACTAGCTTGAGGATAGTTAATGTTCGTTATCTTTTTGGCTAAAGTTTGAATAGGTAACATCAGTTGTAGATTTCAAAAATATTAACCCGAAGATGAAATGCATATGTTGCAGTGGTTGGGAATGGGTATCTCCCGAAGGAATTAACAAATAATTACAAGAATGTTAAATTTTTCAACAAAAAAATCTTGCATCAATATAAGTAAAAGGAATTAAAGGAAGTTTCGTGTCAAGATGAACTTCACCTTTGAACAAAAATTTCACATGAATAAACAATTAACAGGACAACTGGCGCGTATTTGTGGCTGTTCATCTTAATACATTGATATAATAATAAAAATTAGGTATTTATTGGTAACTTAAGACATTCACAATGTATAGGACAAGTCAAATGAAAAATAGAATAATCAATTTTCAGGAACTTATTCTACGATGACATTCATCGAAAATCCTGTAGTAAACTTTTCGCATTAATTCACTCAAACATAAAATTCTCAAATGCCACCACTTTTTTGGGTCTCCCAATAGAAGGAAATTCTTTGTCATCCTCTTCATTCACAATCTTTCTTATTGTGGAAATATTCAGCTGAAATATAAGTCGTTTAGATTCAGATGAAACATTATATAAATTCTCTTACATTGAATATGTTCGCTACCGTCTGACGTATTGTGGATTTTAGAATATCAGGGTATAACTATTTGAATGAGCGGACCTAAATTCTAAATAGCACTTCTTGAAACCCTGTCTCTTTTTTCAATCACTTTCGGCATTTTCGTAATATTAATTGATATAAGTTGTGGCAACGGCGTTATGACATTAACGACATTTCATGAGTGCCAACCTTACTAGTGACAAAAACTTGAGAAAATTATTTCATGGCCAACCGACTACTAAAATAAATGTGAATGGAGTATAGATTTGTTCGTCGGGGAGACAAGTAGAGATTGATTTGTAGTTCAGTAACGCTCTGGTTATAAATTTGAACAAGCTCGGAGAGACAATCGATTTTTATGACGACGCCACTGTCTCCGTCTGTCTCGATCTACGTATAATTCTTCACGATTTTAACGAGCATTGATTTCACACCGTAACCAGAAGTGTCCTCGCCAAAAAACTCACTGATCTTGATTGATCGCGGGTAATGAGAGGGCCCATAAATAATAATTACGGATTTTCAGGAGACTTACTACCCGAACTCACCCTCCATTATATTCCGGAGATTAATTTGCTTTCGTTCTCCTTTAAAACATCTTCCGATATAATTTGGAAACTTGGGAGGGGGAAAGCGAGGGTGACGCTACAATGTGGGGTTGCATTTTTTATGTGTAGATATTCTTCTGCCCCTTAATAAGGGATGAAAAAAATGAGTCACGCACGCCGTTCACCCTCGAGAAATGAAGCCGTCTTAGGCACTTAAAACGAGCCCGCGGGTTTAAAATATTGATCGGAATCTCCTCTCCTTCATCCACACACAACACATAAACTAACCAATTTCCGATAAGGGAGCCCTAATACTAATTCAGTTTTCGCATATTCAGCAGCCTAGCTGAATTTCGGATGGAGCGTGGGCTTGAATACGAAATGACAGTACCTAACGTTTTTTCTTTCCTCTCGAGGTCTTTTCGCGTAGCCGGAATCCACTGGGACAGAGAAATGTTCAATCCAGCGAAGTTTGCCAAGGACGGAACTTTTCTCGGCCCCCAAAAATTATTATACATTCGAAAATTTCTAATAGTTAGGAAGAATCAATTCCACTAAAGTCCAACTCTAATTCCTTCACTGTGGAAGAAAAATGAGAACGTAAATTATTCTATTGAACTGTCGATAGCGATTTAAATTATTGAAGAATAATTTTGGTCAAGGAAATTTCAGTTCATTAAAAAAGCTCACTTAGGGATTGTCGAAATTATGTTATGAGTTGGCACATGTGTCCTCTCTTTATACAGACACCTACTCGCAGGAAAGTCCTTCAGAATTTAATGCTCCTTTGAAAATGTTTTCCTCCATTCTCACCTTAAAAATCACAGTTTAAAATTTTAATGGGGCATTAAATCTTAATGAACGTCCCCGCAAATGGGCGTAACTTTGTTTAAAATTTAAGGAGACTCAACGTTAAGGCCTTACTAACACGTACCATTTACGGACCATTTAATGGGGCATTAAATCTTAATGAACGTCCCTGCAAATGGGCGTATTTTTGTTTAAAATTAAAGGAGACTCAACGTTAAGACCTTACTAACACGTACCATTTTCGGACCACAAAACCGTGGTAGGATTGTTGTTGCTGTTTTTTGAACCCAATTCAAGTTGTGCGTGAGTGCTACGTTGCTTTTCGCTACTATTCCAAGTTATTGGAATCGCTGAAATAGGTATTATAGTTGGGGAACCGACGATACTAAATCGGGATTTACTCGAGCGTCGTGGAGACCTAGTGGATTTTGAAGATTAGATGGGAGAAAGAAAAAAAACTTTCATGCTGTATGTACTTTCAACGGTGGGGAAAGCGTCTGCAAGTTTTCAAAGATGTAAAAAGAAATCGTCAGGTGTGCATAATCGAGCGTATCAGAATATGATCCTACGTGTCTCTGATTATAAATTAATGTTAATCTGTCAGTTTGCCTGGTGGGGTTGGCCTTACGAAAAATTTTTTTTTCCTGCGTGTCAGATTTTTAGAGGATATGTTAATTGGACCCAAAGGAAGATATTTTTCAAGGGACTGACAATTCGGACGTGACGCAAGGTCACAGCGGTCCTTTGAAAATTAAAAAAAAATCGTTATTTATATATACTCGGGCGTGTCAGGTTTTCATACAAATGGTTAATCTCGGTGTTGCAGACGTGTTGACCCATTAATCTAACAATAATCAGGGGGGGTTTTCTTAATCTGACAGTTTGAAGATGATAACAAGACATTTTTTTAAATATCTCCCTTTCTGTACCTGTAATACTTGCTGTATTCATAATGAAAATTGAAGATACTAAAATTCTATACAACTTTTGTCTGAAGCAATTTTACATACTCTCAACCGTTTTCGAGTTAGAGGGCGATAAAGGCGAGGAGCTAAGCCACACATGCGAAAGGCCAAGGTCAATGTAGAAACCCAGTCTAATAAACATTCATCGCCATATATCTCGAAAACGTTCAAACGTAGAAAAAATTGCTTCGGACAAAATTTGTAGAAAATGTTATGGCCTACAAATTTTATAATGAATGCGAAAACAATTTGAAGCCCAGGAGAGGAGATAATTCAACGAAACTGTTGTTTGTGACCTTTATGGCAAATTTTTATTGTTTCGTCTTACTGAAACTGCCGCACCGGGTTTCATAAAGCTTGATCGGGGAATCAACGCTTGATTGACGAATAGACGTCAATTGGTTTTCAATCGATAATTCAGTCACGATCATTCAGAACATCATTTGCGCATCAAATTATGATGTTCATACGTCCATTCAATTATTCTCAATTGCTACATCATCAATATATTAAGAAATTAAAAGATTTCAGTGATTTCCTTTGAGAAATCGAGTGACTGTCAAATCGTTGATCGGAAAATCAAAGTTTTATGAAACCCGCTGTTAAGCTGACATGCTCGAGTTTGTACAATAATCGTTTTTTTTTTTACTATTCTGACAGGCTGTCCTAGGCAATTCCCCCCATATACAAGTCTTATTTTTGGTAGAGGTACCCTACAGGGTCCAAGATATCTCCCATTATATTTATCTCATACACTAGAGTAAATCCCAAATTTCCCTCTTGGGCTCCCCAACTATGACTCAACGTTTAGCCTGTCTCCAACTTGTTAGGCATGAGTGTATCAAAAAAAACGGACACTTCGAATGGATGCTTAATACAAGCACAGCTCTACTCATCTAGTATCAAGGTACGAAGATTGAGTAAACACAGTAAATAGTAAATTGAAACTGAATTATTGTGCTATCATTTCAATCTGAGGCAACATGACATGAAAAATACAGATTGTGTAACGTTAAAAAAGAATGTTTGTTTTGTATTTTCTTATGAAAAACTCCATCTCGTTGTATATATTGAAATACCTACCGAAATTGCTTAAATGGAGGGGTTATCTCTGAGCCTGTTGGAGGGGCTGTTAGATTGAATCCAAACAACCAACCTCCCATATCACAGGCCACTAAGTCCTTCGAAACAAAAAGCTAGAATCAACAGCCATTGTATTGATGATATTATGTTATATCAAAATTGAGGAAAATAATAAGGATGTCAAAAAAAATCTATATTACATATTCTTGTAATCCATAGCTATCGGCTATATCTATTGATATATTGGTATTTTTTTTAAATGAGTATCACTGTTAAAAAGTGTGAATTCGACTCTAATTATAAAAATTTTTAATTCCCCATTAAATGATGATTGAACGGAAGAATAATCTGAATATCCCTTCCCTAGCGAAATATCTCTCTCAACCCTTTCGTTCGATCTTCAAACGGGCAGAAGATATGGCAGTAATTCATTCCCTCGGTATCATGAACGCTCGGGGTTAATTGCCAGCTAAACTCGGCTAATTGATAACTAAATGGCCAGTGTTTCTCACCCCTTTCACCGAGCAACAAGTGGAATTTGCGGAAGCCAAAGGGTTGATAACTTTCAGCCGCGTAATTCATCTTTCCTTTTGGATCCCTTGTTGGATTAACTCTGGCAAGTTTTTGAAGGGAGCAGTGGGTCTTGTCGACTTTATAATCCGTGAAAATTTCATTGAAATTTTTTCCATTCCTTTGGGAAATTGGAATATTTTTGTGATATTTGAAGATGAGGTTTTCAGTAGAGAGAGGGTTGGATAATATTTCGCACCTAACATGAACACAAGGGCTGTAAGTTATAAATTTTTACGGTTGAAGAAGTTTTTCATTGAAATGCCAACTAACTCCAAAATCTCGTTAGTGTGTGGCTTTCGTGAAAAAATTTTTGGTCCAGTGAGGACCATGCAGAACCTTATTTTTTCGGCCAGCATAATGGACCAAATAGGCGTGCAATTGAAAAAATTGTGAAGCAATTCCTAAAAGATGTTGAGAATTCGTTCATAATGAATATGGCTACCGCTCAATGTTGAATGCATCTTTTGAAATCACTATAACATCGATGATATGTGATTCAAATAATATGGAGCCATATGCCAGTCAGCCCACGCCACATCGACTCTCCGTCATGACAATTTCCCTGATCACATCTCCCAAAGAAATGGAGTCACTAGGCCAGCTTGATCTGGAGATTTGACATCCTTGTACTTCTTCCTTTTGCTTTCTTGGGGACTTTCAGTAGGGTAAAGTCTATGAAACAAGCCTACCACCATCTAGCAAGTCAAAAAATGGATCCTGCGGAAGTTAGGTCATGGCACACACTATCTTTCACAAATTATGGTAATTCAGACTTATGTTCATTTTATCGTTCGTGGAAAAAAACCAAAATCCCGTTAAAAAAACATTAGTTTTCCTACTGAAAACATAGCTCACTGAGTAATATGGGTACACCCTTGATATAGTTGATCGATTCATCAAATAGTGACTAATCAATTTTTAATGGAAAAAAGAAAATTTATTTATTACCTACAAAAAATCAAACGAAAATTCCTGAAGTCCTAGATTCATTTCAAAACTAGTTTAGTGGATTCGCAGATATTTATTTATTACTTCGTTACTATGGAAGCAAGTATGGTTTTATCACCAGTTGCGAAATATTTTACTTTTCGTTACTGGTTACGAAAAGTAAATCGTTTCAAAATGTCAATGGTTTTAAAAAAAATGCAATTTTTTACATATGTCAAAATGAAAGAAACCAAATTGCATAAGGAAGTTATCATGTTGAATTATTTGTAATCGTTCGTTTACATGGAATGGATCATGGATGAATGGATCATCAATACAACTTAGCAATAGCGGATATTCATGGGATATACAGGGTGATTTAAAATGAAGGGAGAATCTAGAAATGAAATTATATGACTATTAAGCCGAACTTAATGTGATAATATCCGATATCAAAAATACCATTGATTGAGAGAAGCCTACTTATTATAAAACACATGTTATCTCAGCCAACTTGGTATTTCAAGATGCAATTCTAATAAAAGCAGTAAAACTTTGATTTCTAATAACACGAAAGCTTTTTGAAATATGATATTGAGCAAAATATATTTTCTAACAAACAAGGTATGTTCTTCAGATTTCTTTATTAAGCTTTGTTGCATTTCTATAGATGAAAAAACATGACATGTTTTGTTCATGGCTATTCCGATTTCATGAGGCTTGTTAAGCTCAATCGTCATATGTATATTGTATCTCCAGGTTCTGGGTTTCTTTTTTGTATAAATCACCATGTATGTATGTTATTCTGCGATTGTTAAACAATACAGGGTGAGTCTTTGATTTGTTCAAATATTTTAGTATATTCTTGAGTTCAAAAGCAACACTATAGAATTTTTTCGATTCGGCCCTGATAAAAAGATACACCCATTGTAAGTTTTGATAATGATCTGTGCCACTACACATCTGTGGATCTTTCGAAAAGAGATCGCATTCGGTCAAAGTACCCAATTTTTCGAATTTCACAGATATTTATTTGGGAACATCAAATAACTCAAAAACGACGCATAATACGAGAAAAAATGAGGAATACTTTTATTATACAAAACGTTCAAATTTTCATTAGACAGTGTCCAACTTAGTTTCAAAAGTTGGGTTCTTTCAATTTTCGGTATTTTTATGGTACGTAATGAGTAAACTGGAAGACGTGGGTGATATCTTGTATTCGAAAAAGGTTCATCAAATAAACGAAATAGTTTTTCGTTTCCGAAATTCATTTCATTCGATAAAATAGTTTGTGAGATAGAACTAAAAATAATATTTTTTTATGGTTTTTCAACAGCCTGTATCTTTAAAATCGAGTCGATTAGGAAAAAATGGTAAGAGAAAAAAGTGTTTCTTTTGACTTTAAGAAATATTTGTACGAATCTAAGGCTCACCCTCCATACTTTATGGGTCCAACAAGAATAGTTTCACACCCATGAAGCATATCGCTATCGAAAATCCATGACTTTCTGCAGATTTCCGAAAGAATAAATCAGTTGTACTTCTTCGGACTTATCGAAAGTGATGTTCCCAACTTCTTTGTCACATTTTTCTATATTCTCCCTCTCGAACACCCTTCCGGATTTATCCGACACCTCTTTTTCGGCTCTATCTTCACTCTGGGCGACGAAAAAATTAATTCGATGATTAAAGAGATTGCCGCCACGGAATCCCTCTCGTCTAGGGAAAAGATAAATCACTTCAACCCCGCTATCAGACTGGCGCGACAGACGTTGACGATGGCCAAAATCCAACCCTTTCGCGCTCAACAAGTGGATTCGGCGAAAGGGTTCCCCGGCAATGTTAATTTTACAATTAGCCGAGGGCTTTTCCCGGCTTTTCGCCAAATTAAAGGGCCGTTTTCCGGCCGGAGTGTCGCGACCCAGACAGCTTCAGTGTTTCTAATTAACTGCGGTACTTAAAACTTCGGGAGGAATCAGGGTTAATTATTCCGGGAAGCTGGGAGAAAACTCTCCGCCTCCTGTTCTGGTTTGTTGAATAAACGAGCTCCTTCAAACGGTTTTTCCTTTTCCACCTTTTTGTCTTTCTCGAGTCTCCCGGTTCTGAATGACCCCTCTGAGTGCGAAAATAATTATGAATTAAGGAGTCTCTTTACTGACTTGATTATTTATGAAGCGAATTAACACTTGTTCAACAGTTTTTGTGTTTGAACTTTCCATCCCCTTTTTACCCAAAATACCCATAATTTTCGAAGAGGGAAACATCAGTTCAAAGTTGTTTCCAACCTTATTTTTTTCGTTTTGCATTTTTTATTTCCTGTTTCTTTTCAGGGTTTTCACTCGCAATGTCTGGAACAAAATTAATTGAAAAATTGAAATAAACGATTTGCTCTTGCATAAATTCTTGCACTAATTTGTCAGGAGCAAATCAACTAGCAAAAAATTGTTGCCTGACAATGAACTGAAAATAAAGAACGTTGAAATTATAATTTTATATTGTAACGTTTCGGAGTCTATATCAAACTCCTTTATCAGACAAAAATCAATTTTCGAAAATCTTCTGAATTGCATCTTTTGTTTGACAGTTTACAGTTCCTTCTGCAGTAAATTGATCCGAATATGATCTGTTCCTAGCGAACAATTTGCCAAATTATTATTTTGATCTAATAAAATACACGTAGATTCTTTAATCTTTTGTTTATAATGGTCCGGCTCCGTCATTAGAATTTAAATTTTAATGACGGATCATGTTTGTTCTAATACAGGAGACCACATGATGGATTGGAATAACACTAATTAGTGTTTTTCCGGTCCATCATGTGGTCTCGTGTATTAGAACAAACATGATCTGCTATCTGTGATCTATTAATTTGTCTATTTTTAATATTATTTTCATGTTCGCGTTTTCTTATTTCTAGGATTCATTTACTGAAGAAGGAATTGTCTTCCGGTAATTTCAAAATTAAATGAATCAACGTTTCTATGCAGTCTCTGTTTCTATGTATTGACAATTAATGTCAAACAAAAGATACAATACAGAAGATTTTCGAAAATTGATTTTCGCCTGATGAAGGAGTCTGATATAGACTCCGAAATGTTACAATGTGAAATTATAATTTCCAAAGTTCTTTATTTTCATTTCATTGTCAGGCAACAATTTTTTCTAGTTGATTTGCGACTGACAAATTAGTGCAAGAATTTAGGCAGGAGCAAATCGTTTATTTCAATTTTTCAATGGATTTTGTTCCAGAGATTGGGAGTGACTATCCTAAAAAGTTGCAGGAAATGCAGAATCCTCCCAGAATAAATTTTAATCGATATCTGCATTTCTTATTGTTTGATTTAATGATGAAATTATCAAAATGAAAGTTTAATTCAGAAATTTCATAAAATTTATGTAGGTGTACGTTATTGGGAACTAGGAAGGTGCAAAAATCAGCAAATCTTAGCTAATGCCAACGTTTCGCAACATATATTGTTGCTTCTTCAGGGCAAAGCCAAATTATGCCTTCGAAACAATAGATCGTACAAGAAGAAACAGCAGACAGTGAAACATCACCTACAGGATGTTGAGAGGAAGCTTTGAATTCACAAAATTGTTGCATGTCATCTACGAAAATTCCCCTATGGCCTATACCATATACCAGGTGAATTTCCGCCAGTGTAAATTGTTCCATATTTGGAGAAGGATATCTTTTGATTGCAAATTGGTTAGTGTACGATCATCCTGCTACGCGGAGTAGGAATCTCTCAAAAATGTGGCAATAGGTTAGATAGATTTATCAGTTCGAAGATTTCGCCTGTATTCATAAATATTCTTCAAATAAGTCTAACTTTATATTCAATGTTCTAACGAGATTCTTCAGCACTATCAAGGAATATCAATAACAACAAACTTATCAACTTTAGAACGAAGAAAGAGAATGTTAGTCAAAGGAACTATTATTCAATTATTTTGTATGTTATCTGTTGCATGTAGAAGAAGAAGTGGCTTCTGCATTTTCTGTAGGACATGTTGATTTTGAGAAAAAAATTTGATGGTACCTGTAATCGCACTACCCTGCAATATTTTTAATGAAAAATGACACGTCCTACGAAAAAAAAACACAAGAGTCACTTTTTTGCAAAATGCCACAGACTATTGAAAATAAGAAAGAGGCAGGAACAGTGATATGAGTCAAATTACCGTTTTCTATTGAAACAGGCACGGTTACTCATTCTCATATCCTGCAAAATTTTATTCAAATTGAAACTTTCACACCCTGTAACGAAGCATTTTTGATACCTAATTCATCATTATAAAAAGGTTGTTTTTATTTAGCGCCAGTATATGTTTCCGAGGTTTTATAGGGTAGGCACTCATGGAACTGTGGAGCTTTATCGCTCAATTCCGGACAAAATTAGAAGTTAGTTCATATCTCATATTATACAAAAATTCTTTTACAGGGTGAGTCTTTGACTCGTACAAATATTCCAACAGTAGATTCTTTAGGTCAAAAGAAACACTTTTTTTGCCTTACCATTTTTCCGAATCGGCTCGATTTAAAAGATACAGGCTGTGGGAAAATCAGAAAAAAATATTATTTTTAGTTCTGCCTCACAAACGGTTTTATCGAATGGAATGAATTTCGGAATATAGTTGTTCATTTATTCGATGAATCTTTTTGGAACACAAGACATCACCCACGTCTTCCAGTTTTTTCATCATGACCCTTACCATTCATAAAAATACCAAAAATTCAAAGAACCCAACTCTTGAAACTGAGTTGGACGCTATCTAATGAATATTTGAATGTTTGGTGGAATGAAATTATTCTCCATATGTTCTCGTATCATGCTCCGTTTTCGAGTAATTTGATGTCCAAAAATATCTGGGATATTTGGAAAATTGGGTACTTTGGCTGAATACAACTCTGTTTAAAAGATCCACAGATGTGTAGTGTCACAGATTTAGCTAGTTATTCTGAAGGGAATTTTGTTTCTCGATAGCTGGCATAGCTCATTATGAAAACTTGAAGGGGCACTATCTTTTTATCAGGGCTGAATGAAAAAAATGGTATAAACAAATTTTTCCTTTGAGCTCAAGAATCTACTGTTAAAATATTTGTACGAGTATAAGACTCACCCTGTATATAGGAAATGATTTTGATGGTAGCTTCATAATGCTTCTCTCATAGAAGCCTTGGTCCCTATTGGTGAAAAAACTCTTTTAAGCGATTGACACAATCTCCTTTTGATGCCAATTTCTTATCGTTGAGGCATGAAGAATGGTAATCGCTTGGTGCCAGTTCCGGACTGTATGGTGAGAGCTCCTGGAAATCCTAGGGAGTCACTATAGACGTGTGTGTGCTTTGGAAAAAACACTTCTCCTGTGGGTTACTTCTAAACCAATAACGATTTCTTGCTCCCCAATCTAATAAATAAAAAAAATTAATCTCAACAAATAATATGTATTGGAAAGATTTGCGAATGGAAATTGGGAGTTTTGTCTTTTGTTATTAGTACAAATCAGAACAATTTCAAGATTACACGTGAATATTTCCTAATTTGCATTCGGTTTTTCCATGTGCAGAGCACTCAAATCGGATAAATTACATGTGGATTAAAATCTACCTTCGCCTGAATATTTTAAACGACGAGCCCATATTAATAACCGCCATCGCCGAAGAGAAATCACTGAAAGTATTTAGCGACAATAATAATAATTTATATGGCCGAGGCGTTGTGAGAGATGCAGGAGAAGAGATAGCCGATTCTGAATAATTGCCGTAATTCGAAATTCGACTTTCCTGGCGTTATATTATATGCGACCGCATTCGAAATGAATAACAATCGAGATTAAAAATGAGTCAACGGTCGAAGAATGCTGAAAAGGAGGAGTAAGATTGTGCCCGCTTCAATTTAGGCGAAATCAGAACAAATTGAAAATGTTGCCTTAATGCAGGAAACGCTTAGCGGATGTGGCTGGTTTAACTACTAATTATAGTGTGAACGACTCTTAACAAATTGCAATTAGTTGTCTTAATAGGGATACAGTAGTTAAAAATAATTAAATCAACTATTTACACCGACAAGAGGAGGCGTTCTCGAATTATTCAATGTCGAATGGGTCACGTGATCGGTCTTCAATGTCGGGAACTTTAACTATTGAATTAATATATCCAGGAATATTTAAAAAAAATTCTTTTACATCGTACGGAGCTCAAATTGAACCGGTGATATCAATGTTATTGGGAATTTCAGCTGAATATTTTTTCCTTGGTCTCGTTCCCAGTCAACCAGAAATGTAACAGTAAGTCGCAGGGAGTACCCAAAAATATCGCATTGAAGCGCTTCTTTGAGAAGTTTCATGGATGTACTTAAGATTTCACATTGTGGACATTAACGTCCGCATATTGTTAAGTTTCCGAATTCCTCAACTTTAGATCCCTAGTGGTTGCATGTAACATCATATCGAGATGTTCCGATGAAGTGAACATAGCTACTATTATGCGACTTCTCTCTGTTGATATTTTTGAAAAATTGAATATGTGATATTTTTAGAACTTGAAATGATGTGTTGTGAATAAATTTCGATGAACTCTACCCAGCGACTTCTTTAAGAAAAACTTTCAGTAACTGTCTGAAATGTTCTATTTATCAGCACGTGGTCTCGAGGTTAACTCATAACCTAAATCCCGCTATGCAAAACGTGGTGTGACGTGTTTCGTTCTGTGACTGCGTTGTGTTGAGAGAATAAACAAACAAAATCTTTATGAATGAATTTTTAGAATAATTTTTTTAACCGATCTGTTCTATTCTTAAATTTCATTTTAGTTAAGTGTTACTTGACGTCGATTGATTAATTAACGTGCAGTAAAAGGTGAGTAGTTATATAACCTATTGAAATAATGATCACTTCTTGGCCCTCTTATCCTCCCCATTTTTGCACCTTTGTAACGTTCAACTTTCAACATATCTCATATGAATTTAGGTGGTAAGTAACATTCACAACCTTCAAAATCAAACTTGGAATTGATTTGAATCATCGAGAGAACTCCAAATTATTATTTTAGATACTGTGCTGGAAAAAATCAACTTCTACTGTTGTTAGATTTTTCATGACACTCAATTTATTACTATCAATACAGCTCTGATTTTTTCTTCTTCAGCTGGACCATGCCGTTCCTGAAGTGGAATGAAGATTTATAACAAGATATATATTCTTTATTTTATATATTTGGATTTGTATGAAACATATTAATCTTGAATAAAAAGATATCAGTAATTCATATAGTTGTTCAATTTCCCTTTGAGGATGAGAGCAGAATGCGAAATATATGTAGGTAAGAGTAAAGAGTAAACACAATGTACAAATGAGGCGTTCAGAGCTGAAGAGGCCCAAGCTACATTTTTTCTGAAATTGAGTTTACGAGTATATAAAATTTTGATTCATTTTCAGGCAGTTCTTACTGTTAATTGTGTCGTCTGGTTGCAAAACCGGTCATCTCCATAACAGAAAATTTTTCAGGAGAGACGATTTTTTGTCAAAACTAGGGAATTGGAGATAGGATCCAAATCTCTTGTTATTAATGTGTCACTAGGATAGTAGGTTTTAGAGCACCATAAAAGAATCTGGGGGAAGGTGCTGGGAGGGGGAAATTCAAAATTATAGTTACGATTTGGCTGGTTTTGCAACCCACTTTGGAGTTGGCCGGTTTTGCAACAAACTAAAGCTTAAAATATCTATAAAATTGACATCAAATAGCGGGGTTTTAGCCAAGAAAAATCATTCACAATGTTTCTGTGTAACTGAACTTTATGTTAGGTGGAGTAAACTTATAAAAAATATATATAATTATGTATATAACATAGTTGAAACGAAACTTTACACTCGAGGGGCTAAATCGTCATCTTCAGGCTCGCACATGATGACGTCATTATTCTCCAAGGATTCGTCATGTCATCTCTTTCCTCGTAGACTTCCTCGTTACCCAAGTCAGCCAAAATGTTTCTGTAAAAAATTAATCTGTCGTCTTTGTCCCAATCTGGTCCATAATGTTTCGTCAGTAATTTTTTGACATCACAAAGTTTCAGGGACTTTATTACAGTACCTGTAGCTACGGCATCAAGCCTACTGCTCATAATATTTCTTTTGCTCTTCACCACTGACTTTCTGGCTCCAAGCTCATTTCTGTAGAATACCTCCCCTTGCACTAACGGTTTATCCTTGTTTTTTGTTATAAAAAATCTTTTTGTCGGGGCGAATTTGAAATGCCATTGTGAAGGTGGTTTGATGTATACATTGCTGGCCTGCTTCCAATCGTGGTCAGTGTAGTCTCTTCCAGGCTTAAACACTGTTCCAATTTCAGCTAAGATGCTTTCATGAGCTGCAGGATCAACGAGAGTCTCTATTCTTTTCAACCTCTTTTCAATTTGAGCGAAAACCCTATCTGGAGGGATGAATGAATGTCCAGGAATGTTGAATTTGGAGATGACCGGTTTTGAAAAACACTGACGAGTGGATGTGGCCGCTTTTGCAGCACATTGGAGTTTTCTAACCCCCAAAACGCACGGAGTTGACCGGTTTTGTTATGGTTTCTCATTGCCAATGGGTGGAAATGTTAGCAAAGGACTTAGTAAAATAAACAGAAATTTTCTCCGAAAATTGAGGAGTTGGCCGGTTTTGCAACCAGACGACACAATTGAATTTCAGAAAAATTGTAGCTTGGGTCACTTTTGCTCGGAACGCCTCGAATATAGAGTGCAAATTGATTGCCACGATGGTAATTATCAAATTGAACATGAATATAACTTCAATAGAGGATACACTTTGGTAGTTTATTCTGTCAAAATAATCGTTCCATAAACCTCCAAAATGAGAAGTCGCAAAGTTGCTGTCTAGGGTGCTTTTTTTACACCTACTATGTGATGTACTGGGTAATTACCCGCGATATGCGATGTTGCGGACATTAAGCACTCTCCAGTAAGTACTGGTGGCCTTTTTTTAAATCAACATTGTGAAGTCGCATTTCCACAGTGGTAATTCCCAACAACTTCCCTGTGACTGAAACTGGTTGACTGGGTTAACGTCCTTCTAATTTAATTATTTCATCATGGAAAGTCATTCAATATTCATAATTTTAATCGCTTTTTGCTGCATTTTTTTCCTGTTCTTTGTTGTTATTTCAGGTGAATTATTATCTAATTGCATTCATCTGATTTCCACGATTTCACACATATTTTTTCTTTTTCTTTCAAAACTAACGAACATAAAAATTAATAATCAAATATATGCTTGAGAAAATCTTATAGCTTTTTTAATGGGACACAGTATATTTTATTTCACCCTTAGATTGCATGTTTTTTCTGATTGAAATAATATATAACACTTGGTATCTAAAGAAGAGTTTCGATAATCAAAATTTGAATTTTATTCTTCGTAGTCGATTCATCTATGAATCAAAGGTGCTTCGACAATCATTAAAATTTTGACATTGACAGAAGTCAGTAATCTCCTTTTTTCCAGAATATTTTAGATTATTTCCATTTGTAAAACATTTCAAATTTTACTTATCCGAATTATTTCTACTTACCAAGTGTTATATATTATTTCAATCTGAAAAATATATATAGTCTAATGGTGAGTAAAAGAACTATAAGTTTGTGTTATAACTCGAAAACGATATCCCACAATTTTTTTGTGTATGCCAATGAATTCTCCGTGAGAATATCTATCAAAGACACTTTTCACCTTGAAAATATCATTAGTTTTTTGAGATACACTGTATCCCTGAAACTGCAATAATTTCAGTTTTTATTTATTCCAATAAAAGTATCGACTGCGGCGAAATTTTGCAAGAGACTTTTTTCTCCAGAATTGAATGGGAAACCATAAGAGGATTTTATTTTTCGAAAATCTATCCCACGAAAACAATTTTTAAAGGACAATCATAAGGTTGTTATTTTCAACCCCTAATAATGAAGTTATGAGATCTAAAAAAAATGTAGGTAACATCTACTTAGTGCTTCATGTTATGTATAGTTTTATGACTCAGTGCTTTTTAGAACCCGTAAAAAAATTAAAAACTCTCAACTCTTCATCGCCTTCTGAAGGCTGTATCTTGGAAGGGAGATTGATTTCGAAAAAAATTTATAGGAACTACCCCTGCTTATTTTCATCAAGTAATCGTCTCCCTAAGTCCTTAGCATTTGTTTACAGGCACCCTGTATAGTTTTGTGTTAAAGATTGTTCAAGTCGCTTTCCTTGATAATTTCCGGAAAAAATGATTATTTGAAATTCTGTGAGAAGGTTATCCATGTAGTTATCCAATTTCATTTTGTGCCTGCAACTTTCAGAAAAATTGAACTTTGAGCCTCTTATACAATTTGAACATTTTCAAGAGCTCAATAACGAAGTTGCCACATTTTGAAAATTTGTATTAATTGAGTTTATCCAAAATAACATTCATTTGACAATATTTTCTGTAACTCTTCGAATATATTGTATAGGGTATTTTTCTGGTGGACATCCTGTAGAAATATCTTGAAATTGGGAACCACGGATTCTCATAACAAAGCACTTACAGACGAAGGAAGTCAATGACCTATTTTCCTGGGAATGTTTTTTGAACACTTTATATTATGTGATCGTATCTGTCATTAACTGTTTTGAAATGGATAGAATTCTTCTTCATTGAGCGCTAAGTTCCTGTTCGGACTATTATTATTACTACACTTATGTAAAATGAAAATACACGAAACAAAAAATACAGTTATTCAGGATGAATATTCTCGAAATTGAGATTTTCTTATTTGGACTCAAAGAAAAGGTATGTCACATGAAAATGTTTCATTACTCGAAACCGCTCAAATGAAAATTCTCAGATTCGTCAAATGGTATCGAACTGTTGAATTTTTTTATTGGAAAACTTGGGTTACATTGAATCAAACTTTTTCTTCCATGCCCAGATCCTGTCGATGATTATTCGTGACATCTCTGATATTTCTTATATCAAGTCAATCAGACCCTCCTCACGGATCTAAATTGGAGAGAAAAACAACTAGAATGTTCTGGAACGTTAGAGTTCTCTCCAAAACAAACCGACTCCCCGATAATGATGTCGTTCGGTCCAAACGAAAACGGAGATATTTTATAATTCAGAAAAAACTGCTAGGCGAGGAGCGTCGGAAGCAAAAATCCATATCTCACCCCAACAACCCCTACGACCTACCCTCCCCCTTGCTATTATAACTCGCAGAGCGAAAAAGTAAATTTTAAGAAACCCTCGCCCTCGCTGTATAACCGCCCTTTTTTCATCTCCCTTTTCCTTCTGGCGCGGGTTCACGTCTCTCTTTGGCCCGCTGCAATTAAATAGGCAATTTATTTTTTATGTGACTCCGGATTTTTTAATCAAACCGCGATATAATTAAAAAGTGGCTCACGATGTAATTTTTGTCGCTGTTATTCGTTGTTATCGTCGTCTTATTGTTGGCCGAGTGTCGTTAATTCTCAGGCCCTCTGGATTGTTTTCTGGTATTGTCGTCATCTACAAGAATTCCCCAGTAGCGTTTATGAGCAAAGTTTAGAGGTTTCCATTAATATTCTAAAAGGCGATCTGGAGGTTAGGTCTGTTAGGTTCTCTGAATTCAATTCATTTCAGTTCTGATGCGTCATAATATTCTATAATGACATGTTAGTACTTCATTTAAATGGGAAACTGAAGTCCACATTTTTCATGAAATTATGGAGGAATTCTTTCCAAGACGAATAAGAGTTAACCATATTGGCAATAAGGTTGAGTATTTTGCTAGCTGACGATAATAGAGATGTCTTCACTTTCGAAATCAAAATTTATTCTACTTCAATCATCTTTCCGATTGAAATTGACCGGTATCTGACGAGGTAATGTCAATGGCTTATGACTAATTGAAGGAAAATATTGAGCTCCTCTTCTCTGTTTATTAGAAAGAAAAAAAGGATTTTCAATTTAGAATCATTTTGAAACCCCTACCAAATAAGACTTACTCAAAGTGGAGTAATAATTACACTCATTTCGCTGCAAGTGTGCATACAGGGTGTTACCTAATGAGTGCGAAAGTTTTCCTTGTTGAAAATTGAAGATGGTCTTCTATGTGAACTGAAACTGTCTAAAAAGTTTCGAATTTTTTTGCTGATAACCTGAATAATACTGTATTTTCTCTTCAGCTTAATACAAAAATGTTCTTGAAAACTCTGCTTTAGTACAAAATACATGGATATTTTTTATATTTAACCATTAATTTTCGTAAATTATTGAAATCACAAAAAATAACATCTTCCACAAAAAATTATGAGAAATTGAGATAATTCTTCCAGTTCATTAGGCAATATTTCCAAACAAGCGATACTCCCCCTATGGTGTCAATTTGTGTAAATAAAAAGTTAATGCACTTTTGTTTGTTAACATCGAGGAACGGAGAATATTTTGGTGTTTCAATAAGAATTTTAATAAAATCTGTTGAAAATATTTTCATCCATCTCGTGACAATGGGGAAAGCTTAGTGAAGTTTTCATAATTTGCATCCTTCGAGCAAATCTTCGTTTACCAATTTCTTGTGAAGATCAATTTTTACTATTTTCCACGATGAAATGAACTTTCAGTCAATGTTTAAGAACATATGTATCTCGTCCTTATAGCATGGTAAAGTTTTTGTACATTTCGAATCAGTTACAAAGAATAGAAGGTAAATAAACTAACCTGGATATATAACCTCAAAATGGAAGGATTTACACAAAAAACTGTTTCCCCCAGAGAGGACTTTTTCCAACTAGTGAGTCGACATATTTATGAATTTCGATAACATTCAAACAAAATTCATTTAGAAAATCATTTCTGATTTCCAGTTCAACTTGGACAAGTTTTCTTAGCATCAATGTTGCAATTTTAGCTATTTTATATAATGGAGAAGGCAAGATATCATAGTTGTGGCTCTGCATATAATCTATTTCCTTTTATCATGCTCGTGAAAAGAGCCAAAAAGTTCGGGTTCAAAAAATATTGCCCCCTTTTATCAGCCGATTCAGAACATAATAGGAATTTTTTTCATAAATACTAATACTTCATGACATTTATTGACCTGAACTTGATGATAATCAACACACTTGAATCCAGTTTCGACAACCAATCTTCAAAATTGAGAAAAAGCAACTACCTTTAAACTGAAAAAAATGGATTTACTTGACGGAAATCTCAAAATCACCTTCAAAAATGACAATGGCAATAAATTTTTAGTTCGAGCTGTCATCACCATGTTGCTGCAATCTATATTTGAATTCCCAATACTTCATGACATTTATTGATATGAAATTGATAATAATTAAGACACTTGAATCGAGTTTCAACAACCAATCTTCAAAATTGAGAAAAAACAACTATAAACTGAGAAAAAAGGATTTATTTGAAGAAAATCTCAAAATCTCTTCGGAAATGACAATGACTGCATTAACTTGTTACTTCGAACTGTCATCACCATGTCGCTGCAATCTACATTTGAATTCCAAATCCTTCATGACATTTATTGATATAAAATTGATAATAATTAACACACTTGAATCGAGTTTTGACAACCAATCTTCAAAATTGAGAAAAAACAACTATAAACTGAGAAAAAAAGGTTTATTTGAAGAAAATCTCAAAATCCCTTCAGAAATGACAATGACTGCATTAAATTGTTACTTCGAACTGTCATCACCATGTCGCTGCACTCTTCATTTGAATTCCCAACAGTTGAAGGCTTGTATAACTCTCAAGCTCCTTGTACTCTTGTGCCTTATGTAATATGGTGCTTAATTATTTGATCCATTTTCTATTGTGCTACTGATGATGATTTGTTACAACTTATCTCCAATATCGATGTCGATTGAACTTTTCATGTTTGAAAGTGATTGGGCTTTGAAACCAACTTTATTCTTCAAGTAGGCTTTGTTATCTTGAAGTCCTTGAGCGATCAAGTTAGCATTGTCTATAACAGTTTGTAATTATTTTGAAATTCAATGAAACTATCTATTTAGTTAGCCTTTCTGACTCAATAATCTGCAAAGAATTTTTATCGCAAAATTTCAATATGTAAAAATACTCTAGAGGTTAATATCATTATCATGTTCACATATTTTCACCCTATATACTAATGTGGTGGTACAAGCTAAGCGCCACGATTAGAATATTAACTTCCCAAATTCCACAGGCACTTGAGGACGAAAGTTTTTGAAAGTTCGTTATAATCATGTCGCTTCTGCTAGGATGATATGTCACTATTGTCACTTTCGACTGTTGTTTGGTTGTCCAACTTTGTATGTTCGATCCACCTCATCTTAAAAAATTGTTATTTAGTTCAATTGAATAAACCACTTTATCGAGAGATTCAATACAATTAAGTTTCACTTTGAGGTCGAAGAGTGAAATAATTATCAAAACAAAGCTCTTAAACTAGGAGATATCGCGCAAGAGCAGTCAGTAGAGCTGAATAATTTAGTGGATGGTAAATCGATCAATGGAATTTACATAATCTACGTTTTTTCCTCGCAGATCAATTAGCAGCTGGGCTCTTATCTAATTTTTTCTAACCAAAACGATGCAGCGTTCTCTTTGGCTTCGCTTGTGGTCCGCCTCGATGACCATTCCACACATAGCCAGAGTTCTGGAACAAGTTTATCAGCAACACCTGATTAAAGCATATTTAAAGTCCATAATGTACCGCGCGGCTGTCCATTAAAAATACGGATGAGGATAAATAAGGCACGCCATTAGAAGAGGATATACCGGAGATAACACACTTGTCAATACATTAAAACGGGCATTCTCCACAGTCGGACAGCGAGAGAAAAACGTATAGGACAGTCCGAGGACTGATTAATAAATTGGCAATAATGATCTGGCTGATTGGGGTAGAGCCGAGCCCAATGTAACCGAGTCTTGTATAAATTTGTATCACGGCTCTGTCCGAGATTAAAACTGATTAAAGTGTAGTTAAAATTCGGCCCACTCGATCAGGACAACGTTTATTTTATTAAGGTGGTTTTCGATCGCAGTTGTCGCGCCTCTTCAGCGATTGATATACAACATCTTCGGTAATTGTTATTACTCTGATGTTGGTGTTATGCAGATGTCACTTTGGATTCACTTATTGATGCCATCAATTTTCAAGTTCAGTTCGATACTTATACAGCAAACTTAGGTACCTGCATTTTCTGATGAGTTATTGGTCCAATATTGTGGAAGATAACGGAGTTAATTGAGAATTAATTCCATTTCCGTTTAATCCATTATTGATCGCTTTTTATCCTTCGAATCACTCAACTACTCATAATCTAATTTTGAATGGAATGGACAAGTTCACAAATTTTTTCCAACCTCTTAAATATTAGACAAACTCTCACAATGGAAACGTATTTTTCTTAAATTATACAGAGTGTTTTCTGAGGTGAGGCTTTTATTTTGACAGAAGGTAGAACTCATCAAAATTAGTCGTTTAACTGAAAATTGTCTATATAAAATATCCAAGATGGCTGAGATACAACCCCTAGAAGTTCGACAAAATTTCATTGAATTTCAAGTACGGGACTGTGGAAGGTGACTCCGGCATCGTAAGAACGAAACGAAACATAAACATATGGCTGGTTAATTAATGATTCAGTACCAGGTTCATCGGATTAGATGCATCAGGTCACTTTTGATAGAATCGTAATTGTCGTTTCTTGAAAGAGCTTATGTTAGTTATGTTGAAAAAGTGCTATGATGTTTCCCCATTTCATCCCATTTTTACGACGATTGTTGGAATGTTCGAACAAGAAGATTGTGATGCCCATTGTGAAAAAATTCGTGAATAATTTAGACGAATTTTATTGGTGAGATTCTGAAGTATTATTCTATTTTTTACACTTGTGCTCTAAGTCCTTTCAGTCAGTCGGTATCGAAATGAGCCATTGCATAAAATCGTGTAGGTTACTTAAAAATAGTAAGAACAATTCGGCAATCCTAAGTTTCTATTTTCATTACCACGTACATAAATATCGAACGAGCCAATATCCTAAACGAAACCACATGGTCGAATCAGGAGATAAGTTTTTTCCCACTGCTTTGCGATAATTCAGCTAACAAACGGTCTAGGGTCGTATTAGGATCTAATTCAGTAATCATATTCAATTTTTTTTTCAACTTTGTCATTTTGAAAATTTTGTATACCTAGGTGATTTTTGGTGAAACGATTTATTTTGACCAGTTCTACCTTCTGTTGAAAAAAGCCTCAAATACACCCTGTATCAAGCACGGAATCTCAGAAATTGTCATAAATATGTTCTGTACCTCGGTAAAACGCAATCACACGGAAGAAATCCAATTCTGGGAAACACTGGCAAGCTCAAAACCATAAGAGACAATAAGGACCGTTTCATCTTTATTCATGATTTTTGTCATTCGTCTATCGAAGCAATTTCAATAATTCAATAATATAGGTATATTAATTATGTTGAACTGACAGTTGTAAACAAAATCACGACCATCAAATCCTCAAAGAAAAATTCGAATGTTCACAAAAGGAAAACGAAACACGAAACGCTATCTACTGGTACAAACTGAAATCAATTTCCTGCCAACCCAATATTTCAGGATCTCTGCATTATTGATTATTAGAGCTGTCAAACTCAAAGTAGCAGATTTGTACTGCCCTTCAATATAATATTTGTTGCTTTTTGCTTATTTATTGAAAGACTCAATATACGAATAGGATGAAGTGAGAGTTATTTAGGTTCTACTTTTTTAAATTTCATTTTTAAAATCGCTTTCGAGGTCAAGTTCAAAATTTCTCCAGGATACGAATTGTAACCAATGGCAAGACTTTTCGAGAAATTTTTTCATGTGGAAATTCATAGAAGAGGTAATTTCACCTCGGAAAGTTAATAACAACATAACAAAAATAATATCTGTCCACTAAAACGGTGTAGACCCCTTTTAACTCCATATATTCTTAGCAGCACACTACTCATCATGGTACTATGAATCAAATTTGATTACTTCCTACTTCTTTTACCATTTCAACTACTGAATTTGTCCTTGAAGCTTACCAGGGCATATGAATTCGACTTATGTTCTCTAAAATATTGAACTTCGGCAATATAACAGATAAAATTATCCAGGGTTGGGTAGGAGAATAGTATACCCTTCGTGGATTCCAAAAATATTGTATTATATGGTGTATAAATCAAATGAAACGGGTGTAAGAAAAATAATAAAGCAAGGTGTGATATTTATTGTATTCTCAAATGGCGTTTCTTTGTTCCAGGGGGAGCAGGAGGACTACTTCTAGATACCGGTTCTGGCCCTTCCTTCCTTCCACTCACCGGTCCGCTCCTTGAGCAAGTTGCGGCAGGTAACTCCGAACCAGGGGTTACAACACTCAAACTTCCGGACATGATCCCAAAGATAACCGACCCATCTGGTCGCGAAGTGGATTTAGAAGTATGTTTCGTATGTAAAAAATGCAGGATGGCCTTCCCTGGTGAGTCCCAATTGCTGATTCATCAGCGTCAGTGCTACTCTGCGAATCAGGAGAACCGTGGAGCTTTTAGAATAGTACAAACAGGTTACGAGTGCAAAACATGTAACAACGGGGATAAATACAAAACAGCCGTTGATTTCAAAAGACACCTTAACGGCGAAATTCACCAAAAGAATAGGGGCAAAACCGGAAGCGCTCTGTCTTCGACGACGACAGAGTCTCCGCTAAGTCACGAGATGGAAGACGTTGTGAATCAGATCACCCTGCTGGCTGCAAGGGCTGCCCAAGAAGCGGCACCAGACGCCAGAGGTGTCGATTCCAACTCGAACAATTTTTGCCAGTCAGGTGATGTAAAACGGCGCTTGTTGGCCCCCCCAGACGTGGCCGGACCACCTTTGACTTCGGCCGGCCACTGAATCCACCCGATCCGGATCCTGTTATGTTTGTAGATGTGTCAGTGTAGTTGTGTAATGTGTTAGTCGAGTAGGTCCGACGATTCCTATTGCAACGCATAGTTACTACTGCGCTGCGGGTGCGTAGTGCGACTTAATGTTCCTATCGAATGTAGATACTGCATGCGGCCCAAAATTCGCCGGCCCAAACTCACTCGGGCTGGGACTGCGGCCCAGTAAAACAAGTTCCTATTCGGCCGCCGATCGCCTCCAAGTTCCTCAACGACTCGCACGATCGTGCGGCCACTTTTTTATTCATTATTATTATTAATTATTACAAACTTTATTATTATTACATTATTATTGAAAAAGGTTGATAAGGCAAATGCTGTATTTATCAAATATATGTAAATGTAACTATATCAGCTGGTAAAGCGGACACGGAAAGCTTTTTTGGTCTCATCACCCATCATACTCCACCCAGCATACCAGCAGTCAAATTGGTTCCTACTAATTACTAATAATAATCAATACGGTGTTTAAGTAATTATATATAGTTATTATGTTTTGAACGTTGGTTTTCGCGCCAGCATTGTACGTATATAAAGTAGTAGATATATATTTAAAATTTTAAATATATTCTAGGTTACGTATCCAAAATGACTCAAAACTGGGAAATACTTCGGTATGACCTGCCTCGCATATAAGTGAGTTTATTTGGAACTAAGTGTGATTGTTGATAGCGCGAAATGGGTCAAGAGGTCTACCTAAGATTTCAGAACCTCAACTTTATTTACCAATATAAAACCCAAACAAACCATCAAATTAACTCTTCATCTAAACGAGAACATGGTAAACTCGTACTAATTCAAATGGTTTTACTTCCACGTTAAAAGAGCCTTACACTATGTATCATCGAAGTGAAAACTTGGATACAAATGCGTACATTTTATCTTCGTATCTGTCTAAATTCGAAATTTACATTCGGATATATTTTTATATTGCAGAGGATAATTTGATGGATCACCTATCCCATTCCTTCCAAAATTCCTCTTGACCTAGAAGCCCTGGCGTATTACACGATTATTATTACTATTCATATTATATTATTATTACTTATTGCTATGTATAGAATCAATGTGTATTTGTTTTTGACTACCGGACTGAAGTCCAAAAACGTGGTTCCTAAAAAATTTCATATCGCAATCAATTGAGATAGAAAACTCATCAAAAATTTTCGACTTTCATCTCCAATCTCCTCTTCTATTCACACTATTATTATGAAGTTTTATTAATGTTTGATCTCGCTTCTACTAGCATCATGTATTGCTTTTTAGTTCGGAACAGATTGAAGATGATTATATTTACTGAAGATGTGGAAGAAATTATTTACCATGTAGAATTACCTGATACTCGTGAGTTCTCGAATTCGGTTGTGACAATTTTTATTTAAGAATATTCTGTGATAAATACCATTAAGCATACTCCCATCTTCAACCTGTTCACATTCACTTCTTTGCGTTGTTTCTTTTCAACAACATTCATTCACAAAGATGCATCATTAACCATAACGAATTTCATTCACTAACCTAATATAGGTTCCTCAGTTATTGCTTCGTTATACTTGTGAGAATTTTCACCTTTTTGCTTTCTATTTTCACCCTTAGGTGTATTCTTCTAGTTATTTTCTGATATCGTTGTTTTTGTTCAAACTTTTTAACACCTTTGATGTTATAGTTCATTTTTATGCATCTTTGCGAATAAGTCGCCATATAATTATTATAGTTTCAACATTAGTTTGTATACATTTTTTGCATTCATCGTTTAGTTTGGTTATATTTATTACTCGAAATGGTGATTTTATATTATATTGTATTATTTCAAGAATATTATTTATTTTGTGATGTAGTTGTTTAGTTGAACTTTTTCAGTTAAGCTACTGAAGATGTATTCTCTGGAGGTATTGTAAATAAGCAATATCTTGATGATACTGAAAAAAACTAAATTATTTTTCTGTTGTATATATGTTTGCTTATAACATATTGTTGCTCCTTCTCTTTCATATATTTTAATTATTCCTGCATTATGTTGTTCGACTTTTCATGGATTGTTTTTGACACATTGTGAACGTTTCAATCAATAATTGATATTTTGTTAAATTTCAGACGATAATGAATACTAATAATAATAATTACTAGGTAAATGTTTGTATCCTACGGCTTAAGCCGCTCTCAATTTGTGAGTGTATATGAAAGTCAAATAAACTACATAGTTTATCATAGCTAATTTTTTATTCATCACCATCCTTTTGATTCGAAGATCCAGAATAAACGATTATTAATTATTAATAAGAGTAAAATATGTATTCGATCTTTAATAAAATTAAGGTCTCGAATTATTGAAAATTCTACAATTAAAAGAATATGAAGAATACGAAGAGAATATCAAGAGCTTCAAATGTCTAAGGTAAGTAAACAAGTCTTAATACATCTCGGTAGACGGAGGTTTTCTATGATGGTTTGTAAATTCATATCAATGTCTTATGAAATTTTTTTTCAACTCGCAAGGCTTCTATTTCTATAATTGACATAGTATTTTCAATATCAGAAAAAATAATCAGAGAGCACCAATATTCGCACTAGACTTTAAAAAAAAACCATTACACCGAATGTAATGCTTCAGCTTCAACTTAAACGTTAGTTCAAATTTAATCATTGACTTTATGATAACTATGTATGTATGAAAAAAAAATAAAAAAAATATAGGGTAGGGACCGTCTTGACCGTCGATATTAACGTGGTGATGAAAATGAAAACTTGGTATTGCCGAGTTGTTCCCATTATTTTTAAGTAACTTACACGATTTTATAAAATGGCTCATATCGATACCAACTGTACACAAGGGTAAAAAATAGAATTATAAGCACTTTCAAGAAGATTTCTACATTTTTTTCACCCTCAATTGCACGATAAAACAATTATGATTCTCTTAAAAGTGACCTGATGCATCTAATTCAATGAACTTGGTACTGAACCATTCATTGTTCATCCATATGTTTATGTTTTGTTTCATTTTTGGGATGCCGTAGTCACCTTCTACAGTACCGTACTTGAAATTCAATGAAATTCTGTCGAACTTCTAGGGGTTGTATCTCAGCCAACTAGAATATTTTATATAGACAATTTTTGGTGAAACGACTAATTTTTATGAGTGCTATCTGCTGTCAAAAAAAGCCTCACCTTTGAAAACACCCTGTATATGATGTCCAATGTAAAAATCGATTGTGATTGTGATCATTTCCGGTCAAACCGGAAGTTCGTCAAAGTAAGTGAATATGTCCGAAAATTCAAATTGAACGTGTATCCAATAATAGAAAAAATATAGGGGTGAGCCACCTTGGAGAACCACACGGTATATGTTATATACTGTTAAGTAGATAAAAACTGTTCACAATAACTTCTAGGAAACTAATCAAGAATATTAAACCAGAGTTCTTGACTTGTACAAATATTTCAACAGTAGATTCTTGAGGTACAAAGAAACACTCTTTTCTTTACAATTTTCCCGATTCGGCTCTTATAAAAAGATATAACCATTTTTAATTTTCATAGTGAGCTGTGCCACCCCTGGAAAAACAAAATAACCTTCAGAAAAACTAGCACTCTGTGACACTACACAGCTGTGGATTTTTTCACCTCTGCGAGTGACGAAATGAAAAAAAAGCTATTTTTTTTAGTTTTGTTTGCATATATCAGGAGATTTCTCGTTTTCCCCCTATGAGAAATGCCTGCTTTGATTCAGTAGCCGATGAAAGTGGTGCATAAAGGAAAAAAAACACTTTATATCATCCTCAAATCGGATCCAATAACGTCGGGACGCCGGTGGAAGGTATTTAATAAGTGCAACCTCAACTTATAATTAGTAATGATTAAAATACCCATTTCGTTATGGACGAATTTAAAATATTCATAAACTCTGGCCGATTTCGTGATAATTTAATGGATGTATAGGTTTCAAAGGGTTCCCTAATTGATAGGTCAGCTCGCTTGAATATTAATACCACAAATTAAAGATTATTTAAAATTATATCCACTGCCGGCATTTCCATACTGAATTAATGATGCAGGTTACTATCTACATTTTTCCCGAAAAAAAAACCGCATATAATTAAATGCAATTATTGCACTTGGAACTTGTCTCGAATATTTCCATGCTCGAGGTGGCTGAAGTTTCGGGTTTGCGTCAAAAACCTTAAATTGCAGTATATCGATTATAATCATGACCATTGAGTCACGATCATTGCTGAGGGTTAACAAGAAAACGTGCTGTTTAAAAAACATGGGCGGCGACACATTAAACGTTCCATCTGAATATCTGATACATTGATTCCATTGTAACAATCGTCTGGAGAGAAAAAGACTCAAACTTCTCTCGATATTGTGAAATTAAGATTAAAAAAAAAATACGAATTAATTCAAACGTATTGCACCTGTCGAATATAATTAGCCACATGTCATTAAAAATGATAAATAGATCATCCTTTCGGAGAGAAGAAGATGCTGACTAAAATTTCGGTTTTGTTAGGCCTCATCTGAGCAACAGATCTCCCACACCGACGTAATACGGTATGGAAATGGCAGACCCTAATTAGTTCACTAACGCTATACTGACCTAATCTTAGAGGGTTTGGGACCAGTCTTGAAATTTTGAGTGAATAGGATGTAATTTAGTTAAAATTTATACCATTATGGAGGAAAAACTCATTTTGATCTAAGTATATATTGTAAAATTCTAGATCCAAAGTTTCCTATTTCTGACAAAAATCTTTGAAATTAATCGTACTCACTCTCGAATAGGCTTTTCAAATTATATCGATAGAATGAATCGTTTTTCATGTGGCAAATTTGTCTCGCGTAAATGCTAGTAGGGCCTTGGCAGTATAAGTAATTGTGCAGCACCATCTAGCAGTTAACGATATTTAACTCAGTTTCCTCTCTATAATTGAAGGCGGTGGTATACACAGCTGAGCGTTTCAATGGGGAATTCTCCTCAATTTGGATTCTCCCAGCATATGAAAGTTTAAACTGAACAATTATGAGTTTCATTCATGAATTTTTCAAATGCACCGCGGAAACGATTCAAAATCATTCTTCAAATATGAGGTTTTAAAATTTAAATCGCTTCGTTTCTAGTTTACGATTTGGCAACAGCGCCTACTAGAAAAAGAACAATGGCTTGTTTGAAAAATAACAGCTGTTGATTTACAGCCATCATAGGGGCGTACTCACTGTCGAGCTTCAACAGCAACCGGCCATAAAAATCCCATAAAATTTTACGACCTTCCTTGTTCGTCGCAGACTTCATGGACAGACTATTTGTCTATCTCATCAAGAAAGTATATTTGTTGTCCTTGATTATCAACTCATATTTCAATCGATGTTGCGAACTTGTGCAATAGAAACGAACCGCTTTAAATTTTAAATACCCATTTGTATTTTTCATTTTTAAGTAATTTTTGGAAAACGGTTGAAATGGTGATTTCAAAATGTGACGTTTCAAAGATATTTCATAAAAAATAAATCAGTTTCGTCAGAAGGAATATTCCCTATTTGGAGTCACTAAGAGAGAATGGAATCTCGTTGTCTGCTAGATGGCGCTGGAGTATCATCAATACTTCCAAGCCCCTTCTAGCATTTAAACAGGATCCATCAATTTCGTGCCATTTTTTATTGAATTGGAAGAAGCATTGCTCTGATGAGGTCAAATGAGTCAGAAAGATTGTCAGCCTATAATATTCTTTGATGGGAAGGTGTTTCCGTTGGCATACTGAATGATGGCATATGGCTAGGTCGATTCATATTGTAACATTTGTTTGGTATAATTTATATCGGCGGATATTATATTTTTGATTTCGAATAATGAAGAACAAATCGTCAGCTTACTGCCAAAACCAGATAAGTAACATTTTGTTAGTTTGTGTAAATGAGGATTGAAAGTTTCTCCCTACTATAAAACAACTACGTGAAAGAAAACCTTTAATAAGTGAAAAAATATCATAGATGGTAGTTCTGTGAACATAGTTAATGCCCGAAATAAAAAAAAGACAAATTAACAAAAGTTGGTAAAATGTTGAAAAACACACTTATCTTGTTTTGGCAGTAAACCGACGAAATTTTATTGGTGAATGGCCAATTATGGATTCTTTTCGTTGCTGGCTCTAGTCTCATTATTTTCGAGGTAAAAACTTGAGTATTATCAACTTAAACATACGTAACAATAATTTTTCCAAAAATTTTGGTCATGGTCTCAAATCGAAGTACCTACCTATAGTCACAATACTTCTTGCAAAGATCCACAAGAATATGAGCTGTGATTTCAAGATATAAGCCATGTTATATATTTGTAGAGTTTACTGGGTGTTATTTCAATAGGTAGTTTACTGGGGTTTGCTCCACAAGTTTCGAGAATATTTATTTTTTAATACTATATTTCTCTTTACCTTATATTTTATTTCCATCGGCCTTATTCTAATTTTCGATAAGAAACCTCATAACAAGATTTTCGTACCAAATTTCATTTATTTCTAGTATTTTTCGGAAAAAAAAACCTGAACAAACTAAGACTTCTCAAGGCAAGAATAAAATTTCCGAAAATTCAGAAGATTATAAAAAGTGTCAGATTTGTTATTTTTGGGTTTTACAGCAAAATTTGGGTTGTTTTCTTCCATGCAAAGCTCATGTCATTGAAATGAATTGAAGTACTATCACAAAGTATTTACGGATTTGAAATTTAAATTTGATTCCTGATATGATTGTTTATACTTCGTACATGTTTCATCGTGAGGTACGTCGATTATTTCTCGTGGTCGATTTTCAGAATGCAAATTTACGAGAACGAAGACTATGGCTTATCACAGCATTTTCCTGAATTGGTATTCAGTTGGTTCTTCTAACTTTAAAGTTAATAAAACATTCCATGAATAGGGGCCGAAAGAGGTGAAAGAAAATGAAAAAAAAAAAGAAGAAGATTTTCTGCTCGAAGCATACATCTAATATTAAAAGAAAGTTCAGTCGTAATCTTAAATTTCATATCATCAAACAATTATGATCACTTACTTGCACATACATACTTGTGATATAGACATGAATGGAAACTTAATATTCCATAAGAATATTTGAAGATCACCATCTGAAATATAGAAAAAGAAAAACAAGGCAAAATAGAATGGATGATTGAAATTTGAAAGGTGGAAAGTGTTGAAAGAAGATTTACAATTAATTTTGTTCTATTAAGTAAATCACTATCGAAAAGAACACTCTCCTTAATTAAACTACACTTTAGGCTTCCCTTATTGCCATTAAAATAATATACTATTTCTCTTTATTTTACCTATTTATGTTGTCACTCCAGAAAAAATATTTTCGCAGAATTTCAATTGTGTTAATTTATCGGTATTTTTAATATCCCAGATAGGAAGTTGATTCTTGGACAATCTGAAGACAACAAGTTCAGAAAACATATTCTACCCTTATGTTATGTTTACAAACGTCTAGTATCACATGTGAAGTACGTCCATAAATAGTTGTATAAATAGTACTTTTTGTTTGAGAAGATATTAGTGACTAAATTAGAAAAAATCATTCAGGCAAGGTCTTCATTAGGATGAAAGGTATTCATGAAAACAAAATGTGTGTGTAGTTACTCCCAATACTCGTTTCATATGTTTTCTCACTTTGTTTCCAACCTTGTTGAATAATTCTTAAAAGACTTCAATATGAAATTCAAGAGTATGATGTGTATCCCCTCTTTTTTATCGCAGATGGGAAACTCAAGATTAAGCCATTCAAATATAACCCCCCATAGATAATTAATGCAATTACCAGCTCCCTTCTCCTCATATTCCCGCAAAGAATTCCTCGAGTCAGGATGGAAAGAAGCTTTGTATCGGGGAAACTGAAAGCCGTGTTTATTTTTCATCAGGAAGATTTTAAACCCCCGTTGGTAGACCGAACGAATATTCTCAGAAAATCCTAAGAGATTCGTTGAACCGTGAACAGACTAGATATTATGTTTGATCTTAGACTATGCTCACAAATACCCATGGGTTTCTCTCAAACTTGCTCGGGGTAGGTTCCAAAATGAACAATTCGTTTTTCATTCCGAAAATATCCATTTCTCATGTAAATGCTGTACAACGTACAATGCGAAAAATTATAGAGACTTCAAAATTTCAAATTGAACATACAGTCAAACGGTGTGTAAAATATGATTAAATTAATTGATTCTTATGAAAACGATTCTGACCTGTTTTTATTTTTTTTTGGGGGGATTCTACTTCCAGATCTTCATCATTCTGGCGTATAAGCTCCAAGTCATTCTTTTTCTCTCATCTCGAATATATGGGCATAATATGCTCATATATTCGTTGTAGTCTGTCTGCAATAGTTCTGTCTCTCTTATTTCGAGAATTTCAGAGTTTCGTAGTTTCAAATTTTTGGAAATAATAATTCTTTATATTCAATCAATCTACTCAAAAGCATTATTGTTTCAATAAATACTTCGCAATCACCGATAAAAATGTAAAAGTATGTATATGGTATGATACAAAACGTATCAAATGAAGAAATTGGTCGAAATGGCCACCGTTTAATATTATTTAATATTCATAGTTCATGCAGTTTTGTCAAGATGATAAGACAATAAGACTATTTGAGATAGAGTTATTATGGCCTTGATTCGGTGCATATCGTCACCAATGCAGTTGGTTGATTTATTGCAGCCTATACCTTGACAACTCATTGAGCTTCCCAGGTGATTTTTATAATTTGAAATTCTGTACTTCTCAAAATAAGGGAGATGAACCAACATGTGGATGGATGGATACACAGGGTGTTTTCAAAGGTGAGGCTTTTTACGACAGAAGGTAAAATTCAACAAAATAAGTCGTTTAACCAAAATTTGTCTAAATAAAATATCCAAGATGGCTGAGATACAACCCCTAGAAGTTCGAAAAAATTTCATTGAATTTCAAGTACGGGACTGCGGAAGGTAACTCCGGCATCGCAAGAACGAAAGAAAAACATAAACATATGGCAGGACAATGAATGGTTCAGTACCAAGTTCATCGGATTATATGCGACAGGTCACTTTTGAGAGAATCATAATTGTTGTAGGTATCGTGTAATTTAGGGTGAAAAAAAATGTAGAAAATCGAGATAGTTTCTTGAAAGTGCTTATGTTAGTTATGTCGAAAAATTGCTATGATGTTTCCCCATTTCATTCCATTGTTACGACGATTGTTGGAATGTTCGAACAAGAAGATTGTGATGCCCATTGTACAAAAATTCGTGAATAATTTAGACGAATTCTATTGATGAGATTTTGTAGTATTATTCTATTCTTTACACTTGTGTCCTAAGTCTCTTCTGTCAGTTGGTATTGAAATGAGCCATTTCATAAAATAGTGTAAGTTACTAAAGAATAATGAGAACAATTCCGCAAACCTAAGTTTCCATTTTCATTACCACGTTAATATCGAACGAGCCAATATCCTAAACGAAACTAAATGCTCGAATCAGGAGATAAGTTTTTTTCCACTGCTTAGCGATAATTCAGCTGACAAACGGTCTAGGGTCGTATTAGGGTTTATTTCAGCAATCATTTTCAATTTTTTTTTTCAACTTTGTCATTTTAAAAGATTTTTAAAGGTGATTTTTGATGAAATGCTTCATTTTGACCAGTTCTACCTTCTGTTGAAAAAAGCCTGATCTTCAAATATACCTGGACCTCGAAGTCAGGAGAGAAAGAGCTAGCCAACAATAGAATGATATACAGGGTGTTCCATTTAAAAAAATGAAATACATTTGATCTGTTGTCCACCCTGTATATAGGGTGAGTGTAGGATTCATACGAATATTTCAGCAGTAGATTCTTGAGGTCAGAAGAAACACTTTTTTCCTTACCATTTTTTCCGAATCGATTCGTTTTAAAAGATACAGGATGTTGAAAAACCATAAAAAATTTTATTTTTAGTTCTATCTCACAAACGGTTTCATTGAATGAAATGAATTTCGGAATATAGTTTTTCATTTACTTGATTAATCTTTTTCAAACACAAGATATCACTCACTTCTTCTAGTTTTCTCATAATGATTATTAAGTACCATAATAATATAAAAAATTCAAATAACCCAACTATTGAAACTAAGTGGAACTCTATCTGATGAATATCTGATCGTTGTGTAAAATAAGAGTATTCTTCATATTTTAAGTCATAATTTTGAATTACTGAAATTTTGGATAGTAAAGAAAATGATGAGAAAATATGTATTAATGGGATGATTTATATCAACCTACATGATTGTGTAAATTCTAGGACGGATATCCAGGGATTAAGTTCAATTAAGTCCAAAAATTCTTACTTTTGATGTGAGGTCCACCTTCTAAGTGAGTGGCATCTGTTTGCACACAATGTCTTGTTGTTTTTCATGCTTGGGTCTGCCATTCTTGATTGTTTCTTGTTGTCGTGGTATCTTGAAGATTTTGTTGATGAATCTGTCATTTATTCATTCATGGTTTCAGTTTGTGACAACTTGACTAAGCTTTCATTCCTATAGCGGTGTTCTCCGAATTGTTATGTGAACAACACTGAACAACATTAAATGTTGTTGTGTTAAAATCATGAATGAATAAATGACAAATTCATCAATAAAATATTCAAGATATACCACGACAACAAGAAACGATCAAGAATGGCAGAGCCAAGCTTGAGTTTCTTTTAATGTATAATATTTTTCTGTAATTCACCTTGGACCTAGGTGTGGTCCAAATATATGAACGAAACGTCGGCTTTGTTATGAAGTTGTTTTATTTAGTGGTCCTAACCGCTGTGAAAAATTACCTCTTACCCTGTAGAAGATCGGAACTAAATAAAATTCCTAGTTTGAAATCGTAATTTAGTTGAAATCGGACTTTGAACTGGAAATTCAATGAAAAATCTTTTCAAAATATTTTATTTCCTTTTACGAAGGCGTAGACGGGCCACATAATATTTTAAAAATATTTTTCCTTAAATTCCGACTTCAAAGTCGGAATTTAACTAAATTCCGAGTTCAAAGTCGGAATTTTGTTAAATTCCGAACTTCTACAGGGTGTTCTACGACGACGTAGATTTGTTCCTGAATTACAGTTTGCTTTTCTACAAATATTCAAATTCATATAATACAAGATGTTCCCACATTTATGATGAATGAAAAATTATGTACACAGGGTGTATATTATTATTTGAGTTTTCTTCTATGAGAGGTCATAACAATGATATGACAAACCTTTTACAGACATGACATGACATGATATGAATATTTTTTTAGACATAACTGTTTTTTAGGTATATTCCGGATATTTAGTGAAAAAATTTCCTTCTCATATGTACTCGTGAGGCTTACATGAAGAAGTCATTACAACGGTGGGAAAACCTCATATAGGCAGCTCTATGACGAATTGGTTCATTTCAAAGTCGGAATTTTACTAAATTCCGACTTTGAACTCGGAATTTAACTAAATTCCGACTTTGAACTCGGAATTTAACTAAATTCCGACTTCAAAGTCAGAATTTAAGGAAAAATATTTTTAAAATATTATGTGGCCCTTCTACGCCTTCGTAGCCTTCTACTCCTTCGTATAAAAGGATAGCTTTTCCTTTCAACTACTCCAAGGCTAAGAAGATATCTTAAAATTTTGATCAAGTCACCACGTTATTATGGAACAATAAACATTTTTACTGTACTCTAGGTATTATCGTGAAAGAATAGGTTTGTGCATCAAATTTTTAGTGAAATCGAAATTGTATGTTTTATTATTTTGGCGTGGGTGAAAAAGTGGCTTTAAGCTAGTCATCAACATTGCTCATTCAACACGAGATCATCCAATTTTTGTATTCACATGAATAGGAGGCATTGGCCACTGATTTCCATCGAATCCACGGAATATCCTCCTGGACCATCAGGTCTCGGGGAAATTGGAAGACGGGAGATCCCCTATCAGTTACAGGTGGAAACACCATTAGGCTCGACGTATTCGCCTTCCTGCGACACATAAAGAACAAAATCTCGCGATATCCCCCTCCCAACACCCTCCCCTTCCCACCGTGACGGTATCGCATCCGCTATACGGGATCTTTACATAACGACATCGATTGCATCTATCGCGTCTCCTCAGAGACTCTTTTCAATTTTCAATATTTCCCTACGAGCTCTTGATGTTTTATTCATTGCATTCAGCGCCATCTTCGTCGACTCAATCAGTAGATCTTATTGGAATGCGTCAGCGGTGCGGTCAGGGGGGAAAATTGAGGCTTAGAAGTCCCCGATAGCGAGCAAACGTGGAATTGGAAATAACTCATCCAAAATGGAGATATTATGAGATGTCATCTCAAGAAACTTGGAATAATTAAACTGCGTCGTCCGGGCCATCCGAGATCCCTCTACATTCGCTTTGTTTTAATTTCACGGATCTGAACACTCGGGTTCCTCGGATGAAAATGAATAATCACATCCGATTATTATCGAGTGGAGCTGATTGCTCTCTCAGATGAAGAGAGCCTTTGTCAATTTGTGATAGTCAATTAAGTAAATTACTTCATCAACCCTTGGACGATGTCGAAGGATCAATATAGTAAGAAATATGCGATTAAATCGAGCAAAATTCTTAGTCTAGTAGGCCTTGGAAGTTTGAAAGTTAATATTCCATATTATATTTATTTATTTATTTATTTATTTATTTCAACGGACATGCCAATTTACGAATTATTATCATTATTATTTTTAATTACAAACAGCAAAGCCAATTTTCCAATAAGATATACAATATTCCAAAAACTAACAAGAAAACAAACAAAAAATGTTGAAATCTACAAAAAAATATATATCATAGGAAAAACAACAAGAACAGTTGACAAGTTCAAACAGCTTCAAAATATCTTTTGAGACTAAAAATAGATATCTGAAATAGATCAATCTCCGATGCATTTGCCCCTTTTATCGCTCGTGCAATCGGATTATTCATGGCATAATTAGTGGGGTTATATTCGATGTATAAGAGATCTCTAAGGAATACATTTTTCGCATTAAGTTTTATCTTAGATACTAAGTATTCACAATCAATGTAATTATTGATTAGTTTGTTAAAAATTAATTAATTATTACAAATTAATATACAGGGTGATGGGTGATGGATAACTATTGGGAAAATTTAGCGGACCAAAATATCGCGAGGACCGAATATGCGCTGGAAAAAGATACAGGGCGTTAAAGTTGAACAAGAATAAACTATCTCACAGCAAAAATAATTCACTCAGAAGAAATTACATTTACCAGCTACATTTTTGGGACAGTCGAAAGCATACTTTTCATGAATCATGAAAATTCAGTATATGAAGGAAATATGTGAAATAATATTACTTGTCCAAAGTTATTCTTCTGCATAGCTTCTGATGATTTATAAATAAATACTGGAATCATTAAAAAAACTAATTTCTCCCATTAAAATAATTAATTAAGCATATTTGGTCTTATTGCCATATTCTGATCGAGCCTATGTCCAAATAGTTATTAAATATCTTCTGAAACTCTTTAGAGTTTTCACTCTCAATCTTTGAAACAAAATCAATAAAAAAATTGAAATAATTGATTTTCTCCTAGTGACCTGCATTCGAACAACGTTTTGAAGGCTTCCGTGTAATCTTAGCCTCATCTGGCTAATTCATTCATTCATTCATTCATTCATTCATTCATTCATTGCTATATCCCGTAACCGAGAATAAATCTACAAAAAGACTCAAAAGCAAAACTATCTGTGCTATCAAACTTATAATGGGGAATTCTCCCCAATTTGGATTATCACTGCATATGCAAGTTTAAACTGAATAATTATGAGTTTCATTCATGATTTTTTCAAATTCACCGCGGAAACTATTCAAAATCATCCTTCAAATATAGGGTTTTAAAATTTAAATCGCTTTGTTCCGAGTTTACGATTTGGCAACAGCGTCTACAAGACGCTGAAAAGAACAATGTCCGATCAGCTTGTTTATAAAATAACAGCTGTTGATCTACAGGCGCGTACTTACTGGCGAGCTTCAACTGTAACCGGAAATAAAAATCCCATAAAATTTTACGAACTTCCTCGTTCGTCGCAGACTTCATAGACAGCCATCTTTGTCTATTTCATCAAGATAATGCATTTGTTGTCCTTTATTATCAAGGCATATTTCAGTCGATGTTGCCAGCTTGTGCCAATTTCATAAAACGCTTTAAACTTTAAATACTCATTTTTATTTTTCATTTTTAAGTGCTTGAAATAATTTTTTTCTGGGAAACGGTTGAAATGGTTATTTCAAAATGTGACGTTTCAAAGATATTTCATAAAAATTACATCATTTTCGTCAGAAGGAGTATTCCCTATTCCTTAGGGCTACTTGTGACTGTGTGCTCTCCTGTGACTGAAGAGACCTAACCGTGACCCACAGGTCCTTCCACACACAGGGCATGGAAAGGAAACAACCAGATCTGGCCGCCGCTGTATTCTTTTCGAGTCTCCATCTCCATTATAACTGTGTACCAAAGACCGCCACTGTGACCTATCTAACGCTAGTTCTTCCATTTATGAAGGGCATTAACTGCTTTAAGGGATTGATGCAGTATATCCAAATCGCTTATACTGGCCTCCTGGTTTCCAAGCTCCCTCTGTGAATTCGCCATATAGAGCTATTTTGGGGAGTCCTGTGTCTTGCATCCTCAGAATGTGACCGCTCCATCTGAGTCGGGCCCTCGTCACTTGAGTCTCAATTGTTATACAACTCGAGCGCTGCAAGACTGCATTTGAAACTTTGTGTGGCCATCTGATGTGCATTATTTGTCTTTTTATTTGATGACGTTGTTGCGCTTGTTCAAGCTGTTTAATATGTGGCCTGTAAGGCGTACAGCTTCCTCTACCGTGAAGAAGCGTTGGGAGGACCACTGCTTTGTAAACAACTGTCTTAGTCTTCAGATTGAGGTCGTGATTTGAAACACTCTGTCCCTTAGCTTCCAGAATATCCGTGATGCCGAACTGATACGGTTTTGTATTTCCGTGTCCAGGTTAGCCCTAGTATTTATTAAGCTTCCCAAGTATCTGAACTGCTCGACCTGTCCTAGAGTTTCATCCTCCAGACTGATATCTGTTTGAAGGCTTCCTGGAGGACTAACCAGGATTTTGGTTTTGTCAATATTGAGTCTAAGGGCTAAAGTTTCGTATATATGTTTATAGGTGTCCAACATTATCTGTAGATCCTCTGAGCTGCTAGCGATAAGTGAACAGTCATCTGTACATCTGTATATTAAAGTTCCGTGATAAACTTTGTACGAGTTTTTGCTCTGAGGCGCTTCAGGTTAAACAGGCCTCCATCAAATCTGAATCTTAGTCAAACACCTCTCATACAGGCACCTCGATAATTGCTGAAATCTGACTAAAAGTTTTTGAGAGGCAGAATTTTTTTAGTGTTTTGCGGTTTATTCTTTTGTGGTGATGCTATCGTCACAAAAGTTCGTACTTAGCTTAGAACATAGAATATCAGGAAGGAGCTTTTTCGAATAAATGTGACGGGAATTGTGCGACGGAAACGGCCATATTGGTCTTCCAAGTTCTGATTTGAAAAGTGGCAGACTTGGAAGTCAAATGATTTTGTTATCTGTGGCCAAATGAACAAAGTAATGTTTTAACTCAATTTTGGTAATTTGGATTCTTGAAATTTGCTGGAAATAAGGATTTTGGATATTTTAGCGTGAATAATTCATAGGTAGGTGATTTTTTAAGCTGAATATCAGGTATTAATTATGAGTTTCTGAATTTCATGACATAACAAGGTTATCCCATGACAATAACACTCCATGGGCGTAGGTGATGTTAAGTCATAGACCTTAATACCATTAAGTATATAGCCAAGCAGTGTTAGGCGGGTTGAATTTCCGCTTTGATTATCAATTTGAAAGAGCGTGAAAAAGCTTCTGACTTTACGTCAGTGCTTTCCTAATTTTTTTGATTAATCAGAATCAACTTACTATTGAAGTTAGTTTTTTGGAAACTTCATTGTCCTACGCCACTGTTGAAACGGAAATATATGTCGGCCATATTTCTCCTCTATTCCGGTCAAATTGAAATGAGCAATATGCTCCTTCCTGTTATTCTATATTCTAAGGTACTTAGTATTGGAACATTACAGAACTTGTATACAATTTGATTGGTATTTGGTCAAATATTGAAAAAAGTTTCATATATACTCTATTCACATTTATTTTAGCAGTCGGTTGGCCATGAAATAATTTTCTCAAGTTTTTGTAACTAGAACGGAGTAAGGTTGGCACTCATGAAATGTCGTTAATGTCATGAAGCCGTTGCCACAACAAATGTGATTGAAAAAAGGGTTTCTTTCAAATAATAGGTAACCCTGATATTCTAAAATCCACAATAGGTCAGAAGGTAGCGAACATATTCAATGTAAGAGAATTTATATAATGTTTCATCTGAATCTAAACGACTTATAGTTTAGCTGAATTTTTCCACAATCAGAAAGATTGTGAATGATGAGGATGACAAAGAATTTCCTTCTATTGGGAGACCCAAAAAAAAGGTGGCATTTGAGAATTTTATGTTTGAGTGAATTAATGCGAAATGTTTACTACAAGATTTTCGATGAATGTCATCGTAGAATAAATTCCCAAAAATTGATTTTTCTATTTTTCATTTGACTTGTCCTATACATTGTGAATGTTTTAAGGTACCAATAAATATGTACCAGTAAATATGTACCAATGTATTACGATGAACAGACACAAATACGCTCCAGTTGTTCTGTTAATTGTTTGTTCCAGTGAAATTTTTGTTCAAAGGTGAAGTTCATCTTGACTTGAAACTTCCTTTAATTTCTTTTATATATTTTCTTTTATATATAAGATGATATTTGTTGAAGAATTCAACATTCTTTCCAACCACTGCATTATATGCATATCATCTTCGGGTTAATATTTTTGAAATCTACAACTGATGTAACGTATTCAAACTTTAGCCAAAGAAGATAACGAACATTAACTCTCCTCAAGCTAGTGCATTTTATGATATTATACTGATCTCTTGTATTTTCCATGCAAATAACTGTATTGAGTATGCCTTCAATTAGTTTGCATAAACTTCAATTATGTTCGTCACATATTTTCTGAAGAGATTCGACATTGTGGTGAAATATGTAATTACTTAGTCTTTAACGTAGAACGGGCACCATAGCGTTGATTTAAAACCAAAAAATGTTTTGACAAGCATCATAACCCCACATTTTCGTACTATACAGAGTGAAATGTGTCAAATTTCCATGGCCAACCGAGTGCTAAAATAAAAGTGAATGGAGTATACTTATGAATCTGAAACCATAGAATGAATTTTTCCGATATACCAAATTTACTGGCTCATTAACAATCTAGAACTCTCTTCCGTCTTCTTCTTCGGAAGTAACAATGTTTACTGCCGGCTGCCCAGATAGCTCTAGGAAAGAGGTAGTAAAAAATATTTAATGACCTCTGCTCCGAGCTCCCTCATACTATTTGACTCCATATTACGTATGTAATTAAAACTCCCAGTACTAATAAATAATTGAGTTGAAGCACAATGAAGAGTTCTATTGAGTTACATAGCGGTTGTTACATATAACACGTTTTATGAGTCCAGCAAAGGTGACTAAGATTGTGTTGAATTTCTGCAATCTTAGTTTACGAATTCACTCCATTGAAATGACATCACTAGCTATTAGGATTTATGCTGGATGGCATTTGATGTTCGTAGTAAATTTTTTGGGAAAAAACTTCAACTTATTTGGGTATGTTTGCTTTTTGTGAGCTCTATACCTATATCTAATGATGCTTATCATGTGAAAATATGAAACAATAAATAACCAGATCATTTCAGTTACCAATACTCTCAAGAACACAACTGAAAGCAGGTGTATCATAAATATATTTTGTCCGCAATAACTGTCGATACTATTGAAAACTATTGATTATCTTCCGACTGAAGCTACCAGATCTATCTGGAATTCTTGTGAGATACGCACATCCACCGCCATCTGTCTACACCAACATTGCAACTCCAGCGTACGTTTTGGAATCCAATATCCTAAGATAATCATTCGATAAATTACTTTAATTCAATAATATTATATAGCCGCCTATTGCTCTGTGATTATTGCCGGTTTTGCTGAAGAACTGGATACTTTGTGAGGAAGCGTCATCATGGACACGACCGCTCAGTTTTTTTGTGAGGAATATCTTTCGCGGCACGTTCATTTGGGTTCATTTTACGGATATGCAATATGTCCAGCTGTGTTATAAATTGCATTCGTGAAAACTACGATGGATTTCTTCAGGACTTGCTCCTTATGGGTCGGCATAATGAAGTGCTACAATTTTCCTGTGTTCCGATTTTACTCGTTTTTCTGATGCTACTACTCCAAATGATGGATCCAGCACCGTATTTATGTTTTTTCGGACCGAACCAAAAATGTTAGACTTGCACCCTTTCTTTCCAGCAATCAACAGATCAACAATCTTCAGGTCTCAGCATATTTCCCCCTTCCAGTACCTGGGATGGCTTCAAAAAGGTTACTTGTTCACTTCTACAAGTTTCTTGTTCGAAGCATTTTTTCTGTTGGCTAGCAATGCCGAGGCTTTCGTCACCAGGTGCTCCAAAGTTTCCTCCTCCTGACCACACAATCTGCACTCGTTGTTTTCTGCAAATCCCATTCACAATAGGAGCTTTCTGAGGTGGCAATGCCCTATAAGGAATTCAGTGAAGAGGTCTGCCATATTCTTACTGCAGATGCAGATATACTTCTTAGATCTATTGAGTTTCGAAGAAACTTGTTACAATGATCCAATCCATGAAGATTTCTCCGTAGTATTTCTTTTTCGGTTTTCTCTTTTCCTGAAACTCTTTTCTGAAGGTATATTTACCTATACCACAGTTCTGGGCCAAAAAAGGCGTTTGTGCTCCTTTACTGGCAAGACAAGTACAGGGTGTCCACGCCATGTGGCAGCGGTCGATTACTCTAATTCTATTAACTTTACAAAAAAGAGTTTTAATAAAACTTTCCTCTTTTTAAGTGAGCATCTCCTAAAATTATTTAGAACTATACAAAGTGTTTCGTTTCTTCTGCACAGCTATCTACTTCATCATTTTTAAAGGAACACCCTATAAATTTTTACATTTTTGAATTCCTTGTTAAATTCGAATATGAGTTTGATAACACAGCTATGCCTGAATTCTCAACGGTTTTCGAGAAATTCGACATTTTATTAATATTTTGACAGTTTGAAGTACTTATATAAAAGACTATAGCTCCGTCCTATTCTATGAAATTGACTCAAATTTAGACTATGTCTAGTCAATAAATGATACACTGAAAATTTTCTTTGTAAATACCCATATTATATACAGGATCCACGAAAACGCAGATCCATTAACAAAAGAGAAATTCATCAAAATCTTCAGTTTTTTAAATATCCATCCATATATTTTTTCTGTTCATTGTTTGAAACAATCAAAAGAGAATAAAAAATGTTTAAATAATGAACAGAAAAAAATGGGTTGCCATTTAAAAAAATGTAGATTTCGATGAATTTCTGTTTTGAAATTGAATCTACGTTTTCGTGGACCCTGTATATAATATGGTTATCTACAAAGAAAATTTTCAGTATATCATTTATTGACTAGACACAGTCCAAATTCAATCAATCACATATAATAGGGACGGAACTATAGTCCTTTATGTAAATACCTCAAACTGTCAAAATATTAATAAAAAGTCAAATTTCTCGAAAACCGTTGAGAATTCAGACATAGTTGTGTTATCAAACTTATATTCGAATTCAACAGGGAATTCAAAAATGTAAAAATATATAGGGTGTTTTATTTAAAATCACGAAGTTGATAGCTGTGTAGAAGAAACGAAACACTAATCTAAAATTTTATACAACTTAAATACCGTTTTGAAAGTTCAAGCAAAATCTGTGTTTAGTCTAGCGATAATAATATGAGCTAAAAATTTTTGCAGTCATACAATTTCCACGAAATTTTGCACATTTCTGTATTGGTAGGTACATTGAAACTATCTACTGATAATCATAAAATGAAGATGAGATTATAACTCCAAAACCTTCGGCTAGATGGTGAACTTCTCAAATTTTTTTTTAGCCAATAGTTCAATACTGAATAGTCAGTCACTGAGCCTTAGCTGATTGTGGAACAGCTGTATTTCAGCAACAAGAAATTCGCCAACTGAGTGCAATCTTCAAATGATTTTGTTTAGTTGCTTTCGATAACACATACCAATAATAAGGATAGACAACCATAGTTGTGTACCACATAAATAATTAAATAAATAAACAATTTTTTTATGAACATAGCCATTTTTATTTCAGTGAAAAACTTACCAGTGCATGCACCATTTTGTAACACATGGGAAAATGTTTCAGATGAAATTTTCCATCGATTCCAATTTATTGATTCTCCGCCAAACTGTGGATAAATTCTTTGGTATTGAAATAAACTCCAGAAAAGTTTTCCAAAAATGTTGATAGCTCATTTTTCAACACCCTGTGGAACATTTCGGAAAATTTGTTCACGCTCAGTTAATTGCAGAGACCATCCGTTTCACCATCTTTCAGTTTTAATTTTGCCTTTGTAACTGGATTTCTTTTCAAGATACACGTATTCAAATAGAAGCCTGGAATAGTTTTAGGGAAAATAGCTAATTAGTAATGTTTTAATATTTGAAAACAAAATTTGAAACAAAAGCAAAAACATAATTGGCATTTTTCAATATTTCGTATGCCCACCTCTAGTGATAAGACAAATAATGCGTCATAATATTGAGTATTAAAATTTAATACTCAATGGTCATATTCAGATTGCAATACAAAACGCAGGTCGTCAAGTGTTTCGGGTAGTATCCGAGCTACATGCAGGCCATTCTAATCGTTGGATATCAACCTCATCCAAATATTGGTTAACAATATTTGCTCCATGTGGTCTTGCATTGTCGTGCATTGAAATGAAGCCATCTCCAACAAATCGAGCATAGGAAATAACAGCTTCCTGAAGAACGTTTTCAATAAATAATAATTCGGTACTTTCTGCTCTTGATCAACCAGCCTATACCATAACAGAACCTTTTCTCCATTCAGATATAATAGAGCATGTATCAAGATATTAAGGTGAAATAAAAACTAAAAGATGGCGAAACGGATAGTTTTTGTAATGAACTCCACAAATTTTCGAACTCTTTCACAGGGTGTTAATAAATTGGACTACAAATACATGTTTTTTTACCTTGAGTAAATAAGCAACATTTTTGGAAAATTTTTCTGGAGATTGTTTCAATACTAAAGAATTTATCTACAATTTGACAGTTGAATCCATAAAAAATTGTCAAAGTACTTGGACAACGAACTTCAGCAAAATTGTAGGTGGCTGAGATTTTTTGTCGGTGAGTTTGTGTTTATTCAAGATGATATCCTGATGCCCAGTGAGAAGAAAGTGATCAGCAGCGGCCATGAATTCAAAAACGCAATCGATAGTGTTAAACAGTCAATTGTCAGAGATTTATTAGAATTGTTATATGAGCTCTCCAAAGAAATTGATAAAGATGTGGAAGTTTTTATGATCTACTCACTGAAATCGAATATGAATGTTCTGAGGATATTATATTTGTTCTCATATACAGCGAACAAAAGACATTCGCTTCGTTTGTAAGAGAGCACCTTAAGATGCAGAAAGCCTATTGTTGAAGAATAAAAGATCAGAGCAAAAATTCTATCTCTTATATATATATATTATTGTCAGGAGTATCCACGGGAAATTTTAATAAGGAAAAAATCCAATTATATTTTCCTTTCATTGGGGAAATTAGAAGATCGAATGAATAATAGAAGGAGGAAAATTTTAATTGGGTAATCTTTCACGGAGGCTAGATGGGAAGTATTCAGTGCCATTCCTCGTCGTTTTTCCCATTTCAATGGGGAAATTCACTTTGAAATTATTACACCGTATTTGGCAACAAGCGACGTTTTTATATAGGTATATCAACACAAATAACATTGAAATTCATCAATCTTCATTAGGTCGTCAGATTTTGGTCTTATGGCTTATATGCATTTGTTGCAAATTTACGTATCGTATCATTTTATAGTCGATACGTATAAAGATACACCTTCATCGATCAAAAATGAAAAACAATTTTCAAATCCATTGTTATCGACATTATGAATATCTGCCAGAGTTCTTATCATTCGGACGTCTGGAAGTTGGTATAAATGACATTGAAAGATTCCGTTACATAGATAATAGAAAAATAGATTCATGATAGGTCTATGTAAGAGTGTTAACAATGTTTCATGATAAAACTGAATACTGTCTGGATCCACTTCTTCCAACTAGATTGATCAGAAAGTACTAACTACACTGTTTCAAAATTGAAGAGGATATTTGAGGGATAACTAACTTCTTGCACTTGATTCCGACTTACAGTTTTCAGTATTGCTGTACAGGGTGGACAAAATTCCTTGTCTACTGAGGGAATCTCGAAAACTATCTCAGCAAGAAGAAAACGGATGACACATTCTCAAGCTCTGGTGAAAACCGTTTTTGAGTTATTAGCAGAAAATGGAATTTTGACGATTTCGAAAAGTTCTGATAACTTTTTTGCAAACTTTCATTGAATTTGTTATATTATTGAATTGGAAGAAAAAGTTATGAGAACTTATCGAAATCGTCAACATCCCAATTTCTGTTTATAACTCAAAATCTAGAAATGATAGGCCGGTTCTGTTTCCAGATATGGATTAGTAATAAAAAAAGAGATAGAGATTGTGTGATCCGTTTTTTTCTAGCTACTATAGTTCTGTAAGCCCAGTAGATATCGAATTTTGCTCATCCTGTACATAACATGTCGAAAGGCTTATATATGTTTCAGTAGTGCCCACCCACAAAATATGGTTTTCTCTCATGATACTTTATGGCTTAATTGAAAAAATTACAAAAGTAAGTACAATGGGCTTTTGTAACTTTTTTGATGTTCTGTAGTATCAATGTGTTTGAAAGCCTTCCAACTCAAACTTCCAACTACTAAACTGAAAATTTTATCAAAATTGATCAAGCCATACCATCAAGTATATTACAAAAATGCCGAAATTGATTGGCAAAGAGGGAAGACAGGGTTTCAGGAAGTGCTTTGTAGAATTCAGGTCCGCTCATTCAAATAGTAAAATAGTAGTGAACCCTGATATTCTAATAGCTACTTACAATATATCAGACGGTAGCGAACATTTTCAATGTAAGTGAATTCATATAATGTTTCATCTGAATCTGAATGACTTTATATTTTATCTGAATGTTTTCACAATCATAAGATTGTGAATGAAAAGGATGACAAAGAATTTCCTTCTATCGGGAGACCCAAAAAAGTGGTGGCATTTGAGAATTTTATTTTAGAGTAAAAATGCGAAAAGTAACTACATGATTTTCGATGAATGTCATCGTAGAATAAGTTCCAGAAAATTAATTTTTTCATTTTTCATTTGACTTATCCTATACATTGTAAATGTCTGAAGGGATCAATAAATATATAATTATTATTATTATATCAAAGTAATAAAAGTAAACAGCCATAAATACGAGCCAGTTGTCTTGTTAATGCTTAATTCATGTGAAATTTTTGTTCAAAGGTTGCCTTGAAACTTCCTTTAATTATTTTGACTTTCATTGATGCGAAATGATTTTTTGTTGAAAAATTTAACATTCTAATTATCCGTTAATTTCTTCGATACCCATTGCCTACCTACGCATCAGATGCATTTCATCTTCAGGTTGATTTTTTTGAAATTTACAACTGATGTAACGTCTTCAATCTCTAGCCAAAGAAGATAACTAATATCAACTCTTCCCAAGTTCATTCATTTATTTATTGATACATGTTACAATTGAATTACATGTACAAATATTTGCCATTAAATTTTATATGGCTCGTCAAAAAGTATGAAATATATACAAATATACACAAGTATAAAGAAGAAACACATATAATATTGTAAAAATACTCAAATACATCACAAAATTCACACCGATAGGAAAAAAATGCCAGTCTAAAATTCATTTAGGTCATAGATGGTTTTTTGTAGATGCAAAGTTTTTACCGCCCTCGTGAATGCAGAAAGATTTAGATTTTTCACATGACTCGGAAGCTTGTTGTATAGCTTCAGACGCGTGTGATTCAGACCTTGTTGTGTCCTCTTCAATCTAGCGTATGGGACAACATAACTATCTCTTTCCCGAGTATTGTAATTATAAAAGTTTGAATTTTTCGGGAATTTGTTCTTGTGTTGGTGGACATCCTTAACACAAGTAAGTATGAAGTAGGAAGTGATGGTAAGTATTTGTTTTCTCTTGAATATTTCTCTGCAGCTGTCAGTCATGTTCATCTGATATACGGTTCTCATAGCACTTTTCTGTTTGATGAGGACTTTTTGAGCATCTGAGCATTGTCCCCAAAGCAATATACCATATGTGGCCACATTATGGAAACTTGAAAAGTATGTCATCTTTGCTGTGTTGATATCAGTTATTTGTCTCATCCTTCTGATTAGAAAATTGGAAGTAGACAATTTTTTGCAAATATTTTCAATATGCTTGCTCCAGCTCAATGAGGATTGAAATTCAAGCCCTAAATATAGTAGGGATGAGTCAGCTGGTCCTCTGCTCGTGAATACAAGCTTCTAGGTTTTGGTATTCATCGGTAATCCATTGGCTGAAAACCATCTCTGTGCGTCTGTTTCGCTCATTTTTGTTTTCTCGTGTAAGTCAGATCTATCGTCTGCTCTATTCAGAATAACCACATCATCAGCATAGCTGTAGCACTTGATAGATATTACATTGTAAAACAGGTCGTTGACAATCAAAACGAAGGAAATTGGGCATAAAATTGATCCCTGAGGGACACCACATTTCACATCAACAGGATCAGAATTGCAACCATTCCATTTTACTATTTGTCGGCGGTTCGTCAAGTTACTGCATATTATGTGTGAATAATTAAATTTTCTTCCATAGCAAGAATGAATATATTTAAAAACTGATATCTTGTATTTTCCTTGCAAATAACTTTAATTTGGTATGCCTTCAATCAGTTTGTATAAGCGTCAATTATGTTCGTCACATATTTTCGACTTAATATTTCTGGTGATTCGACATTCTTCTTCTTCTTCCTCCTTTTACTATGTCCACGGCTGCTTAGGCCATTCAGACAAATTTCCACATCAGCCGAATGAGCCTGCTGCTAAGCAGGTCTTGGCAATTCCAATACTCAATCGGATTTTATATATAAATTTTTATAGAGAGCTTTTTTATTTTTTTTTTGTGGTCTGAATATTAATAGAGGTAGCGATGGTAGGAAATGAAGGACTGAAACAAAAGAAAAAAAATAAAAAAAAATTTCAAGAAAGAAAATAAGTTAACTTGCTATTCCATTTTCATAATTTAATGTTTGAACGTGAAAGAAAACCAATCAAAACTTTAATAGTGGAAATTTCATGACGAAAAAAGCGATCATATATATTAATTGGAAGAGGTTCATTTCTCCTCCTCAATAAGAGTAGGTCAGAATATAATTTTTTAATATTATCCATATTATTTTCACATGATGAAAATATATGGAAAAGATCTCCTAACTGTCCACAACTACAATTTGCGGAATTGAAAACTTCAATTTTGTTGAGGTGAAAAGGGCTACAACAATGATCAGAACGAATTCTACATATTGTATACTTCATTCAAATTTATTTTAGCAGTCGGTTGGCCATGAAATAATTTTCTCAAGTTTTTGTAACTAGAACGAAGTTAGGTTGGCACTCATGAAATGTCGTTAATGTCATAACGCCGTTGCCACAACTAATATCAATTTTTATTACGAAAATGCCGAAAGTGATTGAAAAAAGAGACAGGGTTTCAGGAAGTGCTATTTAGAATTCAGGTCCGCTCATTCGAATAGTTATACCCTGATATTCTAAAATCCACAATACGTCAGACGGTAGCGAACATATTCAATGTAAGAGAATTTATATAATGTTTCATCTTAATCTAAACGACTTATATTTCAGCAGAATATTTCCACAATCAGAAAGATTGTGAATGAAGAGTATGACAAAGAATTTCCTTCTATTGGGAGACCCAAAAAAGTGGTGGCATTTCAGAATTTTATGTTTGAGTGAATTAATGCGAAAAGTTTACTACAGGATTTTCGATAAATGTCATCGGAGAATGAGTTCCCTAAAATGGATTTTTCTGTTTTTCATTTGACTTGTCCTATACAATGTAAATGTCTTAAGGTACTAATAAATACCTAATTATTATAATTACATCAATGTATTAAGATGAATAGCCACAAATACGCGCAAGTTGCCCTGTTACTGTTTATTCATGTGAAATTTTTGTTCAACGGTGAAGTTGCAACATCCTTCAACACCTTTTACTTATATTGATGCAAGATGATTTTTATTGAAAAATTTAACATTCTTGTAATTATCTGTTAATTCCTTCGGGAGATACCCATTGCCAACCACTGCATCATATGCATTTCATCTTCGGGTTAATATTTTTGAAATCTACAAATGATGTAAGCCAAAGAAGATAACGAACATTAACTCTCCTCAAGCTAGTGCATATTATGATATTATACTGATCTCTTGTATTTTCCATGCAAATAACTGGATTTGGTATGCCTTCAATCAGTTTGTATGAACTTCAATTATGTTCGTCAGATATTTTCCGAAGAGATTCGACATTGTGATAAAATACGTAATAACAGAAACTTTTACGTCGAACGGGCAACATAGCGTTGATTTAAAACCCAAAAATGTTTTGACACGCTTCATAACCCCACATTTTCGTACTATACAGAGTGAAATGTGTCAAATTTCCATGGCCAACCGACTGCTAAAATAAAATTGAATGAAGTATAGTTATATATTTTCTAGGGAGATCAATTTTTTGAAACCATGGTTTTTTACTCAAGGGGAAAGGGATCATGGTTTGATAAATTTTGCTTTCGACATTGTGATGAAATGTTTTGACAAGCGTCATAACCCCACATTTTCGTAGTTTTTTTTATTTTTTTATTTCTATGGCCAAGCGAGTACTAAAATAAAAGTGAATGGAGTATAGTTCTGGTTTCTTCCCAAAAGAAAGGTCATATACAATGGCGATGTTGGTTTCACTCTATGGCGAATCGCGGCACATCTTTAAAAATATGATCTTGGGTTTGGCTCCCGTTTAAGGACAAGATGAAAAATTTTTTTTGAACACGATGGCCCGCCATTTTTTCCATTCGCTAGGTGAAATCCCGTGTAGTGTATAATAGGGAGAAACAAGGAATTGTAGGGGTAGGGACATTTCGATTCGGCATCCGTCCATCGATTGGAATCCATTCGAACTGAAAACTAGCTTTTTCCTTATATCTACATACTGAAGTGCTATTCAAACATGACAGCCTCCCAGTTGAATTCTCACGGTAGGACTCCGGGTCGCTTACGATCCCTCTACCTGGCCGACTATTCTCGTAAGATGCAGCATTCAATTTAGCTAATGACGTTTCGTCGACTGTCACGAGCACACGTGGAATGTAATGCCGATCGCGATTTAGCAAAATAAAGGTGTGCTACTAACTAGACGGCGGCCACGGTCACTCTGGACTCCTTCTGAATATTGATTGAACGCTGCTCGAATTACCAGGATTTATGGGCTGGACTGATTTTGTCCGTCTAGAAATTAGCATTCGAAATATCTCATGGAGCATCCGATTCAAATATGCGATTTGCATTGAAGGAAACGTAATTCAAGGAGATCAATCCGACTGTCATCTGATGGGTTGCACTTTGGAAATTCTTTTCAACCTCGAATTTCATTCATGCTTAACTTTCGTTATAGTATTGATTTCTTCTCGGGTTCAATCACCCTTTTCTATTCGGGGTTAATTTTTGAGTTCTATCTTCAGGATGGTCGGTCTTCAGAGATTTATGGTTAAACACGCAGCGGTTTTCTTATGAAAATTTGACGGATTTCAAAGGGATTTATTCCCTAAGGTTTTTTCTAGAGCGCCATAAATGTAATATACGGGGATATATTGATATCTAGTTAGCCTAGACCAGTTCCATGCATAAAAAAATATTGCGTTACCATAACAACAAACGATAACTCCTTATATGTGTCAGTGTGAAGTTCGAAGTTTAAGGTCAAAAAAGAAAACCAGAGTCGCGCAATAAAATAAAAGAAAAAAGATCACCGAAATTGTGAAAATCGAATAATTGGAGTATCGAGCCATCAACAAGTACCTCTATTTAAAAGGGTTAAGAGGTTAGCAGATTTACGAAGATATGCTTAATATACCCTTGGAGATCAATGTTCTTCGTATGCGACTGCAAGCTTCAGAAGAGGCAAATTTTCCATTGAAGATGATGACCGATCGGTAAGGACAGTTTCTGTATAAGTCCACGAAAATATCGATGCAGTTCATGACATGATTTTATCAGACCGTCGAATTATGCTAAAACGGTTATCTGAACCACAGAGTATTTCATAGGAACGCGCTCATCATATAGTTGTAAATGTGGACATGAGAAAAATTGCTGCAAAATGGATCCCCAAATGTTTGAATGTTGACCAAAAGCGTGCAAGGGTAGAAGCATCGCGTTCGATCTGTGCTCGATTTGAAAACGATGTAGACTTCTTAAACCGAATTGTTTCTATGGATGAGATTTGAGTACATTTTCACTATCCAGAAACAAAGCAACAATCGATGGAATGGCGACACTCTGGTTCTACAAGACCTAAGAAGTTTCGTGTCCAAAAATCTGCTGGAAAAATTCTTGCTTCAGTTTTTTGGGATTGCCATGGAGTAATCATGATTGACTTTTTGGATAAGGGTAGAACAATAACCGGAGATTACTATTCGACATTACTGACCACTCTACGGGAAAAAATTGAAGAGAAAAGACGCGAAAAGCTATCCAAAAGTGTTTTGTTTTTGCAGGACAACGCAATATCGCTTTAATAAATATATTCAATAAATAGCAGAATATGTTGGGTAATAAAATATTTTAACGTAGAAATTTTGTTTGATTCTATAGTAGGCTAACAGCGGGTTTCATCAAACTTTGCCATGTCTGATCAACGATTTGACAGTCACTCAAAATCACTGAAAGCTTTACATTTGTGAGTGTATGAAAGAAGTAGCAATTGAGAATAATTGAATGGACATATTAACATCATAATTTGATGCGAGAATGATATTCTGAATAATCATGACTTGGTTATCGATTGAAAACAAATTGACATCTATTCGTCAATCAAGCATTGATTACCCGATCAAACTTTATGAAACCCGAAATAAGAATTTTTCAATATATCGTCGTAAGTTATACGTTTGAAAGGAAATAACTTATGAAACTTATTATTTAGCCTTTCTTGGGGTTAGTGGAACCACGGTGGTGCGTGAGCAGTTGGCATAACTTTCTGACATCTAAATGTTCCATCTTTCAAATATACAGGGTGTTCTCGAAGGTGAGGTAATTGAACTCCTCAAAATAAGTCATAGTATAAAAAATCGTTCATATAAAATGTTGATCAGAGCTGAGTATTTCGAAACCAAAGATACTCGAAAATCTGAGGAATTCCCGCTCCGGATCTGCATGCCTACTCAAGGTTTGGTTTCAGTAGAGCTTCGGATGCAATGCTACAGTGATACTGAATGTGACTGCAGCTCGGTAATTGCATTTGGGTAGTTACATTCTGCAGCCACTGCATGCATCCGACGCACTACCGAAACCATAACTTTATGCACAGGCTTGTGCCGGCGAAAGGTCAGTGTACTGGAAACCGTCAGAGTCAGCGTATGATTTTTGTGACGCAAAGTAGTTGAAAAATGCATCACGTTTACTCGAACAATCAACTTGTTGACATGACTTTAATTTATGGTGAATCCAAACAGAGTGCCAGTGTGGCGTGCAGGTTGTACAGAAGACGATTGCCGTTAAGAAATCACCCAACTCCTCGAATGTTCATAAACTTGGTGCAGAGATGTAGGGATACTTAATGTTTGCACCAAATGTTGGCAGGCCTGTAACATCGCAAATGGCAGAAACCGAGGAGCAGATTCTGGACATAGTTGAGCAACAACCGACAACAAGTACTAGATCCATAGCCAGAGTCGTCGGAGTGAGCCACAGAAGAGTTTGGAAGACACTAAGACAAGAGCAATTGTACCCCTTCCATTTCCAGAAAAGTCAAGCACTCCAACCAGAAGCTCGAAGCTTCGAAGGAAAGAATTCTGCCTGTAGCTTTTAAATCACCAATATCTAACAACATCCATTATGTTTACTGACGAAGCCACTTTCACAAGAAATGGAGTAAACAATTTCCACAATACCCATGTATGGTCTACAGAAAATCCTCACGCTATCAGATGAACTGATTTTCAGCAAAGGTTTTCCTCGAATGTCTGGATCGTACTCCTTTGTGGAATGCTTATTGGGCCATTTTACCACCACGAATGTCAGGTGAAGACTTTCTCCATTTTCTCCAGAAGAATTTGCCAGGATTACTAGAAGATGTTCCTCTCAATATTAGGCAGAGAATGTGGCTTTTACTGGATAGAGCACCACCCCACTTTCGAAGAAACGTTCGACATTATTTAAATAATGTTTTCCAGAATAGGTGGATAGGACGTGGTGGACCCATTTCTAGGCCTGCACGCTCCCCGGATCTCAACCTCTGTGATTTCTTCCTTTGTTGTCATCTGAAAACATTAGCTTACAGTGACGGTGAGGTGGACAGTGCGGACGAACAAAGACAACGCATTGAAAATGCTTCTGAAATTATTCGTGGGCAAACTGATGTGATAGTTGCTGCATTTTTTCTTATACGGCCTTTCCATTAAGGTAATTTCCCTATGCTTAGTTTAAACTTTCATAATTATACCTTTCAGAAAAAATCACCTAATAAATTTTGAAAAAGAATACACAAATTTGCTATAAATTTTTGTGCCGAGAAGAGATCGCAAAGGAAGCCGAGCACTTTATTTATTTGGTGAAAACTTTCTGACTGAATCCATATTTCATCATGATTCATCACATGTATATCCTAACAGACATATACTACGATCCAGAATGGTATTAAGATATTGATGCCAAAGGCTTTGAATGTTTTTTTTATATTGAATATATGATCACTTTCAATGAGTTCTACCACCTATAAAAAAAAAGCCTCCCTTAAAAAGCACCCTCTATAGATGGCTTTAAATAGAGGGATAAGATCCACTACTTATAAGGTTGTGTTCAATGAATTTCATCGCTGGATATTGTACTAAGAATAATCGGATTGAATTGAATCGTGAGTCACATGATAGTACAAAAAATATTAACAATCTGAACCCATCATCTTTCGTGGAACCTTGAAAGAATATTACCCCATATGACATTGCTGATAGTACCCTAATTTTTGAGAATACAGTCGGCTCTGAATGAAATGAATACGTATAAAAATGCCTAAGGTGGTTCAAGTTTCAAATCTTTTCAAAAACAAAAAAGTTATGAGAACTTTTCGAAATCGACAAAATCTCATTTTTTGCTAATAACTCAAAAACGAATTATCGTAGGAGGCTATATACGGTTTTCACCATTCTTTGTTTCTCTGAGAAAGAGCTCGGAAATATGTCATCCGTTTTCATTTAGCTCTTAAAGTTCTCGAGATCCCCTAAGTAGACAACGAATTTTGTCCACCCTGTACACTATGGTGCTGAGATTTTGTGATTATCCTGTTCGAATATCACTTTTTCAGATTATTTCAATAAGTTTCTGAGCTTATTTCAGACTCTCCCTAATTGATCTCTCGGTTTTCTTCTGTAGATTCTCATTCTTCCTCTGTCTTCATTCGGTTCATATAGCCTACCATAGTCTCCTGAGTTCTTAATTTGGATGTTCCTTCTATGTTTCAAATAATTTTTCTGCTTGTTTCTTCATAAATTCGACAATGATTTTCCGCTACAAGTAGCGATAATTCTGATTGTTATTGACAAAACAAGATGCATGCATCCATTGCATATTGTGACAGTTAGTTATCTTTTGCCTATATTATTTCGCTATGGCTCTTTTCCGCAACTCCCACACAACAACTCATCGATTAGGTCAGTTGAGTCTCTGGATATAGGTATGGGTCCTTTTACTTATCAGTCTTTGATACCAGTCAAAGCTGCCTAGTTTTTTATGGCTTTTCCAATACATTGCTTTGTCTAAAGTTATACCGTCATATTTCGCTTCATCTTTCCACTGAATTCACATTCGCTTTATAGATGACCAGTAGCCAATTTGACCCGATTTGAAGAGTTAAGGATGACATACCTAGGAAACACAACACCCACAATTCCTATGATGAGAGGGAATCCTCTCTATCGCCTTTTGGCATTTTTAATAACGTGCCTTAGGGTTTGAGTCTCTCCAACTACAAGTGGACACTTTTATGTTCACACTCTGGTATTATTACCAGACAATTCATTACAAATCCATTCAACTCGGTTTTATTTCAAAGCAAAGAATTTCCAAGTTTTTTGAATATTCTTAGTTTTTGGCAATGTGTGCAATAATTCTCCGAGCATCGAAACAATCTAGACTCTCCGAGATAGGTTCTGTTCGTCTTCAATCACGGTGTAATTTAAAAAGCAAAAAAACTTTTTCGTTAATTGTAAACCAAGTCTGATTAATTTTTAATTCGATGTGGTGATGGCCGAGGCCTTATAGAACAACTGTTGTAATTATACGGTGCTGGTATGTCGGGAACATAATTGGCCAAAGGAAAATTGGTCTATTAAGTTCTGGTTCATTTAATAGGGGTGTTTTATATAATGATGGCGAGAATTTATCGAAGTCACTCATCGAATGTTCGAACAAAAAAATTATCAACGTAGCTCAGGTTTGCTCACAAGGTATTTGGGGGTTCAAGTTTCATGACATCATTTAGTCCTAATAATTGTGTTTTATTATCTAGGTACTTAACATCATACAATTAACGATGTTCTCGTAAGCTTGAGTGATAGAAATAAATTTATGTTGAAAAAAAATGTTCAAGTAATTGATAACTATTGTGGTTAATTAAATGTAAATTATTCCAGATCGAACACACGAAAAATACAAACTTTTGAAATTGTCAAACTTTTGGGGAATATGTCTATACTCCGAAAGACAAAACTAGTCCAATGGAATGGACAAAATTCCTTTCTATTTCCTCAAAGGCTTGTGCTAATTACAGAGCTTTTCTGTGGCCACAAGAATGTTTTTATAGGATGATCTAATGCTAATGTAGATTATTAATAAAAAAAGTCGAAAAATTTTCTACTCTGGTTTTTAATTTTTCATTCCTAATATTAAGGCGACGTAATATCTCAAGAATCTTCATTCAAAAACGGCATTCACTAGTTCTCAATTTACGCTTTTATTTTTTTGCGTAAAGCTTTGATTTTTTTTCAACTGAAGTTAATGTACATCTCTCTTCGTCTATTTTTCTCCAATTTAGTTGGTTTTTTATGAGACAAAAAAAAGTTGAACTTAAGTGTTTATAAAAACTTGTCTGCATGATCATTTTTCGACTGGTGTTTAACCTTTTTCGATAAAAATAGCGCCAGGGTGACATCAGCGATTCAATTCTTTATATATTGCCAAAATTTTCATAGTGATATATGCTAAGATTGCGCTGAAATCCAAGAAATCATTCAATATTACTAATATTACCTCTCTGTATCAGTTCGTAATTCAGGCTATTGCTCAAAGATGTGACACATTTTCGTATTTGGGGTAGCATCCGTAAATTAACCAATGTCAATCGTCATAATCTCGAATCCTCATGTTAAACGAATGTGATGAAAAAGGGTGACCCAACTGGATAATTTCAAGTCAGTTTATTAATCATTTCAAGATTTATTGAATTCAGAAATTTCACCCAATATCCGTGTATAACCCTACATAGATAATTCAACCTTGAGGCCCCATCCTCCGGTTGAAATATCTATGACTACACCACTACACTGTAGTGATGAGGGACAATGATCCCGAAACCGATCTACAGTTGTGTTTAGATGTTTTCAACTTCTCTGGGATTTTCCTACGCTTGTTCATGAGTATCACGCATTATGCTAGCTAGTAGGAGCTAATATGAGTACCTACTTGGTACTTTATTTCCATATTTTTCCTTGTTATAGGGGTTATCTTTCATTGATTAGTTTATCGCTGGCATCAATTCTGCATTTAACTCGAACGCGTCCCAGCTTCTCTCTTCTCTTACGCATGTTGACTGCAATAATCAGTTCAGCGTACTGAATTAGAGAAAATATGGGACATAATATGCGATTATAATCTGGCAGTTTGAAGATGATAACAAGTCATTTTTTTCAAAAATCTCTCATTCTTTACCTCTAATATGCATTGTGAAAGTTGTGGATAATAAAATTCCATACAACTTTTTTGTGAAGCAATTTACATACCTACTCCCAACCGTTTTCGAGTTGGCGAGCTATAAGGGCGAGGAGCTTAGCCACACATGCAAACGGCCCAGGTCAATATAAAAACCCAGTCTAATATACATTCAGCACCATATAGGTATCTCAAAAACGTTCGAACGTACAAAAAATTGCCTCGGACAAAATTTGTAGATAATGTTATGCTCTACAAAGTTTATTATGAATGCGAATACAATTTGAAGACCCGGAGAGGAGATAATTCAAAAAAACTGATTTTTGTGATTTTTATGGCGAATTTTTATCGTTTCAGCTTGCTGAAACTGTCAGATTATATATTTTCCGTCATTCTTGAATAATTAGCTCCAAAATAGGAAAAAAAGCCACCGCGCTCGAGAATGTACAAGTGACGTTTTTTTGGAAGTTTGGCGCACTCCCGCACATTTTCGTTATGCTTAAATTGTCACAAAGAGAATGTATACTTTTCAATATATAATTAACCACATACAGGGTGTTTCATCATAAACTGGACAAACTCATATGACGTGTAGAGAACATCGGGAGAATCATTTTTTTCTTATGAAATATTTCCCGTTTTCGAAGCATAAGGGAGATACACGGTGTTTAATGTCATTTTCGAGCGTTATTATATTGAGTGTGGTCGGTTATGTATAAGACTGGAAGTAATGGTTTCTTGTCATATCGTAGTATTTTTGGATGCTTCATTCAGAAATGGTGTAGAGCACCGAAAAAAAAATTACAAAATGGCGGAAAACCTGCAATGTTCGTGATTTTTTTTTTCGGTTCCCAAATTGATTTTCATTTCCTAAATTAACACAATTTTTAAAGGATATCTGTGAAAAAATTTTTTCAGAAATCGAACACAACTTTTTTTTTACATGTCTACAGCGAAAAAAAAATTTCACTCGAAATTGATGAAATTTTTCACGATTGTACTTACTTTCATACCTAACACGAATATCAAAACAGAATCGAAAAATATCAAACGGTTTCGTTTTTACAGCCATTCAAATGTCCCGTTCGAATATCTGAAATAATAAAAAAACATGACACAGCTTGTGTTCTTAGGCCCATAATTTTTGAATTTGTATGTCGAAACATTCCAGATTGCAAAATGAATTTAAAAAAATCAGTGAAACTTCATTGAGAGTCGAACTCCCTACTCTGAGTTAAGTATTAATGTGAAATATGAGTCTGTTCTAAGGTTCTGAGTATACATATTAATTTTCGTTGCCGAGCAACAGTAGCTGATAGAATTTGAAAGGGTATTTGAATTTTACTGAATAATTCGAGTATATTGAAACGATTTGTATGCAAACGAAAATGAAATATTCACTTTTAGAAAAAAATGATATGGTTCAGGCTTATTATGAAGCGAATTCCTCAGGGAGAAAAGCAAGGGAAATTTACGCTCGCAGATTTCCAAGCCGAAACGTTCCTAATTTTAAAACTTTCATAGAAACAGTGCGTAAATTACGTGAAGAAGGTATTCTTCACCGCAAGAAGAAGGAAACAATCCGAAATAACTAAGAACGTATCCTGGATTTAGTGAGTGAAAATCCGATGGTATCAACGAGAACTCTAACAAATCATCCAAGTGTGAATAAGAGTAAATCCACTGTATGAAGAGTTTTGAAAAGAAATCGCTACCATCCGTACCATTTCCATTCATGTCAAACCTTAGAAGAAGGTGATTTTGAGAAGAGGAAAGAATTCTGTGAATTTATTTTAAGAAGGACACGTGAGAATAGGAATTTCCTACGTCTCATACTGTTTACGGATGACGTCTCATACTGTTTACGGATGAAGCAACATTCCACAGAGATGGTTTCTTCAACAAAAAAAATAATATATGGCAAAGGGAAAATCCACATGCAACAGTAGCAAAAAATAGCCAGAAGAGATTTTCTGTCAATGTTTGGGCGGGAATGAAGGATGGATTCATTATAGGACCGTACATTCTTCCTGAAACATTGACTGGAAATGGCTATAATCAATTTTTGAGGGAAACTCTGCCCGATCTATTGGAAGATATTCCTTTGAGTCACTTTCAAGGAATATGGTACCAGCATGATGGTTGCCCTGCTCACACAGTGAGAAGTGTACGAGAATTTTTAGACTCTCAATACCCTCGCCGATAGATCGGCCGATTGGGACCTGTCGCATGGCCTCCTCGTTCTCCAGATCTTACACCTATGGATTTTTATTTCTGGGGTCATATGAAGAGTCTTGTTTATGATAAGCGAGCTCCAGTGACTTCGAGAGAAGAACTGATTCAAAGAATCGAATCAGCCGCCGAAGAGATTCGCCGAAACCCGGAAATGGTTCGTTCAGCGGTGGATAGTGTGGCGAAAAGGGCGAGAAAGTGTATCCTGAAAAATGGCAATATTTTTGAGAACGAATTATGAATAAATTTAATACTAATAGGTTTTTTTTGTTGCGTTTGTGAAATTGTGGAATTATTCGTAGAAATTTCCGCAATAATGCCATGCCATTAATATCTGGGAAGTATTAACCGCCAATTTCTACTCAAACTGCATAAATTGGTTTCAAGATAGTTGCAATATTATATTCAGTTAAATTCAAATACTCTGTCAAATTCTATGAGCTGCCATTGCTTGGCAACGAAAATTAAAAACCTTTGAACAGTCTCAATTCAGATTCCACATTTATTTTAATAGGTACTTAACTCAGAGCAGGGAGTTCGACTCTCAATGAAGTTTCACTGATTTTTTTTAAATTCATTTTGCAATCTGAAATGTTTCGACATACAAATTCGAAAATTATGGGCCTAAGAACACAAGCTGTGTCATGTTTTTTTATTATTTCAGATATTCGAACGGGACATTTGAATGGCTGTAAAAACGAAACCGTTTGATATTTTTCGATTCTGTTTTGATATTCGTGTTAGGTATGAAAGTAAGTACAATCGTGAAAAATTTCATCAATTTCGAGTGAAATATTTTTTTCGCTGTAGACATGTAAAAAAAAAGTTGTGTTCGATTTCTGAAAAAATTTTTTCACAGATATCCTTTAAAAATTGTGTTAATTTAGGAAATGAAAATCAATTTGGCAACCGAAAAAAAAAATCACGAACATTGCAGGTTTTCCGCCATTTTGTAATTTTTTTTTCGGTGCTCTACACCATTTCTGAATGAAGCATCCAAAAATACTACGATATGACAAGAAACCATTACTTCCAGTCTTATACATAACCGACCACACTCAATATAATAACGCTCGAAAATGACATTAAACACCGTGTATCTCCCTTATGCTTCGAAAACGGGAAATATTTCATAAGAAAAAAATGATTCTCCCGATGTTCTCTACACGTCATATGAGTTTGTCCAGTTTATGATGAAACACCCTGTATATCTTAATCTGACATGCTCCAGTATTCACAATGATCGTTTTTTTACTATTCTGACAGGCCTTCCTAGACAATTCCCCCTATATACAGGTCTAATTTTTGGTAGAGGTACTCTACAGGGTCCAAAGTATCTCCACCTATATTAATCTGACACGCTCGAGTAAATCCGGAATTTCCTTCTTGGACTCCCAACTGCAGGCGTTATCTCTCATTGATTAGTACAAAATAATCAATTCATATACTCACCTACAATTCCCACAATGAGAACATTCTGCGGATTTCTCAATTGGTTCGATATTGGAGAGCCTACTATTCACTCCGTATTTGCACCAAATTTCATTAGTAGTGCAATAATGACAGAATGCCAGATAGCGAAATTACACGAAGGGAATTAGTTTCGATAAAATATGTAATTTCTCGATTTCATTATTGAACCTTTCTTATTTCGTTCATGATGAAATGCGACATTAACTTTTCAATCTGCGGCCGAACCTCCGAGCAAAATAGCTATCAGATAAATTTCTCTTTCTCGGTTTGATTTAAGCGTGAAATGAAAACCCAATCGGATGTAGACGTATTGGAATATTTCGTGATATGGCAAAGGCAGTTGCAGGACGGCTTATGCACATAAATCCTCATAGAAATAAATCTACGGCCCAGATTGCGGCGAATTAACGGAAAATGTGCTCAGATAGAAGAAAGTGAAACGACAATATTTGTAAGATGAGATCAAATTAAAAACGTGCTCGCCTTTCCCGGCACGCACCACTATTTATTCAAGTTATTAGTGTGGATTGGGGAACTACCTACGATACAAATCATGGCCCGGAAGATAATGAATTTTGTGCTATCGAAATAATACCGAAGTGTAATAAAGATACTTCATCATTTCTTTAAACGTTTACAGGAAGAGAATGTCCCTTGTTTGTTTCGTGTGATATAAGACATGCCTCATTAGGGATGAATCTTTGAGACAAAATTATTCCTCCATATTAGAAAACAAAAAACATCATTACATCGAATTATGGCATTTTTTTATCAACAATGTGAATGTGAATTGAAACATGCGAAATTTACACGGGACATCAGTAAGGTAAGAGCCTAATGGCCGCTTCTGCAAATTTAATAGAAATTTATTATTCCTTTCACTGTTTTCTATAAATTATGTTGAAGGTATAGTAAGTGCAGGGGTCCTGGAAGGGAGTAGGATTTATATAAACTGATGTAATGAAACACGTCAAAATTCTTCCTGATTGGTATTTAATACTACGTGACCTGGAATCTTCAGCCTGGATAATAGGAGGATATTTTGAAAAATTCTTAGCCTACTATAGAACCAAACAAAATTTCAATGTCAAAATATACCGCGCAAAAAATTAACGCACATTCTGAAAATCTCAATTTTAATGGAAGTTATCTACTTGGAAGTACATTGACTTTATAACTTATTTTTTATGTTCTCTCGGGAAGGTTTTGAACGAAACAAGACACATTAAATGAAAAAAAAATTCAGGATTTCACCGAATCTTATGTGAAAGAAGAGAAATGAACAATTTTCAAAATACTGAAATGATGATAAGTGATTTAATATTTGGTTTTTCCACCCCTTGCGTTAATTACAGCTCGGCAACGACGGTTCATACTCAAAATGAGTGATCTTAAAATGCTCTGATCTAATCCTTCACAGATTTCTCCGAGTTGGATTTCTAAGTCATTAAGAGTAGCTGGATGATTTTCTGAACTTCTCAGCCTTCTATTGAGGTTGTCCCAAACCTGCTCAATCGGATTGAGATCTGGACTTCTTGCTGGCCATTTCATTCTAGAGACTTCAACCTCTTCAAGGTACTCCTGAATGATGCACGCACGATGGGATCTGACATAATATTCGATAAAAATGAAATTTTCACCAATGTATGGGCAAATGGCACTACATGCTCTTCAAGAATGTTCCTTATATAGTTATCAGCATTCATAGCTCCATTCTCAACGACCACTAGGTCTGTGCGAGCAGTCAAAGATATTCCACCCCATACCATAATCGATCCTCCCCCGAAACCAGTAGTATTCAGGAAATTGCACCGAGCATATCTTTCATGTGGACGTCTGTATACAACGGAACGTCAATCACAATGGTAGAAACAGAATCTAGACTCATCTGTGGAGAGAACTCTTTCCCAATCGGCCTCTTCCCAATGGATATGCTCTATCGCAAAATCCAAACGCGATTTCTTATTGTCTGAGTGCTAATTTGCACCTCATGAGTTTGCTCAAGCTGAATTTGAAGCAGGCGAACGGTTGCAAACCGTTGTCTCAACGTAGAAACTCTCAAGTAACGTTCTTGAATGGCAGTTGTTACCCGTGGTCTACCATGTCCTGGTCTTCGGACATTCATACCTGTCTCCCTGAATCGCTGCAACATTCTGGACACACATGTATGGGAAACTCCAAACCTTTCTGCAATTCTTGTGTATGTCCACCCTTCTTCTCGCAAAACTACCGCTTGGGCACATTCCTCTTGGGTCAAATTGCGTGTTTCGCGTTGCATAGCGATCGAGTGTAGAAAATCAAACGAAAGAAAAACTATTGATCACTAGAATTGATCGAGGACAACTGATTTTAGAATGGAGCCAATACATTCAAAATCTGATAATATCATCTTTTTTTATTCCTGCTGGGAAAAAACATCTGTATTGAAGAAAACCGTTGAAAGTGGATAACATATGCATGCATAATTCTGATAAAAATAAATATCATTGAGAACACCTTCAGTTGTAGAATAAATTTGAGATTTCCATAATGTGCTTTAATATTTTTTGCGCAGTGTACTTTATAAGTCAACATATTCTATTCTTAATTGGATACATTTATTTCAGCGAACCTGCAATGTCTCTAGATCTTTCAAAAAAAATGTTCCTTCTTGCTCTGCAAACCAGACCTCCACAGCTTTTATTACTTCCTCGTTGGAAGAAAATTTACGACCTTTTAAACTTTTTTCAGTTGAGGAAAGAGATGATAGTCGGATGGAGCCAGATCTGGTGAATAACGGGGGCTGTTCTAGTAATTCAAACCCTAAATCACGAATTTTTTGCAAAGCAACATGGGATTTGTGTGCAGGGGCGTTGTCCTGCAAAAACAAAACACCTTTGGATAGCTTTCCGCGTCTTTTCTCTTTAATTTTTTTCCGTGGAATGGTCAGTAAAGTCGAATAGTAATCTCCGGTTATTGTTCTACCCTCATCCAAAAATTAATCATGATTACTCCATGGCAATTACAAAAATCTGAAGCAAGAACTTTTCTAGCAGATTTTTGGACACGAAAGTTCTTAGGTCTTGTAGAACCAGATTGTCGCCATTCGATCGATCTTTGCTTTGTTTCTGGTTCGTAGAAATGTACCCAAGTCTTATCCTTATGGATATTCGGTTTAAGAAGTCTACATCGTTTTCAAATCGACCACAGATCGAACGCGATGCTACCCTTGCACGCTTTTGGTCAACATTCAAACATTTGGGGATTTTGCAGCAACTTTTCTCGTGTCCAAATTGACGTGAACTCTATGATGAACTCGTTCGTGTGAAATATTGAGTGCTTCAGATATCCGTTGCAGCCCCATTCGACGGTCTGATAAAATCATGTCATGAACCACATCGATATTTTCGGGAACTGACACAGAAACTGGCCTTCCTGATCGGTCATCATCTTCAATGGAAAATTTACCTCTTTTGAAGCTTGCAGCACAATTTTTCACGGTCGCATACAAAGGACATTGATCACCAAGGGTATTAAGCATATCTTCGTTAATCTGCTTACCTCTCAACCCTTTTAAATACAGGTACTTAATGATGGCTCGATACTCCAATTTTTAGATTTTCACAATATCAGTGGACATCTTCTTTCTTTTAATTTGTTGCATAACTCTGGTTTACTTTTTTGACCTAAAACTAAAAACACCCTTATATTGTGGTATAAACTCGACTTCGAAGGACGCTATAACAAAATACAAATATGTATAAACTTCAGATCTGGACAGAAAACTATTGAAAAGGCAGACTACTAAAAATGTAAAGCGCAAAAAATTCTTTCAAAAACATTTTTTACTGCCTTATTAGAAAAAAATCATTCTAAACTATAAGATTCAGGATTGCTAGGCAAAAAAGGAAACTGTCTGATGATGATTGGATAGTATTGATTTATCTAAAATTATATTTTTCCCACTCGAAAAAAACTGTTTTTGCTTTTCTTTGCGATAATGACAATTTTTCTGAAAGAACAGATGTGTATATCGAAAAGATTTTTGTACCTATTTCATTATCCTGTTGTTCCCACCCAAAAATCACTTCTTCGAGCCGATGAGAACAAATTTCGAAACATTCCTCATATCCCTCAGAAATATTTCTTCATTAAGGACAACACCCCCGCATAAACTTTTTCTCTCATCTCCTTCGTTGCTCTAGTTTCTTTCAGATTATTCTATGTGGTCCACAGCTCGCTCTCTAATGGTAATATACTACCCCCGCTCCCTATAGATACATATGTGCCCAGCCGACCAGATGATCCGTGAAGGTGGTATGCAACGGCAGAACTAATGAAAGTGTGAGAAACGGATTGAGATATTGTTCCCTTCAGCACGTATTGGAGGGACAATTAGAAATAATGAAGATTACGCTGAGGTTTAGCATGATATACGACTTCACTTTGTGTTCGACTCTAATGCCTGGAAATTACAACCTTGACGGACAATCATGTGGAATCAATCGCAGTTTGTCAAAATGCCTTACGTAGGAGATATGATTGGTTAGTGGAGAACCTAGGGTACTTCATTCAATTCACACTTCGATATTCAGGTGATCATCAGCATATATCAAACTTTCTTGTCTTTTTCATTGAGACTTTAAAAAGAAGAGATATTGATACAACATTTTTGAATAAAGCTCATGCATATTTACCAGCATCTACTTTAGCATAAGAGTTCCATATGTGAAGTCCGTGAGAGTTGAACCCCTTTTCACTCTGAAGCCACTTAAGTTGTATCTGTAAATGGTAGCAATTCTTTTTTTTGCGTGAAGATATCATGCCCAAATAGGTAGCGATAGATAATAGAAGAGTGATGGTGAGATGAACATTTTGAGTACAGCAATTCTTTTTTCAGAAACCGAAAATTGACTCTCTAACCCATGAGACAGTTGAACAGAAGGCGAAAGAGACCATACGTTTGTTTATCAGGAAAAACATTGAAAGAAAACAATTTCCAATGACCAACGATTGTCTAGATTTTCATCATCAGATGTATCAGCGTATGAAATACATATTTTCTATTTCAGAGTCACCCTCCCTTATTTCCGAGATGTTTTTCATTTTTTTGAACCTTTGTATATTTTTTATATTTATTTCTATTATTCAATTATCTTTTTTGAAGCAAACCATTACCTAAGCTCAATGCGGGAAACTTGGACCACTGATTATGTCTTCCGACCATAGCATGGGTCAAGTCTCCCGCTCTCCCTTTTAGTCTATAAAACAAATGTTTTCTTGAAACTTTTACAACTACACTGCTTGAAAAAATTAACGCACATTCTGAAAATCTCAATTTTAATGAAAGTTAACTCTACATTGACTTTATAACTTATTTTGTATGTTCTCACGAGAAGGTTTTGAACGAAACAAGACACATTAAATGGAAGAAAAATTCAGAATTTCACCGAATCTTATGTGAAAGAAGAGAAATGAACAATTTTCAAAATACTGAAATGCTGATAAGTGATTTAATGCTTGGTATTTCCACCCCTTGAGTTAATTACAGCTCGGCAACGACGGTTCATACTCAAAATGAGTTAAAATGTTCTGATCTAATCCTTCCCAGATTTCTCCGAGTTGGATTCCTAAGTCATTAAGAGTAGCTGGATGATTTTCTGAACTTCTCAGCCTTCTATTAAAGTTGTCCCAAACCTGCTCAATCGGATTGAGATCTGGACTTCTTGCTGGCCATTCCATTCGAGAGACTTCAACCTCTTCAAGGTACTCCTGAACGATGCGCGCACGAAGGGGTCTGGCATTATCGTCCATAAAAATGAAATTTTCACCAATGTATGGGGCAAATGGCACTACATGCTCTTCAAGAATGTTCCTTATATACTTATCAGCATTCATAGCTCCATTATCAACGACCACTAGGTCTGTGCGAGCAGTCAAAGATATTCCACCCCATACCATAATCGATCCTCTCCCGAAACCAGTAGTATTCAGGAAATTGCACTGAGCATATCTTTCATCTGTGAAGAGAACTCTTTCCCAATCGGCCTCTTCATAATGGATATGCTATCTCGCAAAATCCAAACGCGCCCTTCGATGGGCTGGGGTAAGAGCTGGGCCTCTTGCCGCGACACGAGGCCTTAAATCATATTCTCTGAGGCGATTTCTTATTGTCTGAGTGCTAATTTGCACCTCATGAGTTTGCTCAAGCTGAATTTGAAGGAGGCGAGCGGTTGCAAACCGTTGTCTCAACGAAGAAGTTCTCAAGTAACGTTCTTGAATGGCAGTTGTTACCCGAAACTCCAAACCTTTCTGCAATTCTTGTGTATGTCCACCCTTCTTCTCGCAAAACTACCGCTTGGACACATTCCTCTTGGGTCAAATTGCGTGTTTCGCGTTGCATAGCGATCGAGTGTAGAAAATCAAACGAAAGAAAAACTATTGATCACTAGAATTGATCGAGAACAACTGATTTTAGAATGGAGCCAATACATTCAAAATCTGATAATAGATATAATCTTTTTTTATTCCTGCTGGGAAAAAAAATCTTTATTGAAGAAAACCGTTGAAAGTGGATAACATATGCATGCATAATTCTGATAAAAACAATTATCATTGAGAACACCTTCAGTTGTAGAATAAATTTAAGATTTCCATAATGTGCGTTAATTTCTTTGCGCAATGTATTATTAGAGGCCCATCGCGTGTAAAACAATATTAATCAATCAAAGCAACGAAACTAAATGAAACCACGCACCTATTAAACTTTTCAGACAGTGTAACAAACAAAAATTATTCAATTTCTTACTTCCTAACAACAAAATCACTTTCAACCCTCTCACTCCCGAACTGATGGAGGCCAAAATGGAGCAGCCGCTAGATGTGCCTTGTTACGAGTATGTCGCAAGGTATTCACGATACCGGTAGCGCGAACTTTGAATTAAAATATTTGAGGTGGTTCAAGTCTCCTACCTGAGCAAGTCTCCCGGACTCCCCCTACATTACATTATTTAGATATTCGAGAGTGGAACATGAGAGTCTTTTTTCTTTTAGTAACCTTTGAGAGGTACCACCTATTGAAGCTTTCCAAAAAGCGAAACAATCACATATTCGAAATAGAAAGTGCTGTCTTTACACTGAACACTTCAAATGAGGATTTGTGAGTCGGGATCTGGAATATAGAAATAATTGATATGTCTCTGACTTCATCTTAGTTTAATATGTGTCAATAATTTCCCAATTTTCAATAAATTCTGCCGATAAGTTGAGCTACTCCTTTACTCTATCTCTGATAAGAATATGCTCAGTTACTCCCGGGACACACTGAATAGCGAACTGTCACTGTTTCTTCATGCAGAATCATTCCTTAAAGTTTGTCCCGCTTATCCGGCAACACCCTGTATAAAAGACTGATCTGAATTCTTTTCGCCCTCAAAACAGTCTGTACAGGGTAGGCAAAATTCGTTGTCTACTTAGGGGGTCCCGAGAACTATAAGTGCTAGAAGAAAACGGATGACACATTTCCGAGCTCTTTTTCACAGAAACAAAGAATGATTAAAACCGCAGCCTCCTACGATTCTTCATTTTTGAGTTAGTAGCAAAAAATGAGAATCTGATGATCTCGAAAAGTTCTCTTTTTTAATAAAAGAATGATCACGCCTAATAACAGGGAGGCAATGAATACAATTATTATTGTACCGCTGGCATCATTTCTGCCGTGATCTGAACGTGTTCCCAGACTTCTCAATTCGTCATACGTTTGTTGTTCGCAAAGCGAATCGGCGTACTGAATTAGGGAAAGAGGAAAATATGGGACATATGCTATTGTCTTCGTCTTGGTTTCTATCTGGAGGGGATTGAATCGGACACCGTTTCATATTGGGTGGCGCTCTGGGTAAATGTATAGTACCCAGTAGAACTTGCCAATGTTGCATGAAGTTCCATCAATTCCAAACGTTCTCCATCGTAGAAAAATGCTATGTTGCTCTGATGAGGTCAAATGAGACCGAAACCATGGTCAGCATCTGCTTTTCTTCGATGGAGCGTACTCCATTTGGGGCCTTGACGATGGCAAATTGGCTAGTTCAATTCAGATCGTAACACTTGTTGATATTCATATCGTCGGGTGGTATGCATCTGAATTTATCCTTATTATTGTTCTCTTTTTTGTCTTTGCAGTCTGAAACTTGAACCTTCTGAGCACTTTCATGAGGAGAATCAACTGACAAAAGATTTTTTTCAATTCAAAAATAACAAATTCAATAAATGTTTGCATTTGAAAAAACGGAAGGTCGCCTAATGATTTGAAATGAAAAAGTATTTTGATATTTCGATAGTGGATTCTACGTGAACAAAGTTCAAGTTTCAGATCTCTAACTTCAAAGACAAAAAAGTTATGAGAACTTTTCGAAATCGATAAAACCTAATTTTTTGCTAATAAGTCAAAGACGAAGATTCGTAGCAGGCTACGATTTTCACCATTCTTTGTTTCTCTGAAAAATAGCTCGGAAATGTGTCATCCGTTTTCTTCCAGCTCTTATAGTTCCCGAGATCCCCTTAGTGAACAACGAATTTTGACCACCCTGTACATACACTGCGCGAAAAAATCAACGCACATTATGGAAATCTCAAATTTATTCTACAACTGAAGGTGTTCTCAATGATAATTATTTTTATCAGAATTATGCATGCATATGTTATCTATCCACTTTCAACGGTTTTCTTCAATACAGATGTTTATTCCCAGCAGGAATAAAAAAAGATGATATTATCAGATTTCGAATGTATTGGCTCCATTCTAAAATCAGTTGTTCTCGATCAATTCTAGTGATCAATAGTTTTTCTTTCGTTTGATTTTCTACACTCGGTCGCTATGCAACGCGAAACACGCAATTTGACCCAAGACGAATGTGCCCAAGCGGTAGTTTTGCGACAAGAAGGGTGGACATACACAAGAATTGCAGAAAGGTTTGGAGTTTCCCATACAAGTGTGTCCAGAATGTTGCAGCGATTCAAGGAGACAGCTATGAATGTCCGAAGACCAGGACAGGGTAGACCACGGGTAACAACTGTCATTCAAGAACGTTACTTGAGAGTTTCTCCGTTGAGACAACGGTTTGCAACCGCTCGCCTCCTTCAAATTCAGCTTGAACAAACTCATGAGGTGCAAATTAGCACTCAGACAATAAGAAATCGTCTCAGAGAATATGATTTAAGGCCACGTGTCGCGGCAAGAGGCCCAGCTCTTATCCCAGCTCATCGAAGGGCGCGTTTGGATTTTGCGACAGAGCATATCCATTGGGAAGAGGCCGATTGGGAAAGAGTTCTCTTCACAGATGAGTCTAGATTCTGCCTCTACCATTGTGATCGACGTTCCCTTGTATACAGACGTCCACATGAAAGATATGCTCAGTGCAATTTCCTGAATACTACTGGTTTCGGGGGAAGATCGATTATGGTATGTGGTGGAATATCTTTGACTGCTCACACAGACCTAGTGATCGTTGATAATGGAGCTATGAATGCTGATAAGTATATAAGGAACATTCTTGAAGAGCATGTAGTGCCATTTGCCCCATACATTGGTGAAAATTTGCCATTTTATAGACGATAATGCCAGACCCCATCGTGCGCGCATCGTTTAGGAGTACCTTGAAGAGGTTGAAGTCTCTCGAATGGAATGGCCAGCAAGAAGTCCAGATCTCAATCCGATTGAGCAGTTTGGGACAACCTCAATAGAAGGCTGAGAAGTTCAGAAAATCATCCATCTACTCTTAATGACTTAGGAATCCAACTCGGAGAAATCTGGGAAGGATTAGATCAGAACATTTTAAGATCACTCATTTTGAGTATGAACCGTCGTTGCCGAGCTGTAATTAACGCAAGGGGTGGAAATACCAAGTATTAAATCACTTATCAGCATTTCAGTATTTTGAAAATTGTTCATTTCTCTTCTTTCACATAAGATTCGGTGAAATCCTGAATTTTTCTTCCATTCAATGTGTCTTGTTTCGTTCAAAACCTTCCCGAGAGGACATAAAAAATAAGTTATAAAGTCAATATAGAGTTAACTTTCATTAAAATTGAGATTTTCAGAATGTGCGTAAATTTTTTTGCGCAGTGTACAAAGTGAGTAATTTCACGTTTGAAATTCACAATTTTCTTCATTCATGAAATCGGAGGTTCATAGATTCATAATACTACAGGGTTCCATTAATACATTATCACGCTTTTTTATTAGATCCCCCTCAATATACCTACACTAAGCAAAGATAATTTTCCGATGGAAATCCCTCAACTTGATTCAGTTTCTTGTTTCGTTAGATCAATCGAAAACAATTTGAATATTATATTTCCCCGACTCATTTCCATTAGTTGAATTGCAGTTTTCTTTGTTACCGATATCTCGCCATATATTACCTGATTGTGGACGTCCAAGTAAACAACAAGTCGATTCATCAAACGCTCACAATACCTGCTTGACTGTTTGAACCGCCCCTAATAATCTTAATGATCGCGGATAAAATCTGTATATAATTTTATACGTATCCGTGAAATGACCCGAGGCTGTGGCAAGTATCACCTCGGCACAGCTGACCTGTTCGGTATAACATCTTGAGTATAGTCGGTATGGTGGTTGGGATCCGACGAAGATCTGCTTGTTTCGGAACACGAACAAGAAAGCAAAACTTCAATTAGTGCTGATTCTTATGCTTTGATCTGTCAGATTGAATCAATTCTTTCTTTTTTAACATAATCCATGTTTTCGGGACAATCTTTTTATCACTGAGATAAGTTGCACATATTGATATACTCCACTCACTTTCATAAAAGCATTCGGTTGGCCGTGAAAATTTGACACTTTGCACGCTGCATAGAACGAAAATGTAAGGTTATGTTATGACGCTTGTCAAAACATTTTTGGGATTCAAATCAACGCTGTTGTCTGTCATCTTCGTCATTCACGATCTATCCTATTGTAGAAACATTCAGCTAGAATATAAGTCGCTTAGATAAGATGAAACATAGGTTATATAAATTTACTTACATTGAATGTACCTAATGCTCGATACTCTCTGCGTTTTATCATGGAGCGAACAATTTCACGTTCAGATATGAGCGTAAGTAATCCTTTCCCTCTGACCTTGAGGATCCCGTAAGTTTAAAGCAAGCAAAATAGCGAAAAAGCAGAAAGACTATTTCTGAGAAAAAATATTACCCAAGAAAGTTGAAAGTAATTTCGGATAGCCAACATAATAATAGGAAACTTTGGTATCTACAACATATTCTTCTGAAATGCTCTCCTGGCAGGTTATTCTGCCTTTCCAGCACTTTTGCAATATAAAAGTGATATACATAGAACTGGTCAAAATGGAGCGTTGAATGACAAAGTTGAAAAAAAATTGAAAGTGATTACTGAAATAGATCTTAATACGACCCTAGACCGTTTGTTAGCTGAATTATCGCAAAGCAGTGGGAAAAAACTTATCTCCTGATTCGACCATGTGGTTTCGTTCAGAATATTGGTTCGTTCTATATTTACTTGGTAATGAAAATGGAAACTTGGGATTGCCGAATTGTTGTCATTATTTTTTAGTAACTTACACGATTTTATAAAATGGCCTTTCAATACCAACTAACAGAAGAGGCGTAGGACACAAGTGTTAAAAATAGAATGATAGTTCAAAATCTCACCAATAAAATTCGGCTAAATTATTCACGAATTTTTTACAATGGGTTTCACAATCTTCTTGTTCTAATATTCGAACAATTGTCGTAAAAATGAGATGAAATGGCAAAACATCATAGCACTTTTTCAACATAACTAACATGAGCACTTTCAAGAAACTGCCTCGATTTTCTACATTTTTTTTTCACCTCAATTGCACGATGCATCAATTATGATTCTCTCAAAAGTGTCAGCCGTCTTGGATATTTTATTTAGACAATTTTTGATTAAACGACTCATTTGGATGAGTTCTACCTTCTGTCAAAAAAAGACTCACCTCTGAAAACACCCTGTATATAACGATCGTCATCTCTTATCATTCATTTACAATTGTTTGAACAGAGGTTAGTAAAAATAATAAGTTATTATCATGTCAAAGTATATAAACATTTTATTGATGATGAATTATAGTTTCAATATCAATCATCTTCAACTTCGTAAATTTGCACTGAATGAGAAGAGTTTGTACAGCTATTACCATTGTTGATGCAACTGAGCATTACAGTCCACTTTTTCTACATGAACATGAAGGTAAACATTCTGATTCACAACTGCCAAAAAGAATTTTGCAAATTTTCAGGATCTGTCATATTTATATGACTTCAAATCTATGTGTTTTTATATTATTCTGTATGCGTACAATTCGAATTACATAAACTTGTTCACTGAAGAATGTGATCATATATAATATACATATCTATTCATGCCCATGCGTTAATAAATGCAACTCATACATGCTGCAACAATTTTTTTCTATTTATGACGATAACTCAGTCAATTGTCAAGGTATACAACTCATCTTTGGACCATTTTGTCAGGAATTTTCATAGCTATGAGCTCCCTCAACTCAAAAATTATCAAAGCCCTCCACTTTCAGAATTATCATCTTAAAATGATGGGAAAAGCGAACATTCACTGTAACGTGCAAATTTCGAACATATAAAACAGGAATGAACCGTTTCACAGTGAATTGAAAAAACTTAATTTTCTAATTCTAACTAGGTTTTCGTATATGCTCAAGTTTTCGAGTAATTGAATATGTGATAACGAATCAGTACAATCTGTCAGCTATGCAAAAGAGTGGTTTATGGAGAATAAATCGAATGTAAAAAAACTGACACCACACTAGCCACAAATAAGTAAATAAAACCAGTTGGATATCTTGAATTAGAGGGTTTTGTAATTTCTTATGGAACACCGATTTTTCTAGGTGATGCCAATGTACGCATCTCTACTCTGAGATTGAAATGATCAAGTTCAACAAGGAAAATACTCGACTGATTATTTCCTGATCCTTTGCAATAATAATCACTTTTCATCTTTTCTCAAACTCCATATTGCACTAAAAGTTTATGTTCCATAATTTGTTATGGAAATCCTTCGGCTAATGGTTCATTATCTTCGTATTTAAGGTTTCAATTAGCACCTAGATGATACATTTCGTGTATATCTGTTATCATTCATGTAGGTGATAATCGAATAATGAAATCGATAGAAAATTTATACGATAACCCTTAATGGCTAAGCGTAAGTTTCATGCAACATTAATTTTCCATTAAAGACAGAATTCAGAATTCCATTCTTGAAATTCAACGAGTTGTCTCATACACTGATGAATATTCATATGGATATAATAAGTTGTTTTATTCATATTGACATTCAACGGTCCGACTGACAATATAATACAGTAGAAACTCAACAGAGCGAAAAGTTTCATGTAGAATTGTCGGATCTTGGAGTAGCGACATTTAATAAGAATAACCTTAACATTAGAAATATACCCAAATATTTGGTCCTTTTTCATTACGGATTTAAATGAGTGTATATTCACTTAAAGTCTTTTAGACAGGGTCTATGTGAAGACTTAAACATTACAATAGGCTTCGAATTACTTTATGCTGCTTTTTACTGAAGGGAATTTCAAAATTGACGCCCATTGTGATTTAATAATTATTTATAAGAAACTTGAATTCCGTACATACTCTTATAGAGTTCCTACTTGTGTATACCTATATACAGGGTGTTTCCTAATTGAATGTCAATATTTATGGGGCCCATTTTAAGAAGAAAACTTTATATGAACATATGTCCTAAACGTCTTACCTTTTGAGATACAGGGTGCTATTATTTAGACAGTCAGTGGCACGCCACTGATATGAGCAAATTTGATCTCTTGAATATTTTTAGTCCGACTCACGGGTCTCATCTAAAAAATAAAATTTACGTATGTCTCTGCATGCTGATATTGTCATATGTATGCATTAAGGATATTGTTATGATCATGCAGAGAAACGGTTTTTATTCTTTGAGCGGAAACCGTGAATCGGAATAAAAAAAAGTTAAGTGATCAATTTTGGTAATAAATGATTGGAATTTCGAAAATAATTTTTATTTCATTAAAAATCTATGGTGTACCATCAATGTCTGCCAAAATAGGTAGGTCAAATTACGTACGAACGCCACTGGTGGAGATTAAGAAAAAAGTGATACATTAAAAAATGCCTCTTGATTCATAATATACATGTATGACAAATTTCATTGAAATATTTGAAGTGGTATTATAGATATTGATAATAAATGATTCATTTTTGAAAACTCAAAAGATAAGATGTTTAGGACATATGTCCATATGAAGTTTTTTTCTTAAAATGGACCCAAAAATCACCCCCATAAATATTGACATTCAATTAGAAAACACCCTGTGTACATATCACGCATCCACCCAGTTGTAGATTTTATCAGAAAGTGGTTACTTTGGAAAATATTTATTTACTTGAATATTCACAAGGATATAAGGTAGACTGGCTGTTGAATTTGGACAGACAATCATTCATTATGATCTTCTCTAAATGGAAGAGACCCAATGAATGTTTGGGCGTGAAACTCCACCCAGGAAACAGTTCTTCTTGCCTTGAACACATATACGGGTTCAGTTGTGACATATATATGACCACATGTTCCTCCCGACAGACCGAAGAGTTGACAGTCACACCTAGTAAGATGCATGGAATTCCTTTGCTGGAGCAGCTGATCCCCCATAACCATGTCAGAAGTCACAAATTGGGTCTTTAGGGAAAAAATAGTTTCTTGGATATTCGAAGCACAATCCTTTGGCCTCATTCATTTATTTGCTAGATATCCTCGTTCAAAAAAATCCACCTGCAACATCTGTGGAGGTGAGATTCGATGGTGCTCCAGGCCAATGTCTCTGGTCAATGAAGACATCAACGTGCTCTCATCTGTGAAGCTGATGATGTGGGTATGTGTTGAACTGAAAAGAAAATTAATGTTTGTATCAGGAAGGGAGTGGGTGGCAGAACTTATCCTTGGAGAACTCCAGCATTCACAGTGAATCCAAAACGTCGACGTCTACATGAAAACTTCATCCAATCGCACAGACTACCAGCAAAAAAATGTTTCTCGTGCCTGATGTATGCAGATTCAATACACACAGTTTCCCTCACCATCTACTTCTTCTCTTTTTTAACATATCAAAAAAATTCAAATGGAGTACATATTGATGCTAGTAGTTTTTCGCACAAATAATTCAATTAAAGAGCTGTTACATAAATTTTTGTTTGATGTGCTTTCTATACAAATTGGTTGATAGGGCTGTGAGGCGAGGAGAAACATTGTCTGATAAAACTAAGTGTTGGTATCAGTTCATCAGTTGAACTGATTAATCCTCAATGGTTTCTGAGAAAAAGCCTGGAGGGCAAACGAACACAACTCCTCTTTCTTTACTTTCACTATTCCAGGAAAAGTTTTGTTTTTTTCACACTTTCAACAATAACGAAATGAGCATCTTCTGGTCACCTCTCCACTTCACCTGAAATCTTTCCATGTAAAGTAAATAAACTATGCAAACTCCCATTCCACTCAGATAATTGTACTTGGAAAATGAAGTCTAAATATAGAAATTCACCGGAGGTAGAGTAGTAGTAATAAACTGTAATTAAGGAGAGCTATTTTTGACGTGCTTGCTCTATCAAGACCGAACAAATGATTTGTTATTTCGATTAATCCCAATAATTATTAAATGTCGTTCAATCATCGCTGTCGCCCAAGTGGAGTATACTCAACGGCATTAGAAGTCTCACACTCGGGAGTGAAAATTCAATTTAGGCAATGTGAACTCTCATTAAATGTAATCTCAAACATTAACTTATTCTTGTCTTGCCAAAAAAAGACTTCTGTACGAAAATCTAGATCAGGCAGTGAATTGATTTGTTGGACGTCAATACCCTGAGGCACGGCAATTTAAGGTTTCTTTCACACCATCCGGTTTTTAACTGAGGACAACCCGATGAGCATTAATCGTCAGGTTTAATCCGTACGTTTCTCTGACACATCGCTTCTGAGGCCGTGTCAGAATTCAGTTATTGGCTCTCCTATCAATCTCTTAATAATCTTGCTTCAATTCTGAACAAATATCCATCCATGCAGCTCTGGTTTTTGTTTGAATTCGAGATTCGAGCTAATTCAAACTTTTTATACTTGAGCTTTGCAGGAACCAGGAAGGGCCAAACTTATATTTTATTCTGAATGTTTACTTCAAAAAGCTAATTCGTATCACTTATACAGGGTAGTCCAGATCGTAACCAAGAAATTTTAACCATGTATTCTACATCAAAAATAAGCCCTAATTTGTCATATGAATATATGTCTAGAAATGTTTCCTCTCCGAGATACGGGGTGTTAAAATTATAGAAAAAAAATTGTTTTTTATTAATAACTTTCACACTGCTTGAAATATTTTTATGAAATTTGAGACATAGGTTTTGAGCGTCAAGGAGCACTTTTTGCATAATATCTTTTCTTTTGTATACTACCAGTGGCGTCTGTACTGCAGCGAGACTGAATATTTTCAGATAAAAAAATGATACGCCACTGGTTTTTCCGACAATAAAAATTACTTTTTAAATCCTTATTTAATTCGGAGCAAATTCGGTCTCCCGACTTTTTGCTGTACGAGGCACCGTTTCCGGTTAAAAAAATAAAACACATTCTCATGCATGAAGAAATCGCCAAAATTTGATATGGTAGGTACATAATAATAATAAGACTATTTTTCTATTTTTGCTATATCAAATTTTGGCGATTTCTTCATGCATGAAAATGTGTTTTATTTTTTCAAACGGAAACGGTGCCTCGTACAGCAAAAAGTCAAGAGACCGAATTTGCTCCAAATTGAATGAGGATTTAGATAATTTTTATTGTCGGAAAAACCAGTGGCGTATCATTTTTTTATCTGAAAATATTCAGTCTCGCTGCAGTAGAATGAGAAATGATATTATGCAAAAAGTGCTCCTTGACGCTCAAAACCTATGTCTCAAATTTCATAAAAATATTTCAAGCAGTGTGAAAGTTATTAATAAAAAACAATTTTTTTTCTATAATTTTAACACCCCGTATCTCGAAAAGGAAACATTTCTCGACATATATTTATATGACAAACTAGGGCTTATTTTTGATGTAGAATACGTGGTTAAAATTTCTTGGTTACGATCTGGACCACCCTGTATAGGTTGGCTCGTCATAGGATGTAGCATCTCCATACAAGTTATGATTAGCTATGATTATTTTTTTTTTCATCCATCATCAAGTCTTCGAATAAGTTTTGATAAAAGCTTTAGTATTCACTTTTTTCTGGTTTCCTGCTGTTTCTTTGTTTCAGATATTATTTCGAAATTGAAAGAGGATAAAGAAATATTTGTATCAATGGAAAAAAAGCGTTTCAGTCAAAAGCTTATTCTGTAAACACATTTGTCTCACTAAACTACTCACGGGGAGACAAGGTTTTTTTACTGAAGTTTTTCCTAAGCTCTTGTATCATACATCATACTCCAAATGGGCAAGTTTCCTAAAACTCCAAAACCGAATTTGAGATTATTTATGGAAAGCCTTTTCTACTAGTTATTCAATACGTAAAAGATTCGCTTCAAAATTCAGACATTTCAGAAATACATCCTTCGAAACTTCGACTATGTGAAAGCTTGTGACGTAGAATGCCTTTATTTAAATATAGTAATTTTTGTTAATTCGACAACACTGGAACCGATCAAGAAGATATCCACAGATTACAAAAAATTGTTTCTGTAATCTGTGTCTTTACCTTTTTAAAACCGATGACATTTTGTGTCATTGTGTGTTTTTCTTGTCAAATGTGAATAATGTGATCATCAAACTTGATATTTATTACATCTATGGTGATCAGAAAACTTTCATGACCATTACTGACACAAATGGGCGTTGCCGGATTGTAAAAATGACGTAGAATGTTCACAAGAGCACTTCTGAAACCAGAATTTTCGTAATCGAATACAGACAAAATGCAATATGTTAAAATTCGAAAAAAATATATTTCGAGATATTTGAGTTATAAGGATTTTTATGACATATATTTTGAAATTTAGGAAAATACCCCATTGTATGGTACCCCGTTACACTAACCTTTGCTAAAACTCATACATATACTATATTGTTTGATAACCAAAAATGTATTGCTTACACTCAAAAGAATATACTTATATAATATAAGTGAATAAAATATATGTATAGGAGTATAGGCTCTCATTCCCATGCAGTCTGAACCATCTTTTATTGTGATACCTAAAATAGAATAAATTATAGATGAAGAGGTATTTTACATGCATAAAATCAATGAATTGTTGTTTTTGAGGAATGATATTTCAGTAGATTGTAAATATATGTCCGTGATTTCAGGTTACCTACATTTCTTGAAGACAATAATGAGACCAATGAACAAGGATTGACACATGCTGAGTCATACAATCGTTATCGTTTTCTTGACGCCTACGTTCGACTTTTTCTGGGGAATTCTTGCAATATGTCGACTTTATGCGGTGTTTATTGAAGGAATTTTACCATTAGTTCATAGCAATAATGCACGAAACTTGTCTGTATTAATTAAATTTATAACCAGATAAAAGCTAAGTGGAGGAATGAAATTTGCATTCGAATTCCGCCCGGATTATACAAATTTATGCAGGATTGTTTTATCATTGCTTATTTTATTATATGTTACACCTTTTTGGTCATTAACACCTATCAATCAACACAACTTACATGAATATCTATGGATTCCTAATTTCTTATGCTAATATTCAAATTCCAATTAATATATTCTCCAATATGGTAATAACATCGCGACAGCCAAACAACTTCATTCTAGTATCAAGTGAGTTCCTTTCCTTCTATAAAAATTGTACATTACACGTTAATAAAGGAGCACAGGTGCATTCGGGTAAAAAAATCAAATTTTCATTTAAAAACTTGGTTGTCTGGGGGCACATCTATCGAGATATAATCATAAGTGCACAGAATGATATGGAGAAAATGGAAATCTGTGATATAAGACAAACTGTACAAAAATCGAGTTTCGACAGAGATCTTCCCAGCTTTTGTTGTTTTGAGAAATTTGACAAATAAAAAGTATCGAAAATGTGCCCCTAAGACATAACTAAAAATAAGATTTTTCACTAGTTACAGTGTAGGAACAACGAGATTCAAAAAAATAAAAATTACTGTTTATGAAAATTCGAGTCAAGATCAAAATAATGCTTTTCCCAAATAGTTCCACAAATAATTATTATATCCTCTTTTTAAAATTGGAAATCTTTAAATAATTGAATCTTCCGTCGAATTCCCATTATTTCTGTGAATACAATAGATGAATTTTCGAAATACAAAAATGGCATAACTTTTTATAATAAACATGAATTAAACTCTTTTATATCATTTGTAAAAAGCAAAAATTACATTAAAAATTCAAACTTTATGCTGCCCCAATTAATTAATCAGCATAATTTGAATGATAGGTTCATTTCAGATTTCATTCTTCAACATAAGTAACAAATTGATTTTTATTGAATAAAGTAATTAATAAGGCAAATAATTTAGATTCTAATACAAGAAAGAAAATGGAATTTGCAAATGCTTTTTTATATCTTTGATGAATAAAAAGATAACTTTTTTACCCAGTTTTTTACTCATATCAGAATTGAAATGATCAAATGAATAACTGGCGTTCAAAAACATTTGTCGTTAAGTTGGTCATGGAATCTTGAAAGTTAATTTCAGTTTTTAAATTTTATCATTATTTGTTATGTGTCTAAACATGGCGTTCGGCTTGTGAAAATGGGAACAGATCCAAATCAAATTAGCCTCCAACGTAATTATCGTAACAAACAGGGTTACGAAAAAAGTGTGAAGTATAATAGTTACGTTTTTTTTTAATGGAACATCCTTTATATTATTTTTTATTTTCGGTATCGATTCATTCTTAACATTTTTTATACTGACCATAATTTATAAATTTTCTTAATATCATAACATTTTCAAAAATCTAATAGGCTGAATTTAAAAATAAAGTAGCAGAAATCATGGCAAAATGGTTAAATTTTTCAATTCTCGAAAATGGCCTCCATTCACTAAATGACAATGATATAGAGTATTGGGAATTCAAATGTAGATTGCAGCGACAAGGTTATGACAGTTCGAACTAAAAAGTTGATGCAGTCATTGTCATTTTTGAAAGGGATTTTCAGATTTTTGTCCAATACATCCTTTCTCAGTTCATAGTTGTTTTTTCTCGATTTTGAAACTGGACTCAAGTGTGTTAATTATTATCAATTTTAGGTCAAGAAATGTCATGTAGTATTAGTATTTATGAAAAAAATTCAAAGTATGTTCTGAATCAGCTGATAATAGGGAGCAATATTTTTTTAATCCGAACTTCTTGGCTCTTTACGATCATGCTAGAAGGAAGTTGATTATATGGAAAGCCACAACTATAATATCTTGCTTTCTTCATCATATATATTGACTAAAATTGCAACATTGATGCTAAGAAAACTTGTCCAAGTTGAACTGGAAATCACAAATGATTTTACAAATGAATTTTGTTTGAATATTATCGAAATCGATATGTATATCAACTTACTAGGTGGAAAGATCCTCTCTGGGGGAAACAGATTTGTTTTTTGTGTAAATCCTTTCATTTTGAGTTTATATATCCAGGTTACTTAATTCAACTCCTATTCTTCGTAACTAATGGAATAAAACTTTACAATGCTATAAGGACGAAATACAAATGAGTGGCTCAGAGGAAAAGTGATCTAACTACAATTAAGTGAAATGTTGGAAATGAAGGTTTTACGTTTCAACTGATTGAAAAACCGCATTGATTTATATGGAAAATTTTGTTAAGAGGAAAAACATTAAATGGGTATAACTAGGTCAAAACGACGATTTGACTCATACCACTCATAAGAAGAATAATAGGTATGCAACCTTTGGTACCCAAGAGAGAGAGAAAAAGTTTATTTTATGGCCATCGACCTAGGTCCTTCAGCCCATTGGTACCCAAATATCGGTATAACTCAAAAATCGGAATTTTTGACTTATACCACTTTTCCTCTGACCGGCTCAAATGTCCTTGAACATTGACTAACAATTCATTTCATCGTGGAAAATAGCAAAAATTTACATTTTCACAAGAAAGTCGTAATCGAAGATTTGCTCAAAGGATGGAAATTATGAAACCATTTCCCTCATTTATTTTATTATTCAAACAGGAACTTCAATGGAAAACCCAATTTTAAATGAAACAAAATAACATAAAACACAAATAAATAAAAATTTAAGTGGTTTCTTAATATCTAATATTTCATATGTGAACCTCATAAAAACATCCATCTACCACGAAGAAAAAATATCTTTGTATTCAAGAAATAGGGACATAATACATTATCACCTCATAACTTTCAACCATATGATGTCTTCAAATCTAATATATAAAATTCTCGTGTCACAGTTTTCGTTGCCATACTCCTCCGAAACGGCTTGACCGATTTTGATGAAATGTTTTGTGCTTATCCGGTATCTATGAGAATCGGCCAACATCTATTTTTCATCCCCCTAAATGTTAGGGGTAGTCCACCCCTAAATTTTTATTTTTATTTTTTAGACAAAATTTTTAATTTCTATTTTTTTATTATACATACATAATACAACATACAAAAGGAAATTATTTATATGGCAAAACAACGTTTGCCGGGTCAGCTAGTATTTTAATAATTTTAATAGTAATGATGAAAACATCTAAAGTAGGTATTTATATGTCGATTATAGAAGCGCAATACTCTCGCACTTTCGAAACTGATGAATTCAGGCACCTATAACATATTGTTAACAAAACATTTTTGGAATTCAGTCGACAATCAAAATAGGCAATAATAACCAGGGTATATTCATCATTCGTCACACCCTTGTGGGCAACCCTGTATATTTCAATATATCATAGATATGTAGATTTCAGAAAGCCGTACATATTTAATATATGAAATTTTCAGATCAATCCTGTATATTTAGAAATAATCGACTGTTAGGGTAATTTTTCCTAACCTAAAAGTGTATATGAAAACAATAAAGTTTCGTTGGTTTCAAACATTTATATATTGAATATATTAATTATAGAAACATGTCAAAATGTGATTCCTGCAGATACAAACTATTCTTCTTCCTTCTTTCCACATAGTAGAATGAAAAAACACGTCAAACTTCATCATTCACCTGTTGTCAATCAATATTCAATCATTCACATCGATTGACCCAACAAGATAACGATATCTCGAGATCTATCTTCTTCAAATCCTGTACCCATTATATCGATGTTGGAATTCAGCCGCAGGCAGTTTATTCCCACTTGTTTCTAATTATAATATATTGAAATGCCTTGATTAATTCCCAAGAATTTCGGCTGTATCGAATTTGCATTCAGTCTGAGAATTTAAATTATTCGCTATTGTTGAATACAAGCAGAACCTTAGTTCAACGTTAATTCGGAGAGAATGTTGATTTTTATTTCATCTTTTTTCGTGAATAGGTTGGCCTTCGAGGTTTTCTGTACCTAGACGAAGAATATTCGTTTTGTATACCGCTGAACCAAGTCCCTTTTCGAAAGGAAAGGTTCGTTATTCTGATTCTTGTTGAATAATATTTCATGTGATTCAAAATAACTCAAAGCTCGTTGGATGGACATTGATTGTCTTATACCTTTGTGGAGTCCTGAATTGGGATTTATATTTTTGTTATTTGCACGGACGAAATTGCAATGAAAAAACATTGATTCTTCAATTCAACGGAATATATTATTAATACTTAATTGTTGTTTTCACTTGATCTTAGTCTATCTTTGGAATAAATGGTAAATGAGCATTTTGGTTATGGTTTAGTTTAGGTTCAGTCCTTTTGAATATTAAAAAAAAATCAGATGGTGAATGGCCCAGATAATTCTTATCTTTCTGGGTAGTATTTTGCCGACATGTATTTCAGGCCATTCATCGACAACAATATATTTCTTTGTTGATTAGAATTGAACTTGTCAAAAACAAAGCCGGAAATTGTGGGTTTTTTGGCTAACCGAATAAAATGAATCTCAGGAATTAATCAAACATCGTATACTCTTTTATGTCCTGAAAAAGGCATTGAAATAAACGAAACGGAGATTTTTTTGCTTCAAACAAAAGTTTCAGGATATATTGCTTCAATTTAAATATCTTAGTAATTCACAATAACTCAGTAGAGAAACTTTTGTTTGAGAAGCGGATTTTCAATCTATTTTTATGGGAGTCATTTTGAAACTAGTCGGAGGTACTTCACATTTTCAATGTTATTTAGATGTGATCGCATCAAAGACGAATTTAAAACCACCAGGTATAAATCATCTTTTTACATACGATTCTTCACCTAATTTTGAACCCTTAAAATACATTAAGCTAAAACTCGAATCGTTCAATGTACGAAACATATACAGGGTGTATATGTTTTTTTAAAAGAAGGTAGAACTCATCAAAATAAATCGTCTAGCCAAAAATTGTCTATATAAAATATCCAAATGGCTGAGATACAACCCCTAGAAATTCGAAAAAATTTCATTGAATTTCAATTACGGTACTGTGGAAAGTGACTCCGGCATCGCAAAAACGAAACAAAGTATAAACATTTGGCTGGACAATGAATGGTTCAGTACCAAGTTCATCGGATTAGATGCATCAGGTCACTTTTGAGAGAATCATAATTGTTTTATCGTGCAATTTAAGGTGAAAAAAAATGTAGAAAATCAAGGCAGTTTCTTGAAAGTGCTTATGTTAGTTATGTTGAAAAAGTCCTATGATGTTTCCCCATTTCATACCATTTTTACGACGATTGTTGGAATGTTCGAACAAGAAGATGGTGATGCCCATTGTGAAAAAATTCGTGAATAATTTAGACGAATTTTATTGGTGAAATTTTGAAGTATTATTCTATTTTTTACACTATATAGTGTCCTAAGTCTCTTCTGTCAGTTGGTATCGAAATGAGCCATTATCGTGTAAGTTACTAAAAAATAATGAGAACCATTCGGCAATCCTAAGTTTTCATTTTCATTACCACGTAAATATCGAATGAGCCAATATCCTTAAAGGAACCACATGGTCGAATCAGGAGATAAGTTTTTTTCCACTACTTTGCGATAATTCAGCTTTGTCATTTTGAAAGTTTTGTGAAGGTGATTTTTGAAGAAACGCTTCATTTTGACCAGTTCTACCTTCCGTTGAAAAAAAATCCCCACCTTCAAATACACCCTGTAGATATGTACCTGTGTTGAAATTTTCGGAATATCCATGTTTCTGAACTAAAAGTGTATAAATTCCAGGAGTACCTTGAGCTGTTTTTGCCGCTCGAATCTCACAATCTGACTAATTCATAGAGAAGAAACCGCTCTAAAAATAATCGACATACATCATAAATTATAAAGGTTTGGCGACTGGCCTCTCTAATTATTATGCGGGATTTTATAGACCAATATCCCTAATATAATTACTTCGAATTTTGGCCTAATTCTCGGATTTTAACAAACAATAATTGTCCATCCTCATTATCGTCGGTTTCTTCAACAGTCTTAGGACTGACTATCTGAAATCCCGGCGTTAATAAACAGTACCGTATTAGGCAGAAATTTTTCTTCAGAGTAGGAATCTTGGTCGACACCCGAAATCTGAAAGCTTTCCGTGTACCTATATATTACAAAACGAAATTGAATTTTTCAAAATTAGTGTTTTAATAGAGGAGCGGATAGAGATTCAATTTCTCAATTACTGCAACCATTGCTGAAACGAATCATCGGCATCGATGAGGACTCTTTTCGGTTCCCCTACATAAGTGAATTCGAAAAATTTTGAAGAAAAACTTATTATGTATTAGTAGATATGAATATGTTTTTCAATATGAGTTCAGAAAAAAGCAGTGACACTTTGAGAACTCAAAAAACCGTCTTAAAAAATTGCTGTAAATTCAAACATTGCTTTTACTGATTTAGTGTGAAATATTTAAGGGATAACATTATTTTTTCTCATCTCTACATGAATTTTTACTCTTTGGATTCAGATGATTTTAGTCGAGTAAAAATGGTTGTTTTTATTTCTCATTTTATTTTCGATCACCTGATTTTATGGATTTATCTCTCATTTATATAATTGATGGACAAATATGATGATTGGTTGCTCGTAATTTGAAAATATTTTCTACAGAACTCTTCGAAAGGAAGAAATATGTTTCGAAGGAAGTAATATAGCATATACCTAAACTCGAAATTTTTTCAGTTATCTTGATTTATCTATACAGAGTGGTCTAGATCTTAACCAAGAAATTTTAAGCACGTGTTCTACGCCAAAAAGTAGCCCTAGTTTGTCATATAAACATATGTCGAGAAAAAATTCCTCTCCGAGATATAGGGTGTTAAAATTATTGAAAAAAAAATGTTTTTTATCAATAACTGTTACACTGCTTGAAATATTTCTATGGAGTTTGGGACAAAGATATTACAACTCAAGCAGCACTTCTTGCATAAAATTATTTTTTCATTCTACTAGTGGCGTCCGTACTGCATCGAGACTGAATATTTTTAGACCAAAAAATGATACGCCACTGGTTTTTACAACGGTAAAAATCACTCTGGAGATCCTTATTCAATGTGGAGCAAATTTGGTTCCTTGAATTTTTGACGTACGAGGTACCATTTCCCAGTAAAAAAATAAAACACATTCTTATGCATGAGGAAAACTATAAAATTTTATATAGTTGTTGATTTTTTTTGTTTAAGATCTGGACCACCCTGTATTACTTTTACTAATGAAATGAGGACTGTAGAATAGGTGTGCCTCAAGAGTTAATAGTATATTACTTAATAAATACAAATAATTATTAAAAATACGAAGGTTTTGTGATGTCGAGAAATTATTCTAAATTGTTTCTTTTAAATAATATTTCGAATTATTCTTCACCTTGAATTATGACACAATAATTTTTCATATAGTAAGCATTACTTCCATTCGTGTTTTTTCTCTTCTTTTTGTGGAAAAAATTGTACTGATTAATGTGGCCGATACTTGATTAAATAATTGAACTAAAAACTGAACTACCTTATTTTCACTAGAATGGGTTATTTGTTTATCTTAATCGACTGGAGGTGCTATCGTTATAGCGAAACACGTGTAGTTGTTAAATAACTTATCCCAGTTAAATTCAGATAATTAAGTTTTTAGTTCAATTTAATTGTGGATTTTCATCAAATATCGGCCTCTTTGATATTCAATATTGGAACATAAATACGAGGAATGAAAAATAAAAATTTATTGTTGGCCAAAGACTGGAGTGAGGTAGTTGCTTAGTGCTGCCAATCGCAATTGAGATAATTCCACTCGAACATTGTTGTCACATCAATTTTCAGTGCTGAAAGATGGAAATATATGAATTTATCAATGTAACGCCACTACCTCAGTGTCGTGATAGAGAGAGAAGTACATAAACTGTGTACAACAAATACATACGAAGCACTGCAATGGCTATTTCATGTATCTATGTTCCAAGTGCTCAATATTAAATTTTTTGCCGCCTGGAATTTCTTCATACCAGAATGTTGCCATCTAGCCCTTATAAATATTCAAAGGACAATTAGATTTTCAATAGTTCATCAGTTGAATCATAATTTTTCGTCACCTCAAGAATTTGTAAGTATCTTGTGGTAGTATTAGGTACTTGTTGACTTTCTTCAGACGCTTTATTGAGAAGACGGCCCTGGAAGATCCGCATCAGATCTCTAAGATGCTGCTACGTTCACCGACGGGAAAATGTACCTGTTATTATTGACTAATTTTGGACGCAATTAAATACAGCTGTAATTATCTCATTTTGTGGCGTCGTCAGATCGGTCCTGTCTGGTTAAGATAGTGTTGGGGGAAATTCAGCGGACAGAGTGTTTCGGTTTATTATTTCCGATAATTTAGTTTTAGTATTTCAATTTCGACTTTTTATGATACTCTCGAGGAAGGGAACATTCCGTGAGAGAAATCCGAATATTCACAGCTCTTTCATTCGAACATTTTCTGATAGAACATCTCAGGTGAGTAAAAACGTTCTTTTTATTCTGAGCGGTTCTTTATATGAAAACAAAAACGAGTTAAAATCATTCAAAAATTAATATCCATATATTGTTCCGCCCCTTTGTAGAACCATTTCAACTCTTCAGATTTTATAAGGAGAAAAGGATATGTAATTTCATGTGGGTATTGAAAAACATTATTTCTGAAATCTGTTTATTTGTTTTCGAAATATTCACTTCCAGAATGGTCTGAAACATAATTAATCTAGTTTTCCTATTCTTCGGAATCTTATCACAATTTTGCGATTCTCCAATACGTGCTACTTTGGTAGTGTCCCTTCCTTCATGGCGATAGTGTCGATATTTTTGGACATACCTATTTCAAATTAAACATTAACCTGAACAAGTTTTGAGTTTAATGTGCATTAATTATGAAAGCTTTCTGGGTCATTGAATTGCAGTTTTAACAAAAAAGAAACTTTAATATGATTAGAGGTAATCAGAGTAATTTTACAGCTACATCTCAATATTGGAGAATCGAAAAAAATGTTTTAAAATTGAAAGGATAAAACAGTTACCTCCTCGTGTAGTACGTCAATGGAAGTGGTGAAATTTACTAGTTAATTGATGTGGACGACACTTTATGAAAATACACAATTGGACTGAAAACAGATTACATAATTTTCACAAAAATTAGTTGTTAAACCAAGACACGTGTTTCGCTGTTACAATAGCATCTTCACGAGTCGTGGTTTAACCACTCATTTTTTTGAAAATCATACACTATGTTTTTAGTATAATTTAGTAGCGTCTGCAGTTAAAAATACTTTAAAAATGCTCAACACCAGTTGACAACGTGGGTAAAAAAAAATTCGTCGTCAAGTAGGGTATGGAATTTTTAAGGTTGATGTCCTGTGACTGAACGTATGTCTTTCCTTGAATTACTTCAAAATCACTTTGAAATATAAACAATGATGACGTAAACCTTAATGTCGTAATTTTGTTTGCAAAGGCACACAACTTAGTAAAAATTTATCAGCAGACTTCTTCCAACAAAAGCATTTCTTTCATTGACCCAGATCATAAGAATCCAAATAATCTTGATATTTCGACCGAAGTTAACAATTTAGGTACATACGTAAGAGAATGAATCGATTTAGTATATTTGTTATGCTTACAATTATGTCAAGGGTTCTACCTATTTTAGAAATATGAATAAATCACAGTAACAATCTCAACGTGTTTAATTCTCAACAAATATTCAATTGATGTGCACAATACGAAGCAAATTAATAACTAAAACTGAAGAAACGGAATTGCTTGACGTTCATTATAATTAATTTCAGGTCTCAGTGTCCTCTACAAAAGTAGTTGCTAGAAATGTCCTCTGGTTTGGCTTTAGTCTAGATATTGAAAAAAAAATTCTTCAATCGAGGCTCTAGGAAAAAATCACACGAAATGGGGAAATGTATATCCTTCACGAATCTGCTAACTTTTTTTATTGAATTTCTTGGGCTGGCATTAAAAAAATTTATTATAGATCTGAAGATGGAGAACACCAGCTTTCAAAAGGTCATCAATCTGGATAAAAAATATTCAAAACATCACAAAAGTAATGAAGGAAAGCTTTCAAAAATACGAAATCCCAAACATTAGGAAAAAAAGGAAAACTACATCAGGAAATAAAAAACTTTAAATTGTGCCTCTAACTCAGGAAGAAGAAACTTTTCATCTAGGTGATATAGATTATATGATTATATCTTTGTATTTTGAGCTCAAGATTCTATGGTTGATATATATGACCAATTAGTAATGATTGACAATAAATATTCTATAGTAGAAAGATGGGAAGAGAAGCTACCAAAGTGATGTGAGAGCCATCTATGTTTCAAATGTGTTTCTGAGACTCAAACGTCCAGTTGCAGGAAAGTCCATTAAAATTTAATACTTCATTAAAATCTTAATCCTCCATTTTACCCTTCAAAAATGACAGTTTTAAATTTTGATGGGACATCAAATCTTAATGGACTTTCCTGCAACTGGGCCTAAGACTGAATAAAATATCAATTCGAGGGCTATTCGCAGAAACATGTGAAATTTTGTGAGCTTTCAGATGGCCATTTTGATCAAAGAGGTTTTGAATATTTTGATTCTCGTAACGCCTTTTATTCATCTAGCTCGTTCTAGTTGCTGATTATTGAATTTTCTTGTCTACTTTCTTGGTGACAACCTCAAAATTTTGTTCGAACCTTATTGCTAGGTGAAGAACTGTGGATCAAAGGAAAATGGATGTGTAAGTATTAAAACTTGTGACTCGGTCATTCATTGGTTTTTATTTTCAGTGCTCCGAAATGGACGAAAGTTTCAGGACGTAAAGACAGTGACTTCAGCAAATACTACTGACTACGAAGTGCAGTGAATATTGTTATATGCAGGAAGCATCCCTTGTATGAAGGGCCCATTAAGGGGAAATTAGGATCTTCATTCGTCCATTCAATGATTTTCAATTGCTACTCCTTCAATATATTCAGAAAAGGAAAGGTTTTATTGATTCCGATTTGGGAATCGATTGACTGCTGTGGGCTGTTTTTTGTATATTGTGTCATAAATAGACCATATCATGAAGAAATCATAAAGAAACTAAACTGACAGGTCTTGTATACCTCTGTAAGGTTTTTTTTATTGTTGTTCTAAAAATTCTGGAACTAATATGTAAAGAAATTCTTGAAATGTGAATGTGATGATAGTATATTGAATAATTGTGCATACACATCAATTTCTGATATAAATTGTACAAATTCAACTAAGTTGAATATACTTTTGTGTCCTAGTTGGAGCTCCATTTGTTGTCTATAATTTTGAATTTTTGTAAATTTTTCATAAATTGCAAATACAAATATAGCGTATCCAACAGCGTATTTCAATATACGATTTCAAACAATGTTCAGATGAAAACTAACACCTTGATCACAAAACAAAACCAATTTTTTTTTTGTCGTTCAGGATATTTATTTCCTGGTCTCAACAAAGTCGATATTGGAATTCATTTCGAAGAATAGAATTCGAATATGGCGCCCTTCAGTTATAAAACAGTAAACTGTTATTGAACAGTTTTTCTGTATTGACAGTACGTTTTCAGCGCCATCTCATTGTTAAATGTGTTTTCACTGACCGAAATGTAGTCGGTTTTCAGTACTAGAGATATGAGGGCGTTTCCTATCTTTCTACTATATCTTTGTATCACAATATATATAATGTTGTCACATTCCAAACATTGTTGATTATTTCAAAATGAAATAATAGTCAACTTCTTCAAATACTTCTTATTATTTCCCTTCAAAGTGTGAAACACGTGCACAACGATACACAGATTGAAAAAGAATTACGTATTGATGTATTCCAGCTCTACAATCCCTGCTGTAAACTGGAACTAAACTGGGCGATATTGTGGTGAATCAATTCCTGTAGAAATCAGTATCCAAACAGATCTTGAAGGATACAAATTGTTTTGAGAAATAAATTATGTGATAAGTCATGACTATTCTATTTTGAACTTTATATGTATTCGAAGTATAGGAAACGACTAGAATAAAATCATAGTGAAATTCTTCGAACATACCAAGTTTACAAAGTTAATTTAATAGGTAAATGTGAAATGTTCAACTTATACTTTTCCAATGATTAATCAAATACACCCTAAATAAATAAAAAAACATGGCTTTCGAATTATGTGGTTGACATTCACATTAAACCCCATAAGCGAACCAAGGAGTGGGTGCATGTTGGTAAGGTAAGTGCGCGAGGCATTTCATCTATCACCATGAAGTTTTTGCTCGTGTAATTCACACTCGGTGAAGCCTGCACCCGCATGCACAGCTGCCTCACATCACCCACGCATTGTATGCAACAATTAACGTTCGTACAAATATTTGAAATATTATTATCATCGGTGTAAATGAACCTGCGCGTCTGAAGGCTATAATTGGAAAGGTAGTATTTATTATGCATTGGTTTGGTAGACCAGTTCGACAATGTGTTTGAGGTTAATTAGCGAAAGGCGATAATCGAATTGGTCTGCCACAGGGAATAAAGCAGTCTTATTTATTGTTCATTCATTATTTGTTTACTGACTAATTGGTGTGCGCCTCTTGGGTTACTGACTGTCTACAATAACACTTATAGTTAATATGTTTTATACGAAAGCCCAAAGGCTGATTTCGTTTGGGCTTGGGCGTATGGTATCCAGATCCTGCTGGTGTTAATCAAGGCGAGCTGCATGATGATCACCAAAACGAAAAATAAAATGCTTTAGCCTTTCAGTAAGCGCACTAATTGGGGTTGAATTAATGGGGGAGATAATCATAGGAAAATTCAGGTACCAATTTATTTTCAACAATGATTATACCTCCTTTAAGTATTGTACGAGCTGATTCATGAAAATGCAGTTTTCAAAGGTGAATCATTTCCTCAAAATCGCCAACCTTTATGGAATATTCGGAATGGAGGAGTTATTATCCTCTCAAGTTCAAGGTGAGTTCATTAAATTTCTATGGAAGGCGACGCCGGCCGCTGTAAAATGAAATAGATGACAGATGACATTGTTTGTACAGGGCGATTTAAAATGCCCCCCCTTCCTTTCGAATTTTTTGTGCCATTGTGTAGAAAAATATTTTGTAGAAAAATTTCATGATTCCAAATTATGTAATTTGAAAAGAATACTTTCACAGTTTTACAGACTATGTCAGAAATTCAGATATAGTCATTTTAAGTTTTCATAATGGGCTGTGCCACCCCTGGAGAAATGGATTATTTTGAGAATAACTAGCTGACTCTGTGGCTCTACACATCTGTGGATTTTTTAAACGGAGTTGTATTCAGTCAAATCACCCAATTTTTCAAATTTCACAGATAACTTAGTATCAAGAGTTGGATTCTTTGAATTTTTGGTATTTGTGTGTACTTGTAATTTGTATTATCAATTTCATATAACAATCTAGGTATGAATAAGAATTAGGCTCAGTTGCAGGAACGTCAATTATGATTCAATAGTCCATGAAAATTTTAATCCTCCATTCAAAGAGAAATATAGTCGGTTTCATGAAGGATTAAAATTTCAATCCTCCATTCAAAGAGGAACATAGCCCGTTCCATTAACGATTACAATTTTAATAGATCATTAAGTTATAATTTACGTTCCTAAAACTGGGTATTGGGGACCTAAAAAGGTCTTGTGAATCATGTTGATAACTGGAGACATGATATAAGGATATAAAGTGGATACTGGAATCTTAGTCTTCAAATTTGTTTCTAACAATCGTCCTTATGTCTTGATTTTTCAAATGTTAGCTGACTTACGTGTAGGTAAGTAGGTATTTTTGTTTCAATTACCTTCTGGTGGCCTGTAGGAAGAATTTATTTTTAATATTTTGTGATATTTTAGCTTTCGGATTCGACTATTGTTATAATTGATTAGTGTTGTATTTTTCATGAAATATCTTTGAAACGTCACATTTTGAAATAACCATTTCAACCGTTTCCCAGAAAATAGTTATTTTCCTATCAAGTGCGGAAAGTGATACTTGCCCGCACGAAACTGCCGTTGCCCGAACGATGCGAAGCAGAGTTCGGGTAAGCAGTTGAGTGCGGGCAAGACACTTTCCGCAAGAGTTAGGAACAATATTTTTTCTACAAGCGCTTGAAATATATAAATGTATCCATTTTACGAAACAGATCATATCTCATTTGATTAATTCATATAAAATGACAGACGTGATTCTGCATGTCGTTACCATGGGTTACTCATTGTTGACGTTCGGTGCATAGAGACATGATAGAATTTAATTTATTCTATAAGATTTGCGTGCGGGAAAAACCCCTGCTAATCCATTCCCGCACGCATTTGCGTGCGGGAAAGAAATAGCAGGCGTTTTTCCCGCACGTTTTGGAAAAGTGACTCTTTGCAACTTGAAATGCGTGCGGGAAAAAGGTTGAACGCGCACGCTTGTAGAAAAAAATTATTTTAAACACTTATAAATGAAAAATAAAAATGGGCCTTTAAAATTTAAAGCGTTTTATATCACTTGCACAAGTTGGCAACATCGACTGAAATATGCCTTGATAATAAAGTACAACAAATTCATCATCTTGATGAGATAGACAAAGATGGCTGTATGAAGTCTGCGACGAACGAGGAAGGTCGTAAAATTTTATGGGATTTTTATGGCCGGTTGCAGTTGAGGCTCGTCAGTAAGTAGGCGCCTATAAATCAACAGCTGTTATTTTATAAACAAGCTCATAGGACATTGTTCTTTGCATTTTGTAGTAGGCGCTGTTGCCAAATCGTTCAGTTTAAACTTGCATATGCAGTGATAACCCAAATTGAGGAGAATTCCCCATTGGATGTTCAATATAGTTTTCACCTACCAAACAATGTACCGTTTGACTTTTGTGCGCTCTTTTTAGGGATGTAAGATGTAAGTAATATTTTATTGGAATAACTTTCACCAATAATACTATTATAATATAGTCAACCAAATATAGAATGAACGAGTTCAGAAACGTTTGCCGACCTTATAAGTATCGCCTAAACGCTTACAATGGAAATGTATTATTTTTTTTTTAATTATATTTGTGCCCTCGGTTGCTTTGTGCATTTTACAATCCTTTGAAAGTCGCCGCCACTAAAATCCAATTGATAGGTAACAAAATTTATATTGTATTTTGAAGGATAATATAAATTTTATTCCATATCACTTGGATTTGAAAGCCGGCGACCTTCCTAGGGTTTAAAAATGCTTAAAGTAATCGAAAAGAACAAATATAATTAAAAAAATAGGTCTCTTTTGTAAAACTTTAGTCGAATATTTACATGATTGGCAAACGTTTCTGAACTCATCCATTGAAAATATTATGAGGAAAAACTTTAAGAATTATTGGGCACAACATAAATTCTATTTGAATGTTATGCTCAGCGATGTTCTGGTATGATTTTTTTAAAACAATATGTTGTTGGAAGTTTGAAACTTTTGACTAATGGTTAACTTGCATATTTGTTTCAATAGTCCCTTTCTTTTTCTTTTCATTGAAATTAGAATGAGATGGCCATGGCCATGGTAAATTGAACGCTCAATCGATACACTATGCAAAGATGAAATGAATCAAATAAAAAGTGACTTTTACCCCCATTAATGATTTTTCGACCGGACGGATATCAATTAAAGTGAAACATGCCATGCAAACGTTGGCAATAGTGGAATAATGGAAAGAAAACAATTATCCACCATTTATGTCAGGCGGAGTGACAATGATAGACATGTTTTGAATTGTTTTTCCTGATCTGCTCTAAAATAGCTTCCACACCTGTTCATTCTCATATTTATTTATTATGGTTTTATTTTTCCTGAAATTTCGATGTCAGTAATTACGAAAATATCGTGGTTGAATGTTCCTCGGCTTTCGGATCATTCATTATTTTTCCGTAAGCTTCGACTTTTTGATTTCTTTCTCTAGATGACAATGGATATTTAGTTGGAGATTTCGTGTCATTATTATTTCGTGAAAGGGGAGGGTGGTGAATCACAATCTGTTTTCATCATGAATCTTGGGACTTCGTGAGGAAATTTGAACGAGCATATTGCAGACAATGTAAAAAAAATCGATATGTCTTCAATGGAAAAAATTCTTCACCGAAAGTCTACTCGACTTTTATAACCGTATTCATGCGGGAGAAATGCGAAGATGCGTACCTGAATCTCTATTCACATGTGCGTTCGTTGCTTATATGCAGGAGTGGTTACAGATTCCGAAAATCTATCTGAACAGTAGAGCGTTTCAAAAAAAAAATTATTCCTTCTCGGAACCACGATCAAAAGTTTCGGTTGAATGCCAAAATAGGCCCCTGAAAATATGAGCCTTTAATATTAATGTTCAGGTTGTCCGCATTGCACTTTTTGATTTCCATAAGAATAACACAGGAAAAAAAATTTTTTCTTCTGATTTTTTTAACTTATGAACAATAAATTGCATTGCAATATCCTTTCCTTATTTTGTAGAGAATTTAACGCTCTACAAAAACGGTCTGATGCCATTTTTCGATCAGTCTAAAGTTATTCCAGGTCAAAGTTCAATTTACCCCTAATTTAGCCGTTTTCTTTATAATACTCTCAGATTTGTAAGTTTACAGGTTTTGAAACAAACTGAAAGTTTATTTCTGAATTCTCAGAGTAAGAAAAATGATTCCAATTGAACAATTGATGCTAATTTTCAAAAAGCATTATGTTGAGGGTGTAAGGGGTAATAACGGGAAAAGTTCAAAGACAGATGTTATATCTTCATTTATTTTCTTCCTCTACGTTTCGGCTCCGGATGCCAGCATTCTTCAGGAGTCTACAAGAACATATAATACTTTGGACATTGATGACACACAAAAAAAACATGAAACAGGCAATATAATGTACATACCGAAATGTTGAAGATGTCTCAAATATACTGACGAACAATACTGGCATGTAATTCTCTTTCAATAATAAAATAAATTTTTATTAGGTCGTTTTTTCTTTCAATTATGTCCCGAAATTATAATACACACGTGTCTTTCTTTTTATGTAGCAAGCTGAAAGCACGCTGTTTTTGTTCTAGTTTTAGTTTGTTTGTATGTCTGTGGTGAATCAAGAATGCGTATATGTTACTTAATTTATCTATTTCCGATTTAAAATTCATACTGTTATTGATGTTTTTCTTTATATGAAACATTTCTAGGAAGAGTCTCTTGTTATAATTATTCTAATGTTTTAACCTCATCAAATTTCATCATGTGATCCTCTTCTATGCAGTGTTGTGCTAATACGCAACATTTAGCCTGATTTCGCTTTTGTGTTGCGTCTTTCTTTTTCGTATTTGTTGTTTAGTCTGTCCAATGTAAGACAGGTGGCAGGGCGAGCAAGGAACTTGGTATACAACACAGGATTTTCTATCAATGTTAAATTGGTCTTTTAATGGTGAAAAAATTTTACTGATCTTGAAATCATTTTTTGTTGCTATTTTTAATCTTTCATTTCTAAAAAGTTTCACAATTGATTGGGTAATGTAAGGTATAAGCGGAAAGGATGCATATAGTTTTCTTTCAGTTTGACTGGTATTTTCTTGTGGTTGTTCATTCTGGGTGTCTCTACCCTGCGCCGTTCTAACAATTTCTCTAGTGTCCTCCAGCATATCATTCTGGAGGACGCTATTATTCCTATCATTGGAGTGTTGTATTGGGAATCTGTAAATTAGTTAATTAGTTAGGTGTTCAGGGTAACCGTTATTTAGTAGGATTTTTTTAAATTAATCTTTCTGAAAGATGGGTGTGACAGTGCGATTTCTAAAGTTGATGACTAAATTGGTTTTTTGTTTCATCGGATGATTAGATAAATAGTTTATGTATATACCTGAGTTTGCTGGCTTTGTCTGCCAATTTGTGATGATTTTGTTATCAGGAGTTCTTATTATTTGTGTGTCAAGAAAGGGTACTGCGTTGTTATTTTCTTTTTCAATGGTGAATTTGATATGTTCGTCGAAGCTGTTGAGACGTTCTAAAGTTAATTCTATCATATCTTCAGGGATACTACAAATAATGTCATCTACATATTTCTTAATGAATGAAAAACCGAATGGCAGGGTTGGTAAAATGTTATCTAATATGTAGTCCATAACTATTCGTGCAATAATGGCACTGTGTTCTGTTCCCATTGGGGATCCAAAATTTTGTAAGAAATATTCACTGTCAAACACGAAATAGTTGGAAGAAAACAATAATCTCAACATAATGAAGAAATCTTCTCTATCTATGGTTGTTGAGCGTGAAATATAGTTCCAATCGCTTTCAATTGCTTTATAACCTAACCAGCATTCTCAAAAGAGTTAACTGTCATTGATAATTCGTTTTAAGTACCCCGTCTATCTTTACTATATCTATAACAGATATATAAGGGTTTACAGTCTTCGAAGGTCTTATTTAGATTTTGTTGAATGTTGAATGCCTTGATTTCATTTTTTTTAATAACATAATATTTTGGCAAATTACTCAGAAAAACGTCTAAATTGAGGGTAAATTATACTTTGACTTTGAATAACTTCTAACTCAGTTCATTTATCGAAAAATGACATCAGACCTTTTTTTCAGAGCGTTAAATTCTCTACAGAATATAGTAGGGATATTGCAATGCAATTCATCGTTCATAAGTTATAGAAGTTCATTTCTGTTTTCCTGTGTTATTCTTGATGGGAAATCGAGAAATTCGATGCGGACAACCTAAACATTATTACTAAGGGCTCGTATTTTCAGAGGTCTATTTTGGTATTTAAACAAAACTTTTGAGCGTGGTTCCGAGGAAGAAAGATTTTTTTGTTTATTTTTTTGAAACGACCTATTGGACGGTTTGTATCGAGTTTGATAGAAAAGATACGCTCAAAATTGCATAGGAGCTGAATATTACCTTATATCAACCCATAAATTTTCGGTTTCAACTGAAATTTTCAAACGATTAATTTCCTTCAATTGATTCCTTGAATATGCCCCTAGAGAGTTTTTTACTGATATTACTGATTGCTGGGTGTGTTGGACGGACTAACCCAAACCTGCCACCGCGACCAACGGTCTATTGTAGCACACAAGCATGCTCAAAGAGCTAAATCTCTCCCTCTAGTCCCATCCTACCCAAAGAGGAGATGATGTCGGAGGGGGAGTGATTCTTGAGTTCCTCTAGGATCATCTTCGGAGAGCCGAAAACTCCGAGTCTGACCCTGTCTGCCGCCGGGCAGTCACAGAGGATATGCTCAATTGTTTCGTCTTCCTCTAAGCAGAGTCTGCAGAGTGGGTCGTTGACGATTTTGAGTTTTTTGAGGTGGGCTCTGAGTCTGCAGTGTCCTGTAAAAACCGCTATTATGGATCTCAGATTAGTTCTAGAAAATTCTAGCCAGCGACTGGTGTATGGGCTGGGAGGCACTGAAATAGCCCTATGCGAGTGACGCAATCCAGGACGGTTGCGCCAGTGCTCCAGGACCTTTTGCCTTATCCAGCTATTGTTTCGGTCCCTGATTAAGGAATTAGGAATTCCTATACTGGGTTCCGGGCCAATAAGCGTTGATGTCGCGCCTTCTCTGGCCAGAGCATCCGATACATCGTTGCCACTGAAGCCAGAGTGTCCAGGTATCCAAATCAGTTGCAGTCTGTTTAAACTTCCCAATTTGGTGAGTTTGGATCTGCATTCAAATACCTGTGCCGAGTTGCATTTGTCTGCCGCGAGAGATTTGATCGCAGCTTGACTATCCGTAAGGATTTTTATCGATCTGCCCGCCCAGCCACTGTCAAGTAAATGGCCTGCGCACAGATCAATGGCGAAGATTTCTGCCTGAAAAGCTGTCGCCGACTTTCCCAGACTAGCACTGAGTTTGGTCAGCGGTCTACGGCTGTAGACTCCGGCTCCAGATCCCTGACTGGTTCTGGAGCCATCAGTAAACCAGCAAGGTCCTTGTAAATAGAAATCCTTGTGATGGAGCCATTCGTCTCTGCTTGGAATCAGAGAAACGAATGTTCCCTCGGTGCTGGTTCTTGTCATTATTTGATCAGTTCTCATGCCCATCACCTCGTCAGCCTCCAGTTGGGCCGACAGACGACTGGGCACGAAAGTGAGTTTGTCAGGCTCGTTTACGGTGAGGTGGTGGAGCCTGTGGGTTGCTAGTCTTGCCTCTCCCTGGACAAAAATGTGAAGGGGAGGGAGGTCTAATAGCATCTCCATGGACGAAGTTGGAGTCGAGCGGAATGCCCCCGAAATCATGAGGCAAGCCGTTCTTTGGAGTTTGGTAAGTTTGTTTTGGGTTAGAACGCGTTCAGTGCAGGACCACCAGGCGACACAGCCATAGGTGATCAATGGTCTGACCACCGTGACGTATAGCCAGCGGAGCTGCTTCGGCGATATCCCCCATGTCCTTCCACAGATCCTTTGGCAGGCCCATAGGGAGTGCCTGGCTTTGTGGACGACTTTTTCCACATGGGAGTTCCATAGAAGCTTCCTATCCAGGGTAATGCCTAGATATTTGGCTTCCTCTACGAGTGGAATGGTCTTACCGTAGAGAGTTGGAGGAAAGATTTGAAATTTCCTTCTCCTGGTAAAGGGGACAATCAGGGTCTTGGAGGGGTTCACCCCTAACTGCTCCCCATCACACCAACCCTGAATTACTGTTAGTGTTTCCTGAAGAGCATCTGAGATGGTTACATCGTCATTGCCCGCCAGTAAAACAACTATGTCGTCAGCGTAAGCCTGAACATATACGTCAAGCGAGCTGATAATTGCAATTAGATCATCAACCAGAAGTGACCAGAGAAGGGGTGATAGTACACCTCCTTGCGGACAACCTCTGCCTGCTTTGAATCTAAGTGCTTCGCCACAAAGCGTGGTTATGATGTTTCTGGAGCTCAGCATTGTGCTGATCCAATTCGATATGGTAGGAGGGACACCTCTAACCTTGGCAGCCCTCACTAGAGATTCAGTAAGGGCAGCATTAAAGGCTCCCTCAATGTCCAGAAAGGCAGCCACTGAAATCTCCCTGGAGTTGAGAGATTCATTGATCCTGCCGACAAGATTATTGAGGGCAAGATCTGTGGATTTGCCTTTCTGGTAGGCATACTGATGAGCACTCAGGGGATGCTTCCGTAGAATCACCTCTCTGACGTGCTCGTCTAGTATCTTTTCAAGAGTTTTCATCACGAACGAAATTAAACTGATCGGTCGGAATGATTTAGGCTGTGAGTCTGTTTTTCCCGCCTTGGGAATATAAACGACTTTGACCTTCCTCCAGTTGGATGGTATAAAATTCCATGCCAAACTGGATCTGAAGAGCCTAATGAGGTAAGACATTAAGCATTCCAGTCCGTGCTGAAGTAGAGCTGGAAATATTTCATCGTCACCTGGCGCTTTGTATGGGAGAAAGGATAAAACTGCCCTTCTCACCGCGCTCGCAGTGACAAGTTTGTTGACAAATTTCCAGCATTCCTTGCTGGGTCGCTTGAGGCGACTGGTGAAGTTACCTTCTTCCGCAGATGTGGAATCAATCAGCACGTGATCCGGAAAGTGTGTGTCAGCCATGATCTTAAGGGTTTCCGCCCCAGAGGCCGTATAGGTGCCATCTGATCTTTTAACAGATCCCAGCGTCAAAGACGGCTCTCTGGAGAGAATTTTATGGAGTCTTGTCCCGCTTGCAGCATCTTCGATGCTGCTGCAGAAGTTTTCCCAAGACTCCCTTTTGGCCTTCCTTACTTCCTTGTTGTACAAGGTGAGGATTTGACGATACACTTCCCACTCACCTGCTGATTTTGCTCGGTTAAATTTTTCCCGAACCTCTTTACGAAGTTTCTCTAATTTTGAGTTCCACCAAGATACTTTCCTATTTTCGGATTTCTTTCTTAGTGGACAGTTTTCATGATATGCCGGGACTATAGCTTGGCCAATTGAGTTGGCCAGCCTCTCTAGGTCTTCATGATTGTTAACGTTGACGTTGATGGATCTCAGATTCCGTTGCAGGGAGAGTTTATAATCATCCCAGTCGGTTAATCTGGGATTGCGATATTCCTGAATGGGTTTACCGCCTAATTCAATGTTAAATTGAATATTTCTATGGTCTGAGCCAGAGGGCGTGTCAGAAACCCTCCAGTCAGTGATTTTAGTGCTCAGGTATTGCGAGCAGAGCGTGATGTCCAATACCTCAGCCCGATTTTTCGTAACAAAGGTTGGAACAGAGCCCCGATTCAATACAAAAAGCGCTTCTTCTAGAATGAAGTCAAATAAGTGCTCACCTCTTTCGTTGATGTCCGTGCTACCCCACGTAGTGTGATGGGAGTTGGCATCGCAAGCAACGAGGAGTTGAAGGTTTTTCCCCCTGCAGAAGGCAACTAATTTTCGCACTTCATTTGGCGGGGGGAAGATGGTATCACCAGGGAAGTAGGCAGAACAGATGACCAGTTCTTTAGTGCCCGTTTCCATGGGAAGTTTTGCCAGGATGGATGTTACATCTCTGGAACAGAATCCTGTAAGTACAAAAATGTCAATAGTGTTCCTGACAAAGATACAGGACCTGGGTGATTCCCCAGATCCAAGTGATATTACCTTGCCAGGAAGGTTACTGAGGCCGTTGATTCTGCCTCGGGAAGTAACCCAAGGTTCCTGGATGAGGGCGATATCTATCCTCTCGTCCAGGATTCGTTTTCCAAGGAGGTAGGATCCAGCCTTGGAATGTTGCACATTAGCCTGCAGGCATTTGAAGAGCCGCGCCATCACTAGATGTTGCGGTTTACTTCTTTCTTCCCCCCGCCGGCCCCTTCCTGGCCGTTTTACCAGCCTTGGGAAGAGCCCCGGTGGGAAGGGACGCCTGCGGCGCTTTGCTCGTCGAGGGAGCAGAGTTAGACCTCTCTCCCTCAGCGAGCTCACCTTTGGAGGTGCCAGCGGAGGTGGAGGGATTGGCCCCTCCTTCCTCTTTCTTTGTTTGGGTGTCCGACTCTTTGTCGGCACCCATGCCCTTTTCTTTGTCCCGGAAGGTAACCCTCCCGAAACCATAGTAGGGCATCATGTTCAGGGCTTTGAGCCTAAACATGGAGCTCTCATCTACAGAGAAGGTCCATGTCCGGCCCGGCCCTGAAACCTGGTGGTGTAACACCGCCCAGCTCTCTGCTTCCAGGTCTGGGTTCATCACACTCAGACCTGTCAGCACCTCATCCTGTGAGGGCCGATCTCCTAGTGGAGGATCAGGGATACGTAGGGCTTTGGCAGCTCCGTTCCCTGAACGATGCGGAGGTTGGCCCCATCCCACGGCTTGATCTGCAACAAGCAGTTTTCAAGCCATGAGACAGTAGCCTCGTCCGCGCATCTAATCATGAGCCAACCCGGCTTATGAGTGCAGCTCAAGAAGCGGATTCCCGCTCCCTTTTCCTCCTTCCTGAGGGTATGCCTCAGGATGGCGCCCTGGAGCAGGTCCAGCTGCTCAGCTGACAGATTGGCTTCAGGGTCCCTGTCGACAATGCCGACCTTGATCCCTTCCACCATCTCCTTATAGGTCACCCCCTTGCTGACCGTTCCCCCAGGACAGTGCTTTTTCGCACTGGCGCTAGGAGTACTGCCATCAGAGCGCAACCTCTTCGGAGTTTTGGCAGCAGGTGTTGGGAGGTTCGGTTCCCTCTCCTTTGCTGCTGCCTTTTCGGCGCCTTCACGGAGTACTGTCGCAAGTGCCGACTTGTAGTCGGCACCTGATTTCAGTAGCCGTTTCAGGTGCCTTTTGGCTGCTCCCGCCATTCGCCTGCGTTTGGAGGTAAGATTCATCTTCTCAACCTCCTTAGCGACTACAGCGATTGCAGCCTCGGGGATACCCTCCCCTTGTGCGGTTCCGGATTTCTCCTCCGCGCCTAGGGTTGGGTTTGTAATGGCAGAATCAGGTTTCACCCCGATTTCTGCACATTCCTCTTTCGAGGTTTCGGTCGTCGAGATAGGATTGATCCCCGTCTCGACTGGTTTTGTGTTTTGGTTTTGTTCTACGGTATCCATAAGCGGTCCCACGAGAAGGGAAGAAATAAATGTCCGCCAGGGCAGTGCTCCCTTACCCTGGTAAGCCATATTGAAACCGGAGGGCGGCAGGTGTCCGGAGTTCGCCTATTAGGAACTCATCTTAACCCAATGAGCTACTCAAAAGAGGAAGTTCTTCGGCATAGGATGTTCCACCTTGAACTAGGGGGTTTTTGATGAGGTTGTCTCCTCTCGATCCGGCCAATTAAGGCAAGATCCCCCGCAAACAAGTTTGCATGGTTTGTCAACTGCCGCCAGTCCTTGACTGTCCGGTTAAGTTGGCGCCGTTAATCCTGTGCAGGCCCTTAGCCACGACACTACAGCTGGGCAGGAGAAGTTGGTCCGCGGTGGGATTTTGGAAGGCTACCAGTAGTGTTTTTAAGACTACGAGCCAACTTATAGTCCCACAGTCCTCAGCTTCATTTTTAATCATTAGCAGAAGGACCCCTCCTATCCGCCACCTGGAGACGCGCCTGGTTGGTACTTCACCCCAATGGCCAGGCCCTAGAGAGTTACTGCCCCTTTTCGTATCCCCTGAAACGGCAGAAAATGTTTTTTCGGTTTTTGTTGGAATTTTATCGATACTCAGATTTTGTATTCGTGGTTTTTTGTGTAAGAAAAATTATTTATTGATATCAAACAATGACTTTCAGAATTACCTCTTCTGTGGATCTGGGGTAGTATGACTGAATTTTCTATTAATTAATAAAAATCTCCTAACCTTAGGTACTGTAGTAGAATATTACACCTGGTTGAAAGCTTTTCTCAGTACCATTCTCGAGAAACTCACTTCCACTAAATAATTTGGCTTATCGAATGTCTTATCATCCTACCAAATTTCATTTAAATTTTCTGTAATTGAAATTTGAAATGAATTACAATATACCTAGATATTTACTTCTTCTATGCCTTCACTATAAATTGCCTTCATCTACAGTTCAAATCTTTATCTCCTTTGTTAATCTGAGTTTCAAAACAAAATTACCCAATTTTTTTTTATTTTTGTCGCATCCCTAGTGTTACCTGGATTTGCCATAATTGAGAGTTGATGTGAGTAGTGTCTGTCTGTGATGATTTCTGTTACAACGCAAGCCCTTGTACAATACGTAAAAAAAAACATATTTCCTGATTCGACCATGTGGTTTCGTTGAGGAAATTGGCTCGTTCGTTATTAACGTAGTAATGAAATGGAAACTCAAGATTGCAATATTTCTCATTATTTGTAACTCACACGATTTTATGAAATGGCTCATTTCGATACCAACTGGCAGAAGAGACTTAGGACACTAGTGTAAAAAATAGAATAATCAAAATCTCACCAATTGGTTATCAAATCCCGTCCTTATAATTGGTCAATAATGGGTAATCTCAGCTTGAAGACTGGTGAAACATCAACAGAAAACAAAAACCCTTGTTGAAATTGCCAACGTTTCGAATCTTTATTGATTCTTCATCAGGGCTACAAAAATACACAAAAAACAATAAGTGATACCTCCTTAGAGGAACAGACCTCTCACCAATAAAAGTCGTCTAAATGATTCAAGAATTTTTTCACAATGGGCATCACAATCTTCTTGTTCGATCATTCCAACAATCGTCGTAAAAATGGGATGAAATGGGGAAACATCATAGCACTTTTTCAACATAACTAACATAAACATTTTCAAGAAACTGCCTCGATTTTCTACATTTTTTTCACCCTTGATTGCACGATACAACAATTATGATTCTCTCAAAAGTGACCTGATGCATCTAATCCGATGAACTTGGAACTGAACCATTCATTTTCCAGCCATATGTTTATGTTTTGTTTCGTTTCTGCGATGCCGGAGTTACCTTCCACAGTCCCGTACTTGAAATTCAATGAAATTTTGTCGAACTTCTAGGGGTTGTATCTCAGCCATCTTGGATATTTTATACAGACAAGCTTTGGTTAAACGACTTATTTCGATGAGATCTACTTTCTGTCAAAAACAAAATCCCCAGCTTCGAAAACACCCTGTATGTATATGTATGTATATTATTCGATAAAGTTCAATCCTTCAATCCTGTAATGGTGCTACTAATGCTGTAAACTTTTTTAAGGTTTCGGTTGTTTATCCCTGAAGATACATAATCTTCAGGAAAAAAAATATTCGTTTCAATAGACCTTTCTATATTTCCAGATGGATTTTCGTATATCAAGTATACGACCACACAGTCTTATACGACGGTCGTTGAAACTCATTTTTCTCGGTACAGATGAGAATATGATTCATCTATTTTCTGTCTACTTATATGGAATTCAACAAATATCTTGAAGTTTATGACACCCCTTCGATGTCAGGTTATTGATAAAACGTTCTATTTCGAGTCATCCTTCGCTCATTTCACGGAATGAGTCGAATTGATAAAATCATATTCGTGTGTGGCAACGCCAACGTAGTCGGTCCACCTCACCATTAGCCCCAATACATCTTCATTGTTCTTCGGCTAGTTCGTTCAATGTGTGTTTTGGCAGACAGACGTATACATCCTTCTACCTGAGGGAGTGATGGTTGGTTTTGTGTGTAATTAGCGCGTCTGCCAAGTTGCAATTAAAACCCGCCCGGCGACTCAGAGGTACCGCCAACACACATCAATTAAGCTGACAAATTAGTGCACCCTGTCATTAGGAACGTTCGGCTGTCTCATTGGCTCACCTGCTAAATATGTTTGAGGCGTCGAGGAAGGTCCTTCGTCATTATTTCCATAGTACGTGATTGATATCGCGTTCGTTATCAGCAATGATTCATATTGCAACATTGAGAACTACCTGCTTGTTGACTGTCCACAACTGGCGTAGATCCGGTCGTTAATTTTTAATTTTAGTGCGGCAACTGTTGCTATTTGATTTTGTGAAGGTGGTTGGGGTGAGATAGCTAGACGGATAGACACTGACTATTGCTCTCTTTTTTCGGACATGCAGATTACTCGTATTTAGTTCATAATTTATTTGCATTTGCATTATGAAATGCTCTACAATCAAATGGAGACAATAGGGAATACTCCTTCTGACGAAAATAATGTATTTTTTATGAAATATCTTTGAAAAGTTACATTTTGTAATAACCATTTCAACCGTTTCCCAAAAAAATTATTTTAAGCACTTAAAAATGAAAAATAAAAATGAGTATTTAAAGTTTAAAGCGTTTTGTAAGAATTGTACAAGCTGGCAACATCGACTGAAATATGCTTTGATAATAAAGGAGAACAAATGCATTATCTTGATGAGATAGACAAAGATGGCTGTCTATGAAGTCTGCGACGAACGAGGAAGGTTGTAAAATTTTATGGGATTTTTATGGCCGGTTGCAGTTGAAGCTCGCCAGTAAGTACGCGCCTGTAGATCAACAGCTTGTATTTTATAAACAAGCTGATCGGACATTGTTCTTTCCATTGTCTTGTATGCGCTGTTGCCAAATCGTAAACTCCGCACAAGACGATTTAAACTTTAAAACCCCATATTTGAAGGATGATTTGGAATAGTTTCCGCGGTGAATTTGAAAAAATAATGAATGAAACTCATAATTATTCAGTTCAAACTTGCATATGCAATGATAACCGAAATTGAGAAGAATTCCCCATTATAGGTACAAAATCTGGGCAAAATTGTATGGGATTGAATGGCAGCTCTGTAACCGAGCTAGAGAAAAATGGATAATGGCAAAAACTGTATCCGTCTATCTTCTTCTGTTTTCAAGTTATTAGTGAAAACTAATTTTTCTAGTCTTTGCATTGGTGCATTTTGGTAAAGTTTCATTGAAATCGAAAAACAAATGTTCCATTCTAAGCTCCAACAAATTAATATGGCCGACTTGAATTTCCGTTTGAAGTGACAGCGACAGTCAGAACCAAATTAACCTAATTCTTTTGGTTGACAACCTGTTGACGTTTCAAAAATCATGTTGTGTTATCATGTTTTCAATATTCACATTTCATTATTTAACTGAAAAATTACTTCCATACTAAATAACGAGGCGGGTTATTCAGAAGATTCAGGTGCAGTTTCAAGGAGATGTAACCTACGAACGACCGAATGTTGAATATTAATTCAATCTATTCTGATGATTAGGTAGGTTGAGCAATTTTTGATCTCTAAATTTCTTATCATTCCCATTCTACATCAGTCACTTTGTTACTTCGTTATTTACTATAAGCTTTTTCTATCAATTGTCATTCTCTATTTTCTTTTTCAGATATAATTTCGATTTCGAATAAATAGCTTATTAATGTGAATAAATTCTATATAACTACACCTTTATGGAGACAGATTTTTGCTGAGGTTTTTATCTTGGTTCTTTTGTGTCATACATATATGAGGATGTTACTTGATTTCCATTTCCTCTGCTTATACTGAGATCTTATTTTTGATGTGATGTAAATTTACAGCTTCCATCATGAATTCCAAATCAGTTTACCATATTCATGATAGAAGCTGTAAATTTACAATGAATACAAAAACAACGATAAGTATGTAGGTATAGTAGTCTGAACGCCTATAAATTCAAAATTGCCGCCATTCATATATCTACTTCCCAACCAAATATGGGGGCGGGATATAAATGACATTTGGTGTTGCCTCAGATAAGTTGGGACATTTCACTCCTTGTATATTAGTGTTCTGCGGTTCAACTTTCGTTTTTTTAAAATATAAACCCTGTTATTTTTTCATATTCCAGTGCCATATTTTTTCTGATTGTGATTATATAAGTCGTGTTTCTAATTGTTCTCAGAATTAAAAAACTCAAAAACTAGTTCGGTCAAGTTGGCAGGTCATTTTCATTGATAACATTATAATGAACTATATTATGCTATATTGTGTCAGGTCATTAAATCAATGTCTCCACACACAGCCTTTGCCGTTAATGGATTTCCTTAGGTTCATTATTCAGATATTAAAATTTTAACAACCTTCCTTGTAGATTTCAAAGAATAAACCTCGTTATTGTTACCAATAAGAGAGACTTTAAAGATTACTTTCATTCCGGATATTTAAAAGGATGAAAAATGTTTCAATATGGAATGCATCACTTTCAGGAGATTTTATAAACCTGGATTAGACTGAATTTCTCTCGAAACCTTTTCAACTAGTAGATAATCTAAATACTAGTACCACAGTCTTTTCAAACACTGTCATCTTCAGAGTCTCTCATAACTTGTCACAACATAGAAAGGTTTTGAATTTTTTTATTGGAAGAGCAATTAGAAACACGACTTTTATTATATATTCTGAATCAGAAAAAAACATGGGAATAGAATATGTAAAAATATCATGAGGTTTATATTTGAAAAAATGAAAGTTACTACATATCACTGAAATGGCAGACTGAAAAAAATCTTTGACTACGCCACTGCATTCTACATGAAAAAGTGTCTGTACAATGTAACATTTGTTTTTCGATACCACTGAAATTTTACGAAATAGAGGCACCAATTCAAAGAGCCGAAGAATGAGTTTTCTCTTATAACTTGAAAATAAAAGAAGATAGAGGGATGGGGTTTTGGCCATTGTCCATTTTTTGAAAATCGAGGTCGGAAACGTGTCATCCATATTTCTCTAGCTCTCACGGTTACAGAGCTGCCATGCAATCCCATCGATTTTACCACCCTGTACCATAAACATAAAAAATACTGTAAAAATAAAATGATTTTGTACCAAAGAGGTGCATTTTTCTTGCATTGGATTGACCCCGGATGCCATCAAGTACCCAGCAATGGGGTTATTCTGTGGAATGTATGGAAAACAAGGAGCTTTCCAGCACAAATAAGAGTATTGTCATCTATTGTGAAACAGCAATGGTTATTTGTGCAACCGTTATATTATTATATGGTATAATTTGATTTCTCCACAGTTTTTCCAATACGAAGAAATCCTAGCGGACAGTCAAGGGGAAAAGAGAAAAGAAGATCGAATGCTGTATTTGTATGCAAATATGTAAAGATAGGTGAGACACAGATGTATGATATGTCACCCATACCCATCTTATAGGGGAGTGCTTTTTATAGCTCAGCATTAGGCGAGGTTATTGACAAATTCAGAAAAAGGGTCTAAGATAAACAGATCGAGCTATCAGAAATTGATATTTCACTTGTGCATGTTGTAGATGGAACAGATTACCCATATAATTTTCTTTAGGAATAACATTGATGTACAATAAACATAATTCGAGTTCTTTCTCAGAATTTTTCATTAATGATTACTCACTGACATTAAAACTATCATACCCGAATAGAATTTTCCATTTGATTCTACAGTATAACAATTTTTGTATAATATTTTGTAGAAGTTTAATTTAAAATATTATACTTTGGTCATGGTTTTTTCTGCTGTATTACTCGTCATGAATTAATAATTCATCAACAAGTGATTGATTCCTAAATTCAATCGATAGAATTGTGAAATATGTCTTGCAGAACGTGTTGCAGCTCGACAACAATGTAAGCGAGAGGCTGTGGGTGAAATCATTCTTCTTCAGTTTTACTCCCAGTAAGGAACTGGCCGATTGTTCCGATGGCGACGATCATTTTCATAATTCGTAATTTCATTAATTTGTTACTTCAGGCATTGTCACGATTTTATGAGGAATATTATCGGCTTACTGGGGGAAAATTATCTCGATAATTATTGAGCCAGTATAAGGCCTTATGAGAATTTATTAAGTGCATAATTAATGGTTAATTATTGTGAAGGAGAAATATCTGGATATAATTTCGAGATAATGCAGAAATAATAAAGGTTTCAATATGGAACAGGTTTCTTCAAACTTGTCTGAGGGTGAATCGGTTCTCTCTCTAGAAGGTGAGCCCAAATTGAGATGAATTGCTCCAATGAACTATGTTTATTTGTTGGAATTTCTAGAGGAGCGTAGACTCTCGTATTTCAGATACTATATAACAATTACTATTTTATTATTGAGATTTATGGAGCAAAAAATATAAACCATTTTTGAAAAATATTCATAAGTCATAAAACAATTTATTTTTTTGTTTTCTGTGATACCTACTAGTTCTCAGTTCTCTCTTTTATCGGAAAGACACATCAAAATCTTTATTGAAATCTATAGCACTCAGAGCCTTGCTATAAACTCATCCCATCCTTTGGCAGAAAACGAATACACCAAAATAGAAGAACGACTCATCTATAGACACAATCCTAGAATCTATCCCTTTTCTAAAAAATCATAGAAGTGAGTAAATATGTCAAGAATTAGTGAATGGAGTAGGTTTTCCCATTGGAACATTTTCAGATGTCTCGAAAAGTGCGGATAAGTTTTGCATAACTTCAAATTTGGTAAATAGCTAATAGTCATGTGGAGAAATAGGAATAAAGTATTTCAACACAATTCGATAAAAGAGAAAACTAACCTGAGACTTATAAAAGGAAAACATATTCAAGATGCTCCTTGAAGTATAGGTACCTAAATTAATAATAAAAAAATAACACAGAATTTCTGTAGGCGAAAAAACCTAGAATATGGAAAAACATCTAGAGAGCAGAATCTTTATTATTCGTTTATTATTCGTTTATTTTTGATTCATTTTGTTTTTTATTGACGGCATTTCATCACAAATATTCTATTGATGTGGACGATACTTGATCAAAATCCACAATTGAACTAGATGAACTGAATAATTTTCATTTAGATGAGTTATTTAACCTCTACATGTGTTTCGCTTGCATAGTAACATCTTCAGGTGGGTGAAGGTAAACTGCATTACTAAACGAAAAGATATATTTATAAACAAGCAATTAAGTCTCTTTCCACTTATCTAGCGTAGGTAATGATAGTTTCCAGAACATTCAAAGCAATTATACAATGGGTACAAATATGAAGATCATAGTGATCATAAGGCAAAATAAAGAAAAGAAGACTGACAATTATGCAGAATAATTATAAGCCGAAATCTCCTCAACCCTAGGTGTAGTCACCCTGTATTGTAGATATTAGAAAATCAAGGTTACCTGCTATTTGAATGAGCGGACTTGAATTCTAAAAATAGCACTTTCTGAAACCCTGTCTTCTCTCTTTTTCAACCACTTTCGTCATTTTTGTAATACTAAATGATATTAGTTGTGGCAACGGCGTTATGACATCAACGACATTTCATGAGTGCCAACCTTACTCTGTGCTAGTTACAAAAACTTGAGAAAATTATTTCATGGCAACCGAGTGCTGAAATAAAAGTGAATGGAGTATATACAGGGTGTCGGCGCCATAGGGAAGCGGTCGATTACTCTAATTCTATTGTCTTTCCAAAAAAGAGTTTCGAATAAAACTTTCCTCTTTTTAAGTAGAGCATTTCCTAAAATCATTTAGAACTACACAAAGTGTTTCGTTTCTTCTGCACAGCTATCAACTTCGTTATTTTAGATGCAACACCCTATATAATTTTACATTTTTGAATTCCTTGTTAAATTTGAATATAAGTCTGATGACACAACTATGTCTGAATTCTCAACGGTTTTCGAGAAATTTGACTTTTTATTAATATTTTGATAGTTTTAGTATATAAAGGATTATAGCTCCGTCCCTTTTCTATGTAATTGATTCAAATTTGTACTGTGTATAGTCAATAAATGAAACACAAAAAAGTCGACGAAAACGTAGATCCATTATTAAAACAAAAATCCATCAAAATCTTCATTTTTTTAAATGACAACCCATATTTCTTTTCTGTGCATTATTTATAACAACTGATGAAAGCCAACAAAAAATGTTTAAATAATGAACAGAAGAAAAATGGGTTGCCATTTAAAAATACTAAAAGTGTGTATACATAATGTGGTTATTTTCATTTACAAAGAAACTGTTTGGTCCAAATTTGAATCAATTACATAGAATAGGGACGGAGCTATACGGCCGTCTTAACATGAAAGGTCCTATCTGCAAAATTTAGGTTTTGAGAAAATCCGGGGTTTTGATACTTTTCATTTAATAACACATATATCTAGTATTTTAACAAACTCTTTATGTTTTATTTTATATATTATGTCGAAGAATAGAACTTGATTGCAAAACATAATTTTGATTTATATCTTCTCGGTTAGTAGATGTTTGAATATATTTTATTACATTCATCACATTTTGCAGATAGGACCTTTGTTGTTAGCAAGGCAGTATAGTCCTTTATGTAAGTACCTCAAACTGTCAAAATATTAATAAAAAGTAAAATTTCTCGAAAACCGTTGAGAATTCAGACATAGTTGTGTCATCAAACTTATATTCAAATTTAACAAGGAATTAAAAAATGTAAAAATATATGAGGTTGTCCATTTAAAATAACGAAGTTGATAGCTGTGCAGAAGAAACGAACTTTGTATAGTTCTAAATAATTTTAGGAGATGCTCTACTGAAAAAGAGGAAAGTTTTAATTGAAATTTTTTTCTGTAAAGTTAATAGAATTAAAGTAATCGACCGCTGCCCCATGGCGCAGACACCCTGTATGTAGTTTCCAGAACTAGCTGGACTTTGAAACCATACATATGATGAAGCCAGTCCTGGATACTCAGTAGGTAACTACCAAGGATCCTAAGGATATCGCTGGATTTGTTACTACTATTGATGGTCTCGAGGACTTGATAACTAGAGTACTAGAAAAAAAAGGTACGACTGGTGACAGATCGCAGAGGATAGGTCAAGCTCTAATAAACCCGATTCTATAATGATGATAACTTTTATACTCGCACAAGAAGAAATTTTTACTCATACAGGTATCTACAATGTCGTCTAGGAGAATGGTTTTCTAATCAAAACATTGCACTCATTGTTATCTATATGTTACTTCTTGGACCATTGCTTACAACAAATAACTAATATTCTACTTAAGTGAAAGAATGCATAACTCTAGATCTGTTTGATTGTGTGTAAATCGCTGTACTAAAGCTATGGAGGGAGGGAGAAAACGTTCCGATAGTGTACGCGGATGGAGTAAAAAACGATTAAAATGGGTGTGCAATTATAGATTTGTTTCTGACGCGCGTTGCCGGGTCGGTCATTGTCAGCCAGACCGCAAATTACCAATCGAATTACCTCAGGTAATGACACGACCGTCTCAAATTCATCATTATCTCTCCGCTCAGGAATGGAACCTGAACATTTTAAGTACAATTATCTGGGTTTATTAAACTCCACATTTTCAATCGGCGATATTGATTGCATGACTCGACACCGATGGAAGAAAAAAAATTCTTTGTAATTGTAGATTTTCATTATAAAAATTTGTAATGTGGAAGAGAATGAACAAAATGAATGTAAATGGATTGAACATATGAAAACAAGTCATGTTGACAGTAGGTGTAGTAGCCATTTGTGTTCCTATTTATTGTTTTTTTTTTTGTATCTTGTATACCCTCATTTGAATTGAACAGAACAGAATAAAAGAACAATATTCAATATGGGGTATTACTAGAGATTTCAACAAAAATAATGATGTATTCATATCAACCCTTATTCTCATTCTGGTAACAAAATTAACTTTTTCTGCTCACTATATTGTGAACATCGTATTTTGACACTCTTTTGAAGGGCGTAACACTTCCCAAAAAGATATCGACTGCTCTTGACGACTGCTTGTAAGTCAACTTACCACCCTTGGGTGCTACTAATTTTAATAATATGGTTGCCTGAGTGCCCAAGCAAGAGAAACACGTCTGTTTCACAGGGATGCTGAAATGGTATAACTCTTTGTATTTCTAATATTAAATACAAAATAAACTATTACAATGAGTCAAGGCCTAGTTTAATGTAAAGCTTTTTTTTAATTTTTGGCAACTGAAATGAAATATGCAAGCAGACTAAAGCAATCATTCATTGAAACTTGTAGTTCATCTTGTAGAACTCATGATGGTCACCTGGAACACTTTTTGTGAAACTCACTTCAATGAAACGATATTTTAAAATTCTTATTTTCTCTCGTTTTACTTCATTATTAAGCCCCATAAAAATGGGGCGAAGTTCAAACGATGAACTAAATTTTAGCACTTTTGTAATTTAGAAAAAAGCGCAATTATTGAAATCATTATTGATTTCACAATTGTAAGGTTTAATAATGAAAAAATTTAGACAAAATATAATAATAATTTTAAAATTTCGTTTTATTGAAGTAGGTTTCACAAAAGATGTTTAAAGTGGCCCCCATGAGTTCTAATACATGCTCTTCACCTTCTAATGGACGATTGCTTTATTCTGAATGCATATCAACAATTTTGAGATAAGTATCATTTTATTGAATTGAATTTCACAAAAGGAGTTCAAAGTGGCCACCGTGAACTGTTCTACACCTTCTGATGAATGATTGCTTTATTATGCTTGCATTTCTGATTTGAGTTGCATAAAATTTGTTTTTTTTGTATTAAGCAGTAACAAAAGATTCAAGGTTTACATTAAACTAGGCTACAACTGATTATAAAAGGAATTTATTTTCTATTAGATGCTGGAAATACATCACAGAGTTATACCTACAATTTCGGAATCTCAATGAAACAGGCATATTTTTTCACTCAGGTGAACATATGTGTTTTATACCACGTAATGTTAATCTTTTGAAAAAATAAGCGAAATAGGAATTTTGAGTTAGATCTTTGTTTGATAAAAACTATGCATGTACCCCAAAAATCAGGAATTATATTCGATAGCGCACCTATCTAGGAAAACTATCCTTAAAACAGATTTCATTCGAAGTCTGACCATCAAAGAGAGTGCAAATGGTGTACTTTTTTTGAATTTTCGAAAAATCTACTATGTTTAAACATTATTCAAATAATTAAATATTTTCAAAATCCTATCATGTACATAGATAGGCTTTTGAAAATATTTTTGTCCCTCAGTTTGAACTGTTATGGAGTTCTATGATGCACCAACATTTTTTACTCCACTTTTTATATTTTCTATTCTGTTGCTATATCGTGAGTTTTGTGAAAATTGTAAACCACGACGTTTTTTTTATATTTTTTTTGGGGTAGACGGAAAGTATGAATCCATAGTTAAATTTTGAGGAGCGTGAATTTGATATTTTTGAATACAGATTTACTTTCACATTGATGAAAGAAAATGACCCAAATTGGATATTCTATTATTTTGAAATAAAATGGTACAAAAAAACGCTCCTGACCCCATTTGACGCAAAATTTGAAGGTCATCAACTTTTATAGAAATCATTTTTATCAAGAATGGGTTAGTTTGGAAGATATTCTCAAAAAAATATAAACACATTATTTATTATTCTGAAAAATTGGTCACTCTTTGAGGAACTGATGCATAACAAAAACGGGTTGTCCAAAATATATGCGTCTGGCCTTATTCGAAGCAAAATTTAATGCTCTGCAACATCGATTTGGACCATATTTTCGAAATTCCTTTCCCACAAGAGATACTATCGAAAAACGCGAAAAAAACCCTTATTGGTGTCGTCCGCTGATAGATCAAACATAGGATATTCATATTGGAATTCTCAAATGAAGTTTTTGGCTAAAAGTAAAATTATCTACAGGTAAGTGGCATGAATCGTGTAGGCTGGAATAATTATCTTCGAATTGAATTTACTTCACCTAGTAGGCGGATATAAAAAAAAAAATTGTAGGACTCAATTTACCACACATTTTTCTGCTTTTGTTTTTGTTTATTTCAGGTAAACTTTTTTGGTAACTTTAAGAACACTGGATTTTATTTTTCTTCTAGGAAAGGACCAATTTTTGCTGTGTGAGATGCCCTGTGAAATATTTCAGCTTATTTTGTAAACAGTTTCATCTCTTACAATCCACTACACTCACGGGGAGAAAAGGTTTTTTCACTTGGGCTTTTCCCTAAGTTCTTGTTTGATACGCAAAATTGTATGGTACCCTGTTACGTTAACCTCTGCTAAAACTGTAACTTATACACATGCTATAATTACTCTTTGATGTTAAAAATTCTAATGCTCTATATCAAAATGTGAAATTTTTTTGTCTAGTACAAAGATTTCCTACAAATGCAAGTATTAATGCCAACCATCTATTAGAAATTTTTCCAAATCACTTCTTCAAAAATCCTTCTGCCTATCATCAGTGAAAATAATCCATAATACAAGTTTCCAAAAAGGACCTCCAATATTGATCAAGAAGGACATTAAAATGTGAAAGCAACATCCATAATTGCTCCATTATTTTTTCTCCTCAGAATGATATAGTGTGATGGGAAATTTTTCCATATTACACTCCAGCATAAGCAACGGCGAATCATAAATAACCGATTTAATGATTCGAGTAATTAGCAATCGCGGCACAAAGCACGCAATTATTGGAAATATCTCAAAACGTGAATCATAGAGTACAAGCGATGTGGTACGATTAGATAAAGAGCACAGAGCATCGCACAGCATTCCGGGGCTGCCTGTAAACCATAAATAATTATGGAAGTGTGAACGCACTGTTTACCGAGGTTGGAGCTGTTTTAGCCAAGAGCATTTTGAGCCGGAGTTATAATTCGATCGGTCGTGCCATGAGACGGCCGAACCTGATGGTTAATCGCAATTAGACATTGAATAACATTCCTTCACAACAATCTTTGAGAGACGACAGTGGCGTGGAGGGGAGGTATTAAGATCTGAACTTCGTTCACCTCTATGGGCTTAACCAGGTAGAGATGCACCGAATGTATGGTAATTTACATAATTCAAATTGGATCAGATTTCACTGACTTGGTAATTAATGGGTATCCAATGAAAAGTGTATTTTTAGGTTGAAAATCTGCTCTCTAAAAGTACTTCACTCACTGTCATTGTCTATTTAAACATAACACATTACATTTTGCATTAGATGAGTATCAGAATTTGGAACTTGCATACATACAGTGTGGTCCAACGAAAACTTTACACCTCGATTTTTCGGCATTAAAATGAAAATGGGGAAAATCGCTCGAACCTGTCAATTTCTAACATGAGGGGGAACGACTTTGCCGCTCTTTCCATCCCCGTAACTGCAACCACTAACAGGGGTGAGCGCAACCCCCTGATTTTGAATAGGGTTTAGGGGTGTTGCGATACCTCATGTTCAAGATCGTGTAGAGTACTATCTGAACCTAAAATTTTCCTTCAAAATTTACATCGATAACGAAATGACAGGTAAAAGAGTGAAAGCGTACTTACTTTTGTGATTAAATGCTGGAAATGGGCACCATTCACTTCCATGCAGTATTTATAAGTTTTTTCTGAAAACGTTCACGTACATTACTCAAGTTTTCTGGTGTAATTTGACGCAGTCATTAATGATCCGAGTTTGCAAATCATCCAGTGACTCAGGCTGGGTAGCGTATATTTCAGGTAATCCCGTAGAAAAAAGTCCAGTGAGGCCAGATCAGGTGATCTGGGTGGCCACTCAACATGTCTTTTGCCAATTCATGCGTGAGGAAAATTTTCATCTAAGAACTGACTGAGAATGAAATGAGGTGGTGCGCCATCTTGTTGGAAAATGATCGTCTTCTGCATTCTCCAATACTTGCACGAGGGCTGGATAATAGCGTTCTCCAAAACGCCCAAACATTTAATTTTTAGGCTATGATACGTTTCGAGTATCACATAAAACATAAAAATAACTGCAAAAAATATTTTGAAATTTTTTGAATAAACCAAGATAAAGTGAAATATTTGAAACAGTAATTTTTCAGAAATTACCAGTAACTTCAGAACGAATCAAGATATCTCTATGATCTGCTTTCTATATCTAATTATACATGGTGATTCATAACTATTGGGACATAGGCTAAGGGCAAATTGTTTGGACCAAAATATGGCGACAGGACCAAATATACCTCAATAAAATATTGCTGTGGAGAAAGAGGGCATTGAAGTTGATTTTTTTTTTCGTTTTTTGCTAATAATTTCACTGTATATTTTTTCGTCCGTTTTTGTGAAAAACACAATTGAACAGTTCAGAGCATCGGAAGGGGATTTGAAGTAACGATTTATTTATTTCATTTTTTATTTCGACGAGAAAGCATAATTAAAAACAATGTAACATAAAAAGAATAAACTTAAATTAAATATTCTACGTGGCCTCCTCCGACTTCTATGCCTTTTCTAATTCTTTTAATGAAGGACTTTCGAACTTCGAAGAAAATATTATTCTGTCCCCTTATAAAACATTCAACTTTAACGCCCTCTATATTTTTCCACAGCAATATTTTATTGAGGTATATTTGGTCCTATCGCCATATTTTGGTCTAAACAATCTGCCCTCAGCCTTTGTCCCAATAGTTATGAATCATCCTGTATACTTCCTTGAAGATTTTTTTCTCTTAGTCTTATAGTTTTCGCTCTCTCAGTGAGCATCGAATTTGGGACAGCCTGTACACACCTTGTGTATACTAATAGCAATAACCTCGTAGTAACATGTAATGTTATAAAGATGCAATTTCACCATGTTGAAATGTGTATGATAGAAGTATAATACTAAGATGACAACTCCAAGAAATTTTTCTTCACCACGTACAGTCAAATTCAGAATTAATGAAATATTACCGAAATTTTTCCAAAAAATTAATTCGCCTCTTCTTACGATTTGATAGATATCTAGCTGTTGGATATCCATGAATGATATACAAGGTGAGTCTTCGACTTCGACAAAATCGGTCTACCATTTTTAGATTTCGAGTTATAAACAAAAATTGAGATTTTGACGATTTCGAAAAGTTCTCATAACTTTTTTGGCTTTGAAGTTACAGATCTGAAACTTGAACCTTCTTAGGCACTTTCATACGTAGAATCTACTGACAAAATATTATTTTCCAATTCGAAAATAACAAATTCAATAAAAGTTTGCATTTAAAAAATTGAAATTCACCTACTGATTCGAAATGAAAAAATATGTTGAGCTCATCATTGGATTCTACGTAAAAAAGTGCCTGTGGAAGGTTCAAGTTTCAGATTTGTATCTTCAATGACAAAAAAGTTATGAGAACTTTACGAAATTGTCAAACTCAAAAACGAAGTATCACAGGAGGCTGCGGTTTTCACCATTCTTTGTTGGCTGTGACTAGAGTCCCGACTCGGGACTCGTGTCCAGTCCCGAGTGACGTCAATAAATTCTGGACTGATATTCGGTCCCGAATTCAACGATGCACTGCACTGGTGCAATGAAATTATTAAGCAATAAAAGGAGTAGCGAAAAATTCAATTTTCAGTACAAATCATAAGCCTATACCCAGTCAAATCGATTGATTCATATTTCAATCGGACATGTAGATATGAGTTGTTAAAGAAGAATATGTTGTTAAAGTATATTTTATTTTCAAATCAAAATTTATAAAGAGAAAAAAAATCAATCTTGAAATGAAACATCTAAGGTGAACATTTTTAACACAACCACTACCTTTACCTTTTTAGCTAAATTTCCATACACTTCAAATAAAAATACATTTTATTGAGGTGCCGCAGCATTGTATCGTTATTTCGTATAAAATATCATACATTTGACAAATATATTTGGCAGCTTCCTTTCTCGATCACATTTTTTCAGTCAAGAAAGAGTTTCACTTCTGAATCAATCAATTGAGTCTGGCAATTCTTCTGGATCAATTTACACTAAGCAATTATCAACTTTCTCACCAGTTACAATTGCATACTTTGCTGCTCCTTCCATTCTCAAATTCCAAGATAACATTTAGAAAAAGCCCAGACTATTTTTTGATTAGGAATCACTCCTTGAATTTTGCCGCAACTATTCATAAATAATATTATACGTTTCGCGAACATAACCTCAAAACCCTTTTACAATGTCGGGACTGGACAAGGATCCCGAGTAAGGACAAGAGACTTGTTTGGTAATTGAGTCATTTGATTTCGTCAGTCGGGACTGGACACTGATCCCGAGTCGGGACTCTAGTCACAGCCTTCTTTGTTTCTCCGAAAAGAGCTCGGAAATGTGCTATCCGTTTTCTTCTAGCTGCTATATTTCTCGAGATCCTCTCAGTAGACAACGAATTTTGCCCACTCTGTACATCTGTGGATCTTCTGAAACTTTTTAGGGGTTTCACTCCAAATAACTAGAAGAAAATCAATTAAAAAATTGAAATAACCGATTTGTCCTGCGTAAATTCTTGCACATGATGGATTGGAATAGCACTAAAATTTTAATGACAGAACAGAATCGTTATAAACGGAAGTTTAAAGAGTCTACGTTTTGTTGGATCAAAATAATAAGATTAAATTTCAATCGATACATCTGTGGATATTTCAAACAGAGTTGTATTCAGCCAAAGTACCCAATTTTCCAAATTTTACAGATACTTCAATTTTTGATTATCAAATTACTCGAAAACGGCGCATTCTACGAGAAAATATGAAGAATACTTTCATTTTACAAAAATTGAAATATTTATTATATAGATATCGTCTAACTTAGCTTCAAGGGTTGGGTTCTTTGAATTTTTGCTGGATATTTTCATGGTATGTACTGGTCATAATGAGGAAACTGTAAGAAGTAGGTGATATCTTGTGTTCGAAAAAGATTCATTCAAAGAAATGAAAAACTATATTCCGAAATCTATTTCATTCGATGAAACCGTTTGTGAGAACAAAAATAGTTATTTATGTACCAAGGAGGAAGAACTGTCTATTACAGTCGAGCCTGCAAATTGATAGCCGAGGCACAGCCGAAGATAGCAAGCAGGCGAGACAATATAGACAGTTTTTGGACGAGGTGCATATTACATTTTTTCGTCGACCTCACATACCAAGTAAGCAAGTAAGTAGTTACCCGTTTTATGACCTCATTTAGGTGTCCGTAATTGACAATTCCCTGACCTCTGGTGAAGTGTTACTATTATCCATATCGCTATCACTATACATTCTTGATTATACTGAACACTAACATTCAGACCACGTACCTAATTCACTGACATCAAATGTCAGTTATTGTCACTGACACTTATGCTCATCAAATTCTGTATTCACAAAATTGATTCAATCGCCTGGAATTTCATATATTCTTTAGTGACGAACAGTCGGACGAAAAGTGAATCAGGATGAAAAGTACTCGACTTCAAAAGTAGTCAAGTTTTCGTTCGGAAATTAATACGTAAAATGTCATTTTTTGTTCAGATCGAAGAAAAATAACATTTTTTTTATGGGGTTTCAACAGCCTATATCTTTTTAACAGAGCCGATTCGGAAAAAATGGTGAAAGAAACAAGTGTTTCTTTTGACCTCAAGAAGCTGCTATTAAAATATTTTTATAAGTGAAAGATCCACACTTTGTTATATAAGGTATTATTTGAAAAAAAAATACCTATTTCAATATATTTTTCGGAGAGGTCAATACCTCTACTATGAGTCTTTTCGGGCTTATCCATTTATCCTTAGACACCCTGTGTTGAAGAAAAAATTCTCGTACATATATTGAAGTGTGGCATTTCTTTGGAGATTAGTGTGTAGTGTTTGGAGAAGAATGGTGGACTAGTATTATTCACAGTATCTATCAAAAATAGAAATCTTATATTCGAATATAAGATTAGGTTCAAGCACAGAATATCAATCCCTAGTTTCTCAAATAAGAAAACATTTTATCACTAACGCAGAGTGGCAACTTGACTGTGTTTGGAAGAATTTAAGTTGTTTGAATAGAAATCTCTAAAGTTGCTAGAGCCAGCTGCTTAGGAAAGTTATTTCGCAAATGGAATTTTAATAGCAATTCTGTTAGTTATCGGCGTCTTCCCGCGCCGATAATTCGAAAGCGTCGCCTCCAGGGGGGGTGGGGACATCACATATGCGGGTGAAATAAGAAGGAGAGACGAGGGCGGCAAGTGTAAATGACATCATTATAACTGCAAAGTGGTCTCCCGTCTCCAGGGTAACGGCGCTACGTCGCTAATGGCATACATGACAAGGGGAACGATCGATTTTTTAAATTTACACAAAGAATAAACATCGCCTCGCAAGGTTCCTCTGCAAACTAACGTACATCTTTAATGATGTGTCTATCTTTATTCCTTCTCCCTTTTATTCCTCTGCATGTGGAATCGATTGATGCTCCTGTTTGGATTGCGCAATCTGAATTTCGTCAATTTTGCGAATTGGGGTCGTGTTCATCCAGATGAGATGGAGATCTATTCGGGCTGGTCTGCGCTGAGGCTGCAATCAAGTATCAATGGATTTCGAGAGGAATTCTTATTTTGAGGGGTCTCCTGGACATCAATGGAGTTCAATTAAAAAACTTCAATTCCTGGTGTATGGCTCATACTTCTCCCATCTATGGTGGGTTGGGTCTTTGAGTTCTAAAGAGTCATTTACGTCGATATCTAAGACGAACACGTGACTCTGCTTGGCTTCCAGAAAAATATTCTAGTTTCTCAATATTTCCAAACTACACTGTTCAAAAATTTATAAGGATCATGTTTAAATTTTCTTTTATTCGTAGCTTTTGTTAGGTCATCTATAACGTCTGTTATGAATGTGATAAATGATATTTTGAGTAGTTTTTACCATGTTCTTTTTTTCTGCATCAAGCTCTTGCCTTCCCAAATCGATTAATTGTAGTAAACTGCGAATAGTGGTGAAACAACCATGTTATGGTTGCTAAACCAAGCATTGAAGAAATGGAAGCAACATACAGTGTGAGTCCTCGACTCGTATACAAATATTTTAACAGTAGATTCTTGGGGTCGGAAGAAACACTTTTTTCTTATACCCTTTTTTCGATTTGGTCCTCATAAAAAGATATAGCCATTTTAAGTTTTCCTAATGAGTTATTCATGACACCCCTGGAGAAACAAAATTCACTAAATCTATAACGATACACATCTGTGGATATTACAGAGTTGCATTCAGTCAAAGTATCCAATTTGCCGAATATCAGAGATATTTTATATTTTTGAACATCAATTCACTCGATAACGGCGCATTATCCGAGAAAATATGAAGAATACTTTCATTCTACAAAACGTTCAAATATTTATTAGAAAGCGTCTAACTTAGGTTCAAGAGTTGGGTTCTTTGAAATTTTGTTATTTTTAAGGTACGAAATGGTCTTAATGAGAAAAGTAGATGATATCTTTTGTTCGAAAAAGATTAATCAAATGAATGAAAAACTATATTCCGAAATTCATTTCATTCGATAAAATCGTTTGTGAGATATACCTAACTTAAAATAAAAATTTTTTGGTTTTTCAACAACCGGCATCTTTTAAACCGAGCCGATTTGGAAAAAATGGTAAAGGAAAAAAGTGTTTTTTTTACCTCAGGAATCTACTGTCAAAATATTTGCACGAGTCAAAGACTCACCCTGTAGATGCCCAAGAGACATTCGGTGTTAAGCATGATAAGCTTCTGGATTTACTTCAAAACCTCAAAATTGTTTAACTTTCAATTTAAATGATGTTCAAACCTTCAATTTCTTATACTTTCTTTTGAAAATGAACGAGTGATGAATGAACTGATATAAAACCCGTCATAATTTTCTGAAAAAAAAACAAAAATCGCAACTGAACATAATCTTTTAACTTAACATCTTGAAGTAAATATTCCTTAAATAAACTGATGGTTAGGTCAGGAAAATTAACACTTGGTTAATTTGAAGTTTTTGAAAAATCTATCTGGCGAATAGTTTCATGGATACATGTAAAGTGCGATATCACCGTACTTCTGATTAAGATGTCTAAGACACTGGTGTGTGCACTTGTCACTTTTTGCATGCATCAACATTTCAGAAAATCGGGGATATGGGATCAGTTTCGTGGCGGCGCCACCATGTCATTTGCTTCGTTCCATCCTTGTTCTACCAAAGGAAGTCCAATGATCTCTCGTTTTATTTTGTTTTGCGATCATATATCGAATATCGATCAACGAGTGCAAAATACGAACTGGCCCATTTTGTCAGCTGTTAAGGATTATTTGTGATTTACACTTTAATTTTCTTTGTAAAAACAAATCCTTCAATATTTTCAACACTATCGAATAAGGGTTCGAAGGAGTATTTACTATTTTTCTTCAACTTCAAGATAATTTCCGTTTGACAAATTGAATTCGTGAGGGGGGATAATTCAATATGATATTAATAAAACACAGTTGATTGGTCAAATATCCAATATATTCAGTTGACGGAAAGGGAATTTTCACTATATCTACTCAGGAAGAATATTTTAAGTAACAGACTCGAATAGATTTATGTATTTCTGATTCTCAATACATGCTCACAATTCACATTACGTATTTCCAATACAGTTTCTTTGAAACATTGCTGAAGTTTCCATAAAATTTAGCTATATCGGTCCCGAATGTTCGTTCATCTCATTTGGTTCTGCTTCAAATTCCAACAACACCGAATTCTTAGCTGTAGTTCTTGATTTTCCATACAGAAAACTGAACGACATGTTGAATAAATGAATGTTCTACATCCCTTTCTCGAAACTAATACATTTTCACACACCAATAATCGTTTATAAATAGAATATATTCGTGAGTCGTAGCAAGTATTCAAATTATTTTCAAATATCAATTGACAATGCTCTGTCAAATTCCAAACAGCGCTACCTACAGTGGGAGAAACGAAACTGATCCCATATCCCCACGAAATTAAAAACAAAATCGAATCAGTGAATACACCAGAGTTTTAGACATCTTACTTCTGATGTAGCTATTATGACTATGTTTAGATGACATCTATGTTCAGATGTCAATGTTTCTAATCGATGCTATATTGAATTGAATTCATTGTTAATTAGCATAGTAAATAGATAGATGTCATTTTTGATTCCTGTTCGAATTGACTAATATTTTCGATTTAATAAGGCCCGGTACTTTCACGCGAATAACTAAATTTATTCGATAGATAAGTCTTATTCTTAGGATAAGTAAAAATGCAGTCTTTTCACTTTCAGATAGTGTTATTCATCGGATAAATCTGTCATTGAAACTTAATTAAAAGAGTTTATTTGTCATAGATCGAATGTCGGGACTTCATTATTGGTTGAATTTTTTAGATTCTTGATATATGGTTATTCTTTGTGTGATTTTCACGAAATATTTGCTTTCTAGTTGGAATTATGACACTTTCTACAATGCGGTGTCTTATTTTACATTAATCAGTGAAAAGTAGTGAACCTGTGTTTTCACAGAATTGTTATTCGTCAAATAATTTCATCTGAAAGCACCGAAATAAGGTATCCTTCAGATAGGAAATTATTTGACGGATACATATTGACAGTGAATAAAATTTATTCGAAGGTGAAAGTACCAGGCCAAAATCGTTACAGGTATGTTTGTTATTTAGTTCAATAATGTAATTGAAACAAATCATCGTTACAAATGCAATTGTAATCATTTCCGAATTGGAATCTTACATACATAATCTCAATCTGTATGTATTTTTTTTATTTTCTGGTGATGCAATCCCCATAACTTGAAACACAAAACACAAGGAATAATAATAATAGAAAATTTCAGAAAAATACAAAGAACTATAACTATAAAGTATTCTTCATGGAATACTTATGTTAGATATGTAGGTTTGTTGAGTTGAACATATTATCATTTCATAATGCTATTTTTGTTTAATTTTTCAAAGTTTGTTCTGGGTGATTTGAATAATCAGATTTTGGCTGTTTTCTATATTCTAAACGATAATGTATCATCTGTTATTCGGCCATTTTATTTATACTCTTTTGCCTTATACATTCTTGGTTATCTAGGACTGAGTGTAAAACGTGGGTTACCGAACAGCCATTTTCATTATCACAGTTGCTACAATCTCTTCAATCAAAATATGAGTTCATTTCTCCAACCACTTATTTTGTACCGATGTTCAGCTCTAGCTGAACAATTTTGATCAAAAGGGAGATAGAAATAAATCTTTCCTTCTCCTTAAGAGCTAGTTCCCGAGAAGTGCTGAATATTTTTATTCCACAAAAAATAAGATTAAGTCTAAATCAGGAAACGTCAAAAAGACGAAATTTTGTCTTGTGAACACTTATTTCATTTCGTGTAGAATGTTTTTTTTATTTTTGAATACAAAACTTTAATATCCAATATCCCATCGTTGGTAGATAGACAGAGTGAAAGTTGTCATAGTTATCATTGAAACCATTTACACTACACGTATAATATACATTGGAAATGAACCCTTCAGAAAAATTGACAACAATAAGGTAAGTTTGACGAATCCTTTAAGCAAAACTGAATGATGTAAATAACGAACTGCAAATGATAATCAAAAATTCATTCATTTTGCACCTGTGGAGATCATCCAAGTATCCATAAGGCGCAACCTTCTCTTGATAATCGCATGTTATTTGGTCACGATGTAGATTAGTGTTGTCATGATTGCAAGTTCTACTCTAAGGAATTCCGTTGATTATTATTTGCTTTCCATCTTTTTACCATCCGATATTTTCTATTATATCAAGTGATAACGAATGAAAATTGGATTTCAGAAAGCAAATTTTTGAGCACTGTATTTTGTATGCTTCAGATCTTCCTTCTTGTTCAGAAATTCTCTGCACCCTTCGTTGTTTTATAGCGATGTAGTTTTTAATCGACGAAAAAGATCCCATCGAACATCAAATTGCTACCGACCAAGATTTTTTGTATTATATAAACTAATTCTTTTATTAACTCACTCCATACCTCAGTTTGTAATGAATATAATCCATCTCGCTCTTTCCACGAAGCTACGTGCGCCCTCGAACATTAATAACTAAACCTGAAATCCATTAACGAAAACCAGTAGCCACGAAGTTAATTTGAAAGAGATTTGTTTTTTGTTCGTTTATGGGCATTATTACAAGAGAGAGCCGAGAAGGAAGATTACATTGGTCTCTACTAATGTATCGCGGGACCAGCTGAAATTACGATTTACATCAATCTCAATTGTGTGGTGGCTGACGAAAAGATTATGATATAAATAAAAATACAAGTCATTTCTGGAAACGAGCTCGTTTTCTTTACGGCATAACATGAACGATGGCACTACTCCTTGTATACTCGTTCTTAGCACAACTAATCTCCTCCACCGGGATAGGCCTCCATGTTAGTTATCTAGTGGGACAGTTTTCTACCATTGTATAGATGAAATAACGGTGGAAACAAGGGAAAATGTTGACAGATGACAGAAAATTTCACATTCTATGCTTAGATTATTGCAATGAGAACTATACTCCATTCACGTTTATTTTAGCACTCGGTTGGCCATGAAATAATTTTCTCAAGTTTAGAGTTATATAACAGTTATGCTCCTATGTACGCCTCAAACAAGGAACACATCTTCTTTCTGAAGGGAGCATAAGTAGTTCAAATTTAGATCATGCAAATATTTGTTCCAAATGAGATCTATATGTAATGTATGACGCGTATCACATATTGTGATATGCAAAAAAGTGTTCCTAAGAATAACAAAAACAAATCAAATTATGAAAATTTGTAAACTATTGCTAAGAAATTGAAGAACAGATAAATGTAGGTGCTTCATCAAGAATATGGATAAAAAGCCTTTTTTTTCCACAATCTTTATTGCGAGTTTTATTCAATTGCAAGCCGTGTGCTAATTTCCATATGAAAGTTTTTTATTCTTTTTAATTGGTGCTGTCAGTAGTAGATTGTCTCTCGTTGTTCTGTAAAAACATATTCCTGTCGTGAGTTATCTTGTTATTTTGTTTTTCGATTAGATGTTGCTCCATTGTTTAAATTCAGGAATATTATTATGGATTGTATTTTTCGTCTATCTTGTTATTCTTATTATACTAACTGCCTAGTGGCTCTGAACTTGAGAAGTCTTTTTTTAATTATATGACGCAAGATTTTATTATCCTTGTGTTTTGATTTTATGTTACTTGTAGCTTTGACTTGAAAATGGGACCATTTAGAAGGTCTCAAAACTAGTCGTCATTAAATAAAGATTGTGGGAAAAAAGGACTTTTTCCACATAGTCATTGTTGAAAAGAAAATTACAAAACATTTTATATTAGTTCGGTGAGGTATGTAAACGAATAGACTCATATTCAAAAACTACTTGATGACAAAAGACTAGTGCACAAAGTAATAGCACAAGAAAAATATATTACATCAGGCTGGGTTCATAACTGTTCCCCAAGCAAAATTACAACAGGTCTTTGTACATACATTCCTTGAAAAGATCAATCAACAATTCACTAATATGTTGGCATAGGTAATTGGAGTTATGTGAGAATAAGTAGAATACTATATGGATATTATTTATTCATTTATTTCTACAAATTACATGTAGCATGTGAAGAAGTAACCTATCTTATGGTTATGGTTAATTGTATCATACTCTCTCCATTATCATAAAATAAAACATGGCCAATATAGAACAAAGTTACAAATATGTTACGTGGATATCACGGAGCGAGAACATGAAATTTACAAAATGTGAATATAATTTGGATACAGAACAGGCATATCCCAAACATCGTATCAGGAACGTAATGGTTGAGAAAAATATCACATTACAATGTTCCCTATCAGATCTTCCAAGAAAACATAACATATATGATTCTGGTCGCCTGGACTTAATTGAGGGTGCTTTGTTGAGATACCTAAATTAAAAAAAGCAAAAAACCAGTGAACAATTTTTTTGACCCCATAATCTGAGCTCACCTTACCCCAGGGGGAAAACATTAGGTAGTATTATAGGGTCAACAATAATGAAGCCATCAAAGCAATAAAAACTTTTGAAGGTATCACATTCTGTAAGAATGGACTAAATAGCCGTTAGACAATCGAACCAATTGAATCGAATACGAAATTTCCCTGATACGATCCACGTATAATTGTCATTCTCGTGGTGATCATCATCATGATCCATTCGGAACAAGCTGAAAGGCCAAGCAGCTCTGAAAAACAGTGTAGAGCTCGACAGTTTCGCAAATATGTCTTGAATCTCCTCCTGAGAACCATAAACGACTTCAAATTCAAATGGTTATTAATATTATGAAAAATGAACAACATTCGCCATCCCATTAGCGATAATAGCATTCCTCTGTGTTCGGAAGTACTTTTCAAAAGCAAGATTTATTTGTCCAATTGCGCGCCTTGATATCGCTTTTTGTTATTGGGAAACCATTTACAATAATTACAATGCATGTGTAGGATTCCGAAATAAGCGGGCATAATTATAGTGAGCTTTTTTATTGATTCTTGATCGATGCGTGATTGATCTATGGTGAGACGGATCGGCATTCGGGCATAGATCACGCTTCGAGCGATCATCGAATGCTTCAGGTATTTCCATCTCTGGTCATGAGATGGATGGAGCGAATTAACAGTTTATTGAACAGTTTAGTGCCTCAACCGATGCGTGCCTATTTGTAATAACAGAACGAACGATTATTCTTTAATTTTTTGATATAGGTTATTTTCGTTATGATTGATGCTGCATGGACCATACCGATGGATTTCACATGCTGTGATGAGCTACTAAGAGACTCAAGTGATCAAAACAACTATCTGAAAGCCTCTAGAAGAACAGCAGGTTATATTGTGAGTAAAAACGATTGTATCTAGAGGAATTTTTGACACAATGGAGTAGCTAGGCTGAGGTTGAAATATGAATGAAATAACACAACAGAAAGAAACAATAGTTCTTCTGAATAAAGATCGTCTGAAATACTCCCTTTCAAAACACTATAGTGAATGAGCTCATAGCTCGATAACCTGGTGGTCAACAAAATTTGATGCAATTCAAGCTACAAAATCAGACAACACCGTTACTTGAAGATCCGGGCTAAGGCACCACACGTGCCTATACAAGGTGAATATTTGACTCGTACAAACATTTTAACCATAAAAAAATGTAATTTTGTTCTTTCTCACGAACGGTTTCATCGAAGGAAGTGAATTTCGGAATAAAGTTTTTCATTTATTTGATGAATCTTTTTCGAACACAAGATATCAGCCACGTGTTCCAGTTCTCTCATTGTGACCATTACGTACCATAAAAATTCAAAGAATCCAATTCTTGAAACTAAGTTGGATGCTATCAAATGAATATTTGTAAGTTTTGAAAAGTAAAAGTATTCTTTATATTTTCTAGTATAATGCTCCGTTTTTTAGTAATTAGATGCTTAGATGAAATTTGAAAAATTGAGTAGTTTGTTGTAGGTATACAACTCTGTTTGAAAGATCTGCATCAGCATGTCGTCAATATTAACTCAGTATACCGTTGGTATACCGATGCGTGAAAAAAAAACTTGTAAGTACTTGTACCATACCATAGAACATTCGTTCATGTGCGTGCAAAAAACTCAGGTCATCTCTTAGGTTTCTATTATTACAAAATTTAAATATGGAGCTTCGTCAGTTGATAGCGACCAAATTTCTGAAGAAACATCTGTCGTTTATGCAGGCTGTTTTATAAAATCACCATGAACGGATATAAAGTTCAACAATAATGCAAATATGTAATAAAAACATTGTTTAAGGCAAATGGGTGTTCTATTCGGGAAACTTTTCGCGCTATTCGATCATATTACGAGGATGTATTGATATCTAGTTAGCATAGACCAGTTCTATGCATAAAGAGAATATCTCTTTAGCAACAACGAACAATAACTCATTAGAAGTGTCAGTGTGAAGTTTGAGGTCAAAAAAATAAACCAGAGTGACGCAATGAATTAAAAGAAAGAAGATGTCCACCGAAATTGTGAAAATAGAAAAATAGGAGTATCGAGCCATCATCAAGTACCTGTATATAAAAGGGTTAAGAGGTAATCACATTTACGAAGATATGCTTAAATACCCTTGGTGATCAATGTCCTACGTCTGCGACCGTGAAAAATTGAACTGCAAGCTTCAAAAGAGGTAAATTTTCCATTGAAGATGATGACCGATCGGGAAGGCCAGTTTCTAGCTGTTGGGTTCGAATTTCGGACAGTCCGAGAATGGTTCTAGAACTGCGCAGAGGATTCGATACTAGAGCGCAACAGTTCCGCGCAGTTCTAGAACAATTCTCGGACTGTCCGAAATTCGTATTGAAAATAAAAGAACTGGAAGGGCCTCTTAGGTACCGAAATACGACGAAAAGTGTGTCCTACTGAGACGGAAGATGTAGAGCAACCCATCTCTTTCTAATGGTTCGGAAACCAATCGAATAACCGCATCAGACGTCAGACGCAGCAGTCGTCTCACTTGAACGCCTCGGGTTGTTTTTGTTTACATCGTTATAATCCAATTGACAGAGCGCGGAGAGAGATAGATTGCTCAATTTTCCCTTTCAGTCTTCCTCAGTTTGCCTGCATCGAGATGCATTTATTTATTTATTTATTTATTTATTCAAAAGAAGAATACAAACAGGTATTTCAACCCAATACAGTATTCACAATTCAAAAAAAAAATGAAAAAAATTCGATCATCATACAGTCCCAGTAATATATAAACCTAACTCATTCTACATATATAGTACTCAACCCAGTAACACGAAAAGAAAACAGTTTTCCCGCACTCCAGAAGAATGCAGAGAAAACACAATAATAAGCTAATAGGTACACATAATGAACTTATTCTTCGAACAATTTTTTAGTTGAACAAGAGAAATATTGAAAATATCGACATCAAAAGACAATGAATTAAAAGTTGACATAGCTCTACATAGTGGTGAATTCTGTGTTACATTCAATCTACGAAAAGGTATTGCAAACAATTCTTTAGATCTTAACTTTTTCTCAGGGACCCTAAATGACACCAGCTGCAGAAGGCTAGGGACCGAGAGGACACCATTCGAAATTTTGTACAACAAAAATAAATCATTTAATTTTCTACGATCTTCCAAGCTCATCAAATTAAACCTTTGTTGAGCTTCTACATAATTATGGTTATCAATTTGAAAGTAATTACGGAAAGCAAGGTGTTTCAAAAATTTATGCTGCACGCTTTCTAACCTTTTTATATAGTATTTGTAATGAGGGTTCCAGATTGGAGATGCGAAATTGAGCTTACTCACTACAAAGGCATGAAACAACGTTAGTAGTGATCTATTTCTCCTAAACGATCTACCATGTCGAAGGACAAATCCCAGCATTTTATTTGATGATGAGATGATGTTTTCTATGTGCTCAATGAAATTTAATTTACTATCTAGCGTTACCCCCAAATCTCGGATACTACTAACTTGCTGCAGCTGAATTTGGTCAATCGAATAAAAGAAATCAATGATATTTCTATTCCTTGTAAAAGTTATTTTAAAACATTTCTTTAGATTTAAATATAGAAAATTTTTTCTGCAGAAGTCACATAGTCTATCCAGATCCTCCTGAAACCGAATACAGTCCTCAACACTATTTATTCTCAGATATATCTTCAAATCATCTGCATATAGTAAAAATTGAGCGTAACGAAAACAGGATGATATATTGTTCACATAAACAATGAAAAAGAGGGGTCCAAGGTGAGAACCTTGGGGCACACCCGATGTACTAACAAACTGCCTAGATTTTTGACCATTTATACACACAAATTGAGATCTATTTAATATGTAGGATTTCGTCCATCTAAACAAGCTGCCGCATACACCTACCTCGGCCAAGCGACGCAACAATACTGAATGATTAACCTTGTCAAACGCCTTCTTGAAATCAGTATATACTACGTCGATTTGACTTTGGCATTCAATCCCCTCATGAAGGTGATCAAGAAAGCTCACAAGATTGGTTTCCAGACACTCGACAAATAATTACTAGTGTAGACGCCCCCCACAATATCCCGGTTTTCATCATTGTCTGAAAAAGGTTCAAAAACGGAACCAAAAAAATAAAACGGAACCAGTTCCAGTTCTTTTAGGCCTGCCGCAGACATGCAACTTTTCAGTTGCGCAACAGTTTGATTGCAAGCGGTTCAAAGGCGCACACATACGCAATCGCTTAGTTTGTGTCGAGGATGAAACTATTCGATCGCAAAACTTTTCAGTTGCATGTCTGCGCGGCCCCATATAATTCCATTGTACTCACTTCTGCAACTAAACAGTTGCAAAACTAAAAATTGCATGTCTGCGGCAGGCCTTAGAGTTCAATGGAAATTCGAACCCGAATAGAGCCTCTGTGTCAGTCCCCGAAAATATCAATGCAATTCATGACATGATTTTATCAGACCGTCGACGAATTGGGCTAAAACAGATATCTGAAGCACTGAATATTTCATACGAACGCGTTCATCATATAGTTCACTGTTCACGTCATTTTGGACATGAGAAAAATTGCTGCAAAGTGAATCCCCAAATGTTTGAAGCATCCCGTTCGATCTGTGCTCTATTTGAAAACGAGGTAGACTTCTTAAACCGAATTGTTACTATGGATGAGACTTGGGTACATTTCTACGATCCAGAAACAAATCAACAATCGATGGAATGGCGACACTCTGGGTCTCCAAGACCTAAGAAGTTTCGTGTCCAAAAATCTGCTAGAAAAGTTCTTGCATCAGTTTTTTGGAATTGCCATGGAGTAATCATGACTGATTTTTTGGAAAAGGGTAGGACAATAACCGGAGATTACACTTCGACATTACTGACCACTTTACGGAAAAAAAATAAAGAGAAAAGACGCGGAAAGTTAGCCAAAGGTGTTTTTTTGCAGGACAACGCCCCTGCACACAAATCTCATGTTGAAATGCTAAGAATTCGTGATTTAGCCCTTATTCACCAGATTCAGCTCCATTCGACTATCATCTCTTTCCACAACTGAAAAAAGTTTAAAAGATCGTAAATTTTCTTGAAACGAGGAGGTAATAAAAGCTGTGGAGGTCTAGTTTGCAAAGCAAGAAGAAACATTTTTTTGAACGGTCTTGGGACGTTGCTGTAATAAATGTATCCAATTAAGAGGAGAATATGTTGAGTAATAACATATTTTGACATTGAAATTTTGTTTGGTGTGAGGATAAATTTATGTCCAATGATTCAGTAATCAATCAAGCAACTCCTACTGTTCGTGAGATTGTGCAAGAACACAAGCAGTCGATTTCGTTGTTCAGAAACAATTTTTGAATTTTTGTTTCACACTGATGTGAAGTGTGAATAGTGAAGATCTCAGGTCATTTTGACTATTGAAAATTATTTTTATAAAGAACTTGAAAATTATTCTTCGGATCTTTTTACTTTTTAGAGACCGTAAACTTAAGAAAACTAGATCGTTATTTTTGAGATTTGGAATTGGAAGTTTATTATTATTATATTTACAATTTTCCTCGTGATGAAATGCGTTTAGAGCCTGTAATTGAATTTTTCTCACAGAACAATCTGAATGCAATTTTCATACTACAATAATATATTCCGCAGTTTCCTTCGCCTAATCAGCAGTATCAAAGGAAGAAAGAAATCTTGAAATTCTGGTTCCTCTGAAAAGAATCTGAAAAACTAATTTATTTGGTCCTTTGTTCGAATAATGATCACTTCCACAATGAAAATCTACATTGATTCGCGAGTAATTTAAATTTAATTATAATCCGAAATTTATACACAAGCCGGATCCAATTAAACTCCGAAATTAAATTCAAGAAACATTTTTACACGCGAAAGCTCCAAATCGTATAAAAATTATCCGTGCGCATAATACTTTATTAGTCCGAGATCCTTTCGGGCGAAAATCGACCTTGACGAAGGGCGCATTAGAGAGGGGATCCGCCCGAAATCTTGCCGACTTTTTAAATTGCATAGTGTAATTTCTGCTCAAGTATAAATGAGGTTTTTTAATTTGAAATTCGAGTTGCGGCACAAGAAGGGAAATTTATTTTAACGAGTATTTCTCGCAGTACCTTCGTTAACTGCCTTGCATTCGGAATGAAACGGGGGATGAAACTGAACCGGATTGAAATTGCCTTACTCGACTCTTTGAGAATTAATCTGCTCATCCTTGGAATGCTAGAAATGAAGAGGTATTTCTTCTTCCAAACAGGGGATTATGATCTAGGCTTGCAAAGTAATGTGGCGTATTAGATCAAACAGAGCAATTTTCAGGTATTGGCGGTAAGAATTCATAATAAACCACCTGGAAATTTTTGTTATTTCGATACACCTACGGAGTGTTTCAAAAGTATACGAACAAGCGAAAACTATTAATAAAGGACTTCGAGTTCAATTAAAAACGTCATTTGAGACTCAGATCGATATACAGAGTGTTCATAGATTCAACTGAAAACCTACCTTTTCGTAATAAAATAAAAACCAACAAAGATTAGGACAGGACTGAACGGTCCATATAGTCATTCGGGGTAACTGAGCGCAGAGGGTAAGTATGCGCAGTGCATATATCTCGACTATGCAATGTATGAAAGAGGGGTTCATTTGGATGAAGCAAGGGCGCAGAATCGCCAAATCAGTTTTTCATAGGAGTGCGCCGTGCGACGTTTCGTTAACTTTTTATTTGCAATCAATGAAATTCACTAGTTTTCTTGTTAATTTTTGGCATCTCTGCAAATTCTGCCAGGTGCAAGTTCCGAGTTCGACAGTGTTAAACAATATTTTATGCGATCATGCTCATATTAATCTAAATAAATAATAAAAAATTTTAGGTTCTCTTAGCTGCTCAACTCTATAAGAACGTCATTTCAAATTTTTGCTTACTGGGGAAAGTGTGCGCGGGTAAGTGTGCGCATAGAGTCATTTTATGGGAATTAGTTCAGTGAGGAATAAATTATGACATTGTTGATTTTCTTGGTTAAGACTCGATCAATATTGTCCTATTTGTTCAGAAAAATATGAAGAGCCACCAACAGGGGAATGTATCAAGTGTTGTGTTCACCAGCAATGATGGCACGAACAATCATGTAGTGCTTGTAAAAAGGCGCTTCTGTATTGACAATAAACAGCATTTCTCTAATATTGTAACATTTTGATGACATCATTTTGTAATTTGATTGATTGTGTGGTTTACTAAGCACTGCGTTCACTTAACCCGTGAGGGTGCGCACACTTACCCGCAATACTGGGCATGTGAACGCACTCCGACTTTGACTATTAAATTTTTTTTCGCGAAAAAAAAACGTTTTTGTTTGTTTGCTTTTTGATGCTTTTTTATATATGTTAGAAAATTCTCTATCTTATGAATATATTTTAATTTTTCTAGCTTCAACTTTAGAAACAGGGTATGGCTTGAAAGGCGAAAGTGCGCACAGTTGCCCCGAATTACTCTATAGGTATCTCAATGAAAACTAAAGAAAAACATTTCGTATATATCTTTTCATTGCATAATTCTTTTACTTTCTATATATGCATATATAATGGCTTCAAATTGATGAATCGTGGGTATGCCGCACCTGGGGCTTATTTTTAATGAATAATTGTTTTGGGGGCCAATAACTTTTGGTATTGACACTAAATGAAATTGGATCTGATTGTGACGGGATTCAAAAAACTATTATGGTCCGTTTTCTTTATTTCAATGAGTTTGTTTTTAATACGAATTAAAGAAAAGAAAGGAATCCACAACTTGAAAAAAATTAACTCTAAATGTCAATATCAATTTAAAATTTCCTGATATTCTCAAAGGAATTTTTCAACTGGAATGCATATTATATGATATACAACACAGCACAAAATCCAAAAAGACATTTCTGAAAAATACTACTCTATCGTGGTGTGACGTTTGATTCACTAGTTTTGGGACACCCTGTATAGGACGGTATCAAACATATTCAATGTAAGTATTATATAATATAATATATACGGGGTGTATTTGAAGGTGGGGCTTTTTCTTCAACAGAAGGTACAACTGGTCAAAATGAAGCGTTTCACCAAAAATCACATATACTCACTAGCTGACCCGGCAAACGTTGTTTTGCCATATACATAATTTCCTAGTCTAAAAAATAAAAAAAAAATTTAGGGGTGGACTACCCCTAACATTTAGGGGGATGAAAAATAGATGTTGGCCGATTCTCATAGATACCGGATAAGCACAAAAAATTTCATCAAAATCGGTCAAGCCGTTTCGGTGGAGTATGGCAACGAAAACTGTGACACCAGAATTTTATATATTAGAAGAAGATATACAAAACTTTCAAAACAACAAAGTTGAAAAAAAATTGAAGATGATTAGTGGAATAGATCCTAATACGATACTAGTCCGTTTGTTAGCTGTATTGTCGTAAATTAGTGCGAAAAATCTTATCCCCTGATTCGACCATGCGGTTTCGTTTTGGCTATTGGCTCGTTCGATATTTACGTGGTAATGAAAATGGAAACTTGGGATTGCCGAATTGTTCTCATTATTTTTTAGTAATTTACACTATTTTATGAAATGACTCATTTCGATACCAACTTACAGAAAATACTTAGGACACAAGTGTAAAAAATGGAATAATACTTCAAAATCTCACCAATAAAATTCGTCTAAATTATTCACGATTTTTTTACAATGGGTATCACAATCTTGTTGTTCCAACAATACAGCAATCTTCGTCAAAATGGGATGAAATGGGAAAACATTAAAGCACTTTTTCAACATAGTCAACATAACACTTTCAAGAAACTGCCTCGATTATCTAAATTTTTTTTCACCCTAAATTGCACGATACAACAATTATGATTCTCTCAAAAGTGACCTGATGCATCTAATCCGATGAACTTGGTACTGAACCATTCATTGTCCAGCTATATGTTTATGTTTTGTTTCGTTTTTGCGATGCCGGAGTCACCTTCCACAGTTCCGTACTTGAAATTCAATGAACCTTTGTCGAACTTCTAGGGGTTGTATCTCAGCGATCTTGTATATTTTATATAAACAATTTTTTATTCAAGGACTTATTTTGATGAGTTCTACCTTCTGTCAAAAAAAAGCCTCACCTTTGAAAACACCCTATATATATTGTTTTGAACGCCAGCAATACATTTTTGGTTATCACACAATAAGCATATGTATAAGTAGTAGTAGTAAGTTTTAAACTTTATTAGTGTAACGGGGTACCATACAATTCAGCCTATGATACAAGAGCTAAGGGAAAAACCAACGTAAAAAAACTCTGTCTCCCCGTGAGTAGTGTAGGTAGTGGTGATAAATTTGTTAACATAATAAACTTAAGGGTTTCTTTTCCATTGAGGTAAAATTTTTTTATCCTCTTCTCATCTCTAAATCATGTCAGAAACAAAAAAACACAACAGAAAAAGTAAATAATTCAGCTTTCATCAAACTGTTTCGAAGACCTGCTGATATCTTAAGAAAAATAAATTAATCATAGGTACATAACTCGTTCTCCAATTGCACTGTGAAAAACTTCATCTCTGCGTCGAGAATTCTCTGAATCTAAACTATATTTTAGCTCAATATTTTCGCAATTAGAAAGAGTGTGAGTGAACAGGACGACAAAGAAATTCTTTCCATTGGGATATTGCAAGATGATTTTTTTTTGAAGAATTCATTTTTCTTGTAATTGTCCATCAATTCCTTTATGAGATACCCATTATTCCCTTTCACCGCATCTGATAGATTTCATCAGAGACAACATGTCTCTGTATTTCATCTTTGGGCTGATTTTTCTGATTCAACGTCTTCAACCTCTCTCAACGTCTCTGCCGGGGTAGCTATCCACTTTCACCTTGGAAAGATACTTCATCACTAACTGCTCAGATAGTTATAGTATCCATAGCATTATACGCTCGATAAGAATTAAAAGTAAGCGAGTTCCCTGTTGGCTCTGGGGTGAACTCTTCAATACATACTAGTCAGAACGTCAGCTGTTTCCTGTGGACTGCCGCAGACGGCACCAGATAGGCTTCTTTCTGACCTGATGAGAGTTCATCGTGGGGCTCCAGTACTTAAAAAACTGTTTTCTGTTGGATCTGTTCGCTAACTTTCGTTCAAAATCAGTTTTAGTGGTATGAATAGTAGAAGAGATATAATTGGAGAAAGACCTATGTGTTTTGTAATCAGCGTTTAGTCCACTTCCGAAGGGACCTCTTGCATCTCAGAAGTTTTATAATTTCGTCGTTAATCCATGGTTTTATTGGAAGGTACGTAGATGACACTTCAGTCAACTGATGAGAGAACATGTGCCAGGTGGCTGTAGTGGAAAATCTTCTTGACTTTGGAGTATCTGTAAAACGTCATGATCGGATTTACATAGGGTGAAAAGCGTTCAACTGTAAATAACGAGTTTCTACCAGACACAAAGAAAAGATCAAGTATTGAAGAAATTTGACCATGCTTATGTCTAGTTGGCTGCTGGACACCCTTGGACATAACAAGATCAGCGTAAGGAGAAGAGGGAGATCCCATTGAAGGAAGATTGATAAGTGGCCATTTTAAATCTGGACAGCTTAAGCCTGTAGCAATTGAAATATTGAAATACGATTTTTCACCTCTTTTCTCTTCAGTAGATTTTTGATTATATTATATCATATTCATCACATTTTGCATATAGGACCTTTTTTTGTTAGCACGGAAGAGTAGTCCTAACTCTTTTCTTTCGGAAGGGCAAGTGTGATCTCCAATTATTTTCTAATAAGTACTTGTCATGCACAATTCAGGATGGAACGAATGCCGGCCCTGTATTCACTTCGAATCGATCACTGTCGTTTGAAAATAATATTTACGGACTTGAACAATCTTTCGCAAGTTTGTTGCCATCAACAACTCTCTCATGTATTTCACGCCTAATTTCTAAAGAAAATTGATCAAGAACAGTAACGAATCTATTAAATAATAGAATAATTCATTTCAAATTCAGAATCATTCAATTTGAACGAAGAGGTTTGGGAAACCACGCATGTCTCTCAGTGCGCGCAGACGAGCCGGCGAATGTTGCCAACACAAAATACCCAATATCCCTCCGTTAGAATTGTTTACATTTTCGTTTGAATTTCGTATTCGTCAAAATCAAATAAGTGCATAAAATAACGACAAGGAAAGAACTGACGCAATTCGAAAAATATCCCTCATATCAGAAATGCAGTGTGCTAGTGAGTTTCAATTTACTTTTCCATATTATAACCTCAAAAAACTGAACTAAGGATATATCCAAAGATTATAGATTCATTAAGGATACTTTATCTTCAAATGCTTTATTACATTGAAGTTTGTCGATGAAATCCAAATCTGTTGCTTAATTTCAGGAGATGAATTGCAAGATATCACCCAATCAGCTGGTATGACACAAATAAAAGACTCTCAATGCAAGGATAATTTCGATTTTTCGATGTATCTCCATAAACCCAGAGGAACGCTGGCTAGAACTATTTATAATAAGCAATTGTCGGATACCTACATGGCGAAATTTGATAAATCACAGGTGAGTCGTTAATTTCGTTAGTATTTCAGTCTAAATGATAGAGGTTAGGTTAGGTTTGACAACTGGCTTTCATTCACTTCTCGTATGAATACAAAGTACAGGCCAGGCTTGAGGATTCATATGCGGCTTCGTGGAATTGCTATATTTGCAGAATATTATTTTTTCTTTTTTAATCACATATCTCGCTCGACACGCAATATGATTATTGAGAATTGAATGAATGATTACTAATGATTTGCAGAGAAATTTTGGCGTACTATCCGATTTTCATATACTCATTTTATGAGTGCTTTTCTACAACCCTCTATCATCAATATGGAACTTATTCTATAAGAGATTATATATATATATATAAGATTATGAATATGGTTTCTTGAAACAAAAACACAAATTGATTCATCTGAAACAATGAACTTTTATTATTCACCAATTTCCGCAAATTTAGTGAAATTAACAGACCTGAAACAATAAATCGACAATTAAATGCTAATGCTTCACTATCTTCTTGAATACACTTCTAAATCAATTAATATTTTAGCAATTCCACAATTCAAAAAACTTCAAATTGAAAATTAATGTCAAAATTAAATTTTCATGGCTATCCAGTGATGTCACAAGCTTACATTTATATATGATTTCAAGAGTCATTCATAAAAAAAAAAAATTCTAGAAGTACTTTTTGGATTCGTCTCCTTTCATGCCCTGAAATATCAAATTCTTTTTACTGTAGAAACTACCCTTACAAATCTAAGAAACAACTGTAACAAAATTGTGACCGAAATATTTGAGAAAATCTATTTTCGAAATTGGACGAGCTGCATGGACTGGAAAACCCGGGATAAAATTACTTTTCTTGACTGATGTATAGTACAATGAAGCTATGCATTTTCAACGTTTTTATATTTTTGGGTTCGGGATAGTAACTTATCCATGAGATCTTTTTTATTCATATGCGCAAATAATATATTTCGATGATAAACATTAGTCGTTGCTCAGAGGTAGGTATTAATATAAAATAATATCAGACGGTAGCGAACATATTCAAAGTAAGTGAATCTATATAATGTTTCATCTGACTCTAAACGACTTATATTTTAGCTGAATGTTTCCACAATCAGAAAGGTTGTTAATGAAGAGGATGACAAAGAATTTCCTTCTATTAGGAGACCAAAAAAAGTGGTGGCATTTGAGAATTTTATTTTATGGTGAACGAATGCAAAAAGTGTTACTATCTACAGGATTTTCAATGATTGTTAGCGTAGAATAAGTTCCAGAAAATTAATTTTTCTATTTGCCCTTTGACTTGTCCTATACATTGCAAATGTCTTAAGGGATCAATAAATATATAATTATTATTATTATATCAAAGTATTAAAAATAACCAGTCATAAATATGAGCTAGTGTTCCTGTTGTTAATTCATGTGAAATTTTTGTTTAAAGGTGATGAAGTTCCTCTTGCCTTGAAATTTCCTTCAATTGTTTTGACTTCTATTAATGTAAGATGATATTTTTGAAGAATTAAACATTCTTGTAATTATCCGCTAATTTTTTCGGGAGATGCCCATTCCCAATCACTGAATCTTATGCATTTCATCTTTGGGATGATTTTTTGAATACAAAAATTGATGTTACGTATTCAACCTATAGCCAAAGAAGCTAACAAACATTAACTTTCCTCAAGCTACTGCATATTATATGTCAATTTTCTTCCATAGCAAAAATTAATATATTTAAAAATTGATCTCTCAATAAGTAGATTTGGTATCCCTTCAATCAGTTTGTATAAACGTCAATAATTATGTTCGTCACATAGTTTCGACTTAATCTTCCGAAGTGATTCTACATTGTGTTAAAATACGTAATTACTGAGACTTTTTCGTGGAAAGGACAACATAGCATTGATTTAAAACCCAAAAATGTTTCCACAAGCGTCCTTACCCCACTATACAGAGTGGAATGTGTCAAATTTCCATGGCCAACCGAGTGCTAAAATAAATGTGAATAGATAATATATATTCTTTTGAAATAGATTGCAACAAACTTTTACAATCTGAAAACAATGAAGCGGGTCTTAAGAACTGGCAACAAGAGGCAGGTCCTAAAACCTGTTCCAGATCTTAGTGTCAGCAGAGGAAAAATATCAACGGAGTACCATACACATCTTCGTATGATACATGAAAACAGAGATAAAAACATCAGAAAAAACTCTCTGTTTGCCCGTATAAGTGTTAATATTGAATTGGTGTGAAGAATAAGCGAAACAGTAATTTTAATAGAGTACTTCCACTCATTTTCTATTTTCCCATCATTTATGAAGTAGCAGTAAATAATTTTTAAATGATTTTCGCACGTTTGTAAAAAACATGTTATAATTCTTATAATTCACTGATTTTGAAGAAACAAATAAACAATCCAGAACGCTTAATCGAGAATTGATAGTTTACCTAGAACATTGTACACATCATAATCCAGAGAGAACAGTTGTTTCTGGCAGAAGCTAAGAATTACGGTGGGAAAAAGAATATCGACCAAATCCTACTTGACGACGAATTTTTTTTTGAAAAACAGATTATTTCAATACCGTTCTTGACCACGATTTGTTTTTTTATACTCTTTGATTCGGGAAAACGTAGTCGCGTGTAGAGAGTATGCAATGAAGTATCAAAACTGTATTAATAGTTTAAGATTCATTGGTAGACTTTCTTGGCAAATTTCATATTAAATTTTCCTGTTGATCTGACACTGTATCGCACCCCCTTGCACTTTCCATTTGTTGAAAAGATAGGCAGGGAATGATACCGTGACTAGAAGCCCATTAGAACCCTCGTCACGACGTCTGTAATAACAGACAAATTAGAAAAACATTTTAAGGAGTAGCTACCAGAATGGCTTTAATTGTATTCCTCGAATTCGTAGAATAAACAAACGTAACCGCATTTCCCGAGGAATTTCCCCGTCTAAGTTGTTAATTCAGATCACGCACGAACGTCCGGATGACTTCCTGAAAAAAGGAAACACCTGAAAACGAAATCGACCGGAAAAATGTACTTTAATTCAAAAGTAGTTTTGACCTGAGTGTAATAACGAATAAACTATCGCTTCTATTATGGACAATTTGTATATTAATTCATACCGACAACAGGTAAGACGAGACTGAATTGCAGGTGATTCATATGTGGTGATGAGATATACACAGCGTGCCAAAAAGGTAATGCAACCATCCCATAATTCTGAAGAATTATTAAGGAAAATAATCGTACTCGTCGATTTTTAATTTCAAAAGCAAGATATACGAGGATTTATTGATATCTAGTTAGCCTAGACCAGTTCCATGCATAAAAAAATATTGCGTTACCATAGCAACAAACAATAACTCATTAGTTATGTTAGTTTGTCAGTGTGAAGTTTAAGGTCAAAAAAGTAAACCAGAGTTACGCAATAAATTAAAAGAATAAAGATGACCACCGAAATTGTGAAAAAAGAAAAATTGGAGTATCGAGCCATCATCAAGTATGTACCTGTATTTAAAAGGGTTAAGATGTAAGCAGACTTACGAAGATATGCTTAATACCATTGGTGATCAATGTCCTTCGTATGCGACCGTGAAAAATTGGACTGCAAGCTTCAAAAGAGGCAAATTTTCCATTGAAGATGATGACCGATCGGTAAGGCCAGTTTCTATGTCAGTCCCCGAAAATATCGATGCAGTTCATGACATGATTTTATCAAACCGTCGAATTGGGCTAAAACGGATATTTGAAGCACTAAATATTTCATACGAACGCGTTCATCATATAGTTCACGTCAATTTGGACATGAGAAAAATTGCTGCAAAATGGATCCCCAAATGTTTGAATGTTGACCAAAAGCGTGCAAGGGTAGAAGCATCGCGTTCGATCTGTGCTCGATTTGAAAACGATGTAGACTTCTTAAACCGAATTGTTACTATGGATGAGACTTGGGTACATTTCTACGATCCAGAAACAAAGCAACAATCGATGGAATGGCGACACTCTGGTTCTCCAAGACCTCGTCCATGACCTAAGAAGTTTCGTGTCCAAAAATCTGCTGGAAAAGTTCTCGATTCAGTTTTTTGGGATTGCCATGGAGTAATCGTGATTGATTTTTTGAATAAGGGCAGAACAATAACCGGAGATTACTATTCGACATTACTGACCACTCGACGGGAAAAAATTAAAGAGGGAAGACGCGGACATCTATCCCAAGGTGTTTTGTTTTTGTAGGACAACGCCCCATGCACACAAATCTCATGTTGCCTTGCAAACAATTTGTGATTTGAATTACTAGAACACCCCCCTTATTCACCAGATTTGGCTCCATCCGACTATTATCTCTTTCCTCAACTGAAAAAATAGTTTAAAAGGTCGTAACTTTTCTTCCAACGAGGAGGTAATAAAAGCTGTGGAGGTCTGATTTGCAGACCAAGAAGAAACATTTTCTTTGAAAGGTTTAGAGACGTTGCAGGTTTGCTGTAATAAATGTATCCAATTAAGACGAGAATATGTTGAGTAATAAAATATTTTGACATTGAAATTGTTTGGTTCTATATTAGGCTGAGAATTTTTCAGTATATCCTCGTATTATTTTTGAATTTGATGGGTGAAATATATCAAATTCAAAAAGGCATAGGGTACCTTGTGTTTGAAATTAACAATCGCGACGGGTGCTAGGATTTTCCAATAATTCTTCATACAATAAGACACTAGCGAACATATTCAATGTAAGTGAATTTATATAATGTTTTGTTATGACTTTTATTTTAGCTGAATGTTTCCATTGTGAATAAAGAGGATGACAAAAAATTTTCTCCTATTGGGAGACCCAAAAATGTGGTGGCATTTGAGAAATTTATTTAAGGGCGAACGAATGCGAAAAGTTACTAGAGGATTTTCGATTAATGTCATCGTAGAATAAGTTCCAGAAAATTAATTTTTCATTTGACTTGTCCTATACATTGTAAATGTCTTAAGGGATCAATAAATATATAATTATTATCATTATATGAAAGTATTAAAAATAAACAGCCATAAATAAGAGCCAGTTGTCGTGCTAATTGTTAATTCATGTTAAATTTTTGTTTGAAAGTGAAGTTCCTCTTCCTTGAAATTTCCTTTAATTATTTTGACTTCCATTGATGCAAGATGATTTTTTTCTGAAAAATTTGACATTCTTGTAGTTATCCGTTAATTTATCCGAAAGATACACATTCCCAACCATTGCATCATATGCATTTCATCTTCGGTTTGATTTTTTTTCAAATCTATAATAGATGTAACGGCTTCTACCTTTGGGCTAAGAAGATAACCAACATTAACTCTCCTCAAGCTACTGCATATTAAGGGCCAATGATTCAATTTTCTTACATAGCAAAAATAAATATTTTCAAAAACTGATCACTTTTATTTTCCATGCAAATAACTAGATTTGGTATGCCAAATATGTTCGTCACTTATTTTTGACTTCATATATTTTTCGAAGTGATTCGACATTGTGATAAAATACGTAATTACGTAGAACGGACAACATAGCGCTGATTTAAAACAAAAAAATGTTTTGACAATCGTCATAACCCCACATTTTCTTACTATACAGAGTGGAATGTGTCAAATTTCCATGGCCAACCGAGTGCTAAAATAAAAGTGAATGGAGTATAGGTTTTTCTACAGAAAAGTGGACCATCCATCATGATATTTCGCGAAAAATTCCATGCATTTTTTAATTCAGTGCGAAAAATCCCCAAATCATTAGTTTTCCATCGAAATTCCCAACAATCCAGCTTGATTTCGCAAATTGAATGAATTCCTGGCACAATACGCTTTCATTTTTCCATTATCCCGGACGTAAACAGAGGTCGAATGCCGGACTGGAGAAAAAGCACACCCTCGCTTTTCTCCGGGAATTTTCACCCAAGTTTCCCTCCTTACGTCATATTCATAAATAACAATATGAGATTTAAAAATTCCGCACCACACTCGCTGCGAGCCCTTTTTTCCACCCTAATTCTGACAAGAAATCATTATGAAGGTACATGAATAATACAGGACTTATTCTTTGTTCCACATGCCCCGCAAATCGAATTATTTTTAGGTTATTCTATGCCAGGATGATCAGATGAACACGGAGCCATTTTTCATCATACGAGGTGATCAATATTGATCAGATGCTATCACGGAACTGCTTTTATTAACGTTTATGATTATCTTTGTGAAGTTAATTTATGCAGTTAATTGAAGATTTCTTGACAAGAAATCTTGAAATATCAAAACTACCAATGAAAAAGCTAAAACGTGTTTATCTGTGAAAAAACACTCAAAACTACTCAGACTCGACCAGAAACCGTTACTTCGAAGTTTATACAGGGTCTTTCACGAGGAACCTCACCCATATTTATGCGGGAAACTACTGAACGTATTTTCATGAAATTCAGCACTTATAAGTATTTCACGATGCTGATGAAATCTAAAATATTTTCAAGGCATGAGCACCTCCGGTTTTTCCGGAAATGACGTCAACTTCCGTTTTTCAAATTAGAACACCATGTTTTTATTGCAGAAATAGATTCCTTAGAAAATTTCAAGTTATTTTGATGTAACATTTTTCAGTTTTGGTTGGAAAATTCTCTCTGAGCGGGAAAATTCGAAAAACAAATCGAAAATAGAGCTCCGCTGAAACAAGAATAACTTCGAGGTTTTTGGATGGAAAATTTTCATTTTTGGGATTTTTCAAGATGTAAGATTGATGTACCCACTTTAAAAATCGAAATCGCGATTCATGATACAGGGGGTGAAAAAATCGCTTTCTAAGTTAGGGATGACAAAATCGTGAAAAATCAATTTTTTCAAATAGAACCCCATTTTTTTATGGCAGATATTGAATCTACGTTAAAAAATAATGTGAGTGTATGCATCACACCCTTGCCCTAAAATGGATATTTTCTGAGTTATTCACAAAAAACTGTTTTTCGTCTTGAATTTTCAGCTATTTCTTTTCCCTTCACGCCAAAAAGATGAAATTTTCAGGAACTGTTATTTGAACCATGCTGTAGATTTTTCACCCCCTTGAAACCGACTTCAAGTTACTATTAGGAGAACCATGGCAAACTCTCGCAGTTATAACTAGAGAAGATGCTCAAAGTTTTGACCGTTAATTTCTAGACATTTATTTATACGTCTCAGGAATGCTTCGTGCGTTGCTCTTCTTATTTCATCGGGAGGAAAAGATCTGCAAAAGTGTTTAAAAACCAAATTGAGTTTCAAAACTATGACTCTAAAAATCTAAACAAACCTGAACGCATTTCTGACTCGTTCTATGCAGTCCTCTTTATCAGTCAGGGGAGTTGAGTAGACAATATTTTTTATCCTACCCCAAACATAATAGTCTAAAGGAGTTAAATCGGGAGAACGTGGTGGCCAAAGATGTGGACCATTGTTCGCCAACCATCGATCTTCAAATAGCCTGTAGAGGATATTTGACACATTGAGTGAATTGTGTGGAGGCGCGCCATCTTGTTGATACCATAAGTCATTATGGTTCTGTACTAGCGGCTCAATTATTTGAGTCAATATGTCAGAATATCTATCTCCTAAGGGAGAACATTCTTTAAATAATGCAAACATGTGTAGTGTTCTATCTTACCAGTTAAAGTCCCATCATAAATGTGAACATCGAGAATTGCATTATTTTTGATGGCGCAAAAAACATTGAAACCCCAGGTCTCTTGAAAGTTCCATTGTCTGAAGTGGTGGTTGTTCTCTTCATCCCAATAATGACTGTTATGCCTATCGAAAGAACCATTCTTTGTGAATTTAGACTCATCTGTCCAAATTATACAGTCCAAAAAGTTTTCATTCTCTTGAAATCGAATCATCATAGCTTCGCAAAACTCTGTTCTCCTTCAAATGCTGTACCCTATTGAATTTATATGGGTGCATTTTATGTTTTTTTAATATACTCCAAACACTCGATTGAGATAATCCCAGATCAATCTCGGCATCTTTGAGAGAATTTTGAGGATTCACACGAAAATATGCAAGAACTGTAATTTCGTTGTTCTCATCTTCTACTACACTTTTTTCTCTGTGTATAGTTTTCTTAACGAAAGATCCGACATTTCTCAAGTTTGTCATGGTTCTGTTAATGGTATCTCTCGTTGGTCTGGGTCGGTCAGGAAACCTCTCAATGAACAGTCGAATCGTTCTATCTGCAACTTTATTACGCATTCTCCATGAAGTAGAATGAGATTTAAATAATCTTCATTGGTAAAATTAGCCATAGTGATCGATTTTATAACTTAATACGAATTATCACCAAATTAATAGTAAACACAAAATGCTACTGAATAAAGAGGAATTTGGCAGATGTAATTAATGATATCTATCATTAAAAAAAAAGAATGTAAAACATGGTAAGTTTTTGCATATGGTTCATAAGGAATTATTTATTTATCACTGGAGAGAAAACCGATGGCCGATTAGTTGAAATAAAGAGGTTTCCGATACAAATTCGAATCAAAATTCGCCATCTATTTAGGAACAACCTGTAACTTTTTTCTCTTGCATATTAGGGTAGTAAAATCTAAAACATGGTTTAAGTAAATTTCATCTTTTTGGCGTGAAGGGAAAAGAAATAGCTGAAAATTCAAGACGAAAAACAGTTTTTTGTGAATAACTCAGAAAATATCCACTTTAGGGCAAGGGTGTGATGCATACACTCACATTATTTTTTAACATAGATTCAATATCTGCCATAAAAAATGGGGTTCCAATTTGAAAAAATTGATTTTTCACGATTTTGTCATCCCTAACTTTGAAAGCGATTTTTTCAGCCCCTGTATCATCATCGCGATTTCGATTTTTAAAGTGGATACATCAATCTTACATCTTGAAAAATCCCAAAAATGAAAATTTTCCATCCAAAAACCTCGAAGTTATTCTTGTTTCAGCGGAGCTTCATTTTCGATTTTTTTTTCGAATTTTCCCGCTCCGCTCAGAGAGAATTTTCCAACCAAAACTGAAAAATGTTACATCAAAATAACTTGAAATTTTCTAAGGAATCTATTTCTGCAGTAAAAAAATGGTGTTCTAATTTGAAAAACGGAAGTTGACGTCATTTCCGGAAAAACCGGAGGTGCTCATGCCTTGAAAATATTTTAGATTTCATCAGCATCGTGAAATACTTATAAGTGCTGAATTTCATGAAAATACGTTCAGTAGTTTCCCGTATAAATATGGGTGAGGTTCCTCGTGAAAGACCCTGTATAACTGACTACACAGATTAGAATATTGTTCAATAATGACGTTGAACAGGGTGTTCAAAGTATCTCGCTTATCTGTGTTTTGAAAAATGGTGGGTATTGGTATGTCATGAAGGAAAAATGATTCTCTGGGTGTCATTAACAGACCATAATTGTTTGTCAAGTTTTTGATGAAACTCCCTCTATATAAAAGAGTGATGCCGAAAAATGAACTGTTGGAATGAGCATTGTTCATTGTTCTTATCGATGAATTTATGATCCACAGACCTAGCACAGTCCAATTTCAATCCTAAATATCTCGGAATAAAATTAGATTCTTCATTGAATTTTAAAATTCATTTGGAAAGTTTACTTTTAAAGTTAAAATCGAGGAACAATATACAAAAACTAGCTGGTTCTTCATGGGGTGCTGATGCCATCAAACTTCGTACGGCAGCTGTGGCCTTAGTTTTTTCTGCTGCTGAGTACTGTTGCTCTGCTTGGTTCAAGAGTGCTCACGTAAATAAAATCGATACCCTGGAACTATCAAATCTACACCTCTGCATTGGTTACCCGTTCTGTCAAACATCGTACCACCTCATATTCGCCGACAGGTGGAAGTCTCGAAATCTTGGAATAAATTCCATTACTTCCCGAATTTATTTTCCATTTTATCATAAAAGTGTCGATTTGGTTGTTCCTGTGGATATTGAAGAGTGTGCAAGAGGAACAAATTTGGAACTCCTACCTAAAAAATCTGCTCAGCAGTACGATATTGCATATACCAATTTCCTGGCCTGGTGTAAATTGAAAAATGCAGAAGGGAATTTCAGTGAATCTGTTTTTTTTGCATACTCAGAAGAAAAATCAAAAATATGGAGCTCGTCAACTTTATGGAGTAAATTTTCAATGATAAAGTTAAGCGCCCTTGTTAAAAATGGTATTGATGTTAGTAAATATTTGAAGGTAGAGTCATTCGGGTTAACTGAGCGCAGTGGGTAAGTGTGCGCAGTGCGTATATCTCGACTATGCAATGTATGAAAGAGGGGTTCATTTGGGTGAAGCAAGGGCGCAGAATCCCCAAATTAGTTTTTCATAGGAGTGCGCCGTGCGACGTTTCGTTAACTTTTTATTTGCAATCAATCAAATTCACTAGTTTTCTTGTTAATTTTTAGCATCTCTGCATATTCAGCCAGGTCCAAGTTTCGAGTCCGATAGTGTTAAACAATTTTTCATTCGATCATGCGCATATTAATCAAAATATATATTCGGGGCATGTGAACGCACTCCGACTTTCACTATTAAATTTTTTTTTGCGGAAAAAAAACGTTTTAGTTTCTTTTCTTTTTGATGTATTCTTATAGATTAGAAAATTCTCTATCTTATGAATATGTTTTAATTTTCCTAGCTTCAACATTTGAAACAGGGTATGGCTTGAAAGGCAAAAGTGCGCACAGTTGCCCCGACTCTGATGGCATATTTAAAAAGGAAAAGTGAAGGATATCGTCCGAAAAAATCAAGAATTCTTACTCTTGAACAAATTGAAAAGTTTATAAATGAGGCACTAGATGAGAAATACTTGATGGATAGGCTTGCAACTATTTTCGGATTATTTGGAGCCTATCGGCGTGGAGGATTGTGTAATTTATTAGTGAAAGATATCGACAACACTGTTGGCTGTCATTAAATGTGTTGTATTTCGTGATTTGAATATAGAGTTAGAATTTTTTTGTTATCAGGTATTTGTATTTTGATGAAAGCTAAGTATGAAATTTGCCAGCTCTGTTCTACTTAGTGCTTCATATTATGTATAATTTTATGACTCAACCCGGATTTCATAAAGCTTGATCGGGGAATCAACGCTTGATTGACGTCATCTTGTTTTCAATCGGTAATTCAGTCATGATCGTTCCGAATATCATTCTCGCATTAAATTATGATGTTCATACTTCTCAGTTGCTACTTCTTCAATATATTCAGAAATGAAAAGGTTTCAGTGATTTCGTTTTAGAAATCTAGTGACTGTCAAATCGTTGATCGGACCATTAAAGCTTTATGAAACACGCTGCCAGTGTTTCTTAGAACGAGTAAAAAAATTATGAACTGTCAATTTGTCATCGCCTTCCAAAGGCTGTATCTTGGAAGGGAGGTGAATTTCGAAAAAAATTAATAGGAACTCCCCTACTTATTTTCATCGAGGAATCATCTCCCTAAGTCCGTTTGTTTACAGACACCCTGTAGTATTTCCATATTAGGATCGTTCTGCATGAAAGAATCATGTTTAGAAAGGAAAATACACGTGGGCATCTAGGAAAGGAAATAACGAAGCATATTTCTGGAAAATAATCGTTGCAGATGGTCCATTGTCGAAGGGATGGCGGAATATATAAGAGACGCGTCGTCGGTCCCCATGCAGATATATGGTGCGTCGTCCGTTGCGTTGTCGCCTTTCCTCCCCTTTGGCGCGCGCTAAAAGCGAAGGTACGTAACCGGAGTTTAGCGCACCTCTGGGACTGCTCGTAAAAAAACATTCCGTGACAAACTGCCCCTCCAGCCTCGCGCTACGACGACGTCCAGGGCACGACGACACGTTCTTGTTTGTTAAGCAGGATCGTAGCCACTCTACGATTACTTCGTAGGGAATATATTGAATGGAATTGGTTGGAATTGGAGGGCGAATGGACTCGGGGAGAGCTGGAGGCCCAAATGAGGTAGTCCGAAAGTAAACTTCCAATTAAATTTTTGCTGAATGGTGCTTTCGCCATCGGCTACTGAACTTCTATAATGTCAATCGCAGGTCGATGTGGAATGTCTCCCTGTCTCAATGCTATGTTCAGTCTGTTCTGAACATTCATTCCGAATGCCTTTTATCAACCAATTGGAGTAGTGTCTGCAGAAAAAAACTTTAATGTCTTGCTGCGTTTACTTTTCTGAAAAGGGACAATGGGGAAGTATATTTTTCAACAAACATAATATGTGACTCCTTACCCATTATACAATACTAACGTCCGTTCAAAAAAATTCGTCGTCAAGTAGACTATGAACCTATAAACGTAATTCTTAGCTTGTGCACTCTTTGCCTAGTGAACTGTCAAGTGAGCGTTTTGGATTGTTCTTGTATTGAAATCAGCAAATTATAAAGGTGGTTTTTACGGACGTCTAAAAGCATTTATTGAATCCTATTTCAAAATTTGGAAGAAAATAGAAGGAAAGTGGAAATATTCTATTCATAAATGTTTCAGCGACTTTATAGAGTATGCCAATGTTACTGAAAATTATTATCAATCTTTCCAAGGTACTTTTTCGACTGTTGATGTTTTCCGTGCAAAAGGTATATGAAGTGTGCCCATGTTGGCATCCTAAACGAATTATCAAAATATCTAAGTGAAAAAATTTTTCTTTGGATAGTCGATTTGGTGTTACTTACATGTAGTATACATTTTTTTGCATATTTTCAGTATTAATCTGCAAGGAAATGAATGAAAACATTCTCAAAAATTTGGTCTTGTATGCCATCATAAGCGCATTTGTGTCCTATGATGGCATATAACTGAAAATAAAATAAAATTGATTATTGAATTGGTCTTCCACCAGTTTGGTTTCCACCTGATTCGTCAAAGTAGGCCTTCGTCCACCTAGATCGTCTTTTGCAGGTCTTTTATTTAGCGCAAACCTTCTTTTCAAGGTTGTAGATGGCACGTAAAAAGTTTTAGCTACGAGCTTTCAACCCATCACATTTTGTTTCACAACATTTAGCACTGCCTTCATATTTTCATCTTCCCAAAGTTGTCTCTCACTTCTTGTTGCCATAGCTGCTATTAATCCAAAAACAAAAAATAGCACTCTATGTTATGAACACTTTAACTATGCCATCATAGGCATAAATGCTATATATCTTTTAACAAACCAAATAAGGTACTTGCAGTACGACATGACCTCAAAGTTTTATACAAACATCATTGATATAGGGTTCTTAAAGGGAAGTATAAATATTTTTGCACAAAGTTTGGAAGGATCTGAATAATTCGAAAATAAATGAAACAACTTTCATACTTCAACACTTACCTGAAAGACTCAACTGTCATAAAAACACTATAAGGCACAAATTCATGTGTAACTACGTACGAGGATGTATCGATATCTAGTAAGCCTAGACTAGTTCCATGCATAAAAAAATTATTGCGTTACCATAGAAACGAACATTAACTCATTAGAAGTGTCAGTGTGAAGTTTGAGAGTTACGCAATGAATTAAAAGAAAGAAGATGTCCACCGAAATTGTAAAAAACGAAAAATTGGAGTATCGAGTTGTCATCAAGTACCTGTATTTAAAAGGGTTTAAGAGTAAGCAGATTTACGAAGATATGCTTGATACCCTTGGTGATCAATGTCCTTCAAATACGACCGTGAAAAATTGGACTGCAAGCTTCAAAAGAGGTAAATTTTCCATTGAATATGATGACCGTTTGGGAAGGCCAGTTTCTGTGTCAGTCCTCGAAAATATCGATGCACTTCATGACATGATTTTATCAGACCGTCGAATTGGGCTAAAACGGATATCTGAAGCACTGAATATTTCATACGAACGCGCTCATCATACAGTTCACTTCAATTTGGACATGAGAAAAATTGGTGCAAAATGGATCCCCAAATGTTTGAATGTTGACCAAAAGCAAGAGTAGAAGCATCGTTTTGATCTGTGCTCGATTTGAAAACGATGTAGACTTTTTAAACCGAATTGTTACTATGGATGAGACTTGGGTACATTTTTACGATCCAAAAACAAAGCAACAATCGATGGAATGGCGACACTCTGGTTCTCCAAGACCTAAGAAGTTCTTTTTTAAGAAGTGTCCAAAAATCTGCTCGAAAAATTCTTGATTCAGTTTTTGGGATTGTCATGAAGAAATCATGATTGATGATTTTGATAAGGGTAGAACAATAACTGGAGATTACTATTCGACATTACTGACCATTCTACGAGAAAAAATTGAAGAGAAAAGACGCGGAAAGCTATCCAAAGGTGTTTTGTTTTAGCAGGACAACGCCCCTGCACACAAATCTCATGTTGCCATGCAAAAATTGAAATTCTGTTCAGTTCTATAGTAGGCTGAGAATTTTTCAATATATCCCCGTATAACCTAGAGCAGGCATGGGCAAACTTTTTGAGGGGAGGGCCAGATAATATGAAAAATTACCTAGGCGGGCCAAAAAAAAAATACACATTTTTACAAGTGATTAACTTTTTTTCGATTTTTACATCAAACATGACTAACATCCTAGAAAAGTAAAAAAAAATGACAAAAATTAATTATTGTTCGGTAACGACTTACTCTGACGTGACGTGAGCCCAAGTCATAATGCGCATTATTCGAAAATCTAATATAGGATTTTTGCGGAAACGTTAAATTAGTCAGACGTGACGTTGACACGTGTATTCTCACGTTCCCACATTGAACGCTTCCGAGCAAAATCCTATGTTAGATTTTTGAATCATGCGCATTATGACATGGGCCCACGTCACGTTAGAGTAATCTGTAGGCACATTTATAGTCGGTTGCTTACGCTGCTATTCATAGTTTCATAGTGGAAAACACCAGTTCACATAACAATATGCAGTTGCTCCCGAGATATTATGATTATTCATTGAATATGCCCACGATACCAGATTCCGCCCGTCATATTTGGTGCTCCTCCCTCCAGTAGTAATGTTGTAAATATTAGTCAAAGGTACTTTGAAGGACGTGATTGTTTGTTTCTTGAAATTTTTGAAAAATATGTGATATTTTTGTTGCTCTCATCAATGAAAATCAAAAGGTCAAAAATACCTCGAATTACACAGACGTTGACAACGAACCAAACGAAAATTTTAATGCTTGATTCGTTACTAACCACCACGAGCATAATATCATCATCTCAGTAACCGTGCTGTTGATTGCTATAACTCGAGGTCCCAAGACTCCCAAGCAAATCCAAAATAATTTAGTTTAGAATTGAGAGAACTAGAACACTACACCTATGCTAAGTTGCGCGCAAACTTTGCTACACTAAAATTAATGTTAGATCCAATAAAATTAATACCGTTCTTAAAGCTCAAAAATTTTCATTTAGAAGGAAACCGTTACTTAATCGATTCAAACTACGCAGAATCGAATAATTGAATAAATTTTCATGTATTAATCACACTTGAATACTGCCTTCATGTTTGGAGCTCAGCAACAAGCCGTTCGTTGCAAGTTTTGGATTCCATGCATCACTATTTGTGTTTTGTGATGCAGTCGTTGGAACATCGAAGGAGATTTGGCGACTTTTGCTTTTTCTGGGAATTACAAGAAATAATTCTAGCCGCTGCCAGATGCACACGCAGTACTAAGGCTGAGCCTCGAGCACAACTCTATGCAATTTGAATAACAAATTGGTGGACTTTTATTTGAGGGATTCAGGGCTGAAGTGAACCAAGTCCATGCAGCCTAGTTTTGACATATATGACATAGAAGTTGTTTATCACCAATTAATTCAAAAGTGACTTCTTTAGATTTGTGTAAAGTGAATGTAAGCATATGCTTATATTCTAACCTAAGTCATGTATCCCAAAACTAGGCTGCATGGACTTGGTTCATTTCAGCAGCTATGAAGCCCCCATTTATCAGTCCTTCTACCACCTAATACGTTTCCAGCTAATTTGTCGTCTTCGATGTATAATCTTCAACATTTTAAGATGATAATAAACAGTACGCAACTTAAGCTTTGAGACAACTCGGTATTAGGTGACATTGCTTTTCCTTATCAGGCGGTCAAACTTAGAAAACAAAAATACTGGTGATTGTTTCAAAATCTTGACGCGGGACGGATTAGACTTTCACGTGGGCCGGACCTGGCCCGCGGGCCGTAGTTTGCCCATGCTTAACCTAGAGGGTTATTTGAAAAGAATAAATATTCGAATTCAGAGCATATTAATCAGCATTCAAAATTGATACAATTATATTTTCAATTTGCTCCATTTAATCAAGAACAACAATATTTGTCTAAAAGTTCCAATATATTTGGAAAGCTTTGGATTATCAGTGAGGTCAGGATCTAAATCACATGAGATTTCCATGAGGAATTCAAAAAGGTGATAATTTATTGGATATTTCATTAAAAAAATTCGATATCTAATTCCGAAATAACCGAAAGTGACAAAGACTCTAAAATATCTTGGTAATCCCTGATCACAAACTGAAAATGAATTTCATAAAAATAGCTTTTGTAGTTCTCCGTATTATTTTGGGTGTGATCTGTGATCAAGGACGAATGACCCCGTGTAGACGCAAATGAATAATCCTCAAAATGTTATTGTGAGAATCAAAGATTAAAGGTTGAAAAATAACGTAGGGAAAACAGCATTCCCTAGCTTTTTACCAGGTGATGTAAATTACTTTCAAGCTGACAGAAACAACATAGCTCTCCGGAATGAGAATCACCCTCAGAGCGTTCGTTTCGGGAATAGATAGACCAGAAACTAATCAGAACGGATTTCAATGAAATACAGCCGGCGCAGAGCGGAAAAACTCCGTGAAAACTGGGGCTTAATACCGGAGTAACAAAGAAGCCCCATTTCTTACCCCAGGAGCGGCGGAATCGAAATTATTTTTTCTGTATTTATTGAAAGGGGGGGCGTCCGCTCATATGTGATGATTGAAAACGTGAAATTTTATTTAAGTGAATTACGTCCAGGCAGATGGGAAAGAAATAACGGGAGGGAAAAATGGTGAAATGTTTCTCTGCTTTCTGCGAAATCTTTCTTGAATCAGGATTAGCTCGGGTGATTTTTAAAATCGGGGGTGTTATGATTTTGGAAAAAAAAGAGTAGTGTACTCTATGACAAGATAATTGAGTTGGAGATGGTATTGAAACATTTATTGTATATTGTTCACAATCAAAACATGAATAAGTCACCTGCACAAAGCTAATACAGTAATAAAAAACAAATATTAACAACAACATCTATAAACTCAGAGAGAAATTATTCAACTAAAAACAGAGATGATCCAGAGTAGTTCGAATGAGAAGTCACTTGAGGTCAGACTTAGACTTTGAGAAAGTTCGATCAATTCAAAACTAACACAACGCTCACAGTGACAGAGCAAGCAATGAAAATTGATTGCGAGAGCCTCTTCCATCAGAAAAACAGAAGGTTAGAATAATTAATTTTAATGAGAAGACCCAGTTGTAATAGTGAAATATGCTAACAGGTGAAACTAAATTGTCTAAGTCTGATCATCAATGAGAGATCGATATATTAAATATGAGTTGGGCAATAATTATAATTCAACTATGAGCAGAGCATGAATATCAGAATTTAAATGAGAAGACCAAAATTAATTAATCTGAGAAGTGCTAGAATATTATAATTAATATGAGAAGAGCAAGAATATTTTTATGAAATGAGAAGAGCAAGTATTATTAATCTGAGAAGAGCAAGAATATTATAATTAATACACATTACGTCTTGAAGAGTTCAAAAATTTATCAATGAATACAACATTAACAGAGACTGCAGAAGAAAAACAGAAGATACAATGGATAAATTATGAGAGGTACGAACCGAGAGTACTAATAAGGGAAACCACTAATCGTTGTTTTCGAGAAGAGCATAAGGCTGAAAACTAACATGTATATTGGGCACGATGAATGAATATGAGAATGTATAATGAGAGTACAAATTACAATGAGTAGATCATACCAACTGAGTGTGCACGATTACCAGAGAAGGCCTTCCAGGGTAGAGCCAAGGACGAGAGACTATAAACCAGTATCATGGCTGACCATTGACCGTGGAACATGGGGATCATTCATCTGAAACTGGACAACAGTAATTAGTTATATGTAATTAATTCAGCAGTTAACATAGTAGGCTGAGGAATGAAATAAACTGATTCAAATAAATGAAATTAGCATGAGAAGAGTATTCATTATCGATGAAAAAGACTTGAGAAGCTTCAAATCTGGTGCTACATACAAATTTCCATGCGAGAAATCTAGAGAGGTCTGAAAATCTAGGTAAATTATAAAATATCATAAAATACATTTTCCTGAGAAGGCATTTAATTGAGTTGTCTCGTGTGAACGTTTCTATTGAGCAATATTAGCAAGGATTATAAATCTCTTTGAAGATTCTGAGACAATTCATTGGAATGAGAAGAACATGAAAATGACCAAATTAATAATTTTCAGAAGACTGTGCGTACATTACCTTGTGAGTTGAACAAACTAGCAACAGAATTGATTGAGAAGTCTTGAAAAGAATATTAATTTGATGAAATGAACAATTAGAGGGGTGATACAATGATCTGAATATTAACAAAGAAAATTAATTTAAAATGGATTTAGCGAAAATTGGACAATGTGACATCTGGTAGAGAGAGGGCTGCATCGTCGTTGCTGTCAAGTAGCTTGTCTGAGAAAAAATAGAGTTGACCAGTGGCGTGATCAAGATCAAGATCGGAGGGGCTGAGTTTTTAACAGGTTAGATACATTTTTTTTATCGGCACAAATTGCAGATGGTCAATGAAGATTATAATGTTAAGTTGTTGATGTGAAATAATCGATGATGGTAAATTTATTGCAGAATAATGTTTTCCCATGTCTATTTTCTCATTAACGTAAAATTTCACAGTGCTTGCAAAACGACATCTGTTCTTCAATAACAGTTCTACCACTCTACCTGTGAATTTATGGAACATTCTGCAACCTTTCAACATTTTCTGAAATTTTCCACAAGCGATCACTTTTTGAATCTGGATTAGTCTCAACTTTGACTCATAAGAAAATTAAACATTCCACCAGTTTCCAATATTCCAATCTACATATTGCTGAGCCCACTATAGCCTAGCTGAGCAATTTAGTCTTGTTGAAGGTTGAGCTCTCCAAAGCCTTTTGCCGTCTGCATGTTTGCCTGGCAAAGTGAAAATTGAATTCCTAAGAATGAATTCGATGTCCACTATGGTGAAGGAATACACTTGCGCCATTTACCCCAATTCTTCACCTCAGAGTGAAGATGGCACCATGTATCCTTTTGGTCGAGTTTTCAGATCGCAGGAACCGTATAATGCGGTAATCAGGTAGAGAGAGGAAGAGCACAGAAACGTTCTAATTCATGACAGTTACCATTGCCCTGGACATTGCGCTTTTGATCACGTAGGCGTATAGTAAACGAAATTAATGCAGAAATGAACAATTGTCACGCTTTGAATTGAACTAGCAAACCACCATCACTCAAAGTATCAACAGACATACCTTTTCTACGAGGAAGAGTGGATGCTGGCCTTAGGGGTAGCGAAGCGTAGCTCACAGGGCTGACAATATTTCATGAAATATACGATATCATCAGATTTTGGCCAGGTGTACCTTCACCAAGGTTTTTTTGGTGTTGATGCTTTAGCGTTGATCTTATAATTTTATTGATTTTTTTTCCTTTTCAATTTGCATTAACAGTCCAGATTTCTCCATTTCTGCTACTCCAGAATGAATATACAAAAATACTCAAAAACGAAACTATCGGTGCGATCAAACTTATAAGTTCTTAGGGCAACTTGCGATTGTGTGCTCTCCTGTGACTGAAGAGACCAAACCGTGACCTACAGATCCTTCCACACTCCGGGCATGATGGATAGTCACCAACCAGATCTGGCCGCCGCTGCATTCTTCTCGAGTTTTTACTATAACGGTGGACCAGACCTCCACTGTGATCTGTCTAACGCTATTTGTTCTCACTTATGAATAGCATTAACTGATTTTAGGGATTGATACAGGATATCCTTAAACCTCGTATACTGGCTCACTGGTTTCCGAGCTCCCTCTGTGAACTCGCCATACAGAGCTATTTTTGGGAGTCTTGAGTGTTGCATCCTCAGAATGTGGTCGCTCCATCTGAGTCGGGCCCTCGCTACTTGAGTCTCAATTGTTATACAACTCGCGCGCTGCGAGCCTTCAGCATTTGAAACTTTGTGGGGCCATCTGCGATATTTGTCTTAGATGACTTTGTTGCGTTTGTTCAAGCTGTTTAATGTGTGGCCTGTTGGGCGTCCAGCTTTCGCTTCCGTAAAGAAGCGTTTGGAGGACGACTGCTTTGTAAACAGCTGTCTTGGTCTTCAGATTGAGGTCGTAATTTTGAAACACTCTGACCTTTAGCTTCCAGAATGCCCGTGATGCCGAATTGATACAGTTGTGTATTTCCGTGTCTATGTTAGCCCTAGTATTTATTAAGCTTCCCAAGTATCTGAACTGCTCGACCTGTCTTAGAGTTTCATCCTCCAGGCTGATATCTGTTTGAAGGCTTTCTGGCGGACTTACCAGGATTTTGGTTTTGTCTAAGGCCTAAAGATTTGTATATATGTTTATAGGTGTCCAACATTATCTGTAGCCTTTGAGCTTCTAGCGATAAGTGCGGAACCGTCTGCACATTGAAGTTCCGTGATAAACTTTGTAGGGGTTTTTGGTCTGGGGCGCTTCTTGTTAAACAGGCCTTCATCAAATCTGAATCTCATTCCAATACCCCTGGAATAGTCTTAAATAGTGCGGTGTCGAGTGGGTATATGACAGATCTAGGATTTCACCTGTGCTCCCACACCTTGTGCATCCAAACGCTAGCTTATATTCGAAAAATTACCATATTCCTGTTCAATACCAAAATATAACACTGGAATTTCAGGAGAATTGGTTATTTCGAGGGAAATTCAGTTGTTGTACTCTTAACGCGAGCACCTTTTCACTTGGAGACAACTTCGTTAGGAGGGGACACACACAATGATCGAAAACTTTTCGAACGGTTCGGTATTAAAATTCAAATTGAATCCTTCAAAATCCTGAATGACTTTCCCTTTGTGCATGTTTTGTTGAAAGCCGTTATTCCCTTCCCTCCTCGAAGAGAGAAATCGAAGCTAGTTTCCCTATGCTCGAGGAGTGGAATGCGAATTTAAAATGTATCACACGAGTGTCTTAGGAGGGTTTCGATCTCGGTTTCTATACATATATTTTTACTCAAGGTTGTTACAGCCAAATGGCTCGTCCATAATGTATAGATATTTATGGGATTTCGATGGTGCTCTAGACAGAACATTCGTTCATATTCTGATTGCGACCGGGGCGAACATCTATTCATATCAGTGCGACTCCTTGTCTCATATTATTGTGTTAGATACGGTTCTTGTATGAGGAACGATGGAAGGTTGGACGAATTCTCTTCGATGGAGGTGAATGTATTCGGTTTGGTTGGGTGATTCCCGACCAACCAACGGCTGGCTGAGATGAGATAATGGTCCCACAACCATAGAAATATTATGGATCGAGTAGGCAAGTTATGACCATACACTAGACATAGATAATGTACTGTGCCATCTGCGGAGTATATACTGGCGAAAAAGTGTGAGAGACAACGCGATCCTTAGACCAAGAGTGGTGCCTTTCTAGTCTTCTGATCCGCTCACTTGCCAGAATGGTAAGCATGCCTTGCTGGATAGGTAAAACGCCTCAACCACTGATGTATTTTGTATTGCGACTGCGCATAGAGGTGATAAAAGTTTGACACTATCTCAAAACCTTGGAATATAGATACAAGGAATGGAAAATAAACTTTTTTTGTTGTCCAAAGACTGGCGTGAGATAGTTGCTTAGTGTTTCCAATCACAATTGAGATAGTTGAGGCTGACATCATTGTCACATCAATTTTCAATACGTGAATATGAGGAGGTAGGACCTATACTCCATTCACTTTTATTTTAGCACTCGGTTGGCCATGGAAATTTGACACATTCCTCTCTGTATAGTACGAAAATGTGGGGTTATGACTCTTGTCAAAACATTTCTGGGTTTTAAATCAGCGCTATGTTGTCCGTTCTACGTAAAAGTCTCAGTAATTACGTAATTTATCACAATGTCGAATCACTTCGGAAAATATGAAGTCGAAAATACTGGTATGTGATGAACCTAATTGACGTTTATACAAACTGATTGAAGGAATACCAGATATAGTTATTTGGATGGAAAATACAAGAGATCAGTTTTTAAATATATTTATTCTTACCATGGAAGAAAATTGAATTATTCACATATAATATTATGCAGTAGCTTGAGGGGAGTTAATGTTATCTTCTTCGGCTAAAGGTTAAGTACGTTACATCAGTTGTAGATTTGAAAAAATTTACCCAAAGATGAAATGCATATGATGCAGTGGTTGGGAATGAGTATCTCTCGAAGGAATTAGCAAGAATGTTACACTCTTCAAGAAAAAATCATCTTGCATCAATGGAACTCAAAATAATTAAAGGAAGTTTCAAGCAAGAGGAAATTCACTTTTAAACAAAATTTTCACATGAATTAACAATTAACAGGAAAACTGGCTGGTATTCATGGCTGTTTATTTTCAATACTATGATATAATAATAAAAATTATTTATTTATTTATCCCTTAAGAATTTTACAATGTATAGGACAAGTCGAATAAAAGATATAGAAATAATTTTTTTGAACTTATTCTACGATCACATTAATCGCATATTCAGTATGTGGATATGAGAATATCAGGGTTTCATACTATTTGAATGAGTTTGATTTGGGATTTCCGTTTTAGAGTAGGTACTTGAACATGAATTGTAAAATATTTTCAAGCGGAATCTACTTTGGGTTTTACCGTAAACGAATGTAACTTCCTTATTTCAAATGCAACACCCTGTATATTTATACATATTCGAATTCTTCGTTCAATTCTACACTGATTTAATATAGGATATGCGATTTATGAATTATAGCCGGATTATCAAAGTTTTTGTAAAAAAGATTGTCACAAATCTGCAAAATCCCTCATTGTAAGAATTGTGATTGCGTAAGTGGAACAAGAGAAAGTACGCTGATACAGGGCTCCAAAGTGAGCCTCAATAAAACTAAAATATCTAATTTTTTTCAAATGGCAACCCCATAATTTTGTAATTCCAATCGATTGCTCGTCAATAACTAGTTGGGGGGTGCCAAACATATGCCCCACAGTCAACAAATGTACAACAATTCGTCACACGACTGCAGAAGGGCCAAGACGAGTACACAGTACTCCTACCAGATCCAGGCCGGGTGTCTCGAAAATAGCAAAATGTTCGCCCCATCCCCGGTTGAAGTATCTAACACTGCACTGTTCTGATGAGGGACAATGATCTCGAAACCTACAGTTGCGTTTAGATGTTTTCTACTTTTCTGGGAATTCCTACGCTTGTGCATGACTGGCTCGCATCTATGAAATGGCCCTTTCTTCAATTTAATATTTCGGAGATGCCCTGCCTGGTATCTGGTAGGAGTACTGTGTACTCCACTTTTCGAGCTTCGAAATCATTTAGTTGAGTCCAAAACAAGAAATGTCATTTATTTGCATTTCATCGATTTATATTTTGTAGCTTTCAGTAAAGAGGGTGTCCCAAATTTTGTACTCACTAAGAACCTCTTGAGGACTATGAGGGTTAGAGAAGAAATGTTCAAGGACTGCCGATTTTTCTTATTTAAAAAATGAGATATCACTAAACGGGAACTGTGAAAATTTCAAAAGGGGTTACAATGTTTCGAGTCAAAACTCAATAATTATGAAACATCTTTTTGAACTACCTGGACATAATGATAACCTCAGGCTTAATCAAGATCTGTAGAGTCTTCCGTTAATTTGTTTTTATTGTAGGAGAACTGGAAATTTCGTAATTCCAATGTGATTGATGAATTAAATGATTCTTTGGCGAAGTTATTTTTTCTCGTTTAAATCTGCAGATTATAGCGCATCGAATCGCCGTATATCCAATTAAAATAAACTGTGGGCATTCATCATAATTTACAGATTCTTCGCATGCTTCAACCAGGTGAGTATATTCAGAAAATGCAATGAAGAACAGTAAATTTCATCGCATACTTCGATCAGAGCAGAAATGAAGAAAGCTACCTGATAGTATCCTAAAATTTGAGGGATGTTTTCTTTTAAATATTTCATAACCTTGATATCTTTAGCGGGCATACCTACTAAAGAATGTGAATAATTTTGATCATACTACATTAACAAAAGTAATAGGGATGTTGAATATTGATGCGGACATGAGCACTTTTACATTGATATATTATGTTATCGTTAATCTGAGATACTAGTGTAACAAAAACTGAAAATAATCCTCCAAAGAATGAGTCTAAATTATCCCATAAAATTTTAGATGTCACCATTAGTAGTGAAAAGATCGCATGTATTTCCCGGGCCTAAAAATTGTGGAAAAATACGTTGGCAATCATATGACGAACAATTTTACAAGCATCTTCAATACCGTGTCTCAATTCTCCACTTCTTACTTTTTACTGTACAAGTTCTTTGAATGACTTCCAACATCTTGTGACTGAACTTGCCTTGAATTACACCTTGCCATATATACATATCTGGACAGTGGACAGGCACTTTTTGAGAAAAGGTTAAGTACTAGCAGATTTCTCCCTACGTGCGAAAAGCATTTCTTTCATTGTGCCAGAGCACAACAATCCAAACATCATCATTGCTTAATCTCGCTACATAGAATAAATCTACAAAAATACTCAAAAACCAGACAATCGGTGCAATGAAACTTATATTTTCTTAGGGCTACTTGCGACTTTGTGCCCTCCTGTGACTGTATAGATCCAAACGTGACCTACAGATCCTTCCACATCATTTGTCTTAGATGGCGTTGTTGCGTTTGTTCAAGCTGTTTAATGTGTCGCCTGTAGGGAGTCCAGCTTTCGATTCCTTAAAGCTGTCTTGGTCTTCAGATTGAGGTCGTGATTTTGAAACACTCGGTCCTTTAGCTTCCAGAATGCCCGTGATGCTGAATTTATACGGTTGTGTATTTCCGTGTCCAGGTAAGCCCTAGTATTTTTGAAGCTTCCCCAGTATTTGAACTGCTCGACATGTTCTAGAGTTTCATCCTCCAGGCTAATATCTGTTTGAAGGTTTTCTGGCGGACCTACCAGGATTTTGTTTTTGTCAATATTGAGTCTAAGGCCTAAAGATTCTTATATATGTTTATAAGTGTCCAACATTATCTGTAGATCTCCTGGGCTGCTAGCGATAAGTGCGCAGTCATCTCCATATTGAAGTTCCGTGATAAACTTTGTACGGGGTTTTGCTCTGAGGCGCTTCAGGTTAACAAGTCTCCATCAGATCTGAATCTTATTTCAACACCACATGTCAGCAAGTATCGAGGCAGCTATGGCGAAAATATTGAACAGTAAAGGCGCTAACACGCATCCTTGTTTTATTCCAGAGTTTGTTGAGAAATGGTCGGTTGTAAAGCCATTATGCTATATTCTAGTGGTGTTGTTGGTATGGAGGCTTTTACACACATGGGTCGCTCCAAGGCGACCCATGATTTTCCATAGCGCTCTCCGATTCACCGAGTCGAAGGCCTTACTTAAATCCATATAGGCTGTATAGATCCAATCCAAACAATCTGAGGCCGTTGAATAAATTTATGGTAAAAATTTTAGCCAAAGTTAATTTTCATCCGTAGAGACATGAATCTTGAAAGAATCGAGGTAATACAAGGTGTCCCTGCTGTACTGCCCATTAGAAGTTTATGGAGAAATAAAAATTCGATCTCTTCCAAATTTTGCATGAAGATATAAGTCAGTTAGAACATTTCTGAAATATTTTCAAATACCAATGACATCCCGTTGTACCGGAAATGGCACCGAATTTCTTATTTCAAATGGAACAACCTGTATATTATGATATTTTCGGATGTGTCTTCAAATTCCACATTCATTTTATCTAATGTACATAAAATTAATGTAATGAAGATAGCTATAGAGCTAACTTGAGTCGATTTCGAGATATTCACTGTTTTTTGAAAAAAAAAAATACAAATGGAGGCTTGTAGAAGACTGAGGATTTCATAAAAGCACAATCTCAGATCTGTTTTTGTGCTTTGTTACCGAAAAAATATTCTACATACGTCGTTATGTCGAGAACATTTTTTTTTTGGTTTACAGGAAGATCAAATGAGAGTCTCAAAGTTGGAATATAAAAAAGTCCAAAAATCGATTTTTTTAAAATAGGACCACTATTTTTTTCACTTACATATCATTTTGTAAGGAATAAATAAGTGGATTCTTTCAAGGGTTCCCTATATCCAAAATGTTCCATTTTCGTGATATCTGGGCCTTTTTTGTATTCCAACTTTGATACTCTCATTTGATCTTCCTGTATATCAGAAAGTAGTTCTCTAGATAAAGATGTAGAATATCTTTTCGGTAACAAAGCTCAAAAAACAGATCTGAGATTGCGTGTTGTTTAGTTGAATGGAAAATAGTGGTACAGTACAAGGATTACGTTTATACATGAAATATCGACTTTTGAAATTCCATAGCCTACATGGAGACGAATTTTTTCGAACGCACGTTACATACATATAATTCCGTGACCTTTGAACAAATTCCATATCATGCTCCTTCCTAAAAATATCCATAATAATGAAAGACTCTTACAAACAACTATCTGTTTTTGCTTATGGAAGCATATTCTTGTGGATAGAATTTCAGGCTTCATCTGGCGAAGCACAAAGTATAAACAACGAAGATAAATAAAAACCCTCATTTCCTTCCCTTTCTGATCAAAAGAATTCTCATTATAGGAAATCTGAATCACAAATTACATAAAGCAGAAAGTTTCTCCTGTAAAAACTACGTTTCCATTGTATAAAATCCCGTTAACTCATTTTATGAGAGTGAATCTTCTCTGGGAATTAAGCATTGAATTATTTAGGGAGCGGCAATGTGGACGCCTTGGGTAAGATGTTACCCAGGAATCCAGCGGGGTATGAAATCGACATCCTGAAGGATTTTTTCGCTTCATGATGATGTTTCGGGCGGTGCCGTAAATTGAGAGATGTAGTCGTTGATAATCCGCCATAGGTTCATCAAGCATCTTGGGGTGAAAGGATGAGGCAGCCCTCAAACGAAAAAATTCACTGCTGTGCCAATTTGAACTGAATCGATGTTTCAGTGTGGGGAATGGGTTGATTGTTTGGAGTGTGCCGTAGTGTTTTATGGGGATTTTCCTCATGTTGAATTCCGAGTATATTAATGAAGCTGACGAAGTATAATGACCAGCCGGCAGTTAAAATTTCGAAGTGATTATTTAGTCTAGGGCCAAACATAATTGATAGAGAAAAAATTCATTGAAAAAACTAGTATAAATTATAAGTGAATTAATATTAGATATCGATCGAAATTCAATATGGGAATACTCTGCATCTTCTGAAACTCTTTAGGGTTTTCACTCCCAATCTCTGGAACAAAATCAAATAAAAAATTTAAAAAATCGATTTGTTCCTGTGTAAATTCTTGCACTGATTTGTCAGGAGCAAATCGGATAGATTAGGTTTTGTATTTTACATTGTGAAATTGTGTTTCACACACCATGTTTTAGGATCAAAATTACTGGGTGAGTCTTTGATCGTACAAATATTTTAACTTGAGGTCGAAAGAAAAACTTTTCTGCTTTACCATTTTGTCCGAATCATCTCGGTTTAAAATATACAGGCTGTTGAAAAAACATAAAAAGTTACGCTTTTTTTACGAACGGTTTTATCGAATGAAATTAATTTCGGATTAGAGTTTTTCATTTATTTCTTTTTCGAATAAAAGATATCACCCACCTCTTCCAATTTTTTCATCATGACCATCACGTATCATACAAATTGAATACCTACCAAAAATTCGAAGACTATCTCTTGAAACTAATTTGCATGCTATACAAATTAAAAATACAGGGTAGCTTAAATTACGAGAAAGTTGCGTTATTCAAGGATGAATGGGTGGGTGTAAACAGTTCCCAAATATCTCTGATGGTTCCTGAGATATCTCGAAAAAACTGAAAATCAAGATTATCATTTTTTCTTCATAACTCATTTGTTTTTGGAGATAACTACACGAAATTCGGTGTGTAGTCATAATTCTACACTGCGCAAAAAAATTAACGCACATTCTGAAAATCTCAATTTTAATGAAAGTTAACTCTACATTGACTTTATAATTGATTTTTTATGTTCTCTCGAGAAGGTTTTGAACGAAACAAGACACATTAAATGGAAGAAAAATTCAGGATTTCACCGAATATTATGTGAAAGAAGAGAAATGAACAATTTTCAAAATACTGAAATGCTGATAAGTGATTTAATACTTGGTATTTCCACCCCTTGCGTTAATTACAGCTCGGCAACGACGGTTCATGCTCAAAATGAGTGATCTTAAAATGTTCTGATCTAATCCTTCCCAGATTTCTCCGAGTTGGATTCCTAAGTCATTAAGAGTAGCTGGATGATTTTCTGAACTTCTCAGCCTTCTATTGAGGTTGTCCCAAACCTGTTCAATCGGATTGAGATCTGGACTTCTTGCTGGCCATTCCATTCGAGAGACTTCAACCTCTTCAAGGTAGGTACTCCTGAACAATGCGCGCACGATGGGGTCTGGCATTATCGTCCATAAAAATGAAATTTTCACCAATGTATGGGGCAAATGGCACTACATGCTCTTCAAGAATGTTCCTTATATACTTATCAGCATTCATAGCTCCATTATCAACGACCACTAGGTCTGTGCGACCAGTCAAAGATATTCCACCCCATACCATAATCGATCCTCCCCCGAAACCAGTAGTATTCAGGAAATTGCACTGAGCATATCTTTCATGTGGACGTCTGTATACAAGGGAACGTCGATCACAATGGTAGAGGCAGAATCTAGACTCATCTGTGAAGAGAACTCTTTCCCAATCGGCTTCTTCCCAATGGATATGCTCTCTCGCAAAATCCAAACGCGCCCTTCGATGGGCTGGGGTAAGAGCTGGGCCTCTTGCCGAGACACGAGGCCTTAAATCATATTCTCTGAGGCGATTTCTTATTGTCTGAGTGCTAATTTTCACCTCATAAGTTTGCTCAAGCTGAATTTGAAGGAGGCGAGCGGTTGCAAACCGTTGTCTCAACGAAGAAACTCTCAAGTAACGTTCTTGAATGGCAGTTGTTACCCGTGGTCTACCCTGTCCTGGTCTTCGGACATTCATACCTGTCTCCCTGAATCGCTGCAACATTCTGGACACACTTGTATGGGAAACTCCAAACCTTTCTGCAATTCTTGTGTATGTCCACCCTTCTTCTCGCAAAACCACCGCTTGGGCACATTCCTCTTGGGTCAAATTGCGTGTTTCGCGTTGCATAGCGATCGAGTGTAGAAAATCAAACGAAAGAAAAACTATTGATCACTAGAATTGATCGAGAACAACTGATTTTAGAATGGAGCCAATACATTCAAAATCTGATAATAGATATCATCTTTTTTTATTCCTGCTGGGAAAAAACATCTGTATTGAAGAAAACCGTTGAAAGTGGATAACATATGCATGAATATTTCTGATGAAAATAATTATGATTGAGAACACCTTCAGTTGTAGAATAAATTTGAGATTTCCATAATGTGCGTTAATTTTTTTGCGCAGTGTATATAGCGAGTATTCTGATGTACTACTTCTCTGTAATTTAAGCCACCCTTTATTTTCAACGGTCTTCGATATTCCTATAGTCAGCCTCTAAATAGTTCTAACCCTGTATAATGAATATTTGAACGTTCTCTAAAATAAAAGTATTCTCCATATTTTGTTGTATGATGATCCGTGTTCGAGTAATTTGATGTTCAAAAATGAAAAATATCTCTGAAATTCGAGAAATTGGATATTGGAATGCAACTCTGTTTAAAAGATCCACAGATGTGTAGTGTCATAGATTCAAGTTGTTATTCTGAAGGAAGTTTTGTTTCTTCAGGGGTGGTATACCTCATTATGAAAAATCAAAATGAATATATCTTTTTATCAGGGCTGAATTGGAAAAAATGACAAGTAGAGGAAAAAAGTGTTTCTTTTGACCTCAATAATCTACTGTTAAAATATTAGTACGAGTCAAAGACTCACCCTGTATTGTATTTATGTTTGAACAAAGATTAAATGAATAAATTCATCCATTTTAATTTTCCATAATCCCTCAGTCTCAAAAGATTCTCGTTCATCGTTCCTCGCCCTTCTCATATTCCAGCGTAGGGAATGTGCCGCTCCTCCAGAATGCTGGAGGAAGTTATCATTCTTTTCTTTGAAGTATTTTTAGGGGCGAGGTTCGTAATGACGTTGGCGCGGTAATCCATGCATATACGGGACCCGAGACTACCCTTGCACACACACACACACATACACATTCGGTTTCTTTTATTTCGTGAATCGGAAAAGATTTGATGAAATCCCCTATGCTAAAGCTCCGCGTTTCAATCAACACACCCAGCGTCTTCTGAAGCCATTACGAAGCCACTGCGGGAAACTTCTAGCGGAAAACAGCTCCGAAAAACTGTGTTTTAAGATATCGTTTCAATTTTCCAAATCCCCGGAAGTTGGCAGCGTTTCCCGTAAAAGATTCATGCGTCATATTATAGTGTTCGCATATCTGAACATACATGAATTAATTGATTTATGCGCGTCCTAACAACGATAACGTTTATGAGTCAAGTAATATATTGTGGTGCTCATAAATTGACGTAGAAACACAATTTGAATTGTTTGGTCTTGAAATCGTGGTATATTGTGGCATTTGATAATTTGATTGTCTTCGGGAATTGAAGGGTCATCACGTTGTTATTTGAATGTTGAAAATGAGTTGATTTGCAGAATGGTAACAAAATCAACGTAGAGTAGTCGAAAATTCGAAGTGAAAAATATGTATATCTGGTAAATTTTTATTATGAATTCATACTACTCATGCAGTCTTCCCGAAAGAGTCAATAAACGACTTACGTTAATATTTTTTGCATTTTTTTTGTGGATTGCATAGCTTTCCAACAATCTGATCAAATTACTTGTAAAGGTAACTAGATATTTTGTATATTGTATTTGTGGTTGAAATGAAGTTATTAGGCTAGGACAAATTAAGTCATGATGAGTTTATTTATCGATTGATTCAATTCATTGGGAATAAATCTTTTTGTCTCAGTTTATAGTTGTTTTTTTTTTCAAGATTGTTTATCGAAACCTGATTCAAGTCTGCTAATTTTTATCAATTTCAAGGTCAATACCTTGTTACGTGCTCAAAAATTGTTATGAAATTTTGAAAGGGAAGTGCTATTTAGAATTCATGTCCGCTCATTCAAATAGTAGGTAACCCTGATATTCTAATACCTACAATATTACAGACGGTAGCGAACATATTATGTAGGTGAAATTATATGTTTCATCTGAATCTAAACGACTTATATTTTAGTTGAATTTTTCCACAATCAGAAAGATTGTGAATGAAGGGGATGACAAAGAATTTCCTTCTATTGGGAGATCCAAAAAAGAGGTGTCATTTGAGAATTTTATTTCAAGGTCAACGAATGCGAAAAATTACTACAGGATACACGATGAATGTCATCCTACAATAAGTTCCAGAAAATTAATTTTTCATTTGACATGTCCTATACATTGTAAATGTCTTAAGGGATTAATAAATATATAATTATCATTATATCAAATGATTAAAAATAAACAGCTATGATACGAGCCAGTTTTTCTATTAATTGTTGATTTATGTGTAATTTTTGTTTATAGGTGAAGTTCCTCTTGCCTTGAAACTGCCTTTAATTCTTTTGACTTCTATTGATGCAAGATGATTTTTGTTGAAGAATTCAACATTCTTGTAATTATCCGTCATTTCCTTCGAGAGGAACCCATTCCCTACCACTGCATCGTAGGCAATTCATCATCGGGTTGATTTTTTTGAAATCTACAACTGATGTAACGTATTCAACTTTTAGCCAAAGAAGAAAAGCAATAAACCAACATTAACTCTCCGCAAGCCAAAAAATGTTTTGACAAGCGTCATAACCCCACATTTTCGTACTATACAGAGTGGAATGTGTCAAATTTCCATGGCCAACCGAATGCTAAAATAAAAGTAAATGGTGTATAGTATGAACTGCATCCCATATTAATTGTATGCATGAGTCTGTACGTACTTTGAGCACGAGTGGACTAACTGATTCCTTTTCGAGCAAAACTTATTTATATGTAACCTGGTGCTTGCGTAAATATTGAGGGTTGGACCCAGAAAAGGCTCATTGACAGTACATTCAACATGCTAGAAGCACCTAAGCAACAAAGGTCTGTTGAAACAATTATTTCTCGAAGGTTTTGTTGGAGAGAAGAACGTCCCTCCATATGCCGAGTTATTTTTTTATTGCCTACGTGTAGGTACAATATTCATCCATATAGGATGGATATCTAGTTAGCCTAGACCAGTTCCATGCTTAAAAAAATATTGCGTTACCATAACAACGAACACTAACTCATTAGAAGTGTCAGTGTGAAGTTTGAGGTCAAAAAAATAAACCAGAGTTACGCAATAAATAAAAAGAAAGAAGATGTCCACCGAATTTGTGTAAATCGAAAAATTGGAGTATCGAGCCATCATCAAGTACCTGTATTTAAAAGGGTTAAGAGGTAAGCAGATTTACGCAGATATTAATTAGTGATCAATGTCCTTTGTATGCGACCCTGAAAAATTGGACTGCAAGCTTCAAAAAAGGTAGATTTTTTACTGAAGATGATGAATGATCGGGAAGGCCAATTTCTGTGACAGTCCCCGAAAATATCGATGCAGTTCATGACATGATTTTAGCAGACCGTCGAATTGGTCTAAAACGGATATCTGAAGCACTGAATATTTCATGCGAACGCGTTCATCATATAGTTCACGTCAATTTGGACATGAGAAAAATTGCTGCAAAATTGATCCCCAAATGTTTAAATGTTGACCAAAAGCGTGCAAGGGTAGAAGCATCTCCTTCGATCTGTTCTCGATTTGAAAACGATGTAGACTTCTTAAACCAAATTGATACTATGGATGAGACTTGGGTACATTTCTAAGATCCTGAAACAAAGCAACAACCGATGGAATGGCGACACTCTGGTTCTCCAAGACCTAAGAAGTTTCCTGTCCAAAAATTTGCTGGAAAAATTCTTGCTCCAGTTTTTGGGATTGCCATGGGGTAATTATGATTGAGTTTTTGATAAGGGTAGAACAATAACCGGAGATTACTATTCGACATTATTGACCACTCTACGGGTTCAAATTAAAGAGAAAATACGCGGAAAGCTATCCAAAGGTGTTTTGTTTTTGCAGGACAACGCCCCTGCACACAAATCTCATGTTGCCATGCAAAAAATTCGTGATTTAGGGTTTGAATTACTAAAACACCCCCCTTATTCACCAGATTTGGCTCCATCCGACTATCATCTCTTTCCTCAACCGATCAAAAGTTTAAAAGGTCGTAAATTTTCTTCCAACGAGGAGGTAATAAAAGCTGTGGAGGTCTAGTTTGTAGAGAAAGAAGAAAAAATTTTTTTGAACGGTCTAGGGACGTTGCATAGTGAAATAGTTTAATTTCATTGAAAGATGGTGTTCGCTGATATGAAGCGAAGAAGCTACGTCACGTCTTACAAATGTCTTACTATGTAAATCTACTAATCCAGATCGAAAAATCACATTGGGTAGACGAGATTACGTTGCCATTTCCAACCAGTTTTCCATCTCATGGATCAGTCTCCTTCAATTCATGTTTGAAATAAAGTCTATCTAGTGTTTATTACACTGTAGAAACAGCTAAACACTTTTTCGTTATTCTCGAAACAAATTCAACACCTATTCCCCATAAAATTCCGATCATGACACTCCTCGACAGAGCATCTATAATCGATTACGTAAATCTGCGATTCGATGAAATCCTCCATATTGAAGTTTCTCTTTTCAATCAACGCAATCCACGAGGCCATTATCCAGGACGGCTAGAAAACTTCGAGAGGAGAAAATGGCCGTGGAACTTTATTCCGACATAATGAATTCGATTAATCTTGCTATATTATAAATTCGAGAGGCCATTCCGAAAGTTGAAATACTTTTCTGTGCCTTATAGATGGAGGTGAACTTCGATATATTATTTTCATTATCAGTGGATTATCATTCCGCTGAAATTTTCCGTTTGAATAGTTTTGTTCGCTTGAAGGGTAGTTTTCTGACCTCCAACCTTGCATGAGTAATGAAAAGCCTTTTCAAGATGAAATATAGATGCACCATTTTAGACTGTTCACATTGAGAGGTTTCTGATATTGAAGAACGAAGTATTTCTTGTTTTTAAGAATTCATTGGATAGGCACAGCGGAAAAGTGCTTTTCAGCTGGCTGTAAAACGTCCTACCTTCATTCAAATTCAATGTTTACTTATATTCTCAAGACTGGTGATGTGTACTCTCTAATTGACTAAATGTTCTCGATTTATTAAATCAGTTTTACAATTGCTCATTACCGAAAATTGTATGTGGATGACGAAACATCCTTATTTATTTGAGTGGACATAAACAAATCACTACATATTATAAAACAAAGTCCCTTTCCGTCTGTCTGTCTTTATGTATACCTACTTAGATCTTCTGAACTACGCAACGGAAGGAGTCCATTTCTGCTGTCATGTTATTATGGACGATTCTGAGAAAACTATAATAGGAAATAGGAAAACATAACCAAGTAGAATTTTGTTGAGCTCAGGAAATTCTATGAAAAAGTCCGCGATGCCATATATCCAACTCTCAAGGATAATCCACAATGATCAGTTTTAACATTGCAAATTTGATTGGAAAATATGCTCCACTTGAAGAGGTTTTTTGAGCGTCTCAAAATGAATCAATAAAGAAAAATATGTGACCCTCATCTTCGGCATTTATTTTTGACGAAAAATGCTCTCTGCAGCATATTCCTTCAACGAATAGTTCGCGAGATATTGCAGGTTGAATAGTTACATATTTTGGCAAGAAATTCTTGGAAAACTTGGAGCCCACATCAAGTCAACATCAAGTCGATAGCTTGGATAGTAACAAAGTTACATCCCCAGTGTCATCCGGTATATTATTGACCTCCAATAATAATAATATTAACGAGAGGCAAAATCGAAGTGGGTAGATTCAAACTCAAGGAATGTGAGAAATCGAAGCATTTAAGAGGGATTTACGTACAAGCATCTATGGATCAAACAGGCTAGAAGGAATCAGAGCCAGATGAAAGAATAATTAACGGAGGAGTTCACTCGAAGATTGAGGAGGATAAGGAAAACTGTTCTACAGCAAGAATCTGATTAAAGCGATTAATATACCTACGCTTGCTCAGCAATGAGCTACTCATTACATTACATTACCCTGAAAGGGCTGCCATGATATTTTGGGGTCGAGGAATTGTTGATTTGTCCAACCGTAGATCTCAGGAAATCGAAGGACTTCGAAAATGTTTCCTGACAAAGGCTGCTTCATCAGAACTTCGTCGAGTAGTTTGTGATGCTGATAATTCTACTCCGTTAAAGTTGCAACAGAATCACTTTGAAATCTTCGAACACTCTGAAGAACGCAGAACGTGATTGCAAATCTTTTCCTAGGAGACACCAGAAAGAGGTCAACCATGATTACGTTGACATACATATATGTATCCAACTACTAGTTGACTTCAAGTGATTTCAATAAGGAACTATATGAGATATATATCGCCAAGAATAGGCGGACGAAAGCTGCCGTTACTCCTTCACAAACTTAGTCAATTCAATCTAAATAAAGTTAGGTGCGTAGGTAACGTCAATGTCAGCTCATGTGCTGATCTCGCTTGGCTGTTTTGCGAAGATGGACCTTATCGACTTGAGGGAACGGAACGAAGCGATCTCAAATTATCAAAATTCACATTTCATCTAGATATTTTGGGTTACGGATCGTGCTACGGGATATGGAGAATGATTTTCTTACTATAAGTAGGCGTTACCAGGTTGGGTTCGTATAGAAAAGAAGGCTTCTCCCGAAACGACAACAGGCCTTAGGTGTAGCAGGATGTGTTTACATTCGCGTTGCAAAAATCTCGAATTTCTGAAGCCTTTCTTTCTTAATTCCGATCTGCTTCCCGAGTCGAGAATAGTGTAGTTGCTTATGCTCCGTTTGGCATTTTTCGCGGACATAGACATGCGGCGGTTTCTTAGAACATAGATACATGGAATGGAAAATAAACATTCCTAAGACTGGAGTGAGATAGTTGCTTAGTGTCGCCAATCACAATTGAGACTGTCGACTCGGACATCATTGTCACATCAATTTTCAGTACGAATAGACAGGAAGTAAGTAAGTAAATATAACGCCAATGCCTAGTGTCGAGCTAGACAGATAAACATCGAATGTGTTTACTACAAACAATTCATTCGTAGCACTGAATGTCCGTTTCATATATATATGTTCTAAGGGCGGTTTTGGAAGAAATAGAGATTTCCCAAACCTCTGAATCAGCTGACTGTTTCCTCCTGCCTCCCCCCTGTACTTGTGGTACTGTTTGTTCCTTCATTAATATTCTGTTGGAAATAAATCAATAATAAATAATTAAGTTTAGTCGGTGCTTTATTGAAAACCAGATAGTGGGTAGTTGGTTGAATAACCAACTGTTAGTTTTTGTTCAACTAAGAAAAACAAGAGGTCCTTTCGTTTGCATAAAAACGAAACGTTGTAGATAAACTATACCTCCTCTACACTGGCGTAAATTCAATGAGCAAACGAATACTAAAATCGAGTGTAGAAAAGTGCTACACTTTTTATGCAAATGAAAGGACCTTTTGTGTGAAATATATAATAGAGAGTCGAAGTGCAGCCATAAACATATACGTTAACGTTATAATTGACATCTACGCCAGTTCATTCGTCAGTTTTTAACGTTAAGAGGAGTTTATATCACGGGACTTTCTCGCCATCCGTATAAGGCCTAAAGGGGGAAAGACTACCAGAATGTGGGGTGTTGCCAGAACACTTGAACGATAAGTAGAAGTTACGAATTTTACATTAGTTTCGACTTTCGTCGAAAAGATGGCAGCTTTTAACCAACGTCTTCTTTCAGTTTCACCAGGATACGAATTGTAGCCAATGGCGAGACTTTTATAGAAATTTTTTCATGTGGACATTTATAGAAGAGATAATTTCACCTTGGAAAGTCAATGAAATAAATGAATATTTGTTCTTCAATGAAAAAATTTGTTGATTTTTTTTCCGTTTGACGAATAAAAAAACTGCTTATTTTTCGAGATGACGAACTGATTGAATTGAATTTTAATGGAAACCTCATGTAAATTAGTGGTTTCTGACGTAAGATATTCATTTTTTCTTTTTGAACTGGCCACTGAAACGGTGTAGACCCCGTTAGCGTCAGCTTTACGGCCTACGTAAACAAGCAGTAGAGAGTTGAAGTGTGCACAATACTTTAGCCTGAACGTAAACGTTAACGTGAGAAATAACGTCAGATATAACGTTTACGTGTTGTGATGAAATTTGAGTTGAAGTGCTGCCATCATGAAACGTCAGACGTTAAACATAACCTATCAATTTGATTTTGCTTTCGTTTCGCGTGAACTCTCTTTTTTTATCTAATATTGAGCTTCGACAGCTGGAATAACATTTGGAATATTGATGTTCTAATGATTTATACGCCTAATAAAGAGAATTTTCAGCTTGGAAGTATTTTATTATCAATGAAATGTTCAAGTGTTAGAGACATGAGAATTGCAGTGTAGATTCAGCCATTTCCTTATGTACTGAATATCTGATAACAAATTAATTTAACTTAATCCTTTTGATAACTTTCAAATCACTGCTGATTTCCTATAATTTTCGTTCATTATGAGAAAATACACAGGAAATGTAAACAATGACAGTTTGAGGTTATCGAGAATTGCATTTAACAATCAAAATTCGGCCATTTGCAAGTCATCGGTGCTACTCGTTTAACGTTCGGTTAACGTACGTCGATGTTTAAGGTATACGTGGGAGACCGCTAGTTTACGTAGGCCGAAAAGCTGACGCTAACGTTAACGTTAAAAACGGACGAATGAGCATGCGTAGATGTCAATTATAACGTTAACGTTTACGTTCATGGCTGCACTTCAACTCTCTAGTCTCCCAAACATCGACGTACGTTAACTGAACGTAAAAAAGCAGCACCGATGGCTTGCGAATGGCCGAATTTTGACTGTTGAATGCAATTCTGGATAACCTCAAACGGTCATTGTTTACAATTCCCGTGTATTTTCTCATAATGAAAGTTATAGGAAATCAGCAGTGATTTTCACTTATCAAATTATGTTATAAAACTTCGATATCAGATTACATTCAGTACATGAGGAAATGGCTGAAACTCCACTGCGATTCTCACGTCTCTAACATTTCATGATAATAAAATACGCCCAAGTTGAACATTTTCTGCATTATGCTTATTATATCAATATTCTCTTCATTATGCATATATTTCAATATTTCAAATTTTATTCTAGCTGTCGAGGCTCAATATTAGATAAAAGAGAGTTCAAGCGAAACAAAATCAAAATCCAAATTGGTAGGTTAACTCAAATTTCATTACAAAACGTAAACGTTATATCTGACGTTATTTCTCACGTTAACGTTTACGTTCAGGCTGCGCGCACTTCAACTTTCTATTATATATAACTGCATTCATTGAATGAAGAATTATTTTTTCGAAGACTGCATCAAACTCATAGACATAGATACAGGGACTCAGCAATGCCAGCATGAAATTGGCTAATTTATGTGTAGAAAGAGAGGAATGATCGTCGGGCCATTACCTGTCTCTTTTCTGTTCACATAGAGGTGAGTGCAGACCAATCAAAATTCTAGAAAAAGGCAACTGCATGCCCGATGTTCAGTTTCTCTCTGTCACTTTTTTTGACCGTGTTTCATGCATATATAGAAAGGGAAAGCAAAGTCCATGTCTCTATGTCTATGATCACAATACAAATTCGATTACGAAACAAAAATTCTGATATATCTTAGCACAGAGAAATTGAAATATGGATTGTCTGTGGTCAGAAAACTGACCATGCAACGACACATCCGTCTGACGTGCAGCCCCTGGCAAGATCCAATCACAATTAACAAGACGTTCTCATCGAGTACATGAATAATAATGACCATCTCACCGAGGGCGCGAACTTTACGGAATGGTAGCCATAAATATTCATGAGTTTGTGCATATTCTTGACGAACACCTGAGGTGGATGTTTTGGCTTTTGACAAGCGACAAGTAGTATCATTAATTATTCCCCTCGGATGAAAAGTGCAGCGGAATGTTAACTCCTTGAAAACTGCGGTTTTTCTAACAAGTATATATATATATATATCGAGTTTTGTCTTCATTTGCATTGTAGAATCAGAGAAGGAGCGATTACGGAATCATTGTTTTCTTATAACAACTATGAGAGGATCTCACTGCTGTGCTTTGTTCAAAGGCGAAAAACGACGTTTATTCTCATTCCATTTCGAATTTGTTCACAAGCAGTAAACAGATTTGAAATCTCTTCAATCAGTATCTATGAACGTCAATTATGTTCATTACTACGTAGCATAAAAATACCAAAAATTCAAAGAACCCAACTCTTGAAACTAAGTTGGTATCCTTCATATTTTCTCGTATAATGCGCCGTTTTTGAGTAATTTGATGTTCAAAAATAAAATATTCAGGGTGTTCTCAAAGGTGAGGCTCTATTTCAAGGATCATAGAACTCCCCACAATAAGTCATGGTACCAAAAATCGTTCATATAAAATAATTCACCAGGGCTGAGTATTTCGAAACCAAAGTTACTCGAAAATCTGAGGCATTCCCGCTCCGGATCTGCATGCCTACTCAAGGTATGGTTTCGGTAGTGCTTCGGATGCAATGCTACAGTGCTACAGAATGTGACTGCAGCTCGGTAATTGCATATGGGTAGTCACATTCTGTAGCCACTGCATGCATCCGACGCACTACTGATACCATATCTTTATGCGTAGGCTTGTGCCGGCGAAAGGTCAGTATACTGGAAACCGTCAGAGTCAGTGTATGATTTTTGTGAATTTTCGGAAGTAGTTGAAAAATGCCCCACGTTTACTAAAACAATGAACTTGTTCACATGATTTTAATATATGGTGAATCCAAACAGAGTGCCAGTGCGGCGTGCAGGTTTTAGAGAAGACGATTTCAGTTAAGAAATCACCCAACTCCTCGGATGTTCATAAACTTGGTGCAGAGATGTAGGGATATTGGACGTTTGCACGAATCCCGGGAAGCAGATGTTGGCAGGCCTGTAACATCGCAAATGCCAGAAATCGAGGAGCAGATTCTGGACATAGTTGAGAAACAACCGACAACAAGTACTGGATCCATTGCCAGGGTCGTCAGAGTGAGCCACAGTAGCCACTTTCACAAAAAATGGAGTATACCCATGTATGGTCTAAGGAAATCCTAACGCTATCAGATGAACAGATTTTCAGCAAAGGTTTTCTTGAATGTCTGGATCGGACTCCTGTGTGGAATGATTATTGGACCATTTTTTCTACCACCACGAATGACAGGTGAAGAATTCCTCCATTTTCTCCAGAACAATTTGCCAGGATTACTAGAAGACGTTCCTCTCAATATTCGGCAGAGAATGTGCTTGTTACTGGATGGAGCACCACCCCACTTTCGAAGAAATGTTCGAAATCATTTAAATAATGTGTCCCCGAATAGGTGGATAGGACCTGGCGGATCCATTCCTTGGCCTGCACGCTCCCCGGATCTCAACCCCTGTGATTTCTTTTTGGGGTCATTTGAAAACATTAGTGTACAGTGGCGGTGAGGTGGATAGTGCGGGCGATCTAAGACAACGCATTGAAAATGCTTGTGAAATTATTCGTGGGCAAACTGATGTGATAGTTGCTGCATGTATCCATTCGTTATTACGCCGGGCAAGATTTTGTGCCTATCAAACAAATGGTGATCACTCCGAACAATTTCTGTGGAGAATTCGGAGCAAGTTCATCGGTGAGTTGATGAACTGCCTTATTTTTTTTCTTATACGACCTTTCCATTGAGGTATTTTTCCTATGCTTAGTTTAAATTTTCATGATTATACCTTTCAAAAAAAAATCACCTAATAAATTTTGAAAAAGAATATACAAATTTGCTATAAATTCTTGTGCCGAGAAGAGATCGCAAAGGAAGCCGATCACTTTATTGATTTTGTGAAAACATTCTGACTGAATCCATATGGCATCGTGATTCATCACTGGCGATTTATCCTAACAGACAGATACTACGATCCAGCGTCGTATTAAAATATTGATTCCCAAAGCTTTTGAATCTTTTTTTGTATTGAATACCTATTTAATATGAGCAACTGCCGGCGAAATGATCTCATTTAATGAGTTCTACCATATGTCAAAAAAACCTCACCTTAAAAAACACCCTGTATATGTGATATTCAGAAAATTGGGTACTTTGGCTGAATGAAACTCTGTTTAAAAGATCCGTAAATGTGCAATATCACAGATTCAGCTTGTTATTCTGAAGAGAATTTTGTTTTTCCAGAATTGGCATAGCTCATTATGAAAACTCAAAATGACTATATCTTTTTATTAGGGCTGTTTCAGAAAAAATGGTTAAATGACCTCAAGAATCTACTGTCAAAATATTTGTACGAGTCAAAGACTCACTGTGTATATTTGCTCATCTCCAAAGTTGAATTGGTATATCCAACCAATGCTCAGAAAAACTTCTATATCTATATCCTTTCGTCTAATCCGAAGCCGAAGAAATGGTAAAAGAAAAAAAAGTGTTTTTTCATCTCATACATCTACTCTTAAAATATATGTACAGGGTGGGCAAAATTGGTGATACCTGAATTACAACTTTTTCAACCCAACGAGATAGAGGAAAATGCATGGCACATTACGGTCGTCTTTTTTCGAGATATTAATAATGCAACTGCATTCCTCTATTTTCTTTTGTGTTCGAGTTATAGGCCAAAATTTAATTTCAACTTTGGTCATTATCTCCGTTTTTTTTTGAGCTAGGGGGTTGAAATGAAAACATTACACAGACACTTTTTTGATAGCAATCCAGTGTCGTACTATGATTTTTTCTAACAGGTTTATTTGCTGAGCTATAACATAAAGTTGGTTTTTTCTTATGAAAATAGTAGTTTAAAATGACTTAGAAAGACTGAGTGCGATATATGATATATTTCTGAAACGGTAAAAAAATTTCGATTCTTTCTAAGACATTTTAAACTACTATTTTCATAAGAAAAAACCAACTTTATGTTATAGCTCAGCAAATGAACCTATAGGAAAAAATCATAGTATGCCACTGGATTGCTATCAAAAAAGTGTCTGCATAATGTCCTCATTTCAACATCCTAGCACAAACAGAAATGGAGATAATGACCAAAGTTGAAATAGCCCAAATTTAAATTTTGGCTTATAACTCAAAAACAAAAGAAGAAAGAGGAATGAAGTTGATGTCATTATTAGTTTCTCAAAAAAATACGACATGAATGGTACCTACATTCATTTTCCTCTATCTCGTTGGGTTAAAAAGTTGTAGTTCAGGTATCAGCAATTTTGCCCACATTGTCCAAGTCAAAAGAAGTTGAAGACTAAATTGTTGTGATGAATTTATTAATACTGTTTTCTATGTCACTTGATATATGATAGGTAATAGTGCAAAATCTCACCCTAGTCAACCTTCACTCTTTCGTCAATCCGAAATCCACACTTCATCTGAGTAGGAATAAGAAAGTGAAAAAGCATCGAACTCCCAGCAAATTTAACTTTTATCGAAATAATATAGAACAAATTAGATTAGCTAAACAAATTAAATCGTGGCACAGAAGAAAATTCAATATTCTACACTCTACACTCTACAGGAATCAGCTTTGCCGCAGAAATATAAAAATAACGATACCATGCACTGCAAAAAAAAGAGCAAAGCTGCTAGTTCCCATTCCTCCGACATTTCATGCATTTTCTAACAATACATAAAAGTATAATTCCTCCTTAATGAGGCGACTTTGATAGCCGAAACGTCATTTTGGATTTGTAAGAGCAGTCGGTGGTGAAAATAATTAACGTCGAAACTGCCTTGTCATAGTGATACTAATTAAGCCGAAAGATTCGTCCAACTCAACAGTAATATTGGTAAGAAGGATTGTCATTTGGAATAACAAGATGGGCTAATGCAGCTACCGATAATTAAAGTTGATCAATAAAAAGGAGAAATCGTTGATCATAAAAGCACCTCGAGTTTTGTTGAATACATAACCTTCTCGTGATGATGGACGCAACAAGGATGGAATTGCGTCTTCCGAGAAGCGGTAGCAAATTCATTTCATTCGATGCATCCAATATTCATTTCATAGTCGTAAGCAGAAGAACTCGATGTTATTCGAAATGATCCTTCGAAAATTTGTTTTGTCGTTGAAATGAAGTAATTTTGGCAAGGTGCTTTCTTTGGTCTTGAATGGATTTAGTGTTGAAATCAAAGGTTTTTAACAAAACCACACTTCATCGCCTAAAAAATTCTGTTAGTCTTGATTTAGTTATCTCAAAGATACGATAGACAGACTTCATAGACACTTATTAAAAACATTGTATTTATAATTAAAGTGCAAAGGACTTGGGCCTGGTACCTTCGCTAAAATAATTCATGGTAGCTTCTACTTCAATTTGTTATACGTCTGGCAGTCTTCTGAAAACTACCTATTAAAAAAAAAATTCCAATCATACTCGCACATAAAAAAATTTCATTCTAGAATATTGGCTATAATGAACGAAATAAGGGAAGATACTTAACATCCAATTACATAAAAATCAACTAGAGTCCAGAAATAGTAGATGCTGACCATGGTTTTGGTTCCATTTGATCTCTACACAACTCCCATCACGACTAAAATGGAACGAATTTATGGCTCCTCCTTTGACCTTGATTTTGAATATTCTCCAGTCGAATCAAATGATCAATATTTCGACAATTCGAAATATGACACATGCCCATGTTGTATTGGACATATGGAATAAATTGAAGTGAGTCTACCAAAAAAGCAATCATTTGGCATTTCTTCAAATTGATAGAGAATTGGAGATTGAATTAGAGCTCTCAGATTCAAACTTCCAATAAGAAGTCACAGAACAGATAGAATCTCCAGAAGCCGAATACTCAATGGTGAGAGAGAGAACCAATACAGACTCAAAACACCTACATTACTACAAATATGTGAGGAACATTCACAAAAAGCTTACAAGCAAATACGAACGCAGGATCAACTTATTCCTCAAGCTTTGTAGAAGAACTTCATTCATTCATTGCTGTATCCCGTTACCTGGAATAAATCTACAAAATGATATAAAAAAAACAGACTTATAATTTCTTAGGGCTAATTGCGACTGTGTGCTCTCCTGTGACTGAAGAGACCCAACCGTGACCTACAGATCCTTCCACACTCCGGGCATGGATAGTCACCAACCAGATCTGGCAGCCGCTGTATTCTTCTCGAGTCTCCATTATACCTTTGCACCATAGACCTCCACTGTGACCTGTCTAACGCTAATTGTTCCCAGTTATGATTGGCATTGACTAATTTTAGGGATTGATGCAGTGTATCCTTAAACCGCTCATACTGGCCTCCTGGTTTCCGGGCTCCCTCTGTCAATTCGCCGTACAGAGCTATTTTGGGAAGTCTTGTGTCTTGCATCCTCAGAATGTGTCGGGCCCTCGTCACTTGAGTCTCAATTGTTGTACAACTCGCGTATTGCAAGACTTCTGCATTCGAAACTTTGTGGAACCATCTGATGTGTATTATCTGTCTTATATGACGTTGTTACATTTGTTCAAGCTGTTTAATATGTCGCGTGTAGGGCGTCCAGCTTTCGCTTCCGTAAAGAAGCGTTGGGAGGACGACTGCTTTGTAGACAGATGTCTTGGTCTTCAGAGTTCAGATTGAGGTCGTGATTTTGAAACATTCTGACCTTTAGCTTCCAGAATGCCCGTGATGCCGAATTGATACTGTTGTGTATTTCCGTGTCTAGGTTAGCCCTAGTATTTATGAAGCTTCCCAAGTATTTGAACTGCTCGACCTGTTCTAGAGTTTCATTCTCCTGGCTGATATGTGTTTGAAGGCTTTCTGGCGGACTTACCAGGATTTTGGTTTTATCGATATTTAGTATAAGGCCTAAAGCTTCGTATATATAGAAAAGCTATCACATTACAAACGAACAACAAAACTAGAAAAAATAAAATAAAATGGAAACCTTGATGGAACTCAAGATAATATGTAGGTACAAATAGATCAAATAAAGATGGTTATCGATTCATCAAGCATGACACTCATCAGATACTAAGCCTCACTCTTCAATGAAGAATTGAGATTCTTCCTATCACTTAAACAATAACCAAAATCGAGACGATGTTAATTGCAGATGAAACTGTTTCATTAAATTACTTACAGCAGAAAAAATGCAACTGCCGTCGTAGATGTGGCACAAACGGTAATATAACGAAAATATTGACGAAGTGTGAAATGCAAGCAATCAACAAAAATCAAGTGGATAGAAGATAGAAGGTTAAGAAAGGTCTGCATTTTTTCATGATGTTTATTTATGACTACAAGAAAACTCGATTACAAAAATTATAATGATCATAATGCCATAAAATTAATATTATCTCTAATACTGGACATTTATAGCCTGAATTAGATTGTTAGCTAATTTGATCACTAGTTAACAACAGTAATAAAGTATAGGCTATCGACCTTTAATTGGCCGTTTTCTTTCATTATCATTACTGTCAATGAGTGGCTTCACTTTAAGTTCCCTCCATATGAAATACGCATTCATTGAAATTTTTTTCGTGTACCACTGTTGAACAGTTGTTCACAAATTTTCGGAGTCATGAGCAAAACTGTTCAGAGGTTCGTCGGATTTTTGTGGGAAAAAAAATATGATTCAGATATAGAACGGCACACGGTCTGTCATCCTAGGTAGTACATTGTGACCTGGGCAATAATATTGCATTTTTTTTAATAACAGGAAAAAATTGGAATCGCTCTTTAGTTCGAGTTTGGGACCAAACACAATCAATCGTCCTTGGTCCACAGCTGTTTCGTTTGACTTATTGATCACATGCAGGTTCGATCAAACTTATTAACCAAATGAGAGTGATACTATTCTTCTTCTTCTACGGGCTGAACTGATGCCTTTTGGCCCATTGTTGAAGACAGAGGAATAATGATATCTCAAAGATTAATCGCAAGAATTAAACAATTGAACTATAATAATGAACTCTTCTTGATTACGTTTTTTGCCTCCTTAAGTCTTATTTTTTTTTTCTTTTTTGGCTTCTTAGCCTTTCCCTGTGCCATCTCAGGACCTGTTATTTTCTGTGACTCTTCTAATGCCCTCCTGGTCCCAAATCCCAACCTCCCACAAGGGAGCCTTATCGCCCACGTCCAAGGAAAATATTACCCTATACAGAGATTGGACGCATTAGTATCCTGTGCTAGTCGAAATACTGATAGAGCATTCCGATAAAGTAGAGATCACCAAATTTTGAGGCGTAAGTTGGAAAACAGATATGGCTTCAGTACGCAGTTTTCGTGTCTCATCAGGTCCTATCTGTTGCATCGCAGGTAGTATGTTTTTGTTGAGAGTTTTCATACGTCTGATTATTTGTCTGAGTTTGGTGTACCCCATGGCTCTAATCTTGGCCCACTTCTATTGCTGCTGTACGTCGATGATTTAATGTTGGTGTGATGAAACTGCTGTTTTTGGATGATTTCAAGCTCTTTCTAAGAGTGACTCGTGGACAAGAACGTTTCGGTGCGGTAGTAGAATTGTTGAAACTGTGTGAAGTTTAATTTTTCTAAGTGTAATGTCATTTTTTTACAAGAAAGGTGGAACGCCTTATGATTGATTATTCTTGGGAAATGTCAAGCTGTTAAGATTGAACGTTGCTAGGGAATTGGGAGGTCTTGGTGAGATGTCACTTATTCCTCCCATAAATGATTTGTTCGCAACGCAAGGCATTTTCATAATTTCGAAACATTTATTCTCATTTTCAACACCCTATTAAGAACTAAACACGAGTAAGCCCCATTTGGCAGCCTATTTATTTCTATCATAGACAGCGTTTGGAATCAGTTCATCTCATATAGAGATGAAGATGTATATCCAACGAGAGGTACTGACCATGCTCTTGGCTAAGTTCGGTTCTGGCTTATCGACGAAATTTGAGGGCATTAATTTTTCTATACATGCTTGTTCACGGTAGTGTTTAATGTCCTGCTCTTGTCAAGTTTTGGGCAAAAGATCTTGGAGATGTTGCAGTATTTCTGTATGTGGTCTGTGGACATCACGGGCATTTGCTGGCTGCTGGATAACCAAAATCTTCGCTGATACTTGAGTGAAGGTAAAGGTATCCATACTCTTACTCGTAGCATCAGGCAAACATTCATATCTGGACCATTGCCCACTGCAATTTTTGACGCTTGTGTTCCCGAGTGAGTGGAATTCACTCCATGTCAGATTGACTACATGGAAACTTCTTCCCACTGTGCTAAGGGATATTGAAGTACTAGTCTCATCTCGCAGACGTTGATTTGCTGTCTTCGAAAGATTTAAAACGGTCTTCGTTATACCACATGGTCTACCATGTACCAAAGTACTTATCGGAGTGTAAATATGATACTACACTTTGAATGAATTGGCTACTTGCAATTGTGTTCGACCACGGCCTGCTCTGTTGGCATCGTCATCAGGTAAAACTTATCTTCGTAATTGGTCGCAAAGTGCTTGTGACCAATTTCGGATTATTAATATTATTGTGGATATTGAGCAACTGAACAGGTGAAAATGCTAATACTTACCCCAACGGGCTTTAGGAGAAACCTAGGCGAATCTCCACTCGTCTGGTAGCAGAAAGGGTGTTCCAGAGGGAAGGGAAACAAGGAACTAACCTTTTCTCCGTGCAAGCTTCGTGGTTATTACCTCGCTGATGAAGAAAACACAAGGCACTTCACTCAAAGTTGCTCAATATCACTCTGGTTCAATTATTAGATGATTTCACTAAAGATGACAAATGTGGCGATATTACAGAGGATTACTTCAGTTTTTCGAAAACTTTTGTAGCGCACAGTGACGATACTATCATTATTGTTGTGACTGACAGACGAAGAGTTTTGTTTCCCGACCGTAAATCGTCGCCAGCAACTGGGCCAAAAAACGCCTGACAAACCGGAGTCAGGCAACTTGGGTTCACCTGATAGGTTCACGATGTAACACTTGGCATAATGAAAATTCTATTTTTATTAGGGCAAGTGATTAACGACCTCCAAATTATAACAAAAATAGAGAAGGGTTGATAGGTTTCAGGGCCTTTGAAACGAAACGTCTGCAAATTATTGAATTGGTTTCTTTTCATTTTACCTGAAACCTATCAACAGTTCTCTCTTCTTATTCTATTTTTAATTGCGTATAACCGTTTGATCTTATTGCAAACGAAATATACAAAGAAAGAGAAGAAGGGAAAATTATTAAAAACAAGAATCAGATTGAAACTTGCTTTACGATGAATGTAATCGTTATCAGTTTATGTTTTAAAAAAAATATAAATATTGAGACGATGCGAAAAATATGCATGTCTGGAATACTTAATATATTTTGGAAATAGAAACAATTGTTTGAAGGGATTTGTAACTTTCTTTCAAATAATTATATTTCATAAAGTAGAAAACCGTGACCAAAGATTATAAAGTAGAAAGATAGGAAACGCTCTCATATCGCTAGTACTAAAAACCGACTACATTTTGGCCAGTGAAAACACGCGTGACAATGAGATGGCGCTAAAAACGCACTGTCAATACAGAAAAGTTTTTTAATAACAGTTTTCTGTTTTATAATTGAGGGGCGCGACATTCGAATTCTATTCCTTGTACTGAATTTTAATATTGACCTTGTTGAAACTAGAAAACAAACATCCTGAGCGACAAAACAAAAGGATGGTTTTTTTTTGTGACCAGGATGTTAGTTTTCATCTGAAAATTGTTTGGAATCGATTGGTATCAATGAAAAGCGCTATTGGATGTGATAAATTTTTATTTGCAATCTATAAAAAATTTACAAAAATTTGAAATTATGGACAACGAATAGAGCTTTGACTAGGATACAAGAGTACATGATTATCTGCTATAGGAACGTCAAAGGTGTTTTTTCTGTGAAAACGTTTTGAATTAATAAACTGAGTTGAATCTTTACAATTTATATCAGAAATTGATAATAATAATAATAATAATAATAATAATAATAATAATAATAATAATAATAATAATAATAATAATAATAATAATAATAATAATAATAATAATAATAATAATAATAATAATAATTTATTCATCCTTTCAGGTACCGCAGAGGTATATAGGAAATGTCAATACAAAAGTAAGCAATACAAAACTATTATTCTAATACATCAGAAAAGAATTCCTTCAAATCATAGTATCCCCTGGAAGATAACATTTTTTTGATCTCCCTCTTGAACATTCTCTCATTCATGGACTTAAACCTATTCGGCAGATGATTATATAATGCAATACCGGCATATATGGGGGATGACTCGTATTTGGCCGTCGAGTGCCTTGGCACACAAATCATATTTCGGTTCCTAGTTCCATAGCTATGGAAATCAGAGCATTTCGTGAGACAATTAATATTAGATCGCACATACAAAAGACAATTTAGGATGTAAATGCAGGGTAGTGTAAGTATTTGATAGTTCTTGAATATCAGTCTGCATGAATCTCTAGGTTTCAAGCCGATATGAACCAATATTCAATTTACCGTCATAGGATACACATTTCCGTTACTTACTTATTATTATTTACAACATTTTCGGAACCACAATTGGAAAAAACCTTACAGAGGTATACAAGTCCTGTATTCAAGCCCGTCAGTATAATTTCTTCATGCTTTTTTATGATTTCGTCATGATATGGTCTCTTTATGACACAATATACAAATTGATTGACGAATGAACAAAACACTCACAGAAGGTTTCATAAAATTTTGACTTTCCAAACGACAATTTGACAGTCACCCGATTCCCAAATCGAAATCCATAAAACTTTTGCATTTCTGAATATATTGAAGGCAATTGAGAATCTTTCAATGGAGGTATGAAAGTCATAATTTCCCCTAAATGAGCCCTTCATGTAAGGGATGCTTCCTGCATGCAACAATTTACGTGGATGAACAGTTCTCGAGAGACTTGCAGTAAAATGTTCATTGCACATGGTGTAGTCAGTAATGTTTGCAGGCCTTTACGCCACGAAAATTTTATCTACTTCGTAGCACTGAAAATAAAAATCAATGAATGACCGAGTCACATGTTACTAGTTAATACTTACATTCCCATTTTCCTTAGAAAAATTCGTTTTATTTGATCCACAGTTCTTCACCATACAATAATTTATTCTGAGGTTTTCGCCAAGAAATTAGACAAAAATTTCAATAATCAGCAGCTAGAACGGGCTCGAAAAACAAAAGGCGATACGCGGTCGTCTATGGATACGAGAATCAAAACATTCAAAACCTGTTTGATCAAAATGGCCATATGACTCTGACATCTCGCAAAATTTCATATGTCCTTCGAATTAAAATTTTAACCAGTCCTAGCGTCCTAAAAACACGCTTGACACAGAGATGGCGCTTCAATCGCTTTAGTCGCCTCGTTTCCCATCTTTATACTCTATAATCTTTGACCGTGACATTTTGGGAGAAGTTATTTTTTTTTTCCGTTTTTTATACCAAAAGTTTTCATTGAAAAAATTGGACTGAAAATTATTTTTCAATAAGGGTTCATCAAACTCCTTCCAAACGCGCGCTTTCAGGATCGGCGGTTAATGATACCGTTGGTATTGCCCATTTCTGGCCTTTTAAAAATAACAAGATGTCTGATTACCAATAGGGAGCACGTGATCCATTACCCATCGCGGCCAATACGATAAATACATACATATTCCGATTTCTTATTGAAAATAGTTGAATGTACATATATCGACGGAGCTGCTGTAGCGGGTAGAGCGGCATCTTTTTACGACTCTTGGCGGAATTTGCATTTGCTTGATTGGACGGATGATGGAAAATATCTCCGGGGAGTCATCCATCACTTACCTGGGCGACGGAGCGCGCACCCCCCTTCTCCCGCCGCTGGAACTCGGGTCCCATGTGCAGCGGCCGCGGCGGTGACATTTTTTTCCGAGGAATTGCGAACCGCTATTAGCGACCCGTTCATCCGATATGAAATATTGCCGCGTGAAATACGTGGACCTAAATTCTGAAAATGGCGGCGCGGTTTTGTTTTTTGATCGTTATGGATACGGCGGAGGACCATTTCGGTATCAAGGACGCTGTGGCGTATATTGCGGAAGAATTATGGTGCTGGAATTTCATTGACATCAGTTGAGGTTGGTAACGTTAGATGATGTGTTTTTAGCTGTATTCGGGTTCGGCTTTTGGACGGTCCGAGGATGGTTCTAGAACTGCGCAGAGGATTTTATACTAGGGCGCAACAGTTTTGCGCAGTCCTAGAACAATTCTCGGACCGTCCAAAAGCCGAACCCGAATACAGCTATCATTTGCCAAGAGAGGGTAGTAGTAGTAGTAGTAATAAACGGATTTAGAATGTTCGGAAAAATGCTCTATTTTCCAAAACCGCTGCGTCTCGCCGGCCGCGAAATTAACCAAGTCTAATAAACGGACCGTATCAACGTGGCACTTTTTTCCGATTTGGCCCTGATAAGAAGATACAGCTGTTTTAATGCTTTAATAACACAGCAGAGGTGAGCGTTGGAAAACAAGGGAGGAAAGAGGGTTAGCCACTCCAAAGTGCGTTATGCACCCCCTGAGTATCCACGCCAGCAGAGTGCTTTGATAGCAGTAGGAGTGGACGTTGGGAAGCAAGGAACGAGGTGAGTTCAGCCACTCCAAAGTGCGTTCTGCACCCCCTGAGTATCCACGCGAGCGGGGTGCTTTACTAGCAGTAAGAGTGGAGCTGGCGGGTAAGGGACGAGGGAAGTTCAGTCACTCCAAAGTGCGTTATGCACCCTCTGAGTATCCACGCCAGCGGAGTGCTTTGATAGCAGTAGGAGCGGACGTTGGGGAGCAAGGAACGAGGGAAGTTCAGCCACTCCAAAGTGCTTTCTGCACCCCCTGAGTATCCACGCCAGCAGGGTGCTTGACTAGCAGTAAGAGTGGAGCTTGGCGGTAAGGGACAAGGGAAGTTCAGTCACTCCAAAGTGCGTTATGCACCCCCTGAGTATCCACGCCAGCGGGGTGCTTTAATAGCTGTAGGAGTGGAGCTTAAACTGGGGTAAAGAAAGGGTGGAAAGGGAAGCTGAAATTCTAATAATATATAAAAAAAAAGACGGAGTGTCGTCTTATTCATGGTTTCGGTACGGCCACTTGCACTCGCAAATTTAAAAGTCAAGCCAAATAAAAAATTAGGCAAAAGAGAAAAAAAAACAAATTATATTCTGGATTCTAATGATAAACTAAACCAAAACTTGAACTTCTTCAATCGGCGGAAAAAGGCAAAAATATCACGTTCGCACTCGGGGCACTCAATCGTAAGTGAAGAGGGGACATCTGATTTTATACCCACAGGGGGGGGGTGCGAAAATCAGATGTGTCCCGGCTGTCGAAATTCGGTAAAATTTGCGTCGATGAAGACGTCTTAATTCCGACTTATCTCTGTGCTAGCGAACAAAAAACTCGGTTATCTTCCAATTCAGGATGTTTTATACGGTGCGACATCGTTTTTCATAAGTGAAAACGTAATAAAAACGGTGCGGAATGTGTACAATTCCGAACGATGTCGGAATCCTGAATTGGAAACTGAAAATATTTCTCTCAAAATTAATTAAAAAAAAAATACTTAAATTAAACTAAAAGATTATTCTAAAATCTTCATTCCACTTCAGGAACGGCATGGTCCAACTGAAGAAGAAATATCAGAGCTGTATTATAGTCATAAATTGAGTGTCATGAAAAATCTAAAAACCTTCATGTAAAAAAATCACAATTTTTTTTTGCCTAGATGCAGCCTACGGCTTTTGGAGAGCAATTTATAATTTTTTTCAGTTCTTATTCGTAATACTCATTATTCGCCTTTTGTCAGAAACATCTTTCAACAATTCGTGTCTTCTCTCCATTTCGGTAAAAGTTATTTTTTCCAGCACAGTATATAAAATAATAATTCGAAATTCTCTCGATGATTCAAATCAATTCCAAGTTTGATTTCAAAGGATACGAAAGTTACTCATGACTTAAATCATCTAGGTTCATATGAAGTATGTTGAACATTGAACGCTTCAAAAGTGCAAAAATGGGCAGTTTGAGTAGGCCAAGAAATGATTATGATAATGATGTTATGATTTAACAGAAACGAAATTTAATAATAGAACAGCTCGGTTCAATAAACAATTCTCAAAATTCTTTCATAAAGATTTTGTTTCTTCATTCTCTCAACACAACGCAGTCACGGCCCGAAACACGAATAGTCACACCACGATTTGCAGCGCGGGATTTAGGGGAATTCACTTTCAGCATGATGGTACAGGTCCTCACCTATTCAGACTAGTTACGCAAGTTCCGAACAGATGGATAGGAAATGGTGGACCTGTGGCATGGTACCCAAGGCCCCCGGATCTAACGCCTCTGGATTATTTTTTGTGGGGTTATCTGGAAGAGAAAGTATATGCCACTGAAATAACTTCACGGGAGCATTTGAGACAGAGGATAGAAGAAACCTGCGCAGAAGTCAAACAAAATCCCGATATGATAAGGACAATAAATAATCTGATTTTCAGAGCTAGAAAATGTGTCGAGATGGAAGAACTCATCTCTTATGATAGTACATTTTCATTGTTGTTTTAAAAAGGAAATAAATAGGTTGGTTTTTCGGAAGAATGAATTTTGATACTTATGTTTGTTATTAAGCAAATTCACTTACGGATTACATTTTCCAAGAGGGGTTTACATCATTTGTATCTAAATTCAATTTGTAACTTCTGAAGAATTTGCAGCTCGATTTTGCTTACTTTTAATCATTTTCTTAAGAACACTCAGTGGGTGCTGGCTGAGGGTTTAAAATACACAAGAGTTGAACAGAATTCTAAAAAATTCAAAATCTCGGCAAAAGACAATAAAAATTATCACCAAAGAAATAAAAATTCTTTAGAATAAATTATGTAGTTCTTCATGGCAATAAGGAAATTTCTGTAAGGCATGTGAAAAATGTAGATTTTGGCGCTTGAAAAAAAATCGTGATATTCTGAGGACTGCCCTGAAAATATTGATATTTCATGAGCAGTTTCAAAGAGCTTTCTGAAGTGAACAAACCCATGAAATTTAATAGAAATTGGTCCTCACAGTCCAGAGTTATGGCTATCGAAAATTTAGACCAATGTTCATGAATCTCCCCGTATCTCCTAAACTAATAGCCTTAGGATATAAAACAAGCAAATTTTCTGAAAGGCCTGGACGACCTACATTTCCCATTAGTCTATGGATAACGATTCATGAAACACCCCATACGCCTTGAATGTATACAAGAATGGAACAAGTTAATGAAACTAATAGTGAATTTTGTGCAGGTTTGAGAGTCAAACTGGGAAAAAGAGGCTTATTCAAGTTCTTATTATCGGTGTTTCAAAAAATCAGGAGCATAGGAATCTTTTATCCACTGTGCTTGAGCGTCCACACATAACAACATTGTGAAAAGTTGACAAAGATGAATAGTTGATCATGCGTTCCTCCACAAGAATGAATTGCACATTAAAAAAGCCCATATCTCGAAAAATGTGACTAAGCTTGGTTTTCTACACCCTTCAATTTGATATCTTATCTCAATCGATTTTACACTCTGAATCTAAATATTCCTGAGATTTATTTAGATCTCAGATTCGTACTGCTTTCGACAGTAAACAATGTGCGGATATACATGTTTAAACATTTTTCTGGACTAATGAGTTCCCGGTTATACGTATGAATCATCTGGAAGCATATCCTTCAGATTTAATTGTTAGCCACAAAAAGTAATTGTCAGTCGGAGTAAGCTTAATGACATTTTAAATACACAACAATAATTATATAACCTGACACTGCACCCAGATTGTGGATGTCGCTGTTGTAATTAGCGACATTATATGGAGCAGTTTTCATTGTTCGGAATCGCTCTACCTCGAAACGTTTAATTCCAATGAATATCTCCCAGTTGAATTGAGTTTTTTAAAACTCTGACGTCCAACTGAAAATTCGATATATTGCTATGTACACGATATAAACATAACTCGAAAAGTTTGCTCAATTCGTATGAGGGCTCACTATAGTTGGGGAGCCGACGATCCTAATTCGGGATTTACTCGAGCGTCGTGTAGACCTAGTGGATTTTGAAGATCAGATGGTAGAAAGAAAAAAAAGTTCCTTTTATGTATGCACCTTCAGCTGTGGGGAAAGCGTCTGCAGGTTTTCAAAGTGAAAAAAAAATCTTCAGTTGTACATACTCGAGCGTGTCAAATTAAGATACTGTATATGCCCTACGTGTCTCTGATAATAAATTCATGCTTATGACAGATTGCGCGGTGGGACTGGCCGTATGGAAGAGTTCAAAATGGTAAAAAAAAATTTTTCAGCGTGTCAGATTTTTTTAGGATATGTTAATTGGATCCAAAGGAAGCTACTTTTCAAGGGACTGACGATTTGGTCGTGACGCAAGGTCAACGGTCCTTTGAAAATGTAAAAAAAATCGTTACTTGTACATACTCGAGCGTGTCAGATTTTCATATAGATGGTTAATCTCGTTGTTGTGGACGTGTTGACCCATTAATCTGACACTAATCAGGGGTTTTCTTAATCTGACACTTTGAAGATGATAAAAATACATTTTTTTCGAATATTTCCCTGCCTGTACCTCTTATCGTTTTTGTATTTATTATGAAAGTTGTAAATAATAAAATTCGACACAACTTTTGACTGAAGTAATTTACATACTCCTAACCGTTCTCGAGTTAGAGAGCGATAAGGGCGAGGAGCTTAGCCACACGTGCGAAAGGGCCAGGTCAATGTTGAATCCCAGTTTAATCTACATTCATCCAATTGTCAAAATGACATTTCTTTGATGACAATTTCGAAATTAGTCACGGAAATTTTAGTGTTGTCTTTGACTGAACCTTAGAATGTACTATTTTCCAATTTAGCATGTATCGCTAAACACCTCGCATTAATCGCCATATATATAATATATTTATAATGAATGCGGAAAAGATTTGAAGCCCAGGGGAAGGCGATGACCAGTTGACAGTTTTTAATTTTTTTTTTACGGGTTCCAGAAAACACTGAATCATAAAACTATACAAATATGAAGCATTAAAAAGATGTAACTCACACAATTTTTTTAGATTTCTTAACTTATTATTAGGAGTTGAAAATAACAAGATATATTTTAGCGGGAGGTAATCATTCTATGGAACACTTATACGATGAAATGGAATGAACAGTGATCAGAACTGCTTGTAAGTTTTCATTTATTCCAAAAAAAGTATCGACTGTATCGAAATTTTGCAAGAGACTTTTTTTCCCCAGAATTGAATGGGAAACCATAAGAGAATTTTATTTTTTCGAAAATCTATCCCACGAAAACAATGTTTGAAGGAAAATCATAAAGGGGTGTTATTTTCAGCTACTAATAATAATGTTATGAGAGTAACATTTACTTAGTGCTTCATATTATGTGAAGTTTTATGACTCAGTGTTTTTTAGAACCCATAAAATAAATTAAAGTTTTGTTTATTCTAGTATTATTCCTGATATATCCACTTGATTGACCAATAATTTTTAAAATTTTGTGTATCTCCACTGAATTTATAAACTGCTTCAATTTTTGAATTTTGTGAATTCATTTCAAATTGACATATATTATTATTATAAAAAATTTCACATCTCTTCAAGCTGAACTTAACTGAAAATAATTCAGAGTTGTTATATGTACAATTAATTAAATCTTTTTTGAACTACCTACGTAAAAATACCTCAAATAAGAAATGTAGAAAATTTTGGATACCTACAATCTGTTTGTTCTGATGAGAAAAATAGGCGAATTTTCAATGTTTTCACCTACTTCAGGAATAACCTGTAGTGCGATTTTGATACTTTAAAAAGATGACTTCCATTGAAAAATGGCGGTGTGCTAAATTTCAGAACTTCAGAAACGTTTTACAGACGAATTATTATCATATCACTCTATGTATACGAAATTAACGATAATCAGGACATTATATTCGTCTTATTCCCTATTTTGAGAAATTTAATGTCTGCATCGATAGCCCTCGGAATCAGAAGCCACCTTGACAACGTTCTTAGGCGAGGAACATAAAAACCGTTGAAGAGTACGACTCGGTATTTTTATGGCGTCCGAAGCGCTAATCCTGCGGCGGCTTGACCCATTCCTGGCATGCCGAGGAACCCTCGAAAAAGTGTCTTCGTGCTCCCAGACCAACCCGCAGATTGTTTTGTCTTTCGAAGTTAGTGTCACTTATTGACATTTGCCGATTGTTATAGAGGACGCGTTTTTGCCCTTCGACGTTGTTGAGACGTCACCTCTTCGCGAAAATGTTACGGGTTTTTATTCTTGGAATTGAAATTGGTTAGATGCTGAAGACAAATATCGAACATTGTGTGGTTTATGATACAATTCATTTTTATCAGGATGATGATGTAATTGTGCGAGAGCTGGCGACGAAAATCGGCAAGAGCTTTCTAAAGGCTCATAATTAAATATGATTTAGTATTGAAGGTGTACATTAGTCAGCACCCACTCTCAAGGTCAGGTAGGGGAACAATTGGCGGCGACGATTTATGTAAAATAACAATATCCGTACTTTGGGTGACTGCTGACTGCCTCTGTTCTATTGATATGTGGTCTGACTATTTTATTCTCCAATAATACATGATATTTGAACAATAAATGCATTTTCAGCCATTACAAATATCTGGAAACGACATCGTTAAGGCAGCAACTTCTGTGGAGTACTGACCTACCGCGTGTCACTAAAATACTGTCACTGTCACTGACCACTTTCTCAAGTTTTCTGTTCTATAAACTAGTTGAGTGACTATGTTCAATCATTACAAAATACTTGTAGAGTATGTTGTAATTTTATATACATACATCAAGGAGCATCACCGCAAGGTGTTCCACTACATGACCTTGACAGTGGGTGCTGACTAATGTACACCTTCAATACTAAATCATATTTAATTATGAGCCATTACAAAACTCTTGCCGATTTTCGTTGCCAGCTCTCGAACTATAATCGTCATTAAGAACCACTACTGATGTCTATTAGCTTTGCTTGTTCAGAAATGTAAGATGATCACCATGGTGTCTGTCCTCGATTAAGCCACAATAGTACAACTGTTTTGACGAGCGTCATAACCCCACATTTTCGTACTATACAGAGTTGAAGGTGTCGAATTTCCATGGCCCACAGATTGCTAAAATAAAAGTCAATGGAGTATAAAAGAATTGAAAGTAATAATAAGCACAACATGCTGAGAAATTAAAATTGAAGTTTTTCAAAATGTAAGTGTTGAATTTGAAATAAGGTTATATTTTTGTGTCCAAATTAACAGACAACATTTCGAAAATCTTTTATAGTAAAAACATATTAAACTGCAACTCTTGATGTCGTAACTATTCTTTTTTTATTTTTCTAAAGTACTCAGAAAAGCGGTCGAGTGTATGGCATCTTTGAAAAGGCCATCGAATTAGCTCTAAAAGAAGATATCACTCAAACCCCGTTTCTACTTATTATTTAAGGGGTTGTTGCCATCACGTTATAAAATATTTCTCAACGAATCAAAGTTTACCTCTTTGTGCATTTTTGCCGATATACAGGGGGTGTCTTTGACTCGTACAAATATTTTAACAGTAGATTCTAGAGGTCAAAAGAAACACTTTTATCCTATACCAATTCAGTCCTGATAAAAAGATATAGTTTTCCAAATGTGCTGTGCCACCCCTAAAAAAATAAAATTACCTTCAGAATAACTAGCTAAATCTGTGAAACTACACATCTGTGGATCTTATTAACAAAGGTGGATTCAGCCTGAGAACCAAATTTTTCAAATTTCACAGATACCCTTTAATTTTTGAACATCAAATTACTCGAAAACGGCGCATTATACGATAAAATATGAAGAATGCTTTTATTTAACAAAACGTTCAAATTTTCATTAGATAGAGTCCAACTCAGTTTCAAGAGTTGGGTTGGTATTTTTGTGATATACTTCATTCAACTTTATTTTAGCAGTCGGTTGGCCATGGAAATTTGACACATTTCACTCTGTATAGTACGAAAATGTGGGGTTATGAAGCTTGTCAAAACATTTTTGGGTTTTAAATCAACGCTATGTTGCCCGTTCTACGTAAAAGTTTCTGTTATTACGTATTTTATCACAATGTCGAATCTCCTTCGGAAAATATCTGACGAACATAATTGAAGTTTATACAAACTGATTGAAGGCATACCAAATCTAGTTATTTGCATGGAAAATACAAGATATCAGTATAATATCATAATATGCACTAGCTTGAGGAGAGTTAATGTTCGTTATCTTCTTTGGCTTACATCATTTGTAGATTTCAAAAATATTAACCCGAAGATGAAATGCATATGATGCAGTGGTTGCCAATGGGTATCTCCCGAAGGAATTAACAGATAATTACAAGAATGTTGAATTTTTCAATAAAAATCATCTTGCATCAATATAAGTAAAAGGAGTTGAAGGAAGTTTCAAGTTAAGATGCAACTTCACCGTTGAACAAAAATTTCACATGAATAAACAGTAACAGGGCAACTTGCGCGTATTTGTGGCTGTTCATCTTAATACATTGATGTAATTATAATATTTAGGTATTTATTAGTACCTTAAGACATTTACATTGCATAGGACAAGTCAAATGAAAAACAGAAAAATCCATTTTAGGGAACTCATTCTCCGATGACAGTTATCAAAAATCCTGTAGTTAACTTTTCGCATTAATTCACTCAAACATAAAATTCTGAAATGCCACCACTTTTTTGGGTCTCCCAATAGAAGGAAATTCTTTGTCATACTCTTCATTCACAATCTTTCTGATTGTGGAAATATTCAGCTGAAATATAAGTCGTTTAGATTCAGATGAAACATTATATAAATTCTCTTACCTTGAATATGTTCGCTACCGTCTGACGTATTGTGGATTTTAGAATATAACTATTTGAATGAGCGGACCTGAATTCTAAATAGCACTTCCTGAAACCCTATCTCTTTTTTCAATCACTTTCGGCATTTTCGAATTTTCGTAATAAAAATTGATATTAGTTGTGGCAACGGCGTTATGACATTAACGACATTTCATGAGTGCCAACCTAACTTCGTTCTAGTTACAAAAACTTGAGAAAATTATTTCATGGCCAACCGACTGCTAAAATAAATTTGAATGAAGTATACGTAATGGTCATAATGTCATGATGTAATGTCATAATATAATGTCATAATATAATGAGAAGACTGTAAAATGTGGGTGATTTTTTGTGTTCGAGAAATATTCATCAAATAAATGAAAAACTATACCGGGTGTCCCAGAGCTTTTAAGCCAGCAAATATCTCAGTTACCTGCGGAAAAAAAAAATGAAAAAAATACTTGTCGTAGGAGACCATACGCTCTTTCATGCAGCATAGCAAAATCCACCCCCTGACAAACAACCCCCGAGAAACCACCCCTAACTTTTGTTTTTCAAATGGCACCCCCATGTTTGTTGTGCTTCAACTTACAGTTTTTTTCATCTCTCATTCAATGATGTATCATGGTAGCTAGAATGGCATGCAGAATTATGGAAAATAAAAATACAAATGAAATACGAATTTATACGCTCAGCTGTATTGTTACTGCAACATTATACTAAAGAAAATGTTTTATAACATAAATTATAATAAACAAAAAGTTCTAACATTTTATTGACTCTTTTTTTTCAACATCCACTTTTTCTTGTCTCTACAATGTGGACTAATTCGATCAGTCCAATTAACAGTACCCACTAACGAATTCAATTTTATCGAGTGACTATCTTTACAACTACATATTATGATATATCATTGATTGAGAATTAAAAAGAGCTGTCAGTTGAAGCCAAACAAACATGGGGGTGCCATTTGAAAAACAAAAGTTAGGGGTGGTTTCTCGGGGGTTGTTTGTCAGGGGGTGGATTTTGCTATGCTGCATGAAAGAACGTATGGTCTCCTACGACAAGTATTTTTTTCAATTTTTTTTTTCCGCAGGTAACTGAGATATCTGCTGGCCTAAAAGCTCTGGGACACCCGGTATTTCGATAATCGATATCATTCGATGAAACGGTTTGTGAGATATAACTAAAAGTAAATTTGTTATTATTATTTCTAGTTCTTCTTGCAAAGGTTTTATGGAATGAAATTAATTTCGGAATATAGTTTTTCATTTAGTTGTGAATCTTTTCAGAACATCAGATATCACCCACGTCTGCGTGTTTTCTCATTATGACCATTACGTAGGTATCATATAACAGAATTTCAAAGAACCCAACTCTTCAAATTAAGTTGGACGCTATCTAATGAATAATTGAACGTTTTGTAAAATAAAAGTATTCTTCATATTTTCTCATATAATGCGCCGTTTTCGAGTAAATTGATGTTCAAAAATAAAAAATATCTGTGAAATTGGAAAAATTTGATTAGTTTGATCGTACGCAACTCTTTTTAAGTGATCCAAAGATGTGTATAGTTTCACAGTTATTCTAAAGGCAATTTTGTTTGTCTCTAAGGCCCGTAAGATTAATGGTAGTTTGAACCGAGAATGAGGGTTTAAACTTTGGATAAAGATTATTTCTTAAGATCAAACATAGTTAATCCATCAAGGATGGTTTAAACTATCGATTAGTTTAAACCTTCGGGACGGTAGGTTTAAACCATCCAAAAGGGATTAAACCCTATATATTCTATGAAACTATTTTCTAGCTGCTTCTATGAAGTTTTTTGAAGTTTCTTGTTTTCTTCGATTCAAGAAATTGTGTTTAGCATGGGCGTAGCCAGGGTTGAGTTTCGGGGGGGTTTTAAATGAAATTTTTCTAATTTTGACATATAAAGTGAGACTTTTTGAAAATGATATTATGTATACCTATATCATTTCGGGGAGGAGTTTGAACCCCCAACCCCCCCCCCCTGGCTACGCCCGTGGTGTTTAGGTTTGCGTTGCTGGTTAGAGAATTATTGAGTTCAATGTTTTTAAAATGAACATGGAATTGGAATATGATAGTGATTCGTATTCAGATATTGAAATCTTGCACGAGTTCAATGATTTCAATAGGTATCATGATAGACCATATTATCCGTGATCGAGAAAATCATTGGGATAAATTGGATGATATCGAATTCATTCGATCTTCAAAACTTCTGCAAGAGCAATTTTGAGTGAGATTGAGGAAAAAATAAGCCATCCCACCTCAAGGTGAAATATCAACATTCAATTTCCTATTTTGTCTCACTTGCAATCCATCTTCTGAATTACTATGTTCAAAAGCAATTCCTTATTTCCACTTCGAAATTTGCCTTTCGTTAGATACTAAATATAGATATTTTCAGAAACGAAGCACTGAATGCTATGTATCAACTAGAGGGTTTTACCTCACACCTCAATAATATGACAATAATAATGCTGATACAAAGATCACAACAGAACACAATAAATAAATAAACTGATCGCTGCTGTCTGACAGAAGCACTGATCCAAAGATTAACACAGAAAACTAAGAAATGACAACCAATGAGTCACAATTAGTTCAAATAGCCAACTATTTTGGCAACTGCGTAGGATTAGTTAATCTCTTCCCATTTTGTACTTGATCTTAACACGATGGTTTAAACCATAGATTAACTTTAATCGGAGATTTCTCAATCGGCAGTTTAAACTACGATTAATCTTACGGGCCTTAGTGGCACAGCTCTCTATGAAAACTTAAAATGGCTTTCGTCCAGTTGCTGGAAAGTCCATTGAAATATAATACTTCATTAAAATCTTAATCCTTCATTTTCCCCTTCAAAAATTACAGTTTTAAATTTTGATAGGGCATCAAATCTTAATGGACTTTCCTGCAACTGGGCCTTTATCTTTTTATCAGGCCGAATCGGAGAATAATGATATAAAAAAAGTGTTTCTGTGGACCTCAAGAATGTACTGTTAAAATATTTGTACGAGTCAATGACTTATCCTGTATAGGGTAGTACCTTATCAGATTGACACACTGTATGTATCCTATATGTTAGTTGGGAGATTAATGAGGAAGTTTTTTTTCCTATCCAGAAGTATATCCTATCGAAGCCAACCAGAAATACTTATTCGATTCACATTTACATCAATATAACACCATCGTTCAATTATACAGAATGCCGTGTTGCTGGAATGATACATTTGCTACGGTAGCAAATGTATCATTCGAGCAACACGGCATTCTCCTTCAAATTTCAATCAAGAAGCTTAATTAACAGGTGTCCGGAGCAAGGGAGATTGAATTTAGACCAAGAAGTGTGCATGATTGATCTTTATCGGACTTCTGAGTCTTGGGCCACGGCCCGTTTTAATTACCTCCGTTGATTACGTCGAAGATGCCGTCCGCCCTAATGGCATTCCAAGACGTTTATTGTACTCGTTGCTACTGTGCGCGCAACACCGACTTTATGTTTGTAAATTATTTCTCACAGGTGTGGAGGATTGTTTATTGCTCCTGCACAAAAACGATCGTCTTTCTCATTATGAAGGATGGAATTTTGGGAGATGAGATTGAGTTGTGAAATGAGAAATGAATGGAAGGATTTTTTTTTTGTATTTTTGTTCGGAACTTGTCCGTTTTCATTTTTATTTGGGAAAGGCTACCTACACATTGTACGTATCATTCAACTCGGTGAAAGCTGAAGGTTGTTTTAAAAACGTGCTGTCTGATAATATTTAAATGTCCCAAACAAAAATTTATAATATTTCGATACTTCATTTGCCCAACAAGAAAATTCTCAGAGTATAGATAACATTTGCAGATGATTTGAGTACTGCAGTAAAATTGGCTTAGTTTTGAATATTTCTAAATGCTCAGTGATCTCTTTCACGAAAAATAAGCATCCTATTCTTTTTGACTATTCCATTGACAATAGGACTCTTTCTAGAACTGATGTAGTCTGAGACTTGGGAGTAGTACTCGATTCCAAACTCACTTCCATCATCATTTCGAGTCCGTAATCAATAACAGCTATAAAATGCTTGGTTTCGTTACTAGAAAATGCAGAGACTTAAAAAATGTTGACGCATTATTAGCTGTATATTATTCTTTCATATTCAGCAGATTAAATTTTGCAACGTCTGTGTGGAATCCTGCTTATAATGTTCACATATTGAGACTCAAAAATTCCTGAGATTTCTGAGTTACAGGTCCCGTCTTATAACCCAAAAAGGTGATCTCGAGAACTACTTTATTAGACAAAAACATTTTAACGTGGTCAGTTTGGAATATCGCAGAACTATAAGTGATGTATTGATGCTCCAAAAACTTTTTAATGGCTCATTAGACTCATTAGAGTCAGAATTTTTTTTTTGCCGGTATTACCTTGTTTACCCCGAGTATATCACTGAGGAAACACGACATCTTTTACCTCCCTAGGAGAAACATTGTTGCTGCTCAGAATTCGCCTCTGTATCGTATGCAAAAAGAGACTTCCATATTTGCAGAAATATATGACATATTTTTCCACAGTTTCAGAACAGTTACGCAGAACATGTTGAAAAAATATTTTGGGGAACTTAAGCTTTATCTTTTTCTGTGCATCATTTTTTTTTCAACCATGTAGATTATTTTGTTTTGGCAGATATCACTTCTGGATTCTTTTTTTTTCCATCCATAATATGAAGCCTTTTGTGTTTCTTTAATGTAACTATTTAAATATTGTACACTTTTTTTATAATATTTTGTGAATACCTTTTTGGGTGTGAAAATCACCCGTGTGTATTCCTTAGTTGATAAATAAATAAATAAATAAAAGATAAATTATCTTACATCAAGTGAAAAAAATTCAAACATCTACTCGTACACTCCCTTATAAACAGAACAAAGTGACAAGAACTGAAAAAAATTATACAAAAAATTTTACGAAATTTAATACGAATATAAACTGATGAAGAGATGATTATATATTGAAATTTTTTTGCAGTGGTATAATTGCGATCTCAGTCGAATACCTCCACCCTTAGCAGCGAAATTCATCCAGCTAGACCATGATAAGGATACCATGAAATTCATCGAACAGTCAGAAGAGAAATCAAACTGGATTTTTCTACAAATATGGCACGTCATAGTAAGATGTGTACTCAGCTGGTTTATGACACAAACTTCAATTAACGGGTAAGTTCAGTAATTATAAATAATTCCTCGGCAATCCGAAAGCTTTCATATGAGAAAAAAATTTTCGCATAGAACCGTCTAACCCTGAAATACAGGGCGAATCTTTGACTCGTAAAAATATTTTAACAGTACTTTGTTGAGGTTAAAAGAAACACTTTTTTCTCATACCATTTTTCCGAATCGGCTGGGTTCGAAAGATACAGGCTGTTGAAAAACCATAAAAAAATTTTAATTTCATTTCTACCTCACAAACGGTTTTATCGAATGAAATGAGTTTCGGAATATAAATTTTCATTTATTTGATTAATCTTTTTAGTACACAAGCTATCACATTATGAACATTGGGTACCATAAAAATAACAAAAATTCGAAGAACCCAACTGTTGAAACTAAGTTGAACGCTATTTACTGAATATTGGAACTTTTTGTAAAATGAAAGTATTCTTCATATTTTCTCGTATAATGCGCCGTTTCCGAATAACTCGGCGTTCAAAAATTAAAAAGTATCTGTGAAATTGGAAAAATTAGATACTTTCACCGAATGCAACTGTTTTTAAAAGATCACAGATGTGTAGTGTCACAGATTTAGCTAGTTTTGAAGGTAATTTTGTTTCTTCAGTGGTGGGAGAGCTTTTTACGAAAACTTAAAATGGCAATATCTTTTTATCAGGGCCGAATCAGAAAAATGATATAGGAAAAAAGTGTTTATTTTGACCTCACGTATTCATTAAAACATGAGGACTTTTAGATCAAGTTTCAATCAATAACTTCTTATCCCAAATAGGAACCCATATTTTTTATCGAATTATAATTTTTAATGTCAGCAGACCAATCATCTTTTGAATGCTGTAATATACCACTAGTTATCCATTTTTAAAATTTAGCAATAACAGAATAATAGAAAACCTTTTTCTCAGTTACAGTCAACCATGCACTATTTTTGAATGATGATTTTTGAATTTGCTATAAATTCGAGAATTTATACAGTTTTTCAGATTATATTTTCATATATTTTATTTCTCCGATAAATCTGCAGGAATAAGGTTATCTCTAATAGGGGAGGTATAGAAAATCTGCATGGAAATATCAAGTGTAAGGCATTCTCAACCTTTTGGAATATTTTCCGACAACTAACAATATTCGTGTAGTAAATATACGTCAGATTTTTTCATGCATTAGATACTAAATGAGAAAACAAGAAATAAGGTACTTATCGCTCAAGTATTTGGTCTTTCAACCTAACTGTATTTGGTAAAGTTGAAAATAAATGAAAATTCCCATCGTGATATTTATCTGTTCTTGACAACAGATATTTTTGATTAGAAAATTCGATATTTTTTCAGTAGAAACAAATACTTGAATATGGTTCGATTTGCAACTGACAAATGCAATAATTGGTTTACCTTATCATTCATAAGAGTGTCAAGGTACCATACATCTTTGTCCAATGGACAAATTTATTTTCTCTTTTGGAGTAATTTCCTCAATATGTCATTGAATGATTTCCGTCCCGACGTTGATAATAATGATTCGCAATCAGGCTAAAAACAAAAATCTGAAGTGGTTTATTTAAAAAAAAGCTCAACATCTGGTATTCAGAATATAATTTTATTCGTTGAAAAGGGGACTGGGACCGAATGGAGTGAGTCCAACAAAAAAATGTGGAATCACTAAACCAGTTATTAATCTGAAAAAGTGATTAAACATAATTTTTCATAATTACAGTTCTGGCGGCCATTGTACTACCCGCTCATTGAGAATACACGTCGACACTGTGTTACAATAATTATTGAATAATATGCTTTTTTTTTTCGGTGAGCTCCTACCTCGACTTAATGACTTTCATCGTTGGACAAAAAACCTAATTATATAATTAGTTATGCCCAGAATGACAGTCAGGTTGAGGCAACTGAGGCGAGCCTTCTATTAGTGCACCTAATGAACAGGCATTTTTCAAAGAATCTCTGGCGCATTCGCTTTTTTATTTTCATTTATTGGATAATCACGATCTTTGACGGTTGCCAACTTATTTGCAATCATCAGGGCACAAAAGCAGTTGTTGATGCGCCTCTATATGCAATTATTGTATATTATTTGTCTCCTTGTGAGCAGAGGAGACCGTCAGAGGTATCCTTCCAAGCGGCCTTTTCGAGTTCCATCGTTAATTCTTCCGAGAAAATGTTCTATAACAATTTTTTCTTCGAAATTCAACTGGGTTACAGCTTACGCTAAAGCGATGTTTCCTCCTTTAACCAAAATAATATATAATATATCCAAAACAAGATCACGTGAAGGTGAAATTCTTTTTGATGGATAATTTTTTCCGGAATGTATAACAAATATACTAGGTGTCCCGAAATCATAGCAACAAAAATTAGTCACTGATGCCCTAGACAAAAATAATGATCAAAGAGGTTTTGTTTTGTTTTGTTCATCTAGCTCCTTCTGACTGCTGATTATTAAATTTTTTCGTCCGACTTCTTGGCTAAACCCTTAAAATGTCGTTCGAAAATTATTGCGAACTGTGGATCAAATAAAATGGATTTACCGATATTAAGTTTTTTACTTTATTAAGGAAAATGAAACTGAAAGTCTTAAAACTCGTAACATGTCACTCGGTCATTCATTAATATTTATTTGCAGTGTTCCGAATTGAGTAAAATTTTCAGGAGAATGACTGAGTAAACACTACTGATATTTCACCATGTGCATTGAACATGTTACTAAAAGTCAATCGAGAACTGTTCATACACGTAAATGGTTGTATGCAGTAAGCATCCCTTGCATGAAGGGCCCATGATTTTCAATTGCTACTCCTTCGAGTGACAATGTTGATTGGACAGTCAAAGTCTTATGAAACCTGAGGTGGTTGTTTAGTTAATTCATTAATCAATTTGTATATTGTGTCATAAAGAGATCATATCATAAAGGAATCACAAAAAAAGAATAAAGAAACCATACTGACGGTCTAACATACAGCTCTTGTAAATCTTTGTAGGGTTTTTCCAATTATGGTTCTGAAAGTGAGTATGATATGATGGTGTATTGAATATTAGTTCATTAATTCCGAACGATTAATTGTACAGAAATAACACTTTTAACGTATTATAACAGATCACCATATACTTTTGTGTTCGTTTCAAAGCTCTATATGTTGTCCATAATTTTAAATTTTTGTGAATTTTTTATAAATTGCGAATAAAAATATAGCACATGAGTGCGTATTTCATTGATATCAAGCATACTCTTGTTTTGTCAAACAAATAAACAATAGCAGACTTTTGTTTTGTCGCTCAGGATGTTTTTTTTCTGGCCTCAACAAAGTCGATATTGAAAGTCAAAACAAGGAATAGAATTCGAATTTCACGCCATTCAATTATAAAACAGAAAACTTTTTTGAAAGGTTTTTCTGAACGTCATTGAAGGTGACGTTATAAAGACGTCTTCACGTGACATTACTGCATAGTAGTCAGTAGCGCCTGATAGTATTGAATAAGAGTCCGTCAATTCCGAATGTAACTTCATCGGAGAAGGGACCTGTTCCGATATTGCTGATTTTACTGGCCCGCAATTGAATAACAATAGAACTCGAACGACTGGGCCAATAGGCATCGTCTCTGAAATACTGACAGTACTGTTCAGGAATATCGGAACAGACGGAAGAAGCTATGTTGCTCTGATGAGGTCAAACGAGACCGAAACCACAGTCATCATCAGCTTTTCTTCGATAGAGCGTACTCTATTCAGATCGTAACTCCTGTCGGAGTCGTATCGGCGGGTGGTATGCATCTGACTTAATTCTTATTTTTTCATTGCCTTCCTCTTAAGGCATTATCCCTTTCATAAGACGTCAAAATAACGTCATACACTAACGTCAAAATAACGTCATACACTGACGTCAAAATAAGGCTGACATTTGACAGTCATCTGGACGTCAAAAAGACGTCAACTTTGAGGTCTATATGACGTCTGACATGACCTTTTAGGTACGTCATTATGACGTACGCTTGCTGCCTGGATGAACCTAACCAACGCTCGTGTGCCACTTAAGGGTCCTGTCAACATAAGCTGATTTAAAATGCCCTATTCTTATCAAGTTTTTATAAAAATTTGCAATTTATTTTGAATTCATCACTCATTGGTAATACATGGAAATCTGACTGTTATGGGCAATATCGACCCGTACAATTCAAGGCTTGGTGATTTTTCTGAAAACATAAGGGTTCTTCAGAAAATGTGTAAATTTTTTATGTATAAATATCTCATTTATACGCATGAGTAGGGAAATACCTTCGCGTCGTAGATATCATATAATATGTGCCTTCAGCCTGACGTCATGCCCTATAACTTTGATTTTGTCAAAAACTAGATTTTCATGACATTATTTATTGTTGTCATATTCTGTTTTACCGATTTTTCTATCGAATAACCGATTCTTTCAATTTTTGGTCGTTCATACATCTTCATACGCTGAACATTTTCACCTTGAATTAGAAGTGAATTCATTTACTGAAAACAACTTCCTATAATACATTCCCGCACTGACGATGTTACAATGGGCTTTAGAAAACTATGTACAGCAATAAGTTGAAAGTGAATTGTTTCCTTTTCAACAAAAAGTTTCGTTTCATTCGACATCACATTTATATGCGTTGCTAACGAACCAGTCAGTGTTAATTACTCGCCTGAAGAATTAGCATTTAGATTCGAACGAATAGTTTATTTATGGACGATTAATAAATGTCAGTCAGTGCCACAAAATGAAAGATGTTTTGCTCATGAAGTGAGTTCTGAATGAAATATTTTATGTATAGCCGATTGGGACGATTGGAATAAATGATACAGTTATAAAGATATATAAATTAGCTGAATATTAAGTTTAAAGATATGCGGACGTTGAGGGTATGTCTGGAAATGTGACTCTCTTGTAGTTGAAGCAATTTTTATAACCTATGAGAACATGTCGACATGATTTTTTTCAACAACGCACTATTATAGGAATGACTTTTTCGAACTTATTTTATTCTAATTCTTTTACTTTTTTTTTTGGATAGTTTTCAAACTATTATCAAAAATGCTCTGTTGAAAGGGTAGTAAATTATGAACTTATGAACTGAAATAAATATAATTTTTTCTTCGGTCTGTTTAGTGTTATAACGAATAGTTTAAGTCTCTTCATGAAAAGACCAACAGAAGCAATTAATCTATAATTTGAAACGTTTCACCTTCAATTCGTGGCAGCATCAGGATGGAAGTAATGCACTCAAAAATACAAATAATCAAAAAAGGGAAAACATACTCTGAAACAAACTTTTTGGATCCAATACATCCTGTGAATCTACTAAAAAGGCATGTTCTCGACATACAATTTGAGAACATCACGCAATCCTAAAGTGTTTGTCATTGAACTCAAAATACATAAAAAAAGCAAAAATTCGAATTCAATAAATTGAACTATTTTCTACCTATATTAAGAATAGAGTTGACAAAAACCCTCAATGACCAAATCATCCTCAGCAACCAAAATTTCTGGCACAAAAAGTAGGGGTTATCATTAAGAAAAAAGTGAACTACGGTTTGACAAACTCTTAAGTTATACCTACATGAAAAGTCGCTTAATTTTATGCGTTACTTTTTACTCATTCTTTATAATGAGTTATTAGTTATTGCTCATGAAATGTCTGAACGAATCTGGACGAAACACGTGGAATATGGACCTTATTTCGGAAAAACGAAATGTTTATATCTTTTATGCGAAACTATAAGAGCTGCCGAAAAACTTGTCGATTAAAAGTTGTTCTAGATAAATCATTCTTCAACAATAATTCAAAAATACAATACTCATTTGTATACAGAGTGGCAATACCAAGTTACCTTTCTTAACACCCTATTTTTTATTCGACATTTGAATTGAGCTCAAAAAGACTGAATCAAATATATACAGTTTTATGGGTTTCAGATTGCCCGTTTCGGATTTATTGATAATTTTCAGCAAAAACCTTCGAAATAACTGTAAGTCGTTTACCTTTCTTGCTGTCGGATTGCAGTTTTCGCCAAAAAAATATTTGGAATATCTAAAATTGAGTTATTTTTCTGAACAGATCATTTCTGAGAGCCCCAAAGCAGAGTTGCCACATATTGAAAATGCACAATTTTCTCTTTTTCTTCAAATGTGACACCTCATTTGATATGGCATTATTTAAAAGCTCTTTGAATCCCGAATCCAACCATGTGATATCATCACAGGCATAAAGCTAGGTTGTTTGTTCGTTTGATAATTTAATAGTGTTATGCCTTATTCAATCTGAATTTTTCTTTAGTTTTTCTGTTTCCTAACAATAAGTCGAATGAAAATCAACAACCTACAACCTGAAGCAACGAATAACAATCGTACCAATGAACAGTTTAGAAGAACGAATACATATTGTGGGAACTGCCATTTCAAATAAAGAAGTATTGATCTTACTTTGAGAGAATATAGATCTGAATTTCCTGAGAGCAGAGCTCCAGAAAAGAAATCAGTTTGGAATTTACATCACAAATTTCAAAGCGATGTAAATTTTGCCACCAATCATCAATTCTATTTATACAGGGTGTATTTGAAGATAAGGCTTTTTTTTTCAACAGAAGGTAGAACTGGTCAAAATGAAGCGTTTCGCCACAAATCACCTATACAAAATTTTCGAAATGACAAAGTTGAAAAAAAATTTTTGATTGATTTTGATTGATTTGAGGATAGATCCTAATAAGACCCTAGACCGTTTGTTAGCTGAATTATCGCAAAGCAGTCCTGATTCGACCATGTGGTTTCGTTTAGTTTAGGATATCAGCTCGTTCGATATTTACGTGGTAATGAAAATGAAAACTTAGGATTGCCGAATTGTTCTCATTATGTTTTGGTAACTTACACGATTTTATGAAATGGCTCATTTCGATACCAACTGACAGAAGAGACTTAGAACACAAGTGTAAAAAATAGAATAATACTTGAAAATCTCATAAATAAAATTCATCTAAATTATGCACGAATTTTTCGACAATGGGCATCACAATCTTTTTGTTCGAACATTCCCAACAATCGTCGAAAAAATGGGATGAAATGGGGAACATCATAGTATTTTTTCAACATAAATAACAGAAGAATTTTCAAGAAACTGCCTCGATTTTCTACATTTTTTTTTTCAGCCTAACTTTTACTGTACAACAATTATTATGGTTCTCTCAAAAGTGACTTGATGCATCTAATCCGATGAACTTGGTACTGAACCATTCATTGACCAGCCATATGTTTATTTTTTGTTTCGTTTTTGCGATAATGGAGTCACCTTTTACAGTCCCGTACTTGAAATTCAATGAAATTTTGTCGAACTTCTAGGGGTTGTATCTCAGCCATCTTGTATATTTTATATAGACGATTTTTGATTAAACGACTCATTTTGATCAGTTCTACCTTCTGTCAAAAAAAACCTACATAAAGTATATGTTGTTTTTTTGGCAGACACACTGTGCATACAATCTTATTATGAAGTGGGCTGGACAAAAAAAATTTAGTGGCAGGGTTATCTTCTATGGTCATATACCACTCCTTCAAATCTTCTCAACAAGATGACCTGATGAAATACCTGGATAAATATCATTATATTGATCATATATTTCAGAGATTTTGTCTGAACTGAGTCAGTTTGACAGCATAGTAGGCATGTTCTAACATTTCTTACCCATATTGAATCAAGCTCATAGCCAGTCATACGTAGACATTCTTCGCTGTTTAATCTAAAATATCCCTGTTCTAAAATATGCATACTGAGGACGCGCATGATATTCCAAATGATTCTGTAGATAACACGATAGAGAAAGAACGTGCGTGTATGACCAGCTATTTTGGAAATATGACACCTTTACGATGATACAATGACATCATTAATTCAGGTGAACCCCTAACAAAATTTGCTTGACTGATAGGTTATAGGTTCGTATGAATCTTGAGATCTTTACTGAATAAACCCGTTGCTGAACGGATTTGGTTTAGCCACTATACGAGACCATGACACCAAATGACAGGTATACCTGTCATTTTCATTTCATTAGGAAGCGAGTGGTTTTCGAAGTTTTCTGTCCCTCACTCCTTTCTTGATGATTCGACTATTACAGTTGAACCTAAGAGGATCAAAGTTTTCAGCAAATGATCTTGAATCTTTGGATTGACATCGTGGCTTGCTTATTAGCCAATCTTTCCACCATCATGAATATTAGATTTTTTACATTTTCTCCAATACAAGTTGCTTGAGTTCCTGAAAAATTTCTCAATATCAGACAAAAAATGTCTAGAATAATAGGTCCTTTCGTCTGTTTCTTAGCGTAGTGTAATCTACACTGCAGTTTGAATCAGCTGATTTTCAGTGTAATCGCGCAAACGTCACGTACGTGACATTAATATCAAATTTTGCAATTCACACCACCGAACACTAATATTACACCTCCTCTTGACTAGGTGTAAATAAACTACACCTCCTCTACACTGTTGTAAATCCAATGAGCAAACGAATACTAAAATCGAGTGTAAATTACACCGAGTGTAGAAAAGTGATACACTTCCGATGCAAACGAAAGGACCTTATGTGGTCCAATTCTTTGGTCTGTATCTGCCATTCCTTGGCAACCTATCTATTCTATGTATGCGGTAGATGTCTTCATTAAAATTTGCGGGGTATTCATTGCAAATCTTATGTATGTCTTTGATGTGTGAGTTGTAAGGCCGAATTAAATCATAATATTTGCATTAGTTACACACAAAGCACATTTAACGTGAATGTTTTCACGATAATCTGGAAGAACATCCTGAACACTCAACGAAGGCAATAGAGAACACTGTTGACAATGCTGCAAGAAAATTCCTGTTTTTTTTATTCTGCTAATAGAAACTCCCTTATTTTTTCGGTCTGAAATAGAGCCCTTTAGCATTTTCAGCTCAAAAAAAAAACTCGATATACTAACGCAATCGTTCTGTCAGACAGAGCAATGAAAAGGTTGGGAACCGCTGAACGAGAGAATGGATTACAAACAACACCGTGTGTAGATTCACTATCACTTTCATTGAGCTCTTCTATCGGCTTCTTCACTTCTCATCGTAGATCTTTTGCTCACGTTACTCCGCGGCTACCTGAGTTACCCATATTGTTGTCGACATCAACTCAAGAACAGTAATATGTTCACGTTATGAACTGACATTCCTTCGTCTACACCTCTCAACCGCGATGATCATTTTTTATCGATGTTGTTTGGTGGCCATGCAATAATTCGAATATTCTCTTCGATTTCTTTCAATATTATAGTTCCCACGATAGATCGAATTGAAATATACTGAGTTAAAGGGAATGAATGGAACAAGATCTTGATTAAAGTTTTCGGAAATTCCATCGCAAAATGGATAATAAATACCGAGAGCTCATCCCAGCGAATTCAATTCAGAGTTATTAAACTAGCTCACACCAGCTTATTCGCTGCGTTATGATTGTGAATTGTAGCAGACTTATTTATATATGTTGTAGTTAAAAATAGGTGTGAACATAAAGTTTAGATTAGCCGGCTAAACGTAGGTTTAGCTTCGGGTATTTGCTAATGTTAGTTTCTTCTATCTTTAGCCGGCTAAACTTAAGTGTAACCACAACCCATCGGCTAAAAATGTAGAAGCTAATAGAAAAAAAGGAAAGTATTGGCAAGGCTTAAGGGGCGCAAATTTTCGTCAATTAAAAAAATGTGAAGAAATAAAAATATAGATATCGATTGAAATTTTCGAAAATTGATTTTCGTCTGATGAAGGAGTCTGATATAGACTCCGAAACGTTACAATATAAAATTATAATTTCAGTTCTTTATTTTCAGTTCATTGTCAAGTAAAAATTTTTTCTAGTTGATTTGCTCCTGACAAATTAGTGCAAGAATTTACGCAGGAGCAAATCGTTTATTTCATTTTTTAATTAAATTTGTTTCAGAGATTGGGAGTGAAAACCCTAAAAAGTTTCAGGAAAAATAGAAATATAATCAAACTACAAATGTTATGCATTTTTTGTATGAATTTCACATATTAAATAGCAGAAAAGCATTCTGTTAAGCAGTTGGGTGATTGAGAATGAACATATACAGGGTGTCCCGTAAAGACCACGTCAAACGAAAACGGAAAGTAGATCAGAATGTGCTCTACCTGATGTGAAAAAATCGTTCATATAAAAGTCTCACAGTTTTCGAGTTATTTGATGTTTTATGAAAATGTTGAATTTTTTCGCCTAAAATGCTTTCTCTCTCGCGGAAGCTACAATTTAATTCTTTTCGAATCAGTTTTTTTCCGTAAATTTTGTTGAATGATTACTTCAATTCATGCAATGAAAAATACCACAAAATATTATGCAGGGATTCTGAAAAAAAAAATTAAAATTCATGTTCTATTATTGATATTTTTATAAGGTTTCTTCACAATAGATTTGTTGATGTTGAAGGTCCTGTGCGTTATTACATTAGGTATATCATTGCAATTAATGAATAATTTCATTTTATGAGTAATTTAAGGACTAACTGACATTTTTCAAGAGAATTATTCAATATGATACATCAGAATCTGCAAAATGAAAGAATTTGTAGAAAGGGTGACAAAATCAGTTTTTCACAAATCTGTTCCATTTTCGATAAACATTCAAATATCTTTTTTCGTGAATAAGGTTATCACCTATATTTTACCTTTTCGGAATCCTCACAAAATGGGCAACTTTTCAACGTAATGTGCAGAAAAGATCTAGTGTCTTTTTTTTATACCACGTCAGATAGAATTCATCACAAAAAAACACTTTCTTCAGAACATGAATTTCAATTTTTTTTTTCAGAAGCCCTGTATAATATTTTGTGTTATTTTTCATTGCATGAATTGAAGTAATCATTCAGCAAAATTTACGGAAAAAAACTGATACGAAAAGTATTAAATTGTAGCTTCCACAAGAGAGAAAGCATTTTAAGCGAAAAAATTCAACATTTTCATAAAACATCAAATATCTCGAAAACTGTGAGACTTTCATACGAACAATTTTTTCACATCAGATAGAGCACATTCTAATCTACTTTTCGTTTTCGTTTGACGTGGTCTTTACGGGACACCCTGTATTTGTTTCTACTGTGTCTCAACGCATTCCTATTAGCGAATCTAAAATTCTAAACGCCTGATGACAAAATTCGAGACGAACATGCTATTTTGAGTGTGAGGGAAAACTGTAGAGGTTATCTTTCATTTTGTTATTATTCATAATTTGCAAAGAAATTGAATGAACAGAACTAGAGAATGAAGACAAGAATGATGCCGCGGCTTCTTCATCCAAATACCAAAAGTCAAATTCTGGAGAAATATAAGTAGCAGTACTCAATCTTTTTGTAGCTAACAGGACTATTTGGCTGATAAGCTTTACGATGACTGCACTTAAATCCTCCGGGATGATTCACCAAGGCTGGTTGTATTTTGGAATCCGTATGTTCAATGACTTGGAAAGAAATATTTGACAAAATTAGCTAGAGAAAGTGTCTTCAACTACATATTTTTATGTTCATAGTTTTTTTGTTCTTTTTTGCAAAAGTGTTGAGGTTGGAAAAAAATTGCAACATCATAGAAAGTATCGTTTCTATTTCGTAGAAATTTTTTTTATAAACCCAATTATTGTATGGTAGGGACCCTGTATAAATATACAAAAGTATATTTATACAGGGTCTTTCACGAGGAACTTCACCCATATTTATAAGGGAAACTACTGAACGTATTTTCATGAAATTCAGCACTTATAAGTATTTCACGATGATGAAATCTAAAATATTTTCAAGGCATGAGCACCTCCGGTTTTTCCGGAAATGACGTCAACTTCCGTTTTTCAAATTAGAACACCATTTTTTCATTGCAGAAATAGATTCCTTAGAAAATTTCAAGTTATTTTGATGTAACATTTTTCAGTTTTGGTTGGAAAATTCTCTCTGAGCGGGAAAATTCGAAAAAAAATCGAAAATAGAGCTCCGCTGAAACAAGAATAACTTCGAGGTTTTTGGATGGAAAATTTTTATTTTTGGGATTTTTCAAGATGTAAGATTGATGTATCCACTTTAAAAATCGAAATCGCGATTGATGATACAGGGGCTGAAAAAATCGCTTTCAAAGTTAGGGATAACAAAATCGTGAAAAATCAATTTTTTCAAATCAGAACCCCATTTTTTATGGCAGATATTGAATCTACGTTAAAAAATAATGTGAGTGTATGCATCACACCCTTGCCCTAAAGGGGATATTTTCTGAGTTATTCACAAAAAACTGTTTTTCGTCTTGAATTTTCAGCTATTCTTTTTCCCTTCATGCCAAAAAGATGAAATTTTCGATTTTTTTTTCGAATTTTCCCGCTCAGAGAGAATTTTCCAACCAAAACTGAAAAATGTTACATCAAAATAACTCGAAATTTTCTAAGGAATCTATTTCTGCAATAAAAAAATGCTGTTCTAATTTGAAAAACGGAAGTTGACGTCATTTCCGGAAAAACCGGAGGTGCTCATGCCTTGAAAATATTTTAGATTTCATCAGCATCGTGAAATACTTATAAGTGCTGAATTTCATGAAAATACGTTCAGTAGTTTCCCGTATAAATATGGGTGAGGTTCCTCGTGAAAGACCCTGTATGAAAAGAGCGTGGCATATCAAAGTTATATTTTTTTGAATAGAACACCCTTTATTTTCTTGCATTTTTGAATTCTTCGAGAAGAAATGAGCTAACTTTGCTAAAGTATACCTATACTTAGCTCTCTCCGTTTATGAGCTATTCAACTTTTTCTCAAATTGTAATGTTGTCAAGGAAATTCAATATCATTGAAATTAGCCACGGCAAGTACGAAATTTTCACCGGTGCCTCAAATCCCTTTCAACTAGTTACTGTGGCTTCAAAAGATCATCAATAGTATACAGTATGTTTTATATTATCAGCAACTGTACAGATAATGCATTACAAGTGTCACCTGAATGCAGCACAGAAATTGCTGTACTGAAACTGCACAGTTTCTGTATTGATAATTCTGCATTTTGAAAATGCAGTTGATATACAGTTTCTGTATTGAAAAGTCAGTGCTTTGAAAACGCAGTTTTTGATATAAAGTGACTGCACAGTTTCTGTATTGACAATTCTGCTTAAAAAATGCAGTATTTGATATACAGTTACTGAACAGTTTTTTGTTGCTTTTCTTCTGATTTTGCATAGCGGCCGAAATATTCAGGGTGGTAACTTTTCAAATTGACATATTGTATTTCAAATGCCTAGTTGATGAAAAATGTTGATCTTATTTATGAATAGAATATTCATTTTTAGGAGAGAGCAGCAAAAAATTAATCAACTCGAAAGTTTTCGAGAATCGCTCTTAAAATGCGAGGACGAAGCCTCGTGAAAAGACCCTGTATATCACAAGAAAATACCCTATATCTTATGTCTAATATTTCATTTCCTATTGAGTTTATATTCTGGTTTGGCACAGGACAATTGACTATCCTCGTTTCTATAGTCCTGTGGAAAACTGTATATCTAACTCCTCTATGTAAATTGATTTAAAAAAAGTTAGGCTCGATTTGAAGAGCATTAATCTCCTGAACAGATGAAAATAACTCATTTAATGCAAAAATGAATACCAATGGGCGTTATGTCACAAAACCTCAATACAATAGCACTCGATGCTTTTTAGCATATTTCAATTCAAAAAATTGAAACAAAAACGTTTCGTTCGTTATCTCTCATCCGACCTTTCGAAAGATATCACCCCTCCGCGTGTCCATTTATTCCAATTATTGTCACTATCAATAAAAAAAATCAATGCTCTACAACCTAGATGATTCCATGCAATATCATTTTGCGAATTGAATAAATGAATCTCACAGTTCACTCAGATATCGAAGAAATCATGATATTCATTGAACAGGGTCCAAATTTATGTGATATGATCCTGCAAATCGAATTATATTTGACTGCATTTTTCTGGAAACTTTTGGGAGTTATCTTCATTCGAAATTTTTGATAAATCTGTGATTGTATTCAGGAGATATAGCCATTTCAAGTTTTCATAATGAGCTGTGACACCCCTGGAGAAACAAAGGTAGATATAGTGATATCTTGTGTTCGAAAAAGATTTTTCAAATAAATGAAAAACTATATTCCGAAATTGAGAAGATAGTTTAATGTCTGAAATTTAATGTTATGAAAGTCTTGACGGCATGTAGACAGGAAGTGAATTCTGAAAAAAGAGCAGGATTCGAACCTACGACCCCCTGATTACCGGTCAGTAACTCTCCCAACTGAGCTACCCAGGCTGACGTGAGGATCCATCTGCATTGTCTGGAAACCACTATCTTCAGAATTCACGTGTTAATGAACTGTGGCGTTCGAACATTTCCAATCGCTTCCGAACGCCACTGTTCGGAAGTGATAATACTAACACGTGAATTCTGAAGATAGTGGTTTCCAGACAATGCAGATGGATCCTCACGTCTGCCTGGGTAGCTCAGTTGGGAGAGTACCTGACCGGTAATCAGGGGGTCGTAGGTTTGAATCCTGTTCTGGGTAGTACTTTTTTCAGAATTAAATTCCTGTCTGCATAACATTATATTCCGAAATTCATTTTTTCATGGTTTTTCAATAGCCTGTATCTTTTAAACCGAGTCGATTCGGGAAAAATGTTAGGGGAAAAAGTGATTCCTTTGACCTATTGATCTACTGTTAAAATATTTGTACGAGTCAAAGACTTGCCCTGTATATGAAGGTATTTTGTCACCTTAAAATGTTTCCCATGTTATCTGGGACATCCTATATATGGTAATACTTTTTATAGCATAGGTTTATTCAATTGGTAATCAGATTGGCAAATTTTTATTTTTGTATTTGTTTTTCATGTAGGTGTGTTTAAAAACGTGATTTTACTCGAAAAATTATTATTGGGAATGATTAATTAAAAATAAAGAAAATTAATATTATTGAGAAAACTATTGGGGGTTTTCAATCTATTGGCTACATATTCGGCATATTAAAATCCCCTTTTCCACATCTTAAAAATCGATGGGGGGGAGAGCCTCAACGGCTAAAGGGGCAAGAACGTCAGCGGTACAGCTCATTTTTCAAAGCGAGGTGCAACCAAAAACGAGACATGCAGGTCCGCCGAAAGCGGTAGCGTGATAATTATATTTTGCTTGAAATGCTCGCCTGGCTGGCTTGTTTCCACGCTTAGATGATTTGTTAAAAGAATGAATAATGAACGGCTACGAAAACAATTTGTTGCCAGGCTTTTCACCATAGGGTAATATAAGATGCAATTCGATATGTCGGCCCGTTCGGACCACGGCCTATTTTACGTCGGACCACTGCTGGAATTCGCATTTCGTCACCGAGATTCCCGGGCGTAATCAAGATGTCAAATTATATTTTCTTCTCGGAATAATTGCTTTTGGCATTGAAAGGGTTCCCATTCGCAACGCATATCGTATGGTTATGCCAATCGGTTTGCAGGCGTTCAAGCAAGCAAAAATATAATTTGTGTTATTTCTGTTGCGAAATACTCCTCTACATAAGTGTCAAGCAGGTGAAAAAAGTTTTTAGTGAACATGTCATAGCGTCTATTCCTATTTAATCGATAAATTACAAATACTGAAGTTACAAACAATACGTTTAACAGCCTGACTGATAGACAGCATGGTAAACGGCCGAGTCTTTCGGGTGGCTTCGACATCAACCCCCAAGCAAACTGAAGAATGGGCTACCACAGGGATCAGTCTTTGTTCCACTATTTTTCAGTCTTCATCTTTCAGACATGCCCTGGACAAGATCGAGGAAGTTTGAAGTTTGGTTTCGCTGATGACTGGGTGCTTGCAACAAGGTGTAGTTCGATCGAACAATCAGAAGAGATCCTCACGACAGATCTAGGAGCGATGGGAAAATACTTTCGCAGGTGGAGGCTCCAACCTAACGCCACCAAAACAGAAGTTACTTTCTTTCACCGAGATAACAAGCTTGCCAAAAGAGAACTCAACATTCAATAGAACTCCAAAGAATCTAGGCATAACCTTTGATAGAACAGTATCGTTTAGAGAGCATGTTCAAAATCGGTATTGTTCAGATTTTGTAAAAACATTTATTGTATGTATATCGTTCACAGTCATAAAATGATTAAGTCGTCCACTTGAAACTAATGCTGTAATAAATACAAATACTAACAGCATCTATAAACTCAGAGTGACATTATTCAACCAAAAACAGGGTAGTTCGAATGAGAAGTCCCTCAAAGTTAGACTTAGACACTGAGAAAATTCAACAAATTCACTTTTAACACATGTTTTACAATGACAGAGCAATCAATAATAATTGATTGCGAGAGCCTCTTTATTCCGTCAGAAAAACAAGGTTGGAACAATGAATTCTACTGAGAAGGCTGAGTTGCAATAATGATGCAGACCAAGAGGTGAAAGCTAAACTGTCTGTCTAAGTCTGGTCATCAATGAGATCTATACATTAAATGTGAATAGAGCAATAATATTACAATTAATATAAACAACGTTGGTTTTGAAGAGTGCAAAATTCATCGATGAATACAGAGACGGACTGCTCTCAGGTGAGCACGATTAGAACGTCTTTCAGAAAAATAGGAGATATAAATGAAAAATTGTGAGAGTTACAAAATGAGAGTACTAATGAGGGAAACCACTAATCATTGATACAGAGAAGAGCAGAACGCTTGAGAAATAATCTGTATATCGATTAATCAATTAATAGGAGAATATATCTATGAGAATACAAATTATAATAGGATGTCATACCAATTGAGAGGATACCCGATTACCAGAGCAGACCTTACATAATGGAACCATGAAGAGAGACTGTCAACCAGTGTTATGGCTCACTACTGACCGTTGATCCATATAATAATAATATTTTTTTAAAAAATCTCACATACATTATTGAAACATATGCAGTCAGGATGAAATATTTGTCAAAAAAAAAATTGTAACAATCAATAACCTAAGAACTCATTTATGGTATATGGTTCAATTTCCAGCAGCAGCCTATGGAGCTCCATCTTGAAGGTCCTAGGGTTATTATTGGATCTTATTTTTAATGAAAGGTTATTGAAGAATTTCATGGCGGAGTATTTTGTTCCTCTCTCTGTAACACTTCGCCTGTGGACAGGATACACATAATAAATATTTCTGCTATTATACGTGTGAGCTGGCAAACTATCTCTGAAGTATTCCCTATTTTTGAACAGAAACATGATACATTCCTCAATATAAAGGGCTGCAATGGTCAAGATATTACACTGTTTGAAAATGCCTCTACAAGATGTTCTAAAGCTGAGTTTCCTCATTATTCTGATTGCTCTCTTTTGACATAAAAATATCTTTCCTATTGTCCTAGCATCACCATAGAAGGCAAGGCCATATCTCACATTCGACTCAAAATTTGCAAAATATATCACTCTAAGTCCACTTTCATCAAGATATTTGGACATAACTCTCAACGTATAACACACTGAATTCAATTTTTGTGCAAATTATCTACATGTGGATCCCATGACAGTACTTCATCGACTGTTAAACCTAAAAGTTTTGTTTCTGTGTTCACTTTGATTTCTGATTCATTTAGATTAACTGAATTTGGGCATTCTAAGTTGTTTCTGTTGATGTGGAACATTACTAAGTTTGTCTTATTATCATTTAAGAGTAGACATTCATTGGTGATCGAATGTGATATTGCCCTAAAACTGTTTTGCAAACTATCAAGTAATGTTTGTGAATTACATGCTGTAACTTAGACATTTTTATCATCAGCATAATCAAGTTGAAAATAATTCAGAGATGAAACAGATTTTGGTGCATCATTAACATATATAATAAACAAAACATATAAGACAAGTTCACATCATGTTCTGAAGGAAATCAACTGAATCCAGGGTCCACCCTGGAGAACATGAGCGTTCTCATGTTCTGAAATGAAACTCGATAACAGTAATTAGTCATATGAAAGTGAGAGGTTAACAACAGAGTTGACTTGAGAAATGGAATACACTGATTCAAACTCATGAGATGAGAATGAGAAGACAATAAATCAGCCTTTATTATGAATGAGGAAGACAAAGAATTTTCAATTCTGGTTTAGCATACCCAATTCCATGTGAAAAAACCAGGAGGTCTAAAGATCTACGTAAATTGTAAAATATGATAAAATACATATTCTTAAGGAGGCGCATAAATGAGTTGAACATATCAATTGAGCAGTATTGGTAAGGATTGTAAATCTGTTGGAAGATTCTTAATTATTTTGCACGTGGACTAATTTCATACAGAATGAATGCATGGAAAAAATATGAATATGGAGTAACCAATAATTTTGGGAAGACTGAGAGTATAGTATCTTTTGAGGAGAACTAGTTAGCACCAGAATTGAACGAGAAGACTTTAACGAGAATTACTTAAATAAGATGAGCTGATAGAGAATTTACAATATTCGAGGTTAACACGATGATACGTTAATTCATCAATGTGAACAAAAAAATGTTAGAAGAGAATGATTAGTTTCCCGCTTCGAAAAACTCTGAGTTCTAGAGTTGGCTGCGTCGGCGAATCAGGTGTTTTCGAAGTACCATAGAAATTGCGTACAGTAATAAGTTGACATTCGGAGTTAGTCTGTAGCGTAAACCAGAGCAAGGTCGCTCAATTTTCAACAGAGCATCTGTCGAAAACTGCTGAAAAATTAAAATATACTGGGTTTCAGTCTGGCTGAACAGTCCGCATATGGAAAATAAAGACGCTAAATAATACCATGAAAATGATTGCTGGTGTCATCAAAGCTATGGCTTCCAGTTCTAAGCCATACCCTAACCCTTTACCCTATATGGGTATATATATGTCTTCATGTGTATTGTTCTCTTTATTCTAGATGTATTGTATTTCAAATTTTGTAATGTGTCTGACAATCATACTATAAATGAATGAATAAATAAATTAGAGAATTGTATGTAATGGATTAATTCATGATTCTTGTATGTATTTTTATAGTTGGAGGTTTTTTATGTCTGCTGATGTCATCGAAGTACTGACGAAACCCATCACACTCAGAGTTAAAAGTTTTTATATCATGAAATAAAGCCTTTATCAGCTGGATTTTCATTTTTTAAATGCTAAAGTATTTGTGATAGAGTAGGACCTTTCCTAAGGCTCCATAAAAGGGGAGCACTGTCATCCGCCATTTTTGATCCAACTTTGAACCTTTCAAGTTGTAAGATGTAAGGACCAAGAATGTATATGCGAAAAATATCGTATTTAGGTATTATTATAATAAACAGTTAGGGGAACTTATTTCGAAATGGTAGTCAAAATTTTAATGAATCTAAGAAGTGAATATTTAAAAATATTTGTATTTCAAGAGCGGACAAGAAATAAGGAAGCGGTATTAGCGGTATTTTGATATTTACTCGTGGTTATTAACCAATATCTAATTGAAATAAACACTTTTGAAATAGAAGAGATTCTCTATCCTGACATATAACTACCTTCCTCAGTAGTTGAAAATTCTCAAAACTTTTGATTTGGCAACTTGAACCTAATTTCCTTAACAAACTCAACAGGCGCATATGGACCCTCAACCTACCCTGACAATTTGGACATATTCTTCATCAATCTTCAACCCAATCGTTTGAGAGAGCACAAATTTCAAGAATTACAGACATCTTTTATTGCTGATGTTGTGTTTTAATTTTCCATTGGTCTATGAGGTAATTTTACTCTATAATTCTGTGCGCCTAGATAACTTCCAGGATATAAATATATGTCTATAGAATCTCAAAAGGAAAATGGAATTATATTCTAATTATGAGCTGCATTCCTTCCACGAGAGGAAGAATGCACGTAAAACTCAGGTAGCGTTTTCAGTCATTTGATCGGATTAAAAGACAGGATGTTAGCTTATTAAGGAATTATCAAATTTTCAACGCATACTCCAATCAGTAGATTGTGTGTTACTAATGCTCAGTTTACACGTTATGTTCTCGCCTTATGACCGTATCTCCTCCTATATCCCCCATAATGACAAACATCCGAAAATCAGTATATATCCTTGGATTTTAAAACATGTGAGATATGAAGTCCTTATTTTTTTCCAATAAATATATTCACTGCAAGGATCTTCATATCGAAGCTTAGTAAATAAAAAATTCGCTGGTCTCAGGAAATAGTTAGTTATGTGTTTTCAGAAATCTAAATTTAACCACGCATTGCTTTCTCCTATACCTGTAGATTCGGGTGACTTGGGACAGTCCTGTAACTTGGGACAATTACCCCCCTTGCAGATTTCTTTGTTTCTTACCGTTTTCGAGTGAAGGGAGAAACTTATAAGATTGTGTAGCGTCTTTTCGGTAAGTTTAACAATTAATTCCTGTTGAGTTTTCCGTGACCAGAGCGTTTGAATTGACAAGAAAAATTAACGAATTCTGGAAAGTAAAAGCGCGTTTTTTCATGGCCCTTATACTTTCTAGTGTCCTGTACATATGTTTCACTTTGTGCATGTGTAATTTTTTTTTTCTGGATACGTGGGATATTGGGATATAAGATATGTCATGAAACAAGGTTGTTTATAAATCAAACGGCAACACGGATCTCATTCATTTATTTTGTTGTTTCATAGGGTGACTTGGCACAATGTCGAATAGATAAAGCGGCGCATTGGCAGTAGGAAATATGCCGATTTTTTCTCAGGATATTATTATTTACGTTATTTCTACAAAGAAATCACCAAAGAATGAAAGAAATTTAAGTTTCCTTGTTTTGGTTAATTTTTTTTTATATTTGAGTTGCAATATATTCACTTTCGCTTTAATTAGGGTTCATCATTTAATTTCCTTACCGAATTTCAACTACATAATTACAAATTCTAATTTTTCAAAACTATACACCGCCCCAAGTCACCTATTTCATTTGAGAATTGAGAAATTAATGGATTTTAACTTGTGTCCCAAGCCTCCCAACTCGGTGGGTGACTTGGAACAAGTATATTTTATTTATTTTTTTAATTTCTAATCAGTTGTCTGAGTCATTTAGCACATTAGAACCTCTTTCTCACATGAAAATAGGTCACCGTTTTTGAAATATGACAAGTTGAATTTCACCCGAATCTACGGTAATCAACGTATATTCGTTACTATGGCCACGTATATGAAACGTGTCCTTATCGAGCTTTTTGATATTCAATAGGGAGTAAGAAACATTAAATCAACGTTGAATAAGAAATTATTCAACAACTCGTAACATTAGCCACCAATATGGAACATGTCCTTATCCGCCTTATCGTATCTCGTCAACGTTTTAAGTAGGATGAAAGAAACGTTGAATTTCGTGTTTATCCATCACTTAAGTTATTATTGAAATCCCTGTGAATATGCTTTATTCGTAATATTTTTTTGAGTGTACTTCAATAATTTTTCTGCAGGGAAGTAATAAAAATAGAAGCACCTCTTCCTTCTACTTCAATAAACACTGTATAAAGCTGGCTCGGTGGATCATCAGCGAGTGCCTGAGCCCTTGTCTGAAAAAATATGACCAGAAACTATAATTGATGGTTAATTTCCATATATTACAAAATCAGGATGAATGGAAAATATGATTAAATTAATGGTTATAATCTTAGCTGACTAGGCTGTACAATATTGTTGCAGCGCTTAGAATTCGTATAGCGTTAATTCGTATAACGTTATTTCGAAACCACTAAACATCGTCATTACTCTGTAGAATTTTGGTTACAAAGGAGATCTAATAAATGCAAAATTTCCTCCACGTATCGTTGTTTATTGGGTGAAGAGTAACGATACGAAGATTGGGGTCAAATTTCGTGGAAATCGACAATAGGAAATGAAATTTTGCACTGTAGAAGCTAACATATTCGTTAGATAACACTCGAATTTAGCTCAGTTATTTCAGAACTGAGCACCTGTTTCCAACTGGATGGAATCCATATTTTTTGAAATATTGGGGAAATATTTTTCTTATTCGAGGAGCAAAGCAGCGTTGGGCTAGTTCAGTACCTGGATGGGTGAGTGCCCTGATTATGAGTTTAAAGAAGAATGCATAACCTTCTGAGTCACATTAGTTCTTTCCCTAAATTTTGAATAGGTAGGTGGTGAAGGTAAAAAGACATTATCGAAAACCACCCATGGTATGGTTCTTCTAAATTTGCTTCTAAGGATGTGCGTTAGCTAAAAGGTTCTTTCGAGTAATAACACTATTCAACAAGGGTTCTCCCACCTAAGAGATTTATATTTTTTTTGTTAGGTATTTCTCACCTTATCACAAAAATAATAGTACTCACGTTTGTTTAGCTACCGTTTTCAAAATAAAAGACATGCGTGAATTCTCCATGTTCGCACTTCTCTGTACCTTACGATACTTTATAAAATAAACAAACTATTGAACCAAGTTCAGTTTCTGGAAGCATTAAATGATGTAGAAAAAGAAGCCTGGGTTGTCCTTTGTAGAAGTGACCAAAAATTTTCTTGGCAATCACAAATCTCCCCAATATGTAAATATCGTCAAAACGATGTTACAGGCTTATCAAAAAATGGGATGTCCTTAAAAATATACTTTTTGCAATCACATATTAATTTCTTTCCACAAAATATGGGAGCCGTAAGTGACGAGCATGGAGAGCGATTCCATCAAGACATCGCGTCATTCCAAAAACGCTACCAAGGCAAAGGGGATATGCTTGTTGATTATTGTTGGTCCATCGTTAGAGAAATACCGGAGTCGTCCTACAGCAGAAAAGCCAAAAGATCTAAGCGATCGGAATCTTTTACACCATTGTAAATATTATAATGCATTGTTTTTGTTAAAAATCATGAATATAATTATTGAAAAACAACGAGAGCTAACTTCGACTTATTATTTATCGTGCGTTTATACCTTGGCTACGAAGATTAAAAATATATATATTTTCCTTAGGTGGGAGAACAAAGCTATAATTTTGTCGATCAGTGTAATCTGTAAGTAATAGAGTAATTTTCGAGTGAATTATATTCTTGAACTTTGCTGATTAATATACAGGATGAAACTTCAACTCAAAAGAAACACTTTTTTCTATACGGTTTTTTCGATTGGGAAGATATAGCCATTTCAAATTTTCATAATGAGCCTGTGCCACCTCTAGAAAAACAAAATTATTTTCACAATAACTATCTAAATCTGTGACACTACACCACTGTGGATCTGTTAAACAGATTTGTATTACTCCAAATACCCAATTTTTCAAATTTTCAACTTTTCGATTTTTGGACATAGAATTAATTATACCAAAAGTGCAAATAAACATCATCGTCCAACTTAGATTCAAAAGTTGTGTTTTTTGTATATTTGATATTTTTATGGTGCGTAATGGTCATAATGAGAAAACTCGAGGACGTGGGTGATATCTTGTGTTCGAAGAAGAATCAAATAATATATTCCGAAATCCATTTCGTTCGATAGAACTGTCTGTGAGATGAAAATGAAAATAAAATTTCCTATAGTTTTTCAACGGCTACGACATTTTAAACCGAGCAGATTCGGAAAAAATGGTGAAGGAAAAAGTGTTCCTTTTGACCTCAAGAATATACTGTTGAAATATTTGTACGAGTCAAAGACTCACCCTGTATATTCCACTGGTTCCTGAATTTTCCAGCATTGAATTTTCTATTTTCACGGTCCTTCGATGTTTCCTTCATTGGGCCCTTGAGGCGCTAATTTAACGAATGTTATCTACTTCTCACAGTTATCATTTAATTTTTCATATTCTTTCTATAGCTCTTTGGTTATGGTAGTCATTTGTTTGTTTTTATATTTATGATTGCATGGATTTTTCTGCTTATCAAAATGTATTATATTCAAGGATGTCAATTCGTTCATTTCGTGAAGTTGAATATATCATTTACATATGTTTTGCATGCTGTATATCTTTTCGATATTACTAGTATCAACTGATATCAGTTGGCCTCTAAATAAAGGCTCACCTGCCCAATAAACACACACACGTGTATTATACGTTTATATGTGGTGGGGGACGTTGATTCAAGGTTACTCGTTGAATTTTGTAACGTTATTTCGAAACCTAAATTCCACCATACGTTGATTTCACATATAATCAACGTTTATGATTAATCTGGTTACTGAATCCACTAACATGAAACGTTGTTATTTCAGTGCACCCCCAACGTGTATTCAATAGGAAGTGAGAAACATTGAATTAACGTCGAATACCGATACCGTTCAACAACTCGTTACTATAGTCACCAATATGTAACGTTTCTTTAGCGTACTTCCTCAACGTATATTCAATAGGAAATAAATAACATTACATCAACGTTGTATACGAAATCATTCAACAACTCGTTACTGTAGTCACCAATATGTAACGTTTCTTTAGCGTACTTCCTCAACGTATATTCAATAGGAAATAAATAACATTACATCAACGTTGTATACGAAATCATTCAACAACTCGTTACTGTAGTCACCAATATGTAACGTTTCTTTAGCGTACTTCCTCAACGTATATTCAATAGGAAATAAAAAACATTACATCAACGTTGTATACGAAATCATTCAACAACTGGTTACTGTAGTCACGAATATGAAACGTGGATCTGTGGTGTTTTCTCAAAGTATATTCTATTAAAAGCAAGGAACATCCCCTTTCTGTAGCCACTATTATGAAACGTTTCCTTGTCGTGCCAAGTAGTTTATATTGAAAAAGAATGAGTGGCCTGTATGTGGCATTATAAGAGCAAAACCGAACACTCTTTTATAATGGATTGAGTATGTTCTATCAGTTACCATTAGTTATGAGATCTGCTTATAATTCATCATTCAATTCAAGAGACTGGTAATAGTAATATCAAGAATAGATTTGAGCAGATGACTGTTGATGTAGATATATTGTAAATGTGATGTAATGAACTTTGTAGCTTTCAGCTAATGGAATATTCTCTACTACTACAATAAAAACTATAGGGTGCAGTGGTCTCATTGGCAGCGATGTAGGGTAGGACGCCAGAGAGAGCGGGTTCGAATCCCGGCGGTGATGGATGTTTGCGGTTGTCTAGATTATCCTAGTGTGAAAAGAGATGATGTTGGCTAATGGAAAAAATCACAAAACTAGTGGGTGGTGGACAGAAAAGCAAATATATATTTATTTTAGAAACAACATTTAAATTTCGTATTGTAGCAAAGTTACTTCAATAGAATGGCAACGTTATAGGTATTCTCGTAGAATTTCCATTCCAAAAAGATTGTCAGCTACGTTACTGTACCACCAGAATGAAACGTATTTCCTAACGACATTTTGCCGGTTCCTCAACGTAGCGTTACTTTAAGAACTCAACGTTACTTCCACGTATCTGTGTTTATTGGGTGTGTTCATTCTTCAAATGGCTCTTGGGACTTCGAGGAACTGGTAAACAAATGATATAGCCAACTCTGAATTTATGCTGTCGAAGTGATAACAATTCAGCATCTCTCCTCCAAAAATTGTGGCATTTCATCCGACTTCGTATAAATCATGCTGAAAACACAATATGTTCCTTCAACAACACGTATACAGTCGATGTATTTATATTCCCAAGAAGTGTAAAGGAACACTCGCAGTTCATCTTGCGTGAAGTGTAAAGGCAGCTTAACGGGAAGCTGTAAAACTTTAATCAAGTGACGCGAGAGTTTTTAAGAAGCGATTATATTTCAGTGCCTTTTTCTGGTCGCTATTAACGATATTTAGTTAACCGTGAATATTCCTCGGGTTCCAAATTAAAAATTACCAATTGTCCGTTCTCCGCTCCGGGAATACGTGCCTCTGTTAATTATTCGACGGCAAACCGGACACGTTCACTGTATATGAACTTGGCCGCCCAACGCCGACTTCTTTTGTTAGCTTACCAATCCTTGTAATTGAATCAATTGGTGTCATTTACCTCTTCAGCACTCGTTGATCTCGTAATATAGCACCAAAAGTAACCCCCAAGAAACAACATCGATCAGAAAAACGACCGAACGTACCTAATTTTTGGCAAAATTCTGTAAATATGTGGAACGTGTGTGGATATACCAGAAATATAGACCAGTGTGCATTAATTCATGCAATATAAATCGAACTAATTTTTATTGCATGAATACTTTCTTCGAGAAACCAAATGACAGACGGTGGACATGGATAAGTCCAGACGGGAGATCTAAAAATGAAATTGACTTTGTGGTACACAATAGCAAGTCGATTACCACAGATGGGTCAGTGGTCAACAGATTCAACATGAGAAGCGACCATAGAATGGTGACGGCAAGGGTAGAAATCGGCACAAAGATGGAGAGCAGGAAGTTGTTAACACCTAAGAGATTCCCAACCATGGATGAACTCAAAAATAACAGAAAAATATCAGGTGGAAATTCAGGGAAAACTAACACCCATGGAGAACCCAGGAGGATTTATTGAAAACTTCTTAGCTTACTAAAACCAAACAAAATTTCAATGTCAAAATATTTTATTACTCAACATATTCTTCTCCTAATTGGATACATTTATTAGAGCGAACCTCAAACGTCTCTAGACCTTTCAAAAAAAATGTTTCTTCTTGCTTCAGCGTTTATTACCTCCTCGTTGGTAGAAAATTTACGAACTTTTAAACTTTTTTCAGTAGAGGAAAGAGATGATAATCGGATGGAGCCAAATCTGGTGAATAAGGGGGGTGTTCTAGTAATTCAAACCCTAAATCACAAATTGTTCGCATGCCAACATGACATTTGTGTGCAGAGGCGTTGTCCTGCAAAAACAAAATACCTTTGGATAGCTTTCCGCGTCTTTTCTCTTTAATTTATCCAGTAGAGTGGTCAGTAATGTCGAATAGTAATCTCCGGTTATTGTTCTACCCTTATCCAAAAAAAAAAAAAAAATCATGATTACTTTATGCCAATCCCAAAAACTGAAGTAAGAACTTTTCCAGCAGATTTTTGGACACGAAACTTCTTAGGTCTTGGAGACCATTCAATCGATTGTTGCTTTGTTTCTGTATCGTAGAAATGTACCCAAGTCTCATGCATAGTAACAATTCGGTTTAAGAAGTCTACATCGTTTTCAAATCGAGCACAGATCAAACGCGATGCTTCTACCCTTGCACGCTTTTGGTCAACATTCAAACATTTGGGGATCAATTTTGCAGCAATTTTCCTCATGTCTAAATTGACGTGAACTATATGAAGAACGAGTTCGTATGAAATATTCAGTGCTTCAGATATCCATTTCAGCCCAATTCGGCATTCTGATAAAATCATGTCATGAACTGCATCGATATTTTCGGGGACTGACACAGGAACTGGCCTTCCCGATCGATCATCATCTTCAATGGAAAATTTTCCTCTTTTGAAGCTTGCAGTCCAATTTTTCACGGTCGCATACGAAAGATTTTGATCACCAAGGATATTAAGCATATCTTCGTAAATCTTACCTCTTAACCCTTTTAAATACAGGTACTTGATGATGGCTCGATACTCCAATTTTTTGATTTTCATAATTTCGGTGGACATCTTCTTCCTTTTAAATTATTGCGTAAATCTGGTTTACTTTTTTGACCTCAAACTTCATACTGACACTTCTAATGAGTTATTGTTCGTTGCTATGGTAACGCAATATTTTTTTTATGCATGGAGCTGGTCTAGGCTAACTAGATATCATACATCTTCGCAGCTACAATGGATGCAAGTGAGATGGAGAAAAGAATAAGAGAAACTATATTAGCAGCCACTAAGACGATAAGCTTAAGAGCCCCATGCAAAAATAACAAGCTGAAACAGGAAACCAGAAACTTGATAAGAGAAAAAAACGGATTTAACTGTAATACCCTGAAATACAAAGAACTAAATAAGAAAATAAGATAAGACATTCGAAACTATAATACCGAAACTATCAAGAAAATGATAGAAAGAAACAAAAATTTGAGGATACTCAGGACACTATAAAATAAAGGAAGAAATAGAATCTACCAAATGAAGGATGAAAACGGGGCTATCAAATACGAAAAGAACCAAATAAAGGACATCGTTGAAGAATACTACTCTGAGCTGTACTCCTCTGTGACACCAGAACCCAATAAGCACAGGGATAGAGAGATTTTAAATGTCCGTTCCGAGGAACTACCAGAAATTACTTTAAAAGAAATCGAAAGAGCCCTGTCTCAAATGAAGAACGGCAAAACTCCAGGAGAAGATGAAATCACGAAGGAAATGATAGAAATCGGAGGTAGTTGAAGCAGTTAAAATTCTGATGAACAAATGTGCATATTAACGAAGGTATGCTTAATACACTTAATGGTCAATGTCCTTCGTATGCGACCGTGAAAAATTGGACTGCAAGCTGTAAAATAGTTAAATTTTCCATTGAAGATGATGACCGATCGGGAAGGCCAGTTTCTATGTCAGTCCCCGAAAATATCGATGCAGTTCATGACATGATTTTATCAGACTGTCGAATTAGGCTAAAACGAATATCTGAAGCACTGAATATTTTATACGAACGCGTTGAACATATCGTTCATGCCAGTTTGGACATGAGAAAAATTGCTGCAAAATGTTTGAATGCTCGATTTGAAACGATGTTGACTTCTTAAACCGAATTGTTACTATGGATGAAACTTGGGTACATTTCTACGTTCCAGAAACAAAGCAACAATCGATGGAATGGCGACACTCTGGTTCTCCAAGACCCGTGAACTTTAGTGTCCAAAAATCTGCTGGAAAACTTCTTGTTTCAGTTTTTTGGGATTGCCATGGAGTTATCATGATTGATTTTTTTGGATAAGGGTATAATAATATCCGGAGATTATAATTCGACATCACTGACCACTCTACGGGAAAAAATTGAAGAGAAAAGACGCCGAAAGCTATCCAAAGGTGCTTTGTATTTGCAGGACAACGCCCCTGCACTCAAATCTCATGTTGCCAAGCAAAAAGTTTGGCTCCATCCGACTATCATCTCTTTCCTCAACAGAAAAAAAGTTTAAAAGGTCGTAAATTTTCTTCTAACGAGGAGGTAATAAAAGCTATGGAGGTCTGGTTTGCAGAGCAAGAAGAAAAATTTTTTTTGAAAGGTCTAGAGACGTTGCAGGTTCGCTGTAATAAATGTATCCAATTAAGAGGAGAATATGTTGAGTAATAAAATATTTTGACATTGAAATTTCGTTTGGTTCTATAGTAGGCTAAGACTTTTTCAATATATCCTCGTACTTCCTGTTCTAACCTACGGCGTAGAAACGATGGCACTCACAGTCCACTCAGCAAATCGAATGAAAACGACACAAAAATCTATTGAAAGGGCTATGTCCTTGAGAGACCATATTCGAAATGAAGATATCAGAAGAAGAACGAAGGTAGAAAATGTAGTAGGTAGGATAGCGGAAATGAAATGGGCCTTGGTGGGACATGTTACTTGGCAGGAAGACAATCGATGGACTAAGAAGATTGTACATTGGAGACCACGAAAACATAAACGAAGTGTAGGAAGACCACCAAAATGCTGGTTAGATGACATTAAATCAAAGGTTGGAGGATGTTGGCACCAGTTGGCTCAAGCTAGAGGAAATTGAAAACTTCAAGGGGAGATCTATGTCCAGGAGTGGATGCAGACAGGCTGTTGAAGAAGAGTGTATTAATTACAAGGAGATTTCACACAGGTCTATGTATTGATACAGACTTGCAGGTTGATTTTTTAAGCATTTATTGATCAACAATCAGAATACAAATTCTATGATTTTTCGACAATTCTAACATGACATAGAGACCATGACGTGAAGAGCAAGAAGATATAGTTATATAATATATATTCTTGATGAAAACGTTCTACATATTGGTATAATCTTTTAATATTCAATTAGGTCATTAGGCCATTTCCTTCAAAGTCTTCTTGCTTCGTTGTTTTGTGTTAAGAGTTGTAGAAAGATATTTATGTGTTCTTCCAATCTAGAATCTAGTATCAAGTTGATACTTGACGTGTAGATTTTTACGAATTTGACACTAATATTCACTGTCACATCAAAGGCCATCCGTTTTTTACGATCACATTATACGTTTTACTAAGCAATGCGTTCGTAACAAACGAAAGGACTTCGATGTGAACAAGGTGTTTGTATGATATCATTCTTGAAATATAAGATAAGTCTCTCAGCCAGAGTGGGATTCAGTAATTGCTGCAATAAACAATAACATAATGTTTGAAAAGGGACACAATTAAATATCATTGTGTTTAATTACCATATACCATTTTCAATTACACAGGTATGAAGTCATTAAAAATCCATTATAGAAATGATATCATCTAAGGAGTGTAAGTGTTGGATTCAATAAAACAATTGTTTCATGCACCAACCGTGTAAAAATCAAGTCCGAATTCCAAATATTACGTGACCTCAACAACAAGAATATAATAATCTTGGGAGCTTGTACCGATCTTTATAGTCTAAAAGCAACATTTACGAGAAAGAATTTCAGGAAGGCTAAATAGTAACAAAACATATGAAAATTAGATGATATTAGATATCTGATCGCCTGTAAAGTTTCACATATTTTAGTTTTCGTTTCAAAAAAATATTCGCTCGATTCCATATTTTATCTCAACCCTGTATACCTGTGACCATATGAATAGAGATAAACTGTAATGATGCAGCAAATTCAATCCTGTGTGATTCATCATTAAATTGGCGTGAATGCAGACTCGATGACACCGGGTATAAAACAGTTTCGAGGGAAACAAAGAAACGACACAAGAAAAATTCAGTATGTTCTTAATTAAGTTAATTGTGCCCTCGGCTGACTTAATGACAATTTCGCCAAGAAGCATATGGCTTTAATTGCGACCCATGCTGGCCAGTAATGCGCTTATGATTGCACGTTAAAAACCATACAATTCATATCTTCCTGCTTCGAAATTGTCCCTCTTTAATAATTTTATAATGACTTCTCGGATATGAACCCATATGACCTGCCGGAAATCCATGGGTTATTGAACGATACATCTAGGATTTATTTTCGAACCCTCTACTTGTATGCTCCTTCACTTCAATAGTGAAAAGTCTCAATTCACGAATATCTAATTGTTGAATTCTCATGCGAAGTAGATATTTATCAAATAATTATAAAATTCATCATTTAAAAAAATCATATCTACCGGGTGGCCCACCCCAGACGCGACGCTCATTTTGAGGGAGTTAATGAAGATATTTTGGAAATCTTTTCTTGTGGTGTGTGTAGGATGTCCCAAAGCACAAATCAAAATATCATATATACAGAGTGTTCGAAAACAGAGATATAGACCAAAGTTACACTTTTTTAAATGTAACACTCTATATTTGACCTCAAAAATGCAATTTCAAGCTCAAGTTATGATGATTTTCTTCAGATTACTTTATAGCTCAGAAGAACCCTTCACGAGATAATGTTGAAAAATCGAAAATATGGAGTTTTTTTGAAAAACAATTGATGAAGAAACTAGTTACGCCAGCGATACAGACACAGTTTTTTCGAGTAGATAAGTTGGCTACTCCTACATATAAAAGAAAATTTCAACTCTGGAATATACAGAGTGATCATAATTAATTCTACAAATAATCGTCAAAAACTTTCTTATTTCAAATGACACACCCAGTATTTCTATATCTCGTTGAACGTAAAAATTAATTTCGAAACTATCATACAATTTTCCTACATCTACACCTGATAGTTTCTGAGCAATTTTCGATTTTTAATTAAAAACTAGTAAACCATTTTCGCCATTATCTCGTCAATAGTCCTTCTAAGGTATAAAGTGATCTGAAGAAAATCATCATAATTTGAGCTTGCCATTCCATTTTTGAGATCAAATATTTTGACCCTGTATATATGACAATAGTTTTAAATTGTGCTTTTGAACACCATATACACACACCACAAGAAAAGTTTTCAAAATATCTTTGTTTACTCCCTCAAAATGAGCGCCGCGTCTGGGGTGGGCCACCCGGTATAATGATCAGTGTCGCTCTGTATATATGCATTTATGGAAAACGCCATCACAGAAGTCGAAGGAATTCACATTGGTAACGCTATATGTAGTATAGGAAATATATGTATAGCTTGTTAAGCTGAAGATTGCTTACAATTCGAACAATATTTTTAATATTATCATACTTTTCTCTGTGCCTTATTATTAAACTTACATAACTATCATGAAACTTTGCTATTGAATTTTATATCGAATGATACTAAATTCATCAGTTCATTTCGTAAATGAAAAAAAGGGTTGTTCAATCAAATTTTTCTTCTGATAACTTTAGATGAAAAATTTTTTTCCGGAGGAGCATAGGAAAGATCCATAGGATAGATGCAAATGAATATGCAACAGTCACTAAGGTAACGCCTACTACTTGTCTTCTTATTCAATAGTGATACAGGAAACATTAAAAAGGTCATATTGTTCTCTCATGAAATATTTACGTAAATAGTTACATATGATACCTCTTTGGAATCAACAGAAAATTTGCAGCGAAATAAAAGAACTTTCAGTTATAGTTTACATTTGCAAAATCAGAAATCCTAGTCATAAATTGAAGATGGCTGGATCGTAAAATACATTACTCATAAAAAAGTGCCTGTAGAATGTAAATATCATTTTCGAGTACGAGCACTATTGAAAATGGCAATTTCTCGATTTTTGTTCATACATAACTCAAAATCTAGAAGTTATGGGCCGGTTCTGTTTTCAGATTTGGATTAGTCAGGAAAAAAGAACTCGAGAATGTATCATTCATCTTCTTATTGCTGCTATAGTTCTTAGATCCTTTCTCAGTAGACAACGAATTTTGCCCATCCTGTACATGTACGTACGAGGATATATTAAAAATGTCAAAAATATTTTATTACTCAACATATTCTCCTCTTAATTGGATACATTTATTACAGTGAACCTGCAACGTCTCTAGACCTTTAAAAAAAATTTTTCTTTCTTTTGAACTTTTTTTCAGTTGTGGAAAGAGATGATAGTCGGATGGAGCCAAATCTGGTGAATAAGGGGGTTGTTCTAGTAATTCAAACCCTAAATTAAGAATTTATTGTATGGCAACAAAAACAAAACACCTTTGGATAGCTTTCCGCGTCTTTTGTCTTCAATTTTTCCCGTAGAGTGGTCAGTAATGTCGAATAGTAATCTCCGGTTATTGTTCCACTCTTATCCAAAAAATCAATCAACTGAAGCAAGAACATTTTCAGCAGGTTTTTGGACACGAGTGCCGCCATTCCATCGATTGATGCTTTATTTCTGGGTCGTAGAAATGTACCCAAGCTCATCCATAGTGACAATTCAGTCTACATCGTTTTCAAATCGAGCACAGTTCGAACGCGATGCTTCTACCTCTTAATCCTTTTAAATACAGGTACTTGATGATGGCTCGATACTCCAATTTTTCGATTTCACAATTTCAGTGGACATCTTTTTTCTTTTAATTTATTGCCTAACTCTGGTTTACATTTTTGACCTCAAACTTAACACTGACTAGTGAACTGGTCTAGGCTAACTAGATATCAATACATCCTCGTATATTCATTGAATATTGTTTAGATGTTTAAAATGAATTTTGAAGGCCCATTAAACGTTCAATGATATGTCCAGAAAATGTATGAACCTCACGTATCTGTATTTACATCCATTGAACATCCTATATGCTGTTTGAACATCCATTTTACGTCCTGTATGTACGTCCATAGGATGTTCAATCCAGTAAGGTTCAGAGGTCAGACTTTTTCTGGATATATCGTTGTACATAACTGGACGTTCGTCATGTCCAATGGACATTGAATACATGTGCTGTATTAGTATTTAGATTTCTGTACTTGTCTCTGAGTGTTGTCTAAAATTATCAACATATTTTGTAAATTTTGAAGCAAAATTTGTAATTGGGAAGCCACCAATCCCAATCAAATATGTGATAGTCATAATATCATGATATCCCCATTCAATATATTATATTGTCCGCTAAGTTCCGGCATCCCACCGAATTCACAGTAAACCACCGTGACATCGAGCAAAAATATAGATTGAATCATCCCACGCCGGTTTCATTGGATCAACGTACTATGAAATAATAAGAAAGACGAGATTAGACCGCAGGAATATAATAATAATTGAGGCTGTAAGATTCGAATCATCCGTTCTCAAGGTTGCCTTCTTTCTCTTCGCTCAGAGCTTATTGCTTATTATATTTTGAGCTACCGACTTACGCGAGAAGGTATGTTGATGATGGCATGACAGGTGGATTACATGTTTAATTTCCTTACACTAACGAACATTTGTGAGTAGAGAGGCCTTTCTGTTCGATCGAATATAAAGAAATTCGCTTTGGGCAACGTCGAAAATTACTTCTGAAAAAAAAACTATCGAGCATTCAAACATACGTGTGATAGTACGGTAATTCCACCACATCTACTTGGACAGTTTAGATTAATTATAGTATTTAAACAGGTACCCAACCAAAGATTATCAGACTATTCAGACTAAATTTAAATAGAATATTTTTCGCTAATATTCAAAGAAAGTTTCATTTGAATCATTGGAATTTTTACTCCTTTTCCTTTAGTCATCTTGCAAGTTAGTGAGATTTCCGATGTTGAACAGAGGCATCAGAAAAACGACTCAGGTTCCAAATTCAATTAATTTCTTGAGGCTATCAAAATAATGAGATAGGAGAAATTCTATCATGCAATATGTAACTTGAATTGAACCTTTATTTTATTATTTTACTCGATGCTGAAAAAATCTAAGCTACCTCATATCTGTCTGAGATAGGCAGCCCTGAAATAATAACACGAGTCAACACCAAATTTGACTTTGACTGCAAAGCATAAAATTTCGATAGTTTAGATCCTAAAAGATGAAAAAAAATATATGGCATGAAAAAGTTTGCTTTTGTGTTTAGGAGACTGATTCAACGATAGCATTTACAATAAAAACATGTGGAGCCCATGGCTTGTCTTGATTCTAAACAGGAAAGTCAAAATATGCTTCATAGGCTTCAGAGAGAACGTGAGATGTCTTTAATTCGTGTTTCACATCACGAATTATAATAAATTGACCATTTATAAAACAAAATGCATCAGCATCGTATTCACACTTTCTTGACGATATTTGAAGTTTGTCTGAGCTAGTAAACAACACCTGATCATTGTTTATGACTCGAGTGCTCTCTAGCGGCACCTTGTAAACGTAAACACCCCACTCTCAACGGACGGTTTTTTTGAATTATTAAAAATTATAAAAGAAATGAAGAACGACTATTAATACTATAACTATCACAAAAGCAAACTTTATACCAAAAAAAGTTATTTTCTTTTCGTGCATAATTAACCGGAAAATCCTAGTATAAACGTTAGGACAAAGAACAAAAATTTTTTTGTAGAGTCGTGTAATTTATGTTAAGGGCATTGGCACAATTTGCGGATATGTCTAAAGCATTCGATAATTTCATGCAACTCAATTCTACACTCAAAAATTGAAGTGGATATTCGAGGAAAAGTTTCTTTCTGCACTTGAATCTAATTTTCAGTGATGTTGCACACGTCATGTGGGTAGGCTTATTTTACACTCAAAATATGGTCCTTCTGACACTTGCTTTCTCAATAAAAAACTTACAAGTAAGCCGTTTCTTTCGGGTGTATAATATTTTTTTGTGGTCCGTATGTTTGATGTTTGCAACTCATATGGAGGAATTGATGTCAAAAAAAATACACGTGGGGTTAATATTCAATGATAGTGGTCAAGTTTTTTAGTGTATCTGATTGCTCAGTTGCTATCCACATCAGTTTATCTGAAAACAGAAAAAAGGCTCTAAATATTGAAAAACCGGTCGATTTCTGAACCTAGAACTAAACCTAAATCGTATCATCAATTTTTATGATTTCCTTACGTTAAACAGTCATTGATTTTGAAATCACATTAAAATAACATTAGGTTCGAGTTCACGATATGTTAGAAACAGATAAATAATTCGAAATTATGCTCTATTTGGGGTATCGATAAAACAAGATTTATGTGAAATAAAACAGGGCAGAGCTTTCACGGATTATAAAGAATGACGAACTAACATATGCATATGAAATGTTCTATTGTTCCTGTCTTTACTTCAAGACAATTCATTGTCTCAGTTGTTTCGACGATACCTCAGCTTCATCTGGTCAATTAACCAATTTGACTAGTACTAGTAAATTGACATAATGCCTATCTACTACCTACTACTGATGTAACGGAAAATAGACAAGAGATGAAAGTCCATAAAATTCTTAAGGAAAAAATTGGAACGCTTCGAGAGAGGTTTAAAAGCATGGATTATTATTCTTAACACGTTGACTGTCCCATGAGTCACATATGATACATAAAAATTTTCGCCAGGAGTCCATGAGTCGTATGTGATTCATTGATTCATTTGACGTTCAAGATAAATATGGTTACTTTTCATGAACGCTGCAGTTTGGTCGGTTCATATGGGCTTAACGTCTTGTAGAAATATGTATTGATAGCCTCAATCATAATTAATCATACGTGATTCAAGAAACGTCAGCATCAAGCCTTCCATTGGACTTGAAGATTTTGAACAAGAATACTTCCTTAAATCGCTGCAGAATTAATTTTTCATAGAATATATATTTTATCACTCAAAAGTAACCCTTCTCTTTGGATAAATGTGTTGGACGTGGGGGGTGAAAAAAAAATTAGAATGGGGACAGTCAACGTGTTAAATAAATTCGATCATTGAGCTACATATTATTATGTTTCTTGTTATGTCTTTAGTTGTGTTTTTTTTGTTACTTTTTTGCCTCTGCTCAATTCATGTTTGGAATGTTATTCCTGCTATATTCAAGGTGTCCCAATGAAAAGGAATCACCGCCGTTATTTCTCATGTTATAATGAATGGCGAAAGTTAATGTGATACCTTCATTAATGTTCGTGAATGTTCCAAAAACACGAAGCCCATCGAGAAAGGAGTATAAAGGGTAGAAAATATGAGGTAATAAGGGTAACCAGACACCTCTTGTTGAAAGTCTTTCAATTTCCTTGTCGAAAATGACTCGAGTTCCTCAGGTCCAAATTCTTCCTTCTGATAGTTTCATTTTATTGTGTAAAAAAAAATATAAGGAATTCGAATTGAGTTCCATATACTTTCATTCAATAACAAAAACCTGATTAGGAACGTTTTGTTGAACATCTGAGATTCTCTTGCAAATTTTCACATTGTGATTTTTGGCTCTATTAACATTAAAAAAAAATCTTATTTTTCCCTTCCGATAAGTTTCATTTTGAATATTGGTATTGTACTATAGTGAACATCTATGTTTTTCTCGATAAAATAAGTCCAGGGTTTTTGCAAGAATTTTCAGCCAGAATCACCATTCCATAAAGATGTGTTATTTTTTCGTGGAAAAATTCAGGGAGGCTGGCTCGTTTCAGTTGACAATAGAAAACACCACTCAGATCGAGTCGTCAACTACTGATGAAGATGTTTTGAGCCATGCTGCTTTAATGGCTAACATCTAGTTCATAAGAAGATCATCAGAACCTTCTTGAGTAAGCATTCTCCACAAAATAAGTTTTAAAAATAAAACTGGATTGAACGTTATTCGGAAAGACGTCTATATAATTTGGAGAAAAATGTCACAATGTCTGAATAGCGACTCAAAGCCTTTGTAAAACATTTGCAATCATCGTAGTTCCAATTTTTCTTCCGGACAACTTGAAAGGTAAGGTTTATCTGGATACGCTGCAAAATTTTATATTCCCTCAAATCATGGAAATGGTTCAGAATGATGAGATCCTACACGAAGATGATGAAAAAACTCGAGTTATACATTTCGAAGTGTATTGTTTTAAATATTTGAAAAAATACCTATCCGATTGAATTAAAAAATTCTGTTTAGGAAACTATATTACTAACCCATCGATGATCATATTCTCCTATAACTTCAAGACCGTATTTCATAGTTTCAAACTTGTTGGGATCTGTATTTTTTGAAATATATGTATCGGGGAATTTTTTCTTCGTTGAGCCAAGCAATTTGTGAGAAGTTTAATCTTAATGAGGAGCTGTTCTGGAGTTGGAGAAGCGGGCGAAAGAGTACATTTTCTTGCATCATGATTTTGAATATTCCATGGTTATGTTTTTCTTTCGTCATTATCGACAAAATTTAGATTGAGTGAGAACACAATAGATATTTAAAATTCAGTGTTTAGGTTCGGACAATTCCTAGGGGTTCTAAAAGGGGTTAGGTAATTCAGAAACTTTAAGTAAGGAGAGTCCGGGAGACTTGCTCAGGTAGGAGACTTGAACCACCTCGAATAATTCAATTTAAATTTCGCTCTACCGGTATCGTGAATAGCTTGCGACATACTCGTAACAATGCACAACTAGTGGCGGCTCCATTTTGGCCGCCATCAGAACAGTTCAGGAGTGAGAGGGTAGAACGTGATTTTATTGTTAGGAAATAAGAAATTGAATACATTTTGTTCGTAACACTGTCTGAAAAGTTTAATAGGAGCGTGGTTTCATTTAGTTTTATTGCTTTCATTGTTTTATATTGCTTTACAAATGATGAGCCTTTTTAATAATAAGTAGTTGTAAAAGTTTCAAGAAAATATCTGTTGAATAGACTAAAAGGGAATGCGGGAGACTCGACCCATGCTATGGTCGGGAGACATAATCACTGGTTCAAGTTTTCCGCACTGAGCTCAGAAAATAGTTTGCTTCAAAAAAAGAAGATTGGATAATACAAATAAATATAAAAAAAATATACAAAGGTTCAAAAAAGTAAAAAACATCTCGGAAATAATTGAGAGTGATTCTGAAATAGAAAATATGCATTTCATACGCTGATACATCTGATGATAAAAACCTTGACAGAGACAATCGTTGGTCATTGGAAATTGTTTTTTTTTTCAATGTTTTTCCTGATAAACAAACTTATGGTCAAGTCTCTCTCGCCACTTGTTCAACTCTCTCATGGATAAGGAGACAAGAGCCAATTTTCTGTTCCTAAAAAAATAAATTGCTATACTCAAAAGTTTCATCTCACAATCACTCTTTTATTATCTATCGTTACCTACATATTTGGGCATGATATCTTCACGCAAAAAAATGAGTTGCTACCATTTTTAGATACAACTTCAGTGGCTTCAGAGTGAAAAGGAGTTCAACACTCCTGGATAACAATATTCAACTTTTTTCCGACACGTCAGCATTCATTTGTAGGGTTAGCTGAAAACGGCAATCAATTCGACTAGGTAAACCCTATTTAACTCTGACCTCCCATTTCGTCTACTCGTATGTTGATATAAGAAAATGCAGCCTTCCTTGTAGAGGTTTCATACTCCTTTGTATTTTACGGTCATTCAATAGTATAATTTCCCTCAATTCCTTAGCAATCAGGTTAGACCACGAAGGTAGAATAAGAATTTACCCGGAACGGTAACAAAAAACATGATTTCTGGAAGTGGGGACCGCGTGCGTTCACTAATTTGCTATAGAAATTAAAATTACATTAAAAAATTAAGAAGCAACACTTGAAGCGATCCATCTACTAAGCAATTACCTAACGGTTGTCTGTAACAGTTATGGAGCGTTTCAATTATTCCATTGGTTAATTATAATTCGGCATTGTTACCTAGCAGTAATTCCGGAGGCAGTATTAGTGATTGACTTTTTTCGTCATAATTATATTTGTTATACATTATATACAGGGTGATTTCGGAGTAGACTGCCAGATTTTTGGAGAAGTTTATAGTAGTCAAGATAGTTTCGAACAATGTTTGGTTTATTGAGTTTATGAGGTTATGGAGGCCTCTATCGAGACTCTACACTATCTACAGGGTGATTTGTCGTATTCGACCGATACTTTTATCAATAACTTTGGTATGGATCACTCAATTTCAATGAAATTTTCTGTTTTGTATGGGGAGTCCGGGAGAGTTGAACCCCTTTTCACTCTGAAGCCACTTAAGTTGTATCTGTAAATGGTAGCAACTCTTTTATTTGCATCAAGCTATCATGCCCAATTAGGTAACGATAGATAATAACACGGGTCAACACCAAATTTGACTTTGACTGCAAAGAATGAAATTTCGATTGTTTACATCCAAATTAGACGAAAAAAAAAATATATGGTATGAAAAAGTTTGCTTCTGTGTTTAGGAGACTGATTCAACGATATCATTTACAATAACTACAAGCAACATGAAGAGCCCACGGCTTGTCTTAATTCCAAACAGGAAAGTCAAAATATGCTTCATAGGCTTCAGGGCTTCAGAGAGAACGTGAAATGTCTTTAATTCGTATTTCACGTCTAGAATTATAATAAATTGACCACAAATAAAACAAAATGCATCAGCATCGTATTTACACTTTTTTGACGACATTTGAAGTTTGTCTGGGCTTGTAAACAACACCTTATCGTTGTTTATGACTCGAGTGCCCACTAGTGACACTTTGTAAGGGTAAATACCCTACTCTCATCGCGCGGTTTTTGAATTATTATAAATTATAAAAAAAATGAAGAATGAGTATTGATACTATAACTATCACAAAAGCAAACTTTATACCAAAAAAAGGTATTTTCTTTTCGTTTTTGTGTATAATTAACCGGAAAATCTTAGTATAAAGGTTAGGACAAAGAACGAAAATTTTTTTGTAGAGTCGTGTAATAGATGAACATTTTGAGTACAGCAATTCTTTTTTTAGGAACCGAAATTTGGCTCATGTCTCCCTTACCCATGGGAGAGTTGAACAGGGGCGCGAGAGACTTGACCATAAGTTTGTTCATCAAAAGAAAGAAAACAATTTTCAATAGCCAACGATTGTCTATGAGAAAGTTTTCATCATCAGATGTATCAGCTTATGAAATACATATTTTCTATTTCAGAGTCACTCTCCCTTATTTGCGAAATGTTTTTCACTTTTTTGTACCTTTGTATATTTTTTTATATTGATTTTCATTATTCAATTTTCTTATTTCTAAGTTCATTGCGAGAAACTTGGAAGACTGATTACGTCTTCCGATCATAGCATGGGTCAAGTCTCCCGTACTCCCTTTTAGTCTATTCAACAGATATTTTCTTGTAACTTTTACAAATATTATTGAAAATCCTTTGTAATAAAATATTTATCAATGAAAGCAATGAAACTAAATATCACCCAGCAAGTATTAAACTTTACACACAGTGTAACGAAAAAAAATTACTCAATTTCTCACTTCCTAACAACAAAATCGCGTTCAACCCTATCACTCTTGAAGTGTTATGATGGCGGCCAAAATGGAGCCGCCTGTAGTTGTGCCTTGTTACGAGTATGCCGCAAGCTATTTACGATACCTGTAGCGCAAAATTTGTATTGAAATATTCGAGGTAGTTCAAGTCTCCTACCTGAGCAGGACTCCCGGACTCCCCCTAGAATCCTGTTTTCAATTATTTAGTTTTAATTTTCAATAACAACTGCCGGAATTTTTAATAATAAAACCCCTATTTAAATAATTTATCATTCTGAATCATCAACACACACCAAGTGTTCAAGTACATTAAAAATTATATTTGATAGAAGTAGATAAAGTACAAAAAATCCTCCATATTTTCTGAACAATACGAACTTCTTCAAATTGCAGAGCAAATACATTCACGAAATAATACATTTTCCTAGATCGTACTAAACGGTCATTCTATCTTATATTTGATGATTTCAAAGGAACTGATAGTTCAATAATACATTTTTCAAATACATTTTTAGGCAACGTGCTTGAACACTTAGTATGTTAATGTCTCAGACTGAAAAATAATTAAAGGGAGGACTTTGAGTTTTGCTATCCAAAATATCGAAAGGTGGCAAGGAAAATTATAAGTTTATACAAAATATGTAATTGAAAACAGGACCGTATTCGCAAAAATGAACATGGAGTATGATTTCGTTCGTTTGTTTCTCGTTTGTAGGTAACAAGTGTGCAATGCGAAATGAAAATTGCATTTGATTGACAAAAACTTGCTTTTTTCAATTCTGAATCCAGAAAATATAAATTTTGATATTTGAAAAGATAAATCGGAGTAAGTCTCTTTGGATGAATCTCAATATTCCAAGGACTGTCCTGATTATCTTGAAATGGCATCTATGAAGAGTTTTTGGAAGTCAACGAGCCCACGATTTCATTCAATTCGGACCACTCCTTTCCACGTTATAGATATTATATTAGATTTTTATTAATTAAGGCCAAAAACCATAAATCACCCTGTATCTCCGAAACTAATGGCATGAAGTACAAAAGAGGCAAGTTTCCTAAAAGGCTTAAGCGTTCGACACTAGTCTACGATGATGTATAGATATCTAGTTAGACTAGACCAGTTCCATGCATAAGAAAAAATATTGCGTTAGCATAGCAACGAATAATAACTCATTAGAAGTGTCAGTATGAAGTTTGAGGTAAAAAAGTAAACCATGCAGAGTTACGCATTAAATTAAATGAAAGAAGATGTCCACTGAAAGTGTGAAAATTGAAAAATTGGAGTATCGAGCCATCATCAAGTACCTGTATTTAAAAGGGTTAAGAGGCAAGCAGATTTACGAAGATATGCTTAATTCCCTTGATGATCAATGTCCTCCGTATGCGATCTCGGAAAATTGGACTGCAAGCTTCAAAAGAGGTAAATTTTCCATTGAAGATGATGACCGATCGGGAAGGCCAGTTTCTGTGTCAGTCCCCGAAAATATCGATGCAGTTCAAGACATAATTTTATCAGACCGTTGAATTGGGCTAAAACGGATATCTGAACTGAAGCACTGAATATTTCATACGAACGCGTTCATCATATAGTTCACGTCAATTTGGACATGAGAAAAATGTCTGCAGAATTGATCCCCAAATGTTTGAATGTTGACCAATAGCGTGCAAGGCTAGAAGCATCGCGTTCGATCTGTGCTCGATTTGAACACGATGTTGACTTCTTAAACCGAATTGTTACTATGGATGAGACTTGAGTACATTTCTACGATTCAGAAACAGAGCAACTATCGATAGAATGGCGACACTCTAGTTCCCCAGGATCTAAGAAGTTTCGTGTACAAAAATCTGCTGGAAAAGTTCTTGCTTCAGTTTTTTGGGATTGTCATGGAATAATCATGATTGATATTTTGGATAAGGGTAGAACACTAACCGGAGATTACTATTCGACATTAGTGACCACTGTACTGGAAAGAATTGAAGAGAAAAGACGCGGAAAGCTATCCAAAGGTGTTTTGTTTTTGCAGGACAACGCCCCTGCACACAAATCTCATGTTGCCATGCAAAAAATTCGTGATTTAGGGTTTGAAATACTAGAACACTTCCTTTATTCACCAGATTTGAACAGTTCGGATTCAGAAGAGAGCATTCAACAGAGCAACAAATGTTAAGGCTCACAGAGTACATTACAGAGGGATTCCAAAATAAACAAGCAACAGGTCTTGTTTTACTAGACGTCGCCAGAGCTTATGACAGAGTATGGCATGAAGGATTAATATATAAGATGAGAAGTTCTGGATATTCGATCAAAATATGCAAGTTGATCCGGAATTATCTCAAAAATAGAAGATTTTACGTGAAAGTGGAAGAAGAATGCTCCAAAACAAGAGATTTAGAGGCTGGAGTACCCCAAGGGTCAGTGCTTGGGCCACTTCTGTACAACATATACATTCACGATATTCCGAAGAATCCAAGAACCATGCTAACGTTATATGCTGACGACACAGGCATAGCAACTCGACACCGAAACCCAGAAGTAATAGAACGAGTTCTACAAGAAACGATTGACGAAACAAATGACTGGTGCATAAAGTGGAAAATCAAGCTCAATGGACAAAAGAGCCAAGCAATATTATTACAGAAGAGAAGACTGCGACCCACAACGAATCTAGAAGTTGACGGCGAAGAAATCGACTGGAAAAATGAAGCCAAATATTTAGGAATAACGCTCGAAAAAGGACTTACTTGGACAGGTCATATCAAACAAGCAATCGCCAAAACGAAAGCAGCTTCTTCTTTCTTTAATAGGAAGAAGAAGCCACATGTCGAAAGAGACAAAATTGAAGATAATCAAAGCCGTTGCTAGGCCTCAACTGACTTATGGATCAGTTGCCTGGGGCTTCGCGGCAAAGAGCCACATCAAAAGAATTCAGGCCACTGAAAACAAGCTGCTACGATGTGCAATAGATGTACCTTGGTTTGTCAGGAATAGACAGATTTATAGGGACCTAAAATGGGAAACCATAAGGGCATTCATGAACAGAAAAGCAGAGAAATTATTCGAAACAGCGAAAAACCATCCGAATCAAGAACTCAGGAGACTAGTGGACTACGACCCAGAGGAAGACAAAAGGAGAATGCGAATTTACCGAAGGAGACCAAGAGATCATTTAAAAAGAGATTAAAATAACAACAGAAACTTATTGAAAAATTCAATAAAGTGTTAATCCAATAGAGGATAAACACATAAATCCCAGCACGATAGTGTGCGAGAAGAAAACTGACTAAGAGATGAACGGGTTATAGGCAAATGCCCGGAGCCAAAATTCAAGAAGCAGTTAAGGGTTTTTAGTGGGTCTCGAGCTCAGAAGAGTGAAAATCCTCACACTTGTTACCCCTCAGGAGAGGATGGTTCGTTTGATTTGCAGATTTTCCCCCTGCTACACCAAAAAAAAAAAAAGTTTGCAGAGCAAGAAGAAACATTTTTTTTGGAAAGGTCTAGAGACGTTGCAGGTTCGCTGTAATACATGTATCCAATTAAGAGGAGAATATGTTGAGTAATTAAATATTTTAACATTGAAATTTTGTTTGTTTCTACGGTAGGCTAAGAACTTTTCAATATATCGTATTGCCAACCACTCGTGAAATACCCTATATAGCGATTTCGTGAGGGTAAAAAGATATTTTTATTGGATCTTGCGAACGGAAATTGTTTTCTAAAGTTATAGAACGTTCCAAGCAGATCGTCGAACAAGTATCATCACTTAGAGGAACAAATTAATTCGGTTCTACTATCAAGATGGACGAGACGCGTAGGTAGACAGGTCGAACTCGAAGAAGACCCTTATCACGGGCGCGGCCTATCACATTCAGCGCTTCCGAAGAAAGATCAGGATCCGAAGTGTAAACCCCAGCCCGTCCTCCGCGCTAGAAGAAGTCCAGGTGGGCCGAGCTCCCCGCATTGATTTTTATGATTATACGTTTTGTTATGTTAAATAAACATTAGTCACTTTAATTAAAGCCACCATGGAATATGTAAATTCCCGAGCCGGGATCGTTCCGTGGAATTCGGTAATGAATAATGGGAAAGGTGTGGGCCAAATTAAGTTATGATGAATGCTGCATTGTCCTTTTATCCGGTTCGGATGTTAATAAATATTATTGATGAACGCTGGATGACGGCTTAGATTTTCCATTCACATTCTTCGAATGTGTCAATCAAATGGTCGGAGATTTAAGTGACGTTTTCTTTAATTTCGAGGAACATGTTGTAGTACGAGAGCTAACAACCTCGAATGAAGAAGAATTTAGGAAGGCTGATTTACTTAGACTCACTGGAACAGAAAACGACAACTCTGCCAGCTGAGAGACGTGAAGAAATAGGAATAAAATCAAACTATTAATGCAAGACATTTTTTCTCTTGTTGAATTTCACATATTTTCAATATCAGAAAAGCATTCTGTTGAGTAGTTGATAAATTGAAAATGAATATATACAATGAAACAAAATTTCAATGTCAAAATATTTTAATACTCAACATATTCTCCTCTTAATAGGATGGATTTATTACAGCGAACCTGCAACGTCTTTACACCTTTCAAAAAAAATGTTTCTTCTTGCTCTGCAAACCAGACCTCCACAGCTTTTATTAGCTCCTCGTTGGAAGATTTACGACCTTTTGAACTTTTTTTCAGTTGAGGAAAGAGATGATAGTGGGATGGAGCCAAATCTGGTGAATTAGGGGGTGTTCTAGTAATTCAAACTCTAAATCACGAATCTTTCGCATGGCAACATGAGATTTGTGTGCAGGGCCGTTGTCCTGCAAAAGTAGAACACTTTTGTATACCTTTTCGCTTCTTTTCTCTTTAATTTTGATAAGTTATGTCGAATAGTAATCTCCGGTTATTGTTCTACACTTATCCAAAAAATCAATCATGATTAATCCAAGGCAATGCCAAAAAACTGAAGCAAGAACTTTTCCAGCAAATTTTTGGACACGAAACTTCTTAGGGCTTGGAGAACCAGAGTGTCGCCATTCCATCAATTGTTGCATTGTTTCTGGATCGTAAAAATGTATCATCCATAGTAACAATTCGGTTTAAGAAGTCTATATCGTTTTCAAATCGAACACAGATCGAACCCGATGCTTCTACCCTTGAACACTTTTGGTCAACATTCAAACATTTGGGGATCCATTTTGCAGCAATTTTCCTCATGTCCAAATTGACGTGAACTAGGTATATGCTGAACGCGTTCGTATGAAATATTCAGATATCCGTTTTAGCCCAATTCGACGGTTTGGTAAAATCATGTCATGAACTGTATCGATGGGTCATCATCTTCAATGGAAAATTCACCTCTTTTGAAGTTTGCAGTCCAAGGGTATTAAGCATATCTTCGTAAATCTGCTTACCTCTTAACCCTATTAAATACAGATACTTGATGATGGCTCGATACTCCAATTTTTCGATTTTCACAATTTCGGTGGACATCTTCTTTCTTTTAATTCATTGCGTAACTCTGGTTTACGGTTTTTACCCCAAACTTCACACTGACCCTTCTAATGGGTTATTGTTCGTTGCTTTGGTAACGCAATATTTTTTTTATGCATGGAACTGGTCTAGGCTAACTAGATATCAATACATCCTCATATTTGTTTCTACTCTGTCTCAATGCATTCTTATCAGCGAATCTGAAAGACTAAACGCCTGATGACGAAATTCGAGACGAACATGCTATTTTGAGTGTAAGGGAAAACTGTTGAGTTAATGGTTATCTTTCATCTTGTTATTATTCATAATTTGCAAGAGAATTGAAGGAACAAAGGAGAAAATGACAAGAATGGTGTCGCGAACTTCCCTGACCCAATGATTTAGAGTCTTAAATATTGAAATTTTCTCATTCCTGAAATAGATTCGCTACTCTTTTGCGACCATTCACTTCTCAACTGCTCTTACCGGTAACGTAGTATTTTGAAACTTTGAAATACAAATTACAGGACCCTTTCTGCCATGTATTTGAAATATGAAATTGAAAATATGTTCAAGTCGTGTGTTTGAAATGAAAAATAACAAATACACTGTTTTGATTACTTTTTTTTTAAATATCAATTATAAAATGAAGTCAGATGTTATGTGAATAGGATACAACTAATCCAATGCAGCCAATAATTGATCGGTAAAAGAAGAATTCCCTCTCAGGAACACAAGATTTTTAGATGCGTTATCAGACGATCAGACTCTTATTGGATAATAAATAGAACGTTCTAAAGAAAACGATGTTTCTACAGGTCCAGATGAGCACAAACTATTGTTTTCTTTCAACACATTGTTTATATTTGTATAGTATTGATTTTTGATAATGTTTTCACCATAAGTAACATTGACTCTTCAGTAAACAGAACGTCTATTGAGATATTTGGCTACGATTCTGACTCAGAATTTTTACTAACAAGCAAAAGAGAGAAACGTAAGTTTCAGTAAAAACATAAAGCAGTAAAAGGAGAAAGCAACAGCATTCACCAATGCAAGATAGTGGTAGCAATACAGACCTGTTATTCTTTTGATATTAAGGTGGACACAAGTACCAACGGCAAAAATAATTAATGAGCCAAAATTATCATGTTTTCATAGACATAAAAAAAGTGTAGGCATGCCTGAAATTAAAAGTTTCAAATCTAGATTCCAATTGGAGTTTCAACAAGATCATTATTAATTAATTTATATTTTTGTAGCGAAAAGTGAGTATTTTATGTTGAAATACGTTATCTTTCTCTCACAAAAAATATCCTTTTTTTTGGTATTCATGGTTAAACAAGATATTTGGAAATTTCTTGTTTTCTTGAAAAGAAATCTTGGTATTGATACAAAATTTCTCGTCTTGTCTTGAAAATCTGAGATTTTTTCTTTTCTTGAAATCAACAAAAAATCTTGAAATTTTCATGAACTTGGTTTTGGCATAGTGCAGGAAGCCTATGGTACCTACACGTTCTGCTTAATATGACAGTAGAAGGTTGAACAGCACAGACCAAAATACCTTGAAATTTTCGAATAAAACATGCTGTAACTTGGACAGGAGACACATCCCATCTGAATTGATTTGGGTTAAATCTCTATAGGTTGAGCTCAGTGGTTGAAATATTTCTAATTCTTCAAGATACACTCATTCTATAATCTATATGATATCCTATTATCTAAAAGTGTATTTATGAAAATTTCTTCGTGTCAGCAAGTTTTGATGGAAAGCTCTTCTCATCCTCTGATGCCATAGAGGAATCTCACATTGGGGGGATATTGGTTGACCCATCGAACTAAATTATGTTGTTGCTACCTCAATCGCAATTATATCAATTAAGTCATCATCAAGAAGTTTTCACAGTTCCACTTTTGAGCCATCATAATCGGAAAAAAAGACTCCATACGGCCAATCCTTTCATACTGAGGCAAATTATCATCATTATCCCTACTGACAGAATCACAATTAAAGAAAAAAGATTACCCGTCGATTCATTCTCACGTTAATAAAATGTAATCTGTTTATTTCTCATTTTTGTTGGTACACGGTCGTGTCTCATCTACGTTCTCGAGAAAGAACCACAAAAGATATTAGGTACTGATAGAAACTGACTAGTTTGCCACACCTCCATTGGAAAAAAACGCGTAAAAGTGTTTTTGTGAAGACGATACCAGTCGAGTATACAGTAGCACATACCACAGCGTATCCGGTTTGTATTTTTGTATGTATCATATCCCCGCCTCACCCATAATAATTATGCTGGTAATGAATTTCGTCCAGGGCCGTGTGCGGGTCGTTTTTATGATATGGAAAGCTCTGAATGACTGACCGTAGAGCCATCGAAATAGTTTAATCTACTATTCCTTAAAAAATTCCTTCAAGTAAATCCAGTGTAGATTACCTCCTCTAGAGTAAAATAGTTAAGTATTTTCTTATATACTTGAATGATAAGTTCTAGAAATATAAAAGAACACGTCAGATAATAGTTTTTTGAACGAACCTTAAAGTGAAAATTTTGCCACATTTTGGAGATGAAAATTTCTTGTGGTCGTTCAAATGAAACGCATTCAATCCGCATCTTTAACATACAGGGTGATCCAACGAAAACTTAACACCTCCATTTTCCGCTTTTTGAAACCCCATAACCCCTGTTAGGGAGAGCACAACCCCTTATTTTGAATGGGGTCGAGAGGTGTTGCGATAACTAATTTTGAAGATCGAATCGAGTATTATCTGACCCTACAATTTCACTTCAAAATATCCGACGATAATGAATTAACAGTGAAAACAGTAGTAGAGGCAATGTGGAATTTATCTTGAGAATACATTTCAAAGGTATTTAGTAGTTACGTTTTAAATTTTTTGTCCTAAAAAGTATGAATTTTTCGTCTGAAAAAATAGACGGACCATGTTTTTGATTTACCTTAGTCTATGGTGAATTTTAAAGAATAATAAAAGTGTGACAAAGCGATTGTAAATTTGTAGATTTAAAATGATGTATTGTGTAGAAGAACAGGTAAGAATGATGAAATTATAAAATAACGGCTCTGCGCGAACAACAGCGGCTTTATTTAACGACATTCTGGAAAAAATGTAGGAATCCGCTGTATACGTTGTGCAACTGATTGCCAAATTTGACTACTGGTTCAGCCGAAAACAAAAAGAGGGTGTATGAAAGAGACGAAGCGAGAGACGTGGCTGTCTTAGGTCATGTAGCAATAGATCCTACCTTCAGCATTAGGAAATCGTTCGATATATCTGGTGTTTCACGCACAATAATAATGAGAATCCTCAAACAACGTAAAGGTTATCCTTATGAGATACCATTGGTTCAAGAACTGAGGGTTATCCCGATCGCCGACTCCAGTTCTGTTAAGTGGTGAGTGAAATGATTAACGGTAATCAAAACTACATGTTCGATATCTGTTTTTCGGACGAGTTTTCATTTTACCTTAACGGCATTGTAAACCGGCATATATATCGGTATTCGTCAGATGAAAATCCTAGATTATTTCGTGAGGTGCATACTCAGCTTCTCCAAAAATTAAATGTTTGGGCGGGTATTTATGGAAATCATATAATCTACCCTTTTTCATACCCGGTAATCTCAGTGGCCAAATTTATTCAGATCTATCGGAGAACGCTATTTACCCAGCCCTCGTGAAAGTATTGGAGAATGCAGCAGACCTTCAAACTATCATTTTCTAACAAGATTGGCACCACCTCATTTCGGTCAACTGGTGCTTCAGTTCTTAGATGAAAATTTTCTTCACGCCAGGATTGGAAGAAAGGGACATATCGAGTGGTCACCCAGATCACCTGAGCAGCCTCCACTAGATTTTATTTTTATGGAGTCACCTGAAATCCAAGATTTACGCTACCCACAATGAGTCACTGAAATCTTGAATTTTCTCAAAACTTATATAACTGTATGGAAGTGAATAGTTTTCAGCATCTAATAATCATAAAATTATAAAAGTTATAACTCTCCACTATTTTACCTATCATTTCGTAATCGATAGAAATTTTAAAGCGAAATTTCAAGATCAGATAGTAGTCGATAAAATCTTCAACGTGGGGCATCGCAACACCCCACACCCCTATTCAAAATCAAGTGCTTACCCCCTAGCGATTTTTCATATTTTCATTTTAAAGCCGGAAAATCGAGGTGTTAAGTTTTCATTGGACCACACTGTATATTTAAACAAACAACTACTGAGCTATTCTAAGCAATAGTCGTGGACGTTTCCAAATGCCACTCAGGATTGTTTTCCAATTTCATTAAATTGTGACCTACAACTGGAATCAATTTGACCCTTGATAGTTGCAGCTTGCAGCGTTCTTAATGATGGCATTTCATCAAAACAAATGTGCTTAGGTACTTTCAGAAATTCCGAATGTGTCGAATAAAGTAGGGCAGTTGGTATTAACCAAAATGAGATGTGTGCTTAAGGTTTGTTCTTGGTTTTCTTCTTTTGAAAAATAAACGTAACATTAGGAAAAAAGTTTTGAACATGAAACAAATAATTTTCTTGTTCAAGTCAAATTTCAAATTCATGGAACATACATCGATGGCCTATTGGATGCTTATGCAGAATAAATCATAATTTTGTGCTGGAAATTTGCACGTCGAAGTTTTCGACAATGAACTTTCTTCGTTAAAAATTTTTAGATATCTTCAACTTCTAGTTGGAAACTGCCGGTAGGCATATAGGACCCACATTATATCTCCGCATCAAAAGATAGCTGATTTCCATAGAGTTAATGAGACTCACAAGAAAAAAACTGTGAAAATGGGAGGTCACACCTTTTTTAATATTTCTTTTGAGGTGGTTTCTTTCGAAAAAATCTTTGGCATTTAAAATTTTTTTCATTATGTGTTATTTGCGGTTTCAACCGCAAATGTGCAATGTGTTTATGAGAAGGTAATCTAGTTTTAGAAATCGTTTTCATCAAAACCAAGATTTTTTAATTATGACCTATATTGTATACTCCATTTCACTCTGTATAGTACGAAAATGTGAGGATATGACGCTTGTCAAAACATTTTTGGGTATTAAATTAGCTCTATGTTGTCCGTTCTACGTAAAAGTCTCAGTAATTCCGTATTTCATCACAATGTCAAATCACTTCGGAAAATATAAAGTCGAAAATATTCGATGACATAATAGAAGTTTATACAAACTGATTGAATACATACCAAATCTAGTTATTGGCATGGAAAATACAAGAGATCAGTTTTTGAATATATTTATTTTTGCTGTGGAAGAAAATTGACTTATAATATGCACTAGCTTGAGTAGAGTTAATGTTGGTTATCTTCTTTGGCTTAAGATGGAATACGTTGCATCAGTTGAAGATTTCAATTATGTCAACCTGAAGATGAAATGCATATGATGCAGTGGTTGGGAGTGGGTTTATCTCGAAGTAATTAACGGATAATTACAAGAATGTTAAATTCTTCGACAAAAATCATCTTGCATCAATGGAAGTAACATGAATTAAAGGAAGTTTCAAGTCAAGAGTAACTTTGAACAAAAATTTCACATGAATAAAAAATTAGCAGCAGAACTTGTTCGTATTTATGGCTGTTTATTTTCAAAACTTTGATATAATAATAATAATAATTATGTATTTATTGGTACCTTAAGACATTTACAATAGTGAAATAGAAAAATTAATTTTTGGGGAACTTATTCTACGATGACATTCATTGAAAATCCCGTTGTAACTTTTTGCATTAATTCACCCAAACATAAAATTCTCAAATGCTAACCACTTTTTTGGGTATCCCAATAGAAGAAAATTCTTAGTCATCATCTTCATTCACAATCTTTCTAATTGTGGAAATATTCAGCTAAGATATAAGTTGTTTAGATTCAGATTAGTATTGTGGATCTCAGAATATCAGAGCAACTATTTGAATGAGCGACCTGAATTCTAAAGAGCACTTCCTGAAACCCTTTCTTCTCATTTTTTAATCACTTTCGACATTTTCGTAATAAAAATTGGTATCAGTTGTGGCAACGGCGTTATGACATGAACGACATTTCATGAGTGCCAACCTTGCTCAGTTCTAGTTACAAAAACTTGAGAATATTATTTCATGGCCAACCGAGTGCTAAAATAAATGTGAATAAAGTATATATCCTGTGACTTCCGAAAACAACAAAAGGAAACTAAAATTCGATGCTGCGATCATTAATTTTGACATATCATGAATTGTATATAACTCAGCAGTTCGAAATTGCTGCTTTCCCTCATTTCTAGTTTTGATTTTCTCATGAACGTTGAAATCCTACAGAAATGCAAAATTGTAAAATTGTAGAAAATATCCGACATAAACCTCTGCAGCAGAACTATTCAATAAAATGTAACGTTTTCACTATTATTTTCATAAGAATCCCGATAACTCATAAACCGTCATGTCGAAATGGCCATCTCACCATGAAAAGATATACTGGGAGTTCGATTTGAAATAAAAAACTAGTAGGCTGTTTTCGGTGTAACCAGAAGTTGCAGAGGTTTGAAATTTATTTCAGGGGGAAAGTTCATTGCCGAAAATCAAAACAAATTTTATCAGTTTATCTGCGGATCGGATTTAAAATTTTGCAGTGTAATTTGCATATGGTTTACCTTCTTTCGAGTAATTCGAATGTCAATATCATGAACACTATATTTATTGCATTTGGATTAAATTTGTTCATTTCTTGAAAAAAATAGTTAATTAGATCCTATAAAAAATTCTGTATTTCCTTAAAGCGAAATTTTCAGATCTGTCATCGGCTACCAAGAAAGTATATATGGATTTTTATTCGTAATCTTGTCATGGCAAACGGATGTCATTTATTGACCTCAATGAAACGCGGTACTTCTTCCTTTCAGTACCAGAGTACGGTCCATTTCATCTCATCTACAACTGTAATCTGTTTTCATTGAATATTCGAAGAGGTGTCTCACTATCACACCCTATCTCCTTGTTCGATCCTTGGTAAATCGATCATTCAGCAGTCTGACATGTTTACATTTCGATTTCATAAAAGAGACCATGCTTCTGACTACCACCCGGTGAAGATTCACTAAGGATAATTAACTAGAAAATGAGTTTTTGCTGCGTGGGTTCATCTATAATTGAAGAAAAAAATTACCGCTTCAGTGGGCATCGACTACCATTGTTCAGTTAAGACAGACTCACATCAGCCTTAATTCAATTCCAGATTCTAGATTGCAGGAGGTTTGAACATAATTCAAAGGAGAAATCATTTTTATTTGTATCGAATTTTTGCAAAATTAATCCTATTTATGGGCGCGCCAGGATTTTAAGTTTTAATATATTTCAATGTGTTGATCCTCTCCTCCGACATGGTTATTTTTTATGTGTCTAAGTTTCTACATGTCAAATTGAACAAAAAATGTGGAAAACTTTTATTTGATAACTTTGCCATGCTTGATACTATCAATGAGTATATTAGGTTCAATACTCAAGGATATTATCAAAATTTTGCTCGAGGCTTCAAGAACTTTTGTTATATTTATACCTCAAAACCCACAATGCCAGCATGAAAAAGGTAATTGTATCACCTATATGAATATAGGTGATACAATTACCTTTTTAAGAAGAGGTGTGAACACCTCTTCTTATTTTTATTCTTCTCGAATTTTCAACTAAAAATTTCTCAGTATTTCCATATTTGGTACACTTTCACACATCGCAAGAAACATCTGATGAAAAGATAGTTCAAAAAATTCTACACTGTCAGAATTGCTATGAGTAAAAGATGTTTTGCACGACGTGTAAAACGGTTTTTGAAAAATTTTCAGTTAATAAGAGGAAAAATTTCGCATCACCAAAAAACTGCCTTCAGACCTGGAAAAAATTTCGATCATATCGAACTTAGTTGAGTTTTCAATTTCAACTTTCTCTAGGTTTGTTTTTTGTTGCATTTGGAAGTTCACTAAGTTGATCAGCACCCTGTATAGCTTATTGAAAAAATTAATCAAACCCGTTCATCGCTGGTTGTCTCCCCGAAGAAAAACTTTTTTGAAATATTTCCAAAAATACCGATTGATCAAATTGAAAACTGCAACTCATCCCTGAAATGACATTTTGAAGATTCCAGGAAAATTTGAAAGTTATCTAGCTAATTATATTTTCTTGATAAAGTAAATAATCAACTTAATTTCAATGAGATCTTCTTTTTTTGATACTGAGAAAAAATTCTCGAACTGCTCGGTAGGAACAGACAACATTGACTTAATTAGTTACAAAAAATGTATTTCTTTGCAAGTTTCGTGCTAAGTCATCTAGTTTTCAAAAAGATCAAACATTCAAATTTTGCATAAGAAGATGAATTGATCAAACTTGATAAAAAATTTCAACTCAACTTCTTTGTTGTTTCACATAGATAAACTGTTGGGGATATCGTATTCAATCGTTTTCAAAAGTATGTAATCTTCGAAAAAATCACTGTAAAATCATTTAAAACTCAATAACAACTTGAATCGATCCACTAAAAATCAGTACGAGACATTTCGTCAATCTGGTCGCCTTTTTTCTGAAGTTTGGTTCTTTGCATATGCTTCATGAATGCTCTTATTTTGAAATGAAGTCAGTTTATCAACAGCTTCGATTTGAAACGAGTTTTCTGAAAATGCCAAGACGTAAATTAACAAACGCTGAGGCTAATAGGGCTATCAGAATGCTACAGGGTGGCCTAACTCAGGCTGTTGTAGCGGAAAGACTCCAAGTCAGCCAAAGTGTGATATCGCGACTTTGGAATAGGTTCAGGAGGACAGGTTCCTTGTTATAAAGACCAAGGCTTGGTGGGCGACGAAAAACAACACCTGCTCAGGATCGTTACATCACCGTTTCGGCGAGAAAAAACCCTACATCTACGTGTAGAATGCTACGGAATACTCTTCAAAATGCAGATGGGGTCCAAGTTTCCATCGAAACCAACAGACGACGTTTGAGAGAGGTGAATCTATATTCTAGACGTTCATTAAGAGGAGTTCCATTAACACGTGACCATAGGCATCAAAGACTGGAATGGGAAAGTCAACATTTCAATTGGAACGATCAATGGTGTAGTGTCCTTTTCACTGATGAATCCAGATATGGACGATTTTCAGATTCTCGAAGAATAAGGGTATGGACAATCCCAAGCATAGCCCGTAATCGTCGCTATGTCCAAGAAGTCCATCCATTCCGAGGGGGTAGTGTTATGGTATGGGCCGGAATATGTTTCAACGGGCGCACAGATCTACACATTTATCCTGGGAATATATGACCGCCTTACACTATAGGAAGCATGTCATTGACAATGTTGTGCCAAATTTTCACGCTGCTTTTGGTGAAACTTTTCAAATTCTAGACGATCATGCTAAAACGCACCGTGCAGCCATAGTTGTGGATGCGCGCGAGGAGCTTGGTATTCCACATTTACCAATACCTCCGCACTCACCAGATTTGAATTGCATAGATCATGCATGGGTTATGCTCCAAAGGAGATTAGGTAATCATCAACCTACCTCAGAATCCATAAATGATCTGAGCGAGCTTCCGCCCCGTTTATGGAACCAAATTCCTCAAAAAATGTTCAACAACCTCTTGTGTAGTATGCAAAGAAGATGTCAAGCTGTTACTAATGCCCGTGGAGGCCATACATTGTATTGATAGACTTAAAATGCTTGAATTCTCTGGGAATCAAATTTCGTTATTTTACAAGATTTTTCTTAAACACCCTGTATACGCTGCAGACCTACAGGCTAAAATCAATTTGCAACCGGAAATCATATTGATATGAATTTTCATCACAAAAATCTTATTTTAACTATATTTTTTTGTAATTTAAGTCAATATCCCTTACTCATGTGGAGCAGTTCATTTCTAGTTAGAATTGGTAAAAACAAATGAAAGTCAAGATTTAATCTGGCAGAATAATGCATCCTATGTTACGTAGGATGATCATCATTATGAACTACGATCTAAAACATTCTAAAAAACCAACACTTCCATACTAATCCTCTGGAAGCGCAAATACTCCAAATAAAAGGGATATCAATTTTCTAGTTATTAAAAATCGATTATAACGTTGATTGCACTTGCATTATGTTCTCTGCTAGTAGATACCGTCGAAGTACTGCAATTTAACTGTACATTGTTTCTTTCTTACATAATTACTATATCTAATTATTAACACAGCTTTATGGAAAAACAATCTCGATATACAGGTTGACCTTTAAGTGCATATATTGCAATAGTGGGAGGAAATTGAAGTAAATGCAACCAAGCCATACGTATAGGGCACTGACATTTTCATTGGTAGGTATACTCCATTCACTTTTATTCTAGCACTCGGTTGGTCATGAAATAATTTTCCCAAGTTTTTGTAACTAGAACGGAGTAAGGTTGGCACTCATGAAATGTCGTTCATGTCATAACGCCGTTGCCACAATTAATATCAATTAATATTACAAAAATGCCGAAAGTGATTGAAAAAAGAGACAAGTTTTCAAGAAGTGCTATTTAGAATTCAGGTCCGCTCATTCAAATAGTAGGTAACCCTGATATTCTAATATCTACAATATATTATGAGACGATAGCGAACATATTCAATGTAGATAAGGCAATTTATATAACGTTTCATCTGAAATTACACGACATATATTTAAGCTGAATGTTTCCACAATCAGAATGATTGTGAATGAAGAGAATGACAAAGAATTTCCTTCAATTGGGAGACCAAAAATGTGGTGGCATTTGAGAATTTTATTTTATGGTAAACGAATGCGAAAAGTTACTACCTACAGGATTTTTGATTAATCTTATCGTAGAATAAGTTCCACAAAATTAAGTTTTCTGTTTCCCATTTGACTTGTCCTATACATTGAAAATGTAAGGGATCAATGAATATATAATTATTATGACTTAATCAAAGTATTAAAAATAAACAGCCATAAATACGAGCCAGTTGTCTTTTTAATTGTTAATTGTTAATTTTCCTTTAAAGGTGAAATTCCTTTTTCTTGAAACTTCCTTTAATTCTTTTGACTTCCATTGATGCAAGATGATTTTTGTTGAAGAATTCTACATTCTTGTAATTATCTGTTAATTCCTTCGAGAGATACCCATTCCCTACCACTCCATCAGATGCATTTCATCTTCGGGTTGATTTTTTTGAAATCTTCAACTGATGTAACGTATTCAATCCTAAGCTAAAGAAGATAACCAACATTAGCTTTTCTCAAGCTACTGCGTATTATGTGTCAATAATACAATTTTGTTCCTTAGCAAAAAATAAATATATTTAAAAACTAATCTCTTGTATTTTTCATGCAAAAACTAGATTTGGTATGCTTTCAATCAGTTTGTATAAATGTCAATTATGTTCGTCACATATTTTCGAGTTCATATTTTCGAAGTTATTCGACATTTTGTGATAAAATACGTAATTTTCATGGCCAACCGACTGCTATAATAAAAGTGAATGGAGTTTAGGTTCTTTTTGAATGTAATGAAGAACAAACGATTTGAGGAAAAAATTTCAAGAAGTCTCTACGAAGGGATCTTTCAAACAATCCCTGGTAACAACACCATTGATAAAATGCTTATTCAGGGTGTTCCACCGGGAGTGCCCATTAGAAGTTTATTGATAAAAAATTATTCGATCTCTTCAAAATTTTGTATGAAGAAAGATAGATATCAGTCAGTTAGAACTACATTTCTGAAATAGTTTCAAATACCACTTCCCTTTGTACCGGAAATGGCACCAAATTTCTTATTTCGAATAGAATACCCTATATGACATTTTCGGATGTATCTTTAAATTCCACATTCATTATATGGCCATCTGGACCGTTTTCGAGATATTCACTATTTTTTTGAGAAAAATAAAAATGGACTCTTGTATAAAAGCAGGTCCATGTCTCCAGCCCCCCCAAATTTGAATTTTCACCTTTTTTTGATGCTAAAGTTTTGTACTAGTTTTGTACCGAAATGTACCGTTGGAAAAAAGTTTTGTACCTCTAATTAAAATGATGAAAAAACGGTTTTCAGTTTGGGGGGGCCGTACACATGCTCACCCCCCACTTTTGAAATTGCAAATTTTTTATATCTTAAAGATTTGTACTAGTTTTGTACCGAAATGTACCGTTGAAAAAAGTTTTGTACCCTAATTAAAATGAAGAAAATGCGGAGTTCAGTTCGGGGTAACAATAGACAGGCTCACCCCCCACTTTTGAAATTGCAAATTTTTTTTCTTCCAACGTTTTGTACTACATAGTTTTGTACCCAAATGTACCCAAAAGAAAAATTTTTGTACCCTAAGATTAAGGGGTCTTAGGAGGGTTTCAAATTGGGAGCCTGGAGACATGATTTCGAAATAATGATATTTCGGTTTCCGAAACAAGCTGAAACGTGTGTATTAGTTTTGTACCGAAATGTACCGTTGAAAAAAATTTTGTACCCTTATTAAAATGAGGAAAATACGGAATTCAGTTTGGGGAAACTGTAGACATGCTCACCCCCAATTTTTTTCATTTCAAAGTTTTGTACCGAAATGTACCGTCAAGAAAAAGTTTTGTAATCTAAGATTGAGAGTTCATAGGCCATTCTACGAGAAAAATGAAAATCTTCAATTTTCTGATAACAGTTGAATCTATACTAATAATATGGAAACACATTGACGTCTTTTTTTTTCAAAATCGTAGGGTACAAAACTGTTTCTTGACGGTACATTTCGGTACAAAACTAGTAGAAAACTTTGAGATAAAAAAAATTTGCAATTTCGGAAGTGGAGGGTGAGCATGTCTACGATCCCCCCAATCTAAAAACCGTATTTTCATCATTTTAATTAGGGGTACAAAACTTTTTTCCAACGGTACATTTTGGTACAAAACTAGTACAAAACTTTAGTGTCAAAACATTCAAAAACTCAAATTTGGGGGGGCTGGAGACATAGACCTTATAGAAGCGTAACGCACAATCACATATCTGTTTTTTGAGCTTTTTGTCGTAAGGATATTCTACGTCGTTAGGTTAGATATGTAGAGAACACAACTTTTTGATATACAGGAAGATCAAATGAGAGTCTCAAAGTTGGAATATAAAAAAGGCCAAAAATCAATTTTTTCCAATAGTTACACAATTTTTTTCATTTACATATCAATTTGTTAAGAAAAATATGTGGAGTCTTTTAAGGGTTCCCTATATCCAAAATGTTCTATTTTCGTGATATTCAGCAATAACTTCCTATCGGAAGCCAATGGTTACCAATCGTTACTAAATATGATCTATGTTCCTCTCCGACATGTTTTAAAAAACTGTCATAAATAGATGCTAGGATGAATATTTTGTACTGCGGTCACAGAGACTGTTATGAATGCATAACATTTTTGATGTAGGGAAACCTTGAAAGAGTCCACTTAGTTTTTCCTCACAAATTAATATGTAAGTAAAAAAAATGTCAAATTGGTAGCAGATACGACAAAACTACTGTAAAGTTCAGCATAACAACAAAGTCTTTTTTTACATTTTTTCAAATTAACAGTGCCTCACCAAAAAAAGTTCTAGAACAGTGTTCCAGAAAAAGTATCACCCTCTAGATTTGCTATCGAAATGGTCATATCACATGGTGTGAACTATCAATTAAAATATTCAAATTTCTACTATAAGAGAAAAACTCAAAAAAAAATCTATTTTTAACACCCTGTACGAATCGTTTGCGATTCTATATTCACGAGACTTTTTTTCTTAAAATTACTCAAAGAAGCTCTCATTTCTGTATCTCCAATCTAGGAACACCCTGTATATAACATTTCTACATCTTTTGATTTTTGAAAAATTTTCAAAATCCTTACTCGTCTAGTTAGCGTTGAATCGAATAGATATTCTCTTTTCTCACGAAAAACTATAATACATAAAAAAAAAGATGATCGTAGATCTACATCACTGTGAACCGTGCAGTATTATCGATGATATTCTCACCGCAGATCTTGTTATTCGCATCTCTGCAACAAATAGCAAGAGCATAGGTATTCACCATAACTTTTCTTGACTGTGGACTCCATTCGGAGTTGCTCTCATTAATATTCGAACGTTCATGAGCTGGAAAATCAATGACCAGCCTGATGCTGAAATATTCACCGGACCTTAATAAAGGCGAAGTGGCATGAAAGGTGAGCATTAATTTCCACGGAATTATTCATGTTTCCATGTATAGGGCCGAGAAAACATATTCGTAATTTGTCACGTTCGATAAACAGTAATTTCAATATTTTGTTGATGTTAGTTAGCGCTAAAGGACGTCATTGATTTATTTAATCGATACCGGCATCAATAATGGTCGAGTGCCAGTCAAAATACTGGAATAAATGAATAAGATGTTGGAGATTCTCTGAATTTATCACAGTCGTTCAGAAATTAACACAGTATAAATAAAGGTAACGATGGTGTCGATTGGAACAAGATGAATATGTAAATGGGGTTTGTAATAGACGGCGTTGCATTTGATTGATTGATTCGTAATTATGATTAGAATATGAGTGATTTGATCATATCTAGCTACATAAAGTATTTTCCTGCTGAAAGAGGATACTTACACTCCATTCACTTTTTAGCACTCGGTTGGCCATGGAAATTTTACACGATCCAATCTGTATAGTACGAAAATGTGGGTTATGACTCTTGTCAAAACATTTTTCGGTTTTAAATCAACGCTATGTTGTCTGTTCTACGTAAAGTATTTTATCACAATGTCGAATCACTTCGGAAAATATGAAGTTGAAAATATTTTACGAACATAATTGACGTTTATACAAACTGATTGAAGGCATACCAAATCTAGTTATTTGCAAGGAAAATATAAGAGGTTAGTTTTTGAATATATTTATTTTTGCTATAGAAGAAAATTTAATTATTGACTCATAATATGCAATAGCTTGATTAGAGTTAATGTTGGTTATCTTCTTTCGCTAAAGGTTGAAGACGTTACATCAGTTGTAAAATTCAAAAAAATCAACCCAAATACAAAATGCATCTGATACATTGGTAGGGAATGATTATCTCTCGAAGGAATTAAGGTATAATTACAAGAATGTTAAATTCTTCAACAAAAATCATCTTGCCTCAATGGAAGTCAAAATAGAAAATAAATAATTATGATAATAATAATGAAAATAAAAGTTTTAAGGCAAGAGGAACTTCACCTTTAAACAAAAATTTCACATGAATTAACAATCAACAGAACAACTGGCTCGTATTTATAGCTGTTCATTTTTAATACTTTGATATAATACTGATAATAAACATATATTTATTGATCCCTTAAGACATTTACATTGTATAGGACAAGTCAAATGAAAAATAGATAAATTTATTTTCTGGAACTTAGTCTACGATGACATTCATCGAAAATCCTGAAGTAACTTTCCGCATTCGTTCACCCTAAAATAAAATTTTCAAATGCCACCACTTTTTTGTGTCTCCCAATAGAAAGAAATTATTTGTCATCCTCTTCATTCACAATCTTTCTGATTGTGGGAACATTCAGCTAAAATATACCGACCGCTACCGTCTGATATATCAGGGATACCTACTATTTGAATGAGCGGACCTGAATTCTAAAAAGCACTTCCAAAATAACTGTCTTTTCTCTTTTTCAATCACTTTCGGCATTTTTGTACTGTTAATCGACATTAGTTGTGCCAAAGGCGTTATGATATTAATGACATTTCATGAGTGCCAACCTTACTCCGTTCTAGTTATAATAACTTGAGAAAATTATTTAATGGTCAACCGAGTGTTAAAATACAAGTGAATGGAGTATACATAAAGTATTTTCCTGCAGGAATATGATACTTAGAAAGACTAAGTATACAGTGTAGCCAAATGATATTATTTTTCAGTAAATAATCTGCAGAAGTATCTATATGTCGATATGAACTATATTTTAAAAATAATGAATTTTATACAAGGTATATGAAAAGAGCGTGGCATATCAAAGTTATATTTTTTAAATAGAACACCCTTTATTTTCTTGCATTTTTGAATTCTTTGAGAAGAAATGAGCTAACTTTGCTATAGTATTCCTATACTTAGCTCTCTCCGTTTATGAGATTTTCAAATTGTTCTCAAATTGTAATGTTGTCAAGGAAATTCAATATCATTGGAATTAGCCACGGCAAGTGTACGAAATTTTGACCGGTCACTCAAATCCCTTTCAGCTAGTTACTCTGGCTTTAAAGGATCACTAGTAGTACAGTGTGTTTTATTTATCAGCAACTGTACAGATAATGCATTGCAAGTGCCACTTGAATGCAGCACAGAAATTGCTGTACTGAAACTGCATAGTTTCTGTATTGATAATACTGCATTTTAAAAATGCAATTCTTGATATACAGGGTGTTTTCAAAGGTGAGGCAAAATTCATCAAAATAAGTCGTTGACAATGAATGGTCCAATACCAAGTTCATCGGTTTAAATTTCATCAGGTCACTTTTGGCAGAATCATAATTGTTTTTTCGTGCAATTTATTGTGAAAAAAGAAGTAGGAAATCGAGGGTTTTTCTTGAAAGTTCTTATGTTAGTTATGTTGAAAAAGTGCTATGATGTTTAGCCATTTCATCCCATTTTTACGACGATTGTTGGAATCTTCGAACAAGAAGATTGTAATGCCCACTGTGAAAAAATTCGTGAATGATTCAGACGAAGTTTCCAATTTCATTACCACGTGAATATCTGACGAGCCAATATCCTAAACGAAACCACATGGTCGAATCAGAATAAGATAAGTTTTTTCCCAGTGCTTAGCCATAATTCAGCTAACAAAAATGCTAGGGTCATATTAGGATTTATTTCAGTAATCATTTTCAATTTTTTTTTCAAATTTGTCATGTTGAAAGTTTTGTGTATGTGATTTGTGGTCCAGCAATTCCTTGCTACATAATATCTGAACGTTCCTTGTTCATTTGTTCATCTTATGAATTTAAAATCTCTGTGTATTTATTGACGTATTTTCTATACATGTGATTTTACTATTTATCAAAATAAATATCTAATATTATTATTAATATTATTATACCTACAGTGACTGCACAGTTTTTGTATTGATAATTCTGCATTTTAAAAATTCAGTTGCTATACAGTTTCGGCCCTTTGAAAATGCAGTTTTTGATATACAGTGACTGCATAGTTTCTGTATTGATAATTCTGCATTAAAAAAAGTGCAGTATTTGATATAAATTTACTGAACAGTTTTTTGTTGCTCCTCTTCTGATTTTGCATAGCGGCCGAAATATTCAGGGTACTCTTTTTAAATTAACACACTGTATTTCAAAAGCCTAGTTAATGAAAAATTTTTATTTATGAATAGGAGTGATTTTTAGGAGAGACCTGCAAAAAATTAATCAAATCGAAAGTTTTTCGAATCGCTCTTAAAATGCGAGGAAGACTGAGGTAAAGCTGATATCTGTATAATTGAATAACCGCAACACTGCATTGCGATGAAACAAAGGTACACTCATCTGCACAACACAAGTCCGATCGAGCCTTGGGTGCAGTAGAATAGTTCGGCAGCTCTCTTAATAATAATAAATAATCGTGTATTAATTGGTTTGATATATTGCTGGCATTGCTCGTTTTTGCCGGCATTGTCCTTTGTGTGAAATGCGGCACAACTTTTTGCCGGACTCGCATAGGAATGTGTTTCGATTACGATGCCTGGGTTTTTGTCCACCACGACAAAAGCTGGATCCGATCTCGGCTGAGACGGACGGAGATAATTACGGCAAAGCGTTAATTATTGAAGTGAATGATGAATAAGGAATTCGCCGATGGAAAGGTGACGAGAGGTCCGAGAAATCTGGGAGGTTCGGTTGGCGATTCGTCTGGGATAAATTCGGCGAAAATACGATGGATGTCCTGTGTTGGGTTTTATCCGTTTTGATTAGGATGAAGTCTTTATGTTCCGGATAAGCCGTCGTATTATGGATTGAAATGACAATGAGTATAAATAGTCCATTTCTGAAGAATCCTCTTAGCTATTCACAGTTGTTTAGAGAACTGGGACTATCCTTGCAGTAACAAACCCTCTGGAAAAATTGTTCAATTATATTATTCATATTTTAAGCTACAATGACTATTATGACCCTTTGAGTACTTTGTGTACAGGGTGGGCAAAATTGGTGATACCTGAAAAACAACTTTTTCAACCCAACGAGATAGAGGAAAATGCATGGCACATTACGGTCATCTTTTTTTCAGAAACTAATAATGCCATCAATTGCATCACTCTATCTCCCTTTGTTTCCGAGGTATAGGTCAAAATTAAAATTTCAACTTTGGACATTAGAGTCATTCGGGGTAACTGAGCGCAGTGGGTAAGTATGCGCAGTGCATATATCTCGACTATGCAATGTATGAAAGAGGGGTTCATTTGGGTGAAGCAAGGGCGCAGAATCGGCATATTAGTTTTTCATAGGAGTGCGCCGTGTCACGTTTCTTCAACTTTTCATTTGCAATCAATCAAATTCACTAGTTTTTTTGATAATTTTTAGCATCTCTGCACATTCTGCCAGGTCCAAGTTCCGAGTCCCTCAGTGTTAAACAATATTTTATTCGATCATGGGCATATTAATCTAAATATATCATAAAAAATATAGGTTCTCTTAGCTGCTCAACTCTATAAGAACGCCAATTCAAATTTTGGCTTACTGGGGAAAGTATGCGCGGGTAAGTGCTTCAACATTTGAAGCAGGGTATAGCTTGAAAGGCAAAAGTGCGCACAGTTGCTCCGAATGACTCTATCTCCGTTTCCGTTTAAGCTAGAATGTTGAAATGAAAACATTATACAGACACTTTTTGATAGCAATCCAGTGCCGTACTATGATTTTTTCCAACAGGTATATTTGCTGAGCTATAACATAGAGATGTATTTTTCTTATAAAAATAGTAGTTTAAAATGAGTTAGAAAGATTGAGGGTGATATATACTATATTTTTGAAACGGTAAAAGAAGAAGATAGAGGAATGCAGTTGATGGCATCATTAGGGTCTCAAAAAAAGAAGACATGAATCGTACATTCATTTTCCTCTATTTCGTTGGGTTAAAAAATTGTAGTTCAGGTGTCACCAATTTTGCCCACCCGAGGGGAAACTAATAATGCCATCAACTGAATTCCTCTATCATCTTTTGTTTTTGAGTTATAGGCCAAAATTTAAATTTGGGCGATTTCAACTTTGGTCATTATCTCCGTTTCTGTTTGTGCTAGAATGTTGAAATGAAGACATTATACAGACACTTTTTTGATAGCAATCCAGTGGCGTACTATGATTTTTTCCAACAGCTTTATTTGCTGAGCTGTAACATGAAGTTGTGTTTTTTCTAATGAAAACAGTAGTTTAAAATGACCGTTTCAGAAATATATTTATACATCACCCTCAGTTTTTCTAAATAATTTTAAACTACGGTTTTCATAAGAAAACAGTCATCTTTATTCTGTAGTTCAGCAAATATACCTCAATACCTGTTGGAAAAAATCATAGTACCCCACTGGATTGCTATAAAAAAACTGTCTGAATAATATTTTCATTTCAACATTCACTTTTTTCCATACCATTTTTCCAATTCGGCCATGATAAAAAGATATAGCCATTTGAACTTTTCAAAATAACAGAATAACCAGCTAAATCTGTGACACTACACATCTGTGGATCTTTTCAAAAGATTTGATTTTTGAACATCAAATTACTCGAAAACGGCGCATTATAGGTACTTTCATTTCACAAAACGTTGAAATATTCATTACATATAGTCCAACTTAGTTTCAAGAGTTAGGTTCTTTGAATGTTTAGTATTTTTATGCTACGTAATGTTCAGAATAGGAAAACAGAAAGATGTGGGTGATATCTTTGGGTTCGAAAAAGATTAATCAAATAAATAAAAAACTATTATATGTATATTCCGAAATTAATTTCATTTGATAAAACCGCCTATAATATAGAACTAATAATTAATTTTTTTTTCAACACCCTGTATGGTTTAAACCGAGCTGATTCTGAAAAAATGGGAAGGAAAAAAAGTGTTTCTTTTGACCTCAAGATTATACTGCTGAAATATTCGTACCAGTCAAAAACCCACCCTGTAGAGGCAATTTCTGACAATTTTCACCTTAATTTCAAACACAGCAAAATTTTGTTTGCTTAATATACTTAGAATAATTTTTCTCATATTTTCTTTATGTTCAAACTATTCTCATTTCAAATATATTATCCTAATGGAAGATGCATCCAAGTTGGCATCGAGTATTTATTAGACCATGGACACTATGGATATATATATGTACATATATTTCGATTTTGAATTTCGCCAGGTTAATTTCGAATAATATTACCTGAGAAATATATGAAACTTACATTATAATGATATATCTAATATATAAAATTCTCGTGTCACAGTTTTCGTTGCCATACTCCTCCGAAACGGCTTGATCGATTTTGATGAAATTTTTTGTGCTTATCCGGTATCTATGAGAATCGGCCAACATCTATTTTTCATCCCCCTAAATGTTAGGGGTAGTCCACCCCTAAATTTTATTTTTATTTTTTAGACAAAATTTTTAATTTCTATTTTTTTACTAGAAATTACTAGGAAATTATTTATATGGCAAAACAACGTTTGCCGGGTCAGCTAGTTCGATATAAGAATAGAGTGGTCATTCTGATAATATACTACCTCATACCGTGGAAAAAAATAATCAATGAGAAAACCGTTGAAATAAAAAAAAACTGGTCAAAAGACCATATTGATGGTTCACTTTTCAGTTTCGCTCGATGATCTAGTCAAGAGATCCAGAGAGATCCGCTTGAGTGTGAAACACTTAATTTCATTGAACGAAGTTTTTATAATATTTCTTAATCATCTAAGCCCTAAGGAAAAATAAGAAGTCGACAGTTATATAGGATATCAACGTTTTCATTAATTTGGTTGAAAAAAAGACCTTGCAGCCTTCATTATGAAGAAATGTATATATGTGTTATTACTCCAAAATGTGAAATCTTCGGTGGGCAATTTTGAAGGTTTTTCCTATCTGATGGAATCAGAAATCCCGTATGATTAATTTAATTACCCCGAGCAACGTGATACATAGTACGTGAATGCGATTCGTTCGGCCGGTCCGATATTACTTCAGATTATTATAACACCCCGCAATTTTGTAATTAAAAACACAACATGAGAGGATCAATTTCGAATACGATGCTGGATCGAAAAGAGCAGAAAATTATATTATCCGTGATTCACTATGTTTATGGAGAAGCGTACTGATGTTTTAGGACATGATACGAATTTTTCTCATTTATTTTTAGTAAATACTTTTTCATAAGCAGAACATCAACTTCTAGTGATTAACTAAGATTTTCCGGTCACATTTTTCTTCTTTTCTGCGTACTTGCCATTTCGTTTGTTAAGGGGAAGTAATACCTCAAGAATCTCCATTCAAAAACGGCATTCACTAGTTCCTAATTTACGCTTTCAATTTCTTACGTGAAGCCTTGATTTTTTTTTTTTTAATTTAAGTTAAAGGACGTCTTGATGTCAACCCCGTCTCTTTTTTTTTCAATTTAGTTGTTTTTCTGAGAAAAAAAAAACTTCAGTGTCAATAAAACTTGTTCTCACAATTATTTTTGGACAGTTTTTCGACATATTTCGATAAAAATAACGACGGGTTGACATCTGCGTTTCAATTGTTTATAAATTGCAAAGATTTTCAAAGCGATATATGCCAATATTACGCTGAAATTCAGGAATAACTGAAAATGATTCATTATTACCTCTCACGTGGTAATTTCTACTTCTCAACTCAGTACGTAATTCAGGCTATTGCTCAAAGATGTGACACATTTTCGTATTTGGGGTAGCATCCGTAGAGCATCTAATGTCGATCGTCTTGATCCCGAATCGTATGTATACTCCATTCAAATTTATTTTAGCAGTCGGTTGGCCATGAAATAATTTTCTCAAGTTTTTGTAACTAGAACGGAGTAAGGTTGTCACTCATGAGATTTCGTTAATGTCATAACGCCGTTGCCACAACTAATATCAATTTTTATTTCGAAAACGAAAATGCCGAAAGTGATTGAAAAAAGAAACAAGGTTTCAGGAAGTGCTATTTAGAATTCAGGTTCGCTCATTCAAATAGTTATACCCTGATATTCTAAAATCCACCATACGTCAGACGCTAGATAACATATTCAATGTAAGAGAATTTATATAATGTTTCATCTGGATCTAAACGACTTATATTTCAGCTGAAAATTTCCGCAATCAGAAAGATTGTGAATGAAGAGGATGACAAATAATTTCCTTCTATTGGGAGACTGAAAAAAGTGGAGGCATTTGAGAATTTTATATTTGCGTGAATTAATGCGAAGAGTTTACTACAGGATTTTCGATGAATGTCATCGTAGAATAAGTTCCCGAAAATTGATTCTTCTATTTTTCATTTGACTCATACTATACATTGTAAATGTCTTAAGGTACCAATAAATACCTGATTATTATAATTATATCAATGTATCAAGATGAACAGCCACAAATACGCTCCAGTTGTCCTGTTAATTGTTTATTCATGTGAAATGTTTGTTCTAAGTTCATCTTGACTTAAAACTTCCTTTAATACCTTTTACTTATATCGATGCAAGATGATTTTTGTTGAAGAATTTAACATTCTTGTAATTCTCTTTTAATTCCTTCGAGAGATGCCCATTCCCAACCACTGCATCATATGCATTTCATCTTCGTGTTAATATTTTTGAAATCTGTAACTGATGTAACGTATTCAAACTTTAGCCAAAGAAGATAACGAACATTAACTCCTCAAGCTAGTGAATATTATGATATTATACTGATCTCTTGTATTTTCCATGCAAATAGCTGGATTTGGTATGCCTTCAATCAGTTCGTATAAACGTCAATTATGTTCGTCACATATTTTCCGAAGAGATTCGACATTGTGATAAAATGCGTAATAACAGAAACTTTTTCGTAGAACGGGCAACATAGCGTTGATTTAAAACTCAAAAATGTTTTGACAAGCGTCATAACCCCACATTTTCGTACTATACAGAGTGAAATGTGTCAAATTTCCATGGCCAACCGACTGCTAAAATAAAAGTGAATGGAGTATACCTACTACTTCCCCTTAACGTTGGATATGATCCATGCTTCCACTTCGAGTAATCAATTTTCAAGGCCGGATCAGAGCAGTCCTTAGCAAATGCGAGGCCTGGAGCAAAATATTTTTCGAAAATTTTCTAAGAATGATTTACGGCTGTTCTAGGGGTATTAAATTTCCTGTGAAGGGAGGTTCGGTGGAAATTATTGATCCTGATATAGACTTGACACTTGACATTACAAAACGAAAAGAGAAATTAGTTATTTTCCTATCAAGTGCGGAAAGTGATACTTGCCCGCACGAAACTGCCGTTGCCCGAACGATGCGAAGCAGAGTTCGGGTAAGCAGTTGAGTGCGGGCAAGACACTTTACGCAAGAGTTAGGAACAATATTTTTTCTACAAGCGCTTGAAATATATAAATAATATATCCATTTCACGAAACAGATCATATCTCATTTGATTAATTCATATATAATGACAGACGTAATTCTGCATGTCATTACTATGGGTTTCTCATCGTTGACGTTCTATGCATAGAAACATGATAGAATTTAATTTACTCTATAATATTTGCGTGCGGGAAAAACCCCTGCTAATCCATTCCCGCACGCAAATGCGTGCGGGAAAGAAATAGCAGGCGTTTTTCCCGCACGTTTTGGGAAAGTGACTCTTTGCAACTTGGAATGCGTGCGGGAAAAAGGTTGAACGCGCACGCTTGTAGAAAAAATTATTTTTATTTTTGGTCGATATTTTTTCATCAGTGTGGCATCCAGTGGAGTGTAAAGAAGTAGATTATTCGATCTGGAACGAACGGACATGTCACATCAGTCACATCACATACTTGTGATCGGTTTAATCGTAGTAGTTGACCACGTGTTCCATGGATTTTCCATATTTTACTTCGATAATGTCGATTTTTTGAAACACAAAAGAGATAAAGAGAAAATACTATCAGTTCACATCTTGAGTCAGGGTCCCACCATACTCAAAATTTGACGTTTTCAAAACCTATTTTGAGATCGAGGACATCAGTCACATTTATTTATAAGCGCCTACTCAAGTGATATCGCAAATTGAGATGTCATCTTGACAGAGTCTCAAGTCAAATTTATTAATTAGTTTATTTTATTAATCGAGTTGTTATTTTCTTGTTGTTTCATAAAAAAAAACTGGAAGCTTAATAAAATAACCTAAAAAAATAACAATTGAGTTTATTCTTGATGTTATTATAGGCCCAATGATATAGAATATAAAAATTTTAATCTGACAGAAAATAAATGAATGAGAACAAAAACTAAATTATTTGTTGCCATTGATGATAGCCTCTCTTCAGTCATGGAAGATCTTGAATACCCATCTTTATAAGTTTCAAGCGTGAAAAAATCTCTGCTGCGCTTCCACAGTAACAGGCATATTGAGTAAAATTTTATGGACAATGAATACATTGGGAAATGGATTTTCCTGAATCTTAGAATACTTGCAGCTGTTTCCACCTCAGTAGAAGCTCCAGAAAAATCTTGAGTTCAGAAAAAAGTTCCAAAACATCTTTTTTTTTCTCAGAATTCAAGAACGATTCTAGGTCTTCACACTTTTGAAACAATTTGTCTTCTTTTATTGTCTTTAGTTTTTTAACCTGATACAAAATACAAACATAGTATCATAACTGAAAATTTGTTCAAATCTTCTTTTTGAGGACTGTGATGAAATATCTGCAATAACGAAAAAGTACTCAACTGTAAACCTGTGCTCGCAGATTCTGGCTTAGGTTTATCTTCTTCCTTTAACGCTGGCATCAATTCTGCCTTGAACTGAACGTTTTCCAACATTTTCAATTCTTACATGCATGTTGTCTGCACTAGGCAGACCAGCGTACTGAATTAAAGGAAATATGGTATATGGGACATATACTATTGCCTTCGTCTGGGTTTCGATCTGGAGTCTGGAGAAGATTGAATTGGATCTAGTTTCATACTGGGTGGCGCTCGAGTACTACACGATAATACATAAAAGCGACTACCAATATTTAATTAGGGACCAATTCCAAACGTTTTTTCATCGCAGAAGGAACTGTGTTGCTTTGACGAGGTCAAATGAGACTGAAACCATGGTCAGCATCTTCTCTTCTTCGGTGGAACGTTCTTTATTTAGTTCTCCTGACGATGGCAAATTGGCTAGTTCAATTCAGATCGTAACACTTGTTGATATTCATATCGGCGGGTGGTTTGCATCATTTGAATTTATTTCTTATTATGAATAATTTCTGGATATTATTCATAATAGCTAAATGATTCTCCACTTTGGATCTGACTTGCATAAAATCTTCCATATATATGAGAATATGACACCGAAAAATGTTTTTCTCAGCTCGGCACTGTGGCAAGGATATAGAGGGTCTAATTCGAATACTGAGCTGTATATATCCTGCTCAATTTGAGCGTCAGCCTTCATTATGTTGATGTTGTGGGAATTTCAACGAATTCCTCGTCAAGTCACAAGTCGTACTATGGGTGGGTTTCAACAACTTCGATTGTATGGGTTTTTTTTTAAAGAAATTGCAGTTTTCCATAACATTGTGACTATTAGGCTCATTAACGGCATATTTGGACCTTAAATCTATGTTAGCGTGTTAACGGATAAAGAGAGACCTTTAAAATGAGGTATCACTCAACCCCCCTTCCCATTACAAAAACTAGGGGTGGCACTCACCTCCACTCAGGGGGTGAAGCTAGAGGCAAGGTAATATGCCTAAAATGTGCCCCTCTTAAAAAGTAGATCGACATGTTCCAGCATTTTTTTTGTTTCAAATCCCAGTGCGAGAGAAATTTTTTATTCCATACTTTATGTATGTGTTGTGCATGTGTATATGCCATGTGCGCGCAATGCATAGTAAGTGTTCTGTGGGTTTATGAGAGCACATGTTTTTTTATTATAGTTATAAGGTGTAATTTATGAGTCACATTGAGATATTTGTAAGAAGTAGTGAAAATAATGGAAGGAGAAAAATTTAAATGAGAAAACAATATCTTTAGTATATCCTTTAATAGGATTGAAGGAGCCTTTCAAATTGAAGGGACTTCAAGTTTGATTATGAATGTGGGCTTCAGTTGGTTCTCTTACCTGAATGACATAGTGAAAGAATGAAACAGCAAATGCATTCAGAGCAAATTCATTCGATTATGGACCCTAATTCTCATTTATACGCGCAAGGGAAGTCCATAATTAATATCTCAAATAAATCAACGGAACTTGGTAGACGATTATTTTCCGTTTGTTATCGAAAAAACAACCCATAAACATAGTTAACGAGCAACATCATTTCTGGGAATTGGCTGCCTCCAATCAAGCTAATAATTAAACCACGGTTAATTACCAACCGTAAATAATGCTTTAAGTGCCGTTTTAACGCGCCTCTAAATGTCACGATTCGAATTTTAAACGTGGTGTTGTGTCGGCCCTTGAAGAAAAATTACGAATAAATAAAAATTGACACTCGTAAATGTCGATAGATGGTCGAATACGAACAATGAGCAGTCATAACCTTTTGCTTTTCCAAGAATATCGAAACGAAATGCACTCCGAAAATATTCGGTGCTTGGGATTATATTCATAAAATGTTTCTAATGGGGGATTTTCTTTTTGTAGAAAAGCTGTCGGAAGCAATTTACTGAAATTTTCGTGTAATGGGTCCCGAAATTTTTGCAACAAAATTTGATCAGTGATTTTCGAGACAAAATCAGAAGACTGTTTTTGAGGAGCTTCCCATTTCGTAGTAATTTATTATTTTTTTATTTATTTATTTATTTATTGGGAATTCCATCGTAAGTGTTGAATTAACACCAAATTGAACGTTTCTGTTATCGTTTTGTTTATACAGTGCGCGTCAAAATTATGGATCAAATTCATTTTCTCAGAAGAAAAATATTTGGCAACAAAATCCTGAAACAGGTCAATTTTTGTTTTACTTTTATCAAATCAAAGGATTTTTGTTGCACCCTGTGCTATCCGCATCAACCCTCTAAATTTTTTGAATAGGGAAAGTGGTTCATGTGGTACGTTTTTGGCAAGTTCTTTGCATCTTCTTTACAGGCGTGCTTTTTAAAACTTAGTTAGTTCAAAGAGGTTTTTAGTATGTGCACTTTGTCATTTACTTTGAGACGATGGTGGCCATTTTGAACATTTAATTTAACTTATCTTGTTATGCTCAATGATTATCCAGGTGGTACTTCAATGCCGGAATAAATTTCCAATGTCACTGCATTTTTTTCTCCATTAAAGGGTTCCTAAGGATTGGAAGGGTCGACCTGTAGTGGTCGACTTTCATTCGGTGACAAATTTCATCAGGTGCCATGGTCTCAAAGTAAATGAGCCATGACAAAGTGCACATACTGAAAACCTTCTTGAACTAACAAATTAAAAAAAAAAAAATTTCTTGAAAATTTCTGCACGCCTGTAAAGAAGATACAAAGACCTTGACAAAAAAGTACCACATGACCCACTTGCGCCCTATTCAATTTAGAGGGTTGATGGGGATAGCACAGGGTGCAACAAAACTCCTTCAAAAATGCATAAAAGTTTGGTAGGAGTGAAACAACAATTGACCTGTTTCAGGATTTTGTTGCCAAATATTTTTCTTGTTAGAGAATGGACAAGTTTCTTGTTGGAGAGAAAGTCAGGAGTTGTTGAATAGTTTCTCAACCAACCTTCATGTAATGTTTTCTGTTTTACACTTCTAATAATAAAAATAATAATCTTTGATCCGTATTTTAACAGTAGTTCTATACCATTTTTTCCGATTCAGTCCTGATAAAAAGTTATAGCCATTTTGAGTTTTCAAAATGAGCCACACTTGGAAAAACAAAATTACCTTCAGAATAACTAGCTAAATCTGTGACACTACAAATCTGTGGATCTTTTAAACAAAGTTGTATTCAGCAAAAGTACCAAATTTTTCAAATTTCACACATACTTTTCAATTTTTGAACATCAAATTACTCGAAAACGGCGCATTATATACGAGAAAATATGAAGAATACTTTTATTTTACAAAATGCTCAAATATTCATCTCATAGCGTCGAACTCAGTTTGAAGAGTTGGAATCTTTCAATTTTTGTTATTTTTATGGTACGTAATGGTCATAATGAGAAAACTGGAAGACGTGGGTGATATCTGGTGTTCGAAAAAGATTAATAAAAAAAATGAAAAACTATATTCCAAAATTCATTTCATTCGATAAAACCGTTAGTGAGATAGAACTAAGAATAATTTTTTATGGTTTTTCAACAGCCTGTATATTTTAAACCGAGCCGATTCTGAAAAAATTATGAAGAAAAAAGTGTCTCAAGAAACTACTGTTGAAATATTCAATAGTCAAACACTCACCCTGTAGATGTGATATATGTTAATTATTATTGCTTAGTAGTAATGAGTTATTGTTTATTCCTTTGAGGCAGTAGGATAAAAAATGGTTTCTAATGGTGGCCCAGAGTAACGGGTTATTCAATGGTTATTCATCGTTTAGTAATATTTCGTACTTCTTATTGGATGTACGTTTTGAAAGCACGATAAAGACTCGCTTCTGAATAGTGGCTATAGTTACGAGTTGAATCGAACACTTGGATTATAGCTAAAATTGATGTGTGATTGATTTTAGGTTTCGAAAAATACGTTACGAAATTCAACAAGTAACCTTCAATTAAACATCTACTACCACATTGAAGGCCAGTTTCATAATCATATTTTTTTCCTTTGAGCTTAAAGCTTAGGTAGGACTAAGGGAAGCTTTAAAATTAAAGGGTCTTTCTCTCAGTTGCGTTAAAATGAAATGCTCCATTAAAATTTTAATGGGGCATCAAATCTTAATGGACGTTCCTGCACCTGGGAGAAGTTTGTGAAACTGGCCGTTAAACGTATAATACAAATGTATGTGTTTATTGGTCGCCTCTAGTTTGTAACAGGTTGTTTGTGTAGACATACCTACATACTCCAAAAGTTAGTTCTGCCAGATTTTGTTTTATTGGGAACGATAGAATCATCGCCATAAATTATTGCTAATTCCTAGCAGAAGCTTCGTAATTGCATCAGGTTGGTATTTGATTAATCTGGTTTCGATAAAAAAATGATTTGTTCTTTTCGGCCAACTCAACAACTTCTTCTTCTTCTACGTGCGGTGCCCAACCGGGCTGAACTGAGGCCTAGTGACCCATTTTTCATCCGCTTATAGTTGGAGAGACTCAAACCCTGATACACGCTGACAAAAACGCCACGAGTCGACAAAGAGGAGTCCCTCTCAGCATAGGAATTGTGGGTGTGTGTCATCCTTACTTCTTGAAGGTTGCTGCAGATGAACAGAATATGTTCAACCGTTTCATCAGTGCTCCTGCACCAGCGGCACAGGGAACAGCCGGTTAGTCCCTTTCTATTTAAATTTTTATTAAACAGATGGCCAGTCATTGCTCCAGTCACCAGACTCAGCTGTTTCATCTCAAGGGCCAGAAGTTTTTTGACGTCTGGCACAGAGGACGGTCTCTCTGACTGCCTGAGACTACTGCTCGTGATCCATTCAGAGGAAAATTTCCTCACTAGCCATATATTAAAGAAGTTTTTGACAGATGTACAACAGATGTGCAGCGCCGGACAGTAGATAACTTTCACAATGTTACCAGAGCCCAGCTCTCGCAGTATTCCTCTACCAGGTGTGAGTTAACCCTCTCCTCAGAAAGGGATTTGAGGGTTCCCTGACTGTCACAACAAATATAGATGTGTTTACCGGAGTACCCTCTTACCCTCTTACAGTTCATCTTGCATAGAGGAACAATCCTTCACAGAGCCATCGGTAAACCAAGTTTGACCTTCAGGCACAAGAAGCCTGTTTGGTGTAGACCATTGGTCTCTGTCAGGAACAATCACACTGATTGAGTTCGGCGAAGTAGAAGCTGGTGCCCGCGCGGTCCCCTCCATGGAGAAGGGATGCGTAGGCATTCTCCACCATATTGAGAGCCCTCTTGTGTCCCCAGAACAGCCCACTGTCATGCCATTGTTCCTGTTCTCAAACTCTAAGAGCTATCTCCATAGCCACCTCTGTAACTACAAGGTGTAAAGGAGGTGAACACAGCAGACACTCCATAGCTGCCGTAGGGGTGGATCTCAGAGCGCCAGCAGCTTAATATTTCCAAAAATTAGTATATGATTTTATAATTAATCCAATTGGTATCAAAGAGAGAGCTCGCTATGTAAATTTCTTAAAAGTTTATCTTTGCTTTTAATGCATGATTAGATCGCGTCGGAATTCCTTCAAACTGCTCCTTATGTTTCATTCAAACTACTTGCCGTTGACTTGTCGAATCGTCGGAAATACAAAATAACATTTTTCCTTAGCTGCCAGTTGTTTTCTTCCTGTCGCTCCTGCAAAAGAATCGATGACATTGAAACCTCTCGCCCAGATACATAAAATCCGATGAGAAACGATAATTCAGTTACTGAATATAAAGGGATTTGCCGTCCGGAATCCAGCTTAGACGGTCATTTAGAATTTTAATTAATGTTTTTTCGATGCCATTCTGTTAACAAATAAAATGCCGTGTATAAGTTGTGTGAGCGGTGAGGATGACATGGAAAAAAGAGACAAAACCAAAAAGTGGAGGCCGAATTCGGGATAATTAGAAGTGGCTGTGTTGAATCGGCTCATTAATTGGGTTCTTTCGGTATCGAGTAATTAACTCGGAATGTGTCGGACGATAATTAACACTCAGGTAGATGAGGCCCAATCGGGGATGACCAAGACGGAGATTTCAACATGAATAAACATGTCGTTTTCACTAATTTCGACCCCATTCTGGTGCATCTATAAAAATTTATTATTTCTTGAACCACGAATATTTTTGAAGTTTTTCCTCTGTATGGTTCTTTTAAAGAATATTCAGAAACCAGTTTTCATGTCATTCGGGGCGACTATAGTGACATTAGAAGTTTAATACAGGATAAATAATTTCTTCAACTTGCTTTTTTAGCAAAAGCTTATTTGTAATATGCTATTCCAAACAAGCGATATGCCACCTGGCTTTTTGAATTAAAAAATGAGTAGACTCTTGTTCGCTTACGTCGAGGAACCCTGAAGCTTTTGTCATATAGTTTAATATAAAGACATATATCTTGTCTTTATAAAATAGTGAAATTTTTCTACATATCAAATTAGTTATGAAGTATATGAATTCAAGTAACTAATCTGGAAATATAACCTCAATTTTAAAGGATTTGCCCAAACAATAAATATGTTTCTCCATAAGAAGCCTTTTTCCACTGAGTAAGATGATATGTATCTATTCGTTCAAGAATGATTAACATCCCATTAGGCCTTGAAAGTCCAAGGTCACAAAAGATGGTCAATAATTTCTGTAGTTAGTGTAGTTTCAATCACAGAACTAGAATACATACAGGGTTGGGATAAAGTTTGGCACCAAATTAATATCTTTAAAACAAAACGGGCGATATTTTTGAAATTTGGCAGCTGAGTGTAATGGACCACAATGCATCTGATGAGCATATTTTCATTAATGAGATACTTCCGGTTTAACCGGAAATGACAAAACTTTTTTTATTTAAATGGGACACCCTGTATATTTCTGCAGATTAAGAAAGTGCACCTTGTTTCGGATCTGTCCATATCGGGTTCCATGTAAAAATTATCTGTAAAAAGAAGAAATTCAGTCTTTTTGTACATTTGAGAAAAAATCCATTCAAATAAATAAATCGTTGTTATTTGTATCAATAGTGAGAAATAAAACGAAATACCTTGTATTAGATAACTCTTTCTGCTTTTCATGACGTATTTTTTATGAGAATCTTCAAAATTATCGTCCGTTCCGTTTTAAATATATTAATTTGGTGCCAAACTTTATCCCAACCCTGTATAGGTATAAATAAAGCGTGCTAAAAAAAGTAACGTTACTCGTCAATAATTCTTGTACGAAAAATTATTAAGGAAAATCCTGGAGCCCGTCGATTTTCAATTTCAGAAGCAATTTATGGTTTGCTTTTTTCAATTTGATATTTCCCACCCCCTACGCCCCACACAAATGGGAATATATGGATTGTGATACATCAAATGAAAGGTAATTTGATTACCTATTCAGCGTTGTGGCTGAAAGTAAAACTGGTTGTGCCGTTTTTCTATTAAAAAATTACGAAATAATTTACAATTTGTGTTTGGAGAGTACTGCAATCAGACCATTATTCTTTTACTAATTATTATTAAGGGAAATCCACGAATCGTGGATTTGTAATTTCGAAAGCAGGCCTCCCTATGCTTATTTGAATTTGAAATCTTCCACCCTTCACTTTGCACACCCCTCTACATTTTTTTTAAAGGTCATATAACATGACAGCTTGTTAAAATTCCCAATTTTATTAGTTTTTTCAAGCTGTCACATCAATAAAAATTACAGTAGCAACTTCAAACTCTAGGGTTATAACTATCTACTTAAATAATAAACAATAACTTACTTTATTTATTTGAATTTTCAAACTGAAACCCTTCTTGCGACTGACAGTATTCCAAACGATCGACAAATTCCTGTTGGACCATACTTATAGTTTGGCAACTGATATTAGCACATTCATTCTTATTCTAGTTTTTAAATCCGCAATTGTTTCAGGTTTTGTTTTATAAACTACATTTTTCAATTTTTGTTAATATGACAGAAAATTAATGAAATTAGGAATTTTAACAAGCTGTCATGTTAACAAAGATAACACTTAGTAACTTCAAACTCTAGGGCTGTAATTTGGAGCTAGAGACCTTTAAAATGAGGTATCACTCGACCCCCTTCCCATTACAAAAATTAGGGGTGGCACTCACCCCCTTCTCAGGGGATGAAGCTAGAGGCAAGGCAATATGCCTAAAATGTGCCCCTCTTGAAAAGTAGATCGACATTTATTTTTTGTAATCCCAGTGCGAGAAAATGAATTTATTCCCATACTTTATGTACACACTGTATGTGAATCTATGCACTGATGAATATAATTTGAATTTTGTACTGCTGATTATGTCCTTAATTCAATCGAAAAAATTTGTAATCAATACTGATTAATTTGTTCTGAATTTGAGTATTTCGTCCTTTCATATACTTTTCTAGGTTGTATTTGTCATAGACATAGAGACATAGACTGAGCAATACTAGCATGAAATTTTCTCTTTTATAGAAAGAGAGAAATGATCAACTGTCTCTTTCCTGTTGGCATATACGTGAGTGCGGACCAATCAAAATTCTAGAAAAAGACAACTAGCAGACCCGATGCTCAGTTTCTACCTGTCACTTTTTTTGACCGTATTTCATGAACAGAAAGGTAAGATACATCGGGTATCAAGCTACGTCTACATTTTCGACACCAACTAGGATGCAATAATTCTTGAATGGACTATAATTAGTTCGACTGAGTTGTTCCAGCAGCAGTTGGCACTGCACTTTGCATTTTCGCCAACCTTTTGAAAAGCGTAGAAATACATCTTCTGAAACTGTCTAGGGTTCACTCCCAGTCTCTGAAACAAAATCAATAAAAAGAGTGAAATTATTGATTTGCTACTGCGTAAATTCTTTCAATAATTTGTTAGCAGCGAATCAGATAAAAAAAATTGTGGCCAGACAATGAACGAAAAATGGAACTTCTAACAGGTTTTTCACGTGAAAAAAAGTACAGCCTTGCAATTGGACTAAGTTAAAGTCGCTGGGCATTGTTGGTAGATCTTTGGGTATAATATGAATGAACTTTTATTTTAAAATTATCATGCAAGATTTTAAGGTATAAAATCATTATATTTATCAAAGTTTTTTTCTCAGGTGAGTGCTACCAATTCGAGTGCTTGAACTCAGGTTTGTAATAGCTTAAGCGGCTAAACCTTTTATCGAACATTTTTTTCTATTTCGAGGACATTTTTTTTCGTCAAAAAACTGCATATGTATATAATGAAGTTCTTATTTAAAATAAATAGAGACTCAATTGCGTTTCTCTGCAAAAATAGAGGGAATCTTTATTGACAATATCAAAACTCACAATATAACAAACCTGCAAAAATAGAGGGGAACAACATTTGAAGCCTCTAGTTTAACCTTCTTCAATATAATCGTTTGACTGAAACTATTTATTCTGACACTTCGAAAAAACTTCAAAATTTATCATAAAGTGTCAGTTCTGCCATTCCAGGTAACGCGAATATAATATTGAAGAAAAGCACTGCGATTATAACGCTTTTCTTTACATCTCCCCCCAGACATTCTAGATATATTGCCTTCCTCTTTTTTTGCGCTTCATTTAATTTCATATTCAACAGTTGCCGCAAATTGGATGATCATATTTTGCCTAAGTATTTATTTATGGGACCAATGTGGTTAATAAAGAATAAGATAACTCTACCTGCATCCACACTAGCAAAAATTATATTCCGAATCGGAAGTGTAAATAAATGCATTGTGTTTGTATTTACCCATATTATTTCCACTATTAATATCTGCCACCCGATGTTTTCCTGAATGTAATGTTCATTTATTATGAAAACGTTGCACAGGGTGGAAAAGTCAAATTTAGTTCGTACAGATAAACTTTCCGCCGTTAATACAACTCAGGACATTGTGATCAAAATGCAGTCCATTCAAATTCAAGTTTTTTGCCGAGAATCAGGTTGGAGATTCATGCCCTGGAAATGTAATAAAAATGTAACCCGAAACGCTTGCTACTTGTCAAATGACATTAACCGAGACAAACAAGTTCGGGACATCCCAATAAAAACGGACGTGCACCAACTAAATCGATTTATTCCGACCATAAAAATTCCATATTTTATCTCATATCCCCGCTTCCGAAGGAGACCATTGTTTTAATATTTTCGAATATAAATTTCGATGATCCGTATAAATTGAGGGGTTGCTTGTTTTTTCACTGATGACTGAAGATGAAGCGGTTTGTTTTCGGTTTGTTAATGAGATTACAATTGCACTTGTACGTAAGTTTATAATTTTTAGGGTAACATAGTCACATAGACATGAGGTCAGGGGTACATTTTCAAAAGCGGTATTTTTTCTAAAAATATACCAAAAGAGGCATAGGTCAGATTGACGTTTCATAAGACACAAAAACCGAAGTCAATAAAGAAAGGTATTGTATCTCAATCTAATACAAACAATTTGATCGATATATTGATCTAATCAACAGAATTTGTTAATTTTGTTTTCGCTTCAATAGGATGCTGTGTTTGAAATTATCTTATTCAACCAAACCAACATTCACATTAATAAAAGCAGTCGGCTGGCCGTGGAATTTGACACATTCCACACTGTATAGTACGTAAATGTGAGGTTATGACGCTTGTAAAAACAATTATTTTTACTATGTTGTGCTTTTTACCTGGAAGTCCCAGTAATCTAACAATGTGAAATAACTTCGGAAAATTTAAATTCGGAAATAATTGACGTTTATATGAACTGATTGAAGGGATTATTCATAAGTATAGTTATGTATTTGCATGGAAAGTAAAAGAGATCAGTGTTTAAATAGGTATATTTGTATTTGCCATGAAAGAATATCAAATTATTGTCACATAACATGCAGATGTTTGAGAAGAGTTAATGTAATCCTTTTGTACTTAAAGTTGAAGAGTCATATCAGTTTCATCTAGGAACACGAATCTGATATTTTCATCTAAACATATACAAGGTGAGTCTTTGACTCGTACAAATATGCTAACAGTAGATTCTTGAGGTCAAAAGAAACACTTTTTTCCCATAACATCTTTTCCGAATCGGCTCTGTTCAAAAGATGCAGGATGTGGAAAAACCATTAAAAATATTATTTTCAGTTTTATCCGAAAAACAGTTTTATCGGATGAAATTAATTTCGGAATATAGTGTTTTTTTTATTATTTTGATCAATCTTTTTCGAGTACAAGATAGCACATACGTTTTCCAGTTTCCTCGTTACCATTACGTACCACAAAAATATCAAAAATTCTAACAACCCAACTATTGAAACTAAATAATTCAAATGAATATCTTAACGTTTTTTGAAATGGAAGTATTCTTCATATTTTCGAAATGGGCACAATTTTAATTAACTTACGGGGATGTATTGATATCTAGTCAGCCTAGACCAGTTCCATGCATAAAAAAATATTGCGTTACCATAATAACGAACAATAACTCATTAGAAGTGTCAGTGTGAAGTTTGAGGTCAAAAAATTAAACCAGAGTTACGCAATAAATTAAAAGAAAGAAGATGTCCACCGAAATTGTGAAAATCAAAAGATTGGAGTATCGAGCCAACATCAAGTACCTGTATTTAAAAGGGTTAAGAGGTAAGCAGAGTTACGAAGATATGCTCAATACCCTTGGTGATCAATGTCCTTCGTATGCGACCGTGAAAAATGGGACTGCAAGCTTCAAAAGAGGTAAATTTTGCATTGAAGTTCATGACCGATGGGGAAGACCAGTTTCTGTGTTAGTCCCCAAAAATATCTATGACGAAAATATTCATGACATGATTTTATCAGACCGTCGAATTGGTCTAAGACGGATATCTGAAGCACTGAACATTTCATCCCCAAATGCTTGAATGTTGACCAAAAGCGTGGTCTAAGACGGATATCTGAAGCACTGAACATTTCATCCCCAAATGCTTGAATGTTGACCAAAAGCGTGCAAGGGTAGAAGCATAGCGTTCGATCTGTGCTCGATTTGAAAACGATGTAGACTTCCTAAACCGAATTGTTACTATGGATGAGACTTTGGTATATTTCTACTATCCAGAAACAAAGCAACAAAATCGATGAGAAAGCTACACTCTGGTTCTCCAAGACCTAAGAAGTTTCGTGTCAAAAAATCTACTGGATAAATAGTTCAGTTTTTCGGGATTGCCATGGAGTAATCATGATTGATATTTTGGAAAAGGGTAGAACAATAACTAGAGATCAAAATTCGACATTACTGATAACTCTACGGTAAAAAAATTGAAGTAAAAGACGTGGAAAGCTACAAAGGTGTTTTGTTTTTGCAGGACAACGCCCCCGCACACAAATCTCATGTCGCCATGCAAGAAATTTGTGATTTAGGGTTTGAATTACTAAAACACCCCCCTTATTTACCAGATTTGGCTCCAACCGACTAACATCTCTTTCCTCAACTGAAAAAAAGGTCGTAAATTTTCTTCCAACGAAGAGGTAAGCTGTGGAGGTCTGGTTTGCAGAGCAAGAAGAAACATTTTTTTCGAAAGGTCTAGAGACGTTGCAGGTTCGCTGTAATAAATGTATCCAATAAAGAGGTGAATATGTTGATTAATAAAATATTTTGACATTGAAATTTTGTTTGGTTCCATAGTAGGCTGAGAATTTTTCAATATATCCTCGTACATCGAATATGTTTGATACCGTCTGAGCGTCTGATGAATTGTCGATTTCAAAATATCAGGGTTACTATTAGAAATATTAGAATGAGCAGATTTCAATTCAAGAGGCATCTGATACTTTGGGTTTTGGCAAGTTTTTGCAGCTTAAAAATACGAGTTGATCAATGGTTGTGGCAACATCGTTTTGACATTAACGACATTTCAAGGGTACCAACGTTACTCCGTTCAAGTTACAAGAACTTATTCCATGGCCAACCGACTGCTTTTATAAAAGTGAATGGAGTAGGTATATGACTGAAACTTTGTTTTCTCCTTTAAAATGTTCCAGCTAATGTGGTCTCTTGGAGAATATTTACTTATACAGTTTATTATATTTTCAACGATATGAAGAAGATTCGAAAAAAAAAAATCAACACCCACATTTCGTTTATGTTTCCATTCAAATTCCTAAATGGAGTGTAAATTCGAACCACCTTCACTGATCAGTGAATTATTTCTAGTCCACAATTCCTGCATTCTGAATTTATGCACATCGCGAACGTCACTCTCAAAAAAGACGAAATTCAGTGATTTACACAAAATGGCGATACGCAGTCTGCAAAACGTCTCGTAGGCCGTGGCGTGGGCCCAATAAATAATTCAAAAACAAAGAAAAACCGTATGGCAGGAGCTTATTTCGTGGCGGGAGCGATCCTGTCACCGGCCACTTGACGGATGCGATCCGAAATGAGTGACAGCTATCGATCTCTCGTCTCGGCCTTCTTGATCATAAAAGGGGACCACAGAGAACCACCGCATATCGCATTCGATAGATCTGAATGGGTAAAATGAACCCCGGACTCGAATCCACGTCATTAAAATAACCAAAACTGGTTGTTTCATAAACGCATGCAATGAGAATACCTATCGACTATTTTGAATTTATTTCCATTCTCATAATTGTCATATACATATACATTATAATACCTGTACGAAATTTGTTTAGGAGACACAGTGGGCTATTGAAAACGATACAGCGGATGCGTAGGTCGGCAGCAACCCATTTATATAAAATGGCTAGGACACGTTGATTTGAATTCTCAACAATTGAGACGGAAATTTTTTTAGATATATACAATTCATGAAATGTCAAAACTATTTACCAGAACACTAAAGTTTAGTTTTTTCTGTGGTTTCCGGTCACAGAATAATCAAGTGGTTCGAAATTGCTCTTTGCAGTCTTTGCCCTTCTTTCAAGTTTTTCTTCGATAACTCTGAAAGTTAAAATTTTAAGTATAGGGTTTATTTTGGCAATCCCTCCTCTTTTTTTACGTAGACTCGAATAAAATAATAAAAAGTATATAGTCCATTCAAGAATGATTGACATCCCAGTTAAGCGTTGAAATTCCAATCATAAAAGATCTTCAATAATTTCTTTAGTTTCCATCACAGAACTGGAATAAACAGGGTGAGTCTTTGACTCGTACAAATATTTTAACAGTAAATTCTTGAGGTCAAAAGAAGCACTTATTTCTCTACCTTTTTTTTTCGATTTTTCTAAGATATAGCCATTTTAAGTTTTCTTAATGAGGTATGCCACCCCTGGAGAAACAAAATTCCCTTCAGAATGACAAGTTAAATCTATGACACTCCACATCTGTGGATTTTTTAAACAGAGTTACATTCGGCCAAAGTCCCCAATTTTCCGAATATCACAGGTATTTATTATTTTTGAGGCTGAAGGACCTCAGGTCGATGGCCAATTGCTTATATGCTTATATTTGCAATAAACGACTGTTACTACTACTACTATTATTTTTGAACATCGAATTACTCGAAAACGTTACATTATTCGAGAAAATATGAAGAATATTTTTATTTTACAAAATGTTTAAATATTCATCACATAGCGTCTAACTTATTTTCAAGAGTTGGGTTCTTTGAATTTTTATTATTTTCAATGTGCGCAATGGTCATAATGAGAAAACTGGAAGACGTGAGTGATATCTTGTGTTCGAAAAAGATTCATCGAATAAATGCAAAACTATATTGCGAAATTGATTTCATTCGATAAAACCGTTTGTGGGATAGAAGATAGAACTAAAAATAACATTTTTTTTTAATGGTTTTTCAATAGCCTGTATCTTTTAAACCGAGCCGATTCGGAAAAAATGGTATAGGAAAAAAGTATTCCCTTTGACCTCAAGAATCAATTGTTGAAATATTTGAACGAGTTAAAGACTCACCCTGCATAAATATAACCTAAAAAATATTCGAATAGAAGAAATATTCAAATTCAAAGCATATTAATCATCATTCAAAATTGATCCAATTATGTTCCAAAGTCCGATTAAATTAAGAACATAGACACTGTTAGTACACAATTCCGAACCACAAAGTCTTAACTTATTAATTTAAATTCAATTTTCCACAGCAACCCTGTGAAACCAATGAATGGTTCATTGCCAAGTTCATCGGATTAAAGGCATCAGGTCACTTGAGAGAATAATAATTGTTGTATCGTGCAATTAAGGGTAAAAAAAATGTAGAAAATCGAGGCAGTTTCTTGAAAGTGCTTATGTTAGTTATGTTGAAAAAGTGCTATGATGTTTCCCCATTTCATCCCATTTTTACGACGATTGTTTTAATGTCCGAACAAGAAGATTGTGATGCCCATTGTGGAAAAGTTAGTGAATAGTTTAGACGAATTTTATTGGTGTAATTTCATCATCACATGCATTTTGTATCTTCAGTAACTGAAACAATGAATAGATAGGATTATTTAAAACGGCCGTTAGTCTCTTTTGTCAGTTGGTATCGAAATGAGCCATTTCGTAAAATCGTGTAAGTTACTAAAAAATAATGAGAACAATTCGGCAATCCTAAGTTTCCATTTTCATTACCATGTAAATATCGAACTAGCCAATATCCTAAACGAAACCACATGGTCGAATCAGGAGATAAGTTTTATCCCACTGCTTTGCGATAATTCAGCTAACAAACGGTCTAGGGTCGTATTAGGATCTATTTCAGTAATCATTTCCATTTTTTTTTCAACTTTGTCATTTCGAAAGTTTTGTATAGGTGATTTTTGGAGAAACACTTCATTTTGACCAGTTCTACCTTCTGTTAAAAAAAAGCCTCACCTTCAAATAAGCCCTGTATATATAAGTTATATACAGAATGATAAATACCGCAGATATATCAATTTGATGCGTCACTTACTCGTTGCACAGTCTAACCTTGTTTTCGGCAGCAATTGTGAAAAGATCCGCATCTGGAAAGTCCAGAAGGGTTAGATGCCATTATTTTTCAACCTTGTTAATACTAAATTTCAAGATATAGAAACTACCTCGAGAATATTTTCGTCGAAAAAATTTTGGCTTCTAAAATTAAGGGTCGCAAAAAGCCAGCTAACCCTTGCATTGTCGTTTTGAAATATCAGTAGAATAAATGCCGAAAATTGTTAAGTGGGCCAAACAGTTCACACATCAAACCGATGTTCGTCATCCTCTTATCTTATGAGCAAAATCTTATTCCAGTCGAATATACTGTAATGTAGGACGACCTCTGTTTCATTCATTTGAACTAATTAGATATTTCATACAAATGAGTCATGTTGACACTTTCGAAATGATGAGTAAACTGGAAGATTTCCGAAAAAAATTCATCACATAATTTATAAAAAACTACCTGTTCTAACATTAAGAAATGCACCTGTTCAGATCCCTTCCCAGTTCGAGATTGGGTATTTTCTAACGCAAACCTTCGTCATTGGGCATCAGTTAACTCCGAGTATTTTCTTTCTCTCCACCCTGTTTAATTGCTGGCTCCAATGGAAATTTACCCCTTTAATGAAGAGATATTAATTAAGGCGGAGGCTGTTAGAAAGGGTTGAATATGCGTGCGCACCATTGCAAGCCACCAATCATTGTATAGATGAGACAAATCTCTCAGCGTATAAAATTTCATTAGCACCCAGAATCCGATACTGAGTTTCGTACAGTGCATCAGCAAAGTGCCGAATGAGTTGATTGAAAATTAAGGATAAGTTATGCAGGGTGTTTCAAAAAAAAGTTGATCCCGTCTCTAGGATAGGTAGAAAACTGAAAAAATTGCGGTTTGCTCAGTGAAAAATGTTCGTAACATGACTTTCACAATCTCGTTATCTCAGGAACGGTATTACTTAGAGGAAAAATCGTCTTTGAAGAAAATTTTGAGGTCTACAACCTTGATCTGGGGTATTTTTCTGATGAAACTTAACGTTTTCGAGAAAAATCCAAAAAACCAGAAATTTTTACCTTTCACCCCGAATAACTTTCTGAGCTTAAATGGGATTGATGAGTACTTAATTTTTTATTTTTAGGGTAAACACAAGGTCTGCACCAGAATTTGGTTCTGTCGGAATTTTCGTTATTCGATCACTAAACCAAATATAATAAGCCTATTTTGATTATTCATGGATGTAGAAGTCTAATAGGTCTTATTTTCCTACTGTAGTATAATAAGGCTCACTGACAAGGAGTTTGAAAATGTTCAACTTTGTTTTTCTATAAAAAATAGTGAAGGACAGTGCTTATATCCTACAATAATAATAATACAAGTATTGTTATTGTTACCCTATTTCATCCCATGCTTACGACGATTCTGGGAGGTTTCGAACAAGAAAAATATTGTGATCACCAGTGTGAATAAAATGTCAACTCTAAGTTAATCCTAAAGAGAAATAATAATTGAGTCATTTTGTATTTTTCTTCCATTATACCAGAACTTTATTTCCTTCGAAAATACCAATTGCCTGACACTCTCGTTGCACATTCATCGAAAATGCTCAAAGATTAATCAAGTTTGCCCTGGTTTGAGATGTCGCAAAAACTTCCTGGAAATTATTTCCTGATCCGAAATGAAATCCTGCATCAGCTACTGAAAAAATTGGTGTCATATTTCACTTCCGTCCACTACTTCGCCTGGACCCTCGACCTCAGTCATTCCTTAAAGTGAATCAAATCATATTTCATCTTCAAGCTGAAATAGTCGATCAATATTTCATTGACTGTGCAGCTTTGCCATGTTGATGCCGAGTTCGATATTATTAGTTCGACACAGATTCTAACATCCTCAAATATTCCCATGACAGTTTCTAGGAAATACCTACTGTTTACGAGGGAGTTTCTTGACTGAATGAAACATTTGGATGATGACATGCTGGACACTATTGAACAAAATTCTAATATTATAAAATGAACCTAACGTTCATATCATCCTTGTATTCAAGTTTATAAACAACATTCTTTGTTAGATAGGTGTACATATATCAGGGGTGGTCAAACAGTCGATGGCGAGTGATTGTAATTAATACGCGAAACAATTTCAATTTTTTCCATTTAGTCTTTTATTTTTGTATATTACCTATACTTTCATTCTATTTGTATTTTTCTTTTCAATAAACGTATGTATTGGTACCCTCTCATTCAAAATTCTAACAATTTTATAACTCGGAAATCTTTGATAGTTCAGTCAATTAATAGAAGAGTCTCATGAAGTTGGCCACCGCTGGTATATACTATGAGACTTGCGATAATTCAAACCAATATAGATAATGAAGGGCGATAGATTCTTTCATTCTATCCCATTGAAACAAAAATCAAAGAGTAAAATCATTGAATACAATAATGAGTTATTGTTTAAAAACTTATTATTATGACTTTAGCCTTGCAGCTTTCACACTCCTATCCAGAGGAAAATTCACTCATCCCAGATATCTCAGATATCAAAAGGATTATGCTGTGTTGGAGCCCTTTCCTGGTTTTCGTGCTCGTGGTGGTGGTCGGGTCCGGGTCTCTCCTCGGCTCCCTGCTGTCGGTTGGATTCCTGCTCCACCCGCACTTCCTGTCGGAGCAGACGGTGTTCCTCTGCGTTCCCCATGTACTTGCGTACAGTTCTCGCTGTTTCCAGCAGTACCGCCTTCTGCATGACTCTATAGATATTTTCGTCCAACTGAAGTTCTCTAGTAGTTTCTTCGGTATCAGGAATGGTCTTGATATCTTTCAACTTCCACTGTCTTCTGGTTTGTTCCTCGAGATCTCTGTATCTTGAAATTTTTTCAGTGTGCCTATCTAGAAGATTGTTATGATTTGGAATTGCCACGTCGATGAATAGGGCTCTGTCCTCATCCTTATTGAGCAATATGAGGTCTGGTCTATTGTGGGTTATTTTCCGGTCTGTGAGAACCGTGCGATCCCAGTAGAGCTTGTGATGTTCATTTTCCAATACATCATCCGGATGGTAATTGTAATAAGGAACCTTTTTCGAACTATTTATAAAAGTAGGTGTTTTAGTGCCAATTCTTGATGAAGAATCTTGGCAACAGCATCATGTCTATTTTTATACTTCGTACCCGCGAACTTTTGACATCCCCCGGTGATGTGCTGGATAGTTTCATGTGTCGCAGAGCCATAACGACAGCTATCGTCCGCCACTGAAGCATCCTTGGGGATATATTTCATGTAATTTCTTGTTGGAATCACCTGATCCTGGATGGCGAGCCCTCTGTCTGAGGAAACAACCTTCCGGAAGTCAACCAGTAGTTCGACGCAGATATGTCAACGTAATCATGGTTGACCTCGTTCTGGTGCCTCCCATGCAAAGGTTTGCCAATCAGTTTCTGCATTTTACTTTCTGCAGAGTGTTCGACGGTTTCCAAGTGGTCCGGTAGCTTTAACGGCGTAGAAGTATCAGCAACACAAACTACTCGATGGAGTTCTGACGAAGCAGCCTTGATCAGGAAATATTCTATATATATTATATAATATGTTATTATTATTATTACCAACAAGTGTTACTATCTAAATCGAACTTACCACTGGCTATCATTCAGGAAAGCAACGTTAACACCATCGAAAAAAGTATTCTCTATAGAATCGCCTCGAAAACAAAGACCTATGAACTGCTTTTCGCAGTCAAAATGCATGCAAGAAGAAGTATTTCTGGAAATCTTGGAAAATAATTGTTTTCGTCGGGGAAGTTAGCAACGAGAAGGGAGTTATGGACCTGTATGGGTGAATCCTTGGTTATGAATTGAGAGACGAGAAACATGGCTTTAAACCACCCTAGCACATTAGCGAACATTCGCATTATTCAACGAACGATATCCTGCAAAAAATATATCCTCTGCTTACATTGTACAACTATTTGCCAAATTTGACGCTACTGGTTCAGTCGGAAACAAAAAGAGGGCGCATGAAAGAGACGAAGTGAGGAACGTGGCTGTCTTGAACATGTAGCAATGGATCCGACCTTTAGTACTAGGAAATTGACCGATGTATCTGGTGTTTCACGCACAACAATCATGAGAATCCTCAAAAAACATAAATTCAATTCTTATAAGATACGGAACTGAATGATGATGATCGTAATCGCCAACTCCAATTCTGTGAAGTGGTCAATGAAATGATTAACGGTAATCAAAATTACATATTCGATATCTGTTTATCAGACGAGTGTTCATTTTACTTTACGGCATTGTAAAACGGCAGACTATCGGTATTGGTCAGGTAAAAATCCAAGATTATTTCGTGAGGTGCATACTCAGCTTCCCCAGAAATCACATAATAGGTCCCTTTTGTACCAGTAATCTCAAGGGTCAAATTTATTTAGATCTATTGGAGAACGAGATTTATCCAGCCATCGTGCAAGTATTGGAGAACGCAGAAGACCATTAAACGATCATTTTCCAATAAGATAGCGTACCACCCCATTTTGATCAATCGTTCTTTCGAAATCTAATTAGTGTAGCCTGAAAATTTTATAGGGGAGACTGGGGAGGGTTGATACGTTTTTTGGAATTTTTATTCTGGAAACTGAATTATATGAAGAAGCAGGACTTTTCTTATATTATATAATTCTTCAATTAATCGTTCAACAAAATAAATATAGAAGTCGCAAAACATAAACATCTTATTCTGTACAGAACGTTGAACACAAAAACATGCAAACTGTCTCAAGCCTCCCCACATATGGGAGGATTGATACGATGTACTGGGAGAGTAATCGAGAGGATTATTCAGCTCAGTAGGTAGGTCAGCAATGATACTGGCTTGCTTTGGTCCTATAGGTGTAGAAAAATCAGGAAATTGTCAGTTAGTCACTTCCACACAAGAAAAGTCGGCCTCGTTAAATACATGGGGATTGTACGGTTTTTAAAAATCCCTTTGATATGTTGGATGGTGAAGACGCCTTCATGTAGGCCTATCCAACTAGCTACGGAATATTTTTTGAAGATTATACATGTATCAGGCCTCCCCACGACAAATGTATCAAACCTCCCTGAAAGCAATTTTTAAAGTGATTTATGTTTTCATCTTATACCCATATATTTTGAAAAGCGAATAAAACTGTAAATTGAGTAGTTTTATGCATATTTCCCAGTGAAATGATTGTTTATGCCGAAGAATTAATGCATGATCATAAAACCCTTAGGTAACTTGAGTAAAAAATTACAATTTCTCACTTCGAAACACTCTTCGTTGAATATTTCACAAACAAACTACTGTTAGCCTTACAGATTAACGTCACGCAATGCCCTCTGCCAAAGAATAGTGTTCACTAGTATAATACTTTTGAAAACGGCTACAGATCGCGGATATAAGCCTGTATCAAGCCTCACCATGTATCAATGCTCCCTAGTCTCCCCTATTTAGTTTATTCTATAGGAGAAAACATAAATTGATTCGATAACCTTATCTTCTGACGAGCATTTCGTATGCAGAAAAGATTAACCATTTGATATGAAGCAAATGAGTTTTTCCTCTAAGAATAGGAAAATTAGTATTTCCATGACACGATTGTCTAGGGGTCAGTTCACTAGGAATAATGTAAAGTGCCCAAGCCAAAGCATCGATATGTCTTTCCTACTTTCTAGATTCTAGAACATAGTCTTTCGTCCGAGTTGCTCAGATCTCCTTTCTCTAGCGAGACGTTTTAATTGGTCCAGCATAGCAGAGTGAGAAACGGGGACAAGAGGGGTGCTTCATCAGCCGCGTCGTCGAGACGGAGGGGACGCTCATTACGGACAGCGTCGTCCGCCCCTTAATGGGTCAGCGTTGTTAATTCGCGCTCGACCTCATCGACCCACCACTACGGCCGGCCCTTAATTAATCCATCCCTGTAGATTGGTGGTGTAGTGGAAGAATGCGCGCGCCACTGAACCCTTTTCGCAGCCTCCGCCCTAATTAACACTTCTCATTAGTTGGGGTGTGTTTCATTGGACCCCAGAAATTAAGTGGAAACAGGGAAGAAGGGATTTTCCCTGACGGAATTGCGCGTTATGTCCGGATTTTCCGCCCTGATTGTTCTAACGTGTGGGAATTTCCACGTACTGAAGTTGTGCAGGAGGAAGTCAGACGTCAGTTCATGGTCCTGAAGTAAATATTCCTCTTGTTGTTTTAGTACTTTCTACATTAAGAAGTACACAGATCATTCATATTCATGACATGCAAACTATTTCTTCAAAAAGCGATCGGTTATTTTTGCCCGATTTGATCAGACTGCATAATGATTTCCCCATTGGCTACACGGTTCCTTACTTTCTAGTTTAGATTTCAGCAGATAATCATTCATTAATTCATTGCTGAATCTCGTTACCGAAAATAAATCTACAAAAAGACTCAAAAACCAGACTATCGGTGTGATCAAACTTTTAATTTTTTAGGGCTACTTGCGACTCTGTGCCCTCCTATGACTGAAGAGACCCAACCTTGACCTACAGATCCTTCCACACTCCGGGCATGGATAGTCACAAACCAGATCTGGCTGTCGCTGTATTCTTCTCGAGTCTCCATTATAACTGTGGACCAAAGACCTCCACTGTGATCTGTCTAACGTTAGTTGTTCCCAGTTATGATTGGCATTAACTGATGCAGTATATCCTCAAACCGCTTATACTGGCCTCCTGGTTTCAGGGCTTTCTCTATGAATTCGCCATACAGAGCTATTTTGGGGAGTCTTGTGTCTTGCATCCTCAGAGTGTGGCCGCTCCATCTGAGTCGGGCCCTCGTTACTTGAGTCTCAATTGTTATACAACTCGCTCGCTGCAAGACTTCGTCTGATGTGCAGTATTTGTTTAAGTTGACGTTGTTACGTTCATTCAAGCTGTTTAATGTGTCGCCTATAGGGAGTCTAGCTTCCGCTTCCGTAAAGAAGGTTGGGAGGACCACTGCTTTGTAAAGAGCTGTCTTGGTCTTCAGATTGAGGTCGTCATTTTGAAAGTCTCTGTCCTTTAGCTCCCAGAATGCCCGTGATGCTGAATTGATACGGTTGTGTATTTTCGTTTTCGTGTCCAGGTTAGCCCTAGTATTTATGAAGCTTCCCTAGTATTGGAACTGCTCGACCTGTTTTAGAGTTTCATCCACCAGGCTGATATCTGTTTGAAGGTTTTCTAGCGGACTTATCAGGATTTTGGTTTTGTCAATATTGAGGCTAAGGCGTAAAGCTTCGTATATATGTAATGATAATGTTGGACAATTATAAAGTTGTCCAACATTATCTGTAGATCTTCTGGGTTGCTAGCGATAAATGCGCAGTGGTCTGCATATTTAAGTTCCGTGATAAACTTTGTACGGGTTTTTGCTCTGAGGCGCTTCAGGTTAAACAGGCCTCCATCAAATCTAAATCTTGTTCCAACACCTCTTGCAGGAATACTCATGTCAGTAATTATCGAGACAGCAATGACGAAAATATTGAACAGTAAAGGCTAACACGCAGCTTTGTTTTATTCTAGAGTTATTTAAAAAATGGTCGATTGTAGAGCCATTATGCTGTATTCTAGCGGTGTTGTTGATATGGAGGCTTCCACACACTACTAAGAATTTTTTGGCTACTCCAAGGCGTCCCATAGCGCTCACCGATTCACCGAGTCGAAGGCCTTGCTTAAATCTATATGGGCTGTATAGATCCTTGATTGTTGTTCACGGGCCTTCTCTCACGGGCAGTGTAAAAATTAGGTCCACCGTAATAATAGGTAATAGCTTTTATAAAAGTGGAATCAGACGATTAGCCACAATCTTCGAGAGGATTTTAACAGCCACACAACAGCAACGATATGGCAGCAGTGAATCAGACTGAGACAAACAGAAATATACTTCATTATAGAGCCGATCAAACAAGTAAACACAGGTAACAACACCATAATCATTATGGAAATTATGACAAATAAGGAAAGGGAGATGAACACGGCCATATGACAAGAAGATTGTCTCAGTCCATTGCTCTTCAATTCAATAATGAACAATGTACGGGAGGTCAATGATGTATAGATTATCTGATAGAATAAAAGGGATGTCACCATCTGACCACCTCACAGAAGATAAGCGGCAGTGTTTTTCTTGTCTGCGTAACCTTGACGCAATTTTTCAAATTCAAAATGGAACCATTTCGCTAACACCACCTGTGGACAAACTCCAAACTCTACTGAAGACTAAAAAATCAGCAATCCGACATATTCTCAAGTAAAGCTTCACAGAGGCCAAATCCTTGCAACTTAGAGAGCACAGGAGATCTTTTGTAATGATGATGAGGAATAATGGATCTAGATTAGATCCATAACCGAAAGATTTAAAGCCATTTTGTTTGTGTCTTTCTAGGGAAGTTTTGCCTGCTTAATGGTACTGAGTGAGGTTCACATGAACCTGCCTTGTTACTTTGGTAGTTTATCCCACTAATAGAACCAATAAAAACCATTGCCTTTCGATGTAGTCCACGTAGGCAGACTACCTGGAATATTGCCTCACTTGACTTCACCAAAACCACCCTATGTAGTATGTATGCATTTTCTGGTCTACTTCACCGGCTTTGGAAAAGAATGCATCATTCAGCTTCGACTTACTGCTTTAATGCATTTCTTCTCCTTTGAAGAGAGACTATGGAAATGGGGCAAGTTTCTCAGCTCCATCTTTAGATTGTTTCGTAAAACTTGTTGAAGTAAAGTCCTCGGATTTAGTGTGATTTGTTTGTCCTTGATGTTCAGAGAACAGGAATGAAGATATTCTTCGTTTGTTGCAAATTTTTACCATTTTTAGGAAATTCCTCTGACTTTCATCGTGTATTTAGGTAAATAGGTTGAAGTCAAGTATATGCATAGAAAATTGTAGCAAATTTAAGGTTCCCTAAGTAAGCACAGTGTTGGAAAAATTGACAGAATTATCCCACAACACTCCTAAACAACTTGTGAAAGTTATATTAACTTCGGAATTTTTCCAGCATAAAAATGAGAAAACAATCCGAGCTTCTGTGTTATACAGGATAAGAAGCTGATAGAGAAGTGAAAACAATTCAAATGAGGAAGTGAAAAATTTTTTTTCGAAACAAGCTGGTGAATTTGTTACCTCAAAAAACTAGACTTACTTCAGACTGAATATGAAATATCATACTCCCTTCTTTTTTCTCCACCTCAACAGAGAGGTCATTCGTTCGTCCCAAAATCTCCGCCCTAATTAACAGTTTTCATTAGCAGAGTTCGTCTGATTGGCGTTCCGGATACGAAAGTGGAGGAGAGGTAGGGATTTTTCCAATAGAGAAGGAAATGCGCACGAAGAACTTTCCAGATTGTTCGAAATGAGTGTGCCCTCGTTTCGGTTGTTTCATTAAGTTTTCAAAGAATTCCAGCTCTCGGATCCCTGGAAATTACATCCCCGAAATTGAGCACTCGATTTTTCCATTACGCCGTCCGAAACTCGGAACTTTTACACTTTCATCTGAAAAAATAATGGGCTCGAATTCTTAATTTTAATGAACCCGATTGAATATTCCGGGAAGGAAGAGGAGTCAATGTGCAAATAGCCTTCGAGAAGCGGTGGGTTGGATGGAAAGTAATGTTAAAGGGGCCCGCTACAAAGTAGGCAGGCTGGTTTCGAAGGATAATAGGTTAGACGGTTCTCATCTTGCTCCTAAAAAAAAATGTTAGTGTTTTTCCATTGGATAGTGTTCCGTACTTGAATGGTTGTCACCAATGGGTGCCTGAGACCCTGAAAAATTAAGATACGATTTAGTAAGAAATGGATCACGCCTTCATAGTAAGGCAGGTAAATAATAATCAAATTAATTCAGATGCATAACATCCGCAGATAATGAAATCAACGAATGTTACGATCTAAATCGAACTAACAAACTACCATCGCTCGAAGTATTACCAGAAATTTCATTTCGTCGACAAAGAGTAGATGCTGACCATGGTTTCGGTCTTATTTGACCTCGTCAGAGCAACAAAACTCATTCGTCAACGAAATGCTATGAATTGCCGGCTCCTTTTATTCCATATCAGTAGCGGGTATGATGTATAAATACATCGTACCGACATCTGACAGAGAAACGGGAACCAACCCAATTCAATTTCCTAACTCTCAGAGCGAAGATAGCAATATGCATCCATATGCTTTAATCCCATGTTGCAGATATCGTATATTACGATAATTAAGCAAGAGAAAAAGCGCGGAAAGGTTCGGATCATGACAGTAACCGATCTGTCGCGTACATGGATACTAAGAAATGGATCACGCCTTCATAGTAAGGCAGGTAAATAATAATCAAATTAATTCAGATGCATAACATCCGCAGATAATAAAATCAACGAACTTTACGATCTAAATCGAACTAACAAACTACCATCGCTCGAAGTATTACCAGAAATTTCATTTCGTCGACAAAGAGTAGATGGTGACCATGGTTTCGGTCTTATTTGACCTCGTCAGAGCAACAAAACTCATTCGTCAACTAAATGCTATGAATTGCCGGCTCCCTTTATTCCATATCAGTAGCGGGTATGATGTATGATACATCGTACCGACATCTGACAGAGAAACGGGAACCAACCCAATTCAATTTCCTAACTCTCAGAGCGAAGCGTTTCTCTGTCAGATGTCGGTACGATGTATTTATACATCATACCCGCTACTGATATGGAATAAAGGGAGCCGGCAATTCATAGCATTTCGTTGACGAATGAGTTTTGTTGCTCTGACGAGGTCAAATAAGACCGAAACCATGGTCAGCATCTACTCTTTGTCGACTAAATAAAATTTCTGGTAATACTTCGAGCGATGGTAGTTTGTTAGTTTATGTTGTTATTTTAATCTCTTTTTAATTGATCTCTTGGTCTCCTCCTCCTCCTTCGTCCTCTAAAAATGCCTGGACGAATTTTACTGCTATCTATTCTATCTGTAGATGGATGATACATCTTTTACATCTAACGTCGACCATATTTTGGAACTTGCAATCATTCAACTCGCAATATTTTTGGAACTATTGATCCAACATATGTCTTAAGAGGAAGGTATCCTTGATAAATTAACCGTTTTCGAGTAATTTGAGTTTGATAGGAACGTTCTTCTTCCGATATTAAAACTACAGCAAGTTGGACAAAAAATCTTGAACAGTATCCACGGTCGAAAGTTTGATTGACCTGATGTTTTATCCGCAAAAACGAACAGATCTACCTTAAGAATTGAATTTCTCGTGAAAGATATAGTTTTTGTTGATATATCAACAGTAAGAGAATATTATTTTGATAAGTATAATTAAAAAAAAACAGAGAACAGAACAGCGAAGAGTTACATTGTCGAGAACGACCCTTTGTGATTCCGAAAAAATATTCATAATCATTAATTTCATTATACTTACTCAAAATACCTGTTCTCCTTGAGAAATATGATTTTTATAGGATAAATGGACAGCCCCATTTCCGTCATTTTTCTTGATTTGAGTTGAACGGACTCTTTTTACCAGATCACAGACCTATTTGAAAAAGTAAATTGAACCTTATTCATTTCATTCATTTGCTGTATCCCGTTAGCGGGAATGAATAGACAAAAAGACATGAAAAAAAAGAACAGACTTATAATTCCTTAGGGCTAATTGCGACTGTGTGCCCTCCTGTGACTGAAGAGACCCAACCGTGACCTACAGATCCTTCCATACACTCCGGGCATGGATAGTCACCAACCAGATCTGGCCGCCGCTGTATTCTTCTGAGTCTCTATTATAACTGTGCACCAAAGACCTCCACTGTGACCTGTCTAACGCTAGTTGTTTCCAGTTATGATTGGCATTAACTGATTTTAGGGATTGATGTAGTGTATCCTCAAACCGCTTATACTGGCCTCCTGGTTTCCGGGCTCCCTCTGTCAATTCGCCATACATAGCTATTTTGGGGAGTCTTGTGTCTTGCATCCTTAGAATGTGGCCGCTCCATCTGAGTCGAGCCCTCGTTACTTGAGTCTCCATTGTTGTACAACTCGCGCGTTGCAAGACTTCTGCATTCGAAACTTTGTGGATGATGTGCATTATCTGTCTTAGATGACGTTGTTGCGTTTGTTCAAGCTGTTTAATCTGCCGCCTGTAGCGCGTCCAGCTTTCGCTTCCGTAAAGAAGCGTTGTGAGGACGACTGCTTTTTAAACAACTTTCTTGGTCGTCAGATTGAGGTCGTGATTTTGAAGCACTCTGACCTTCAGCTTCCAGAATGCCCGTGATGCCGAATTGATACGGTTGTGTATTTCCGTGTCTAGTTTAGCCCTAGTATTTATGAAGCTCCCCAAGTATTTGAACTGCTCGACCTGTTCTAGAGTTTCATTCTCAGGGCGGATATGTGTTTGAAGGCTTTCTGACGGACTTACTAGGATTTTGGTTTTGTCGATATTGAGTCTAAGGCCTAAAGCTTCGTATAAATGTTTATAGGTGTCCAGCATTATCAGTAGATCCTCTGGGCTGCTAGCGATAAGTGCGCAGTCGTCTGCATATTGAAGTTCCGTGATAAACTTTGAACGGGTTTCTGCTCTGAGGCGCTTCAGGTTAAATAGGCCTCCATCAAATCCTAATGAAAAGTACCTATCAACCTGAAAAAAAAATCGCGATCACAACTTTCCAACAATACACCAAAAGAAAAAATACATATTATATAATTAGATAAAAAGAAAATACATAAACATTCGCTCCGACAGTTTGATTTAATTACGAAGACACCCGCGCTATCGTTCGCCTTAGGATGGCCATACACTTACAGGTGTACCGCGAAGGTTTAACTTTTCTGTCCTCCTCGGCGTATGTGCCACTACATCCGATGAAACTCCAGAGGTGTGTGGGCTCCAAGTTCTCAAGATAAACAAACGCTACGTGTATGGGCGGCTTTATATTGCCGAGTGGTGGGGACTAGATGTCGCAATGGGACTCACGTTTGAATTAATTTCTTGCCAAAGTATGTAACTTTTCAACCTACAATATCTCCCGAACTATTCGTTGAAGGAAGATGCTGCAAAGTGCATTTTTCTTTAGGAATAAATGCCGAAGATGAAACTCATATATTTTTGTATATTGATTCATTTCAAGGTAGTCAAAAGACCTCTTCAAATAAAGCATATTTTCGTATCAAATACAATTTTAAAACTGATTATTGTGGGTTATCCTTGAGAGTATTATAATACGACTGGGAGTGTACCAGGCAAATCATAGAAATCCCTTATAGGACGAAAAATAAATAATTATAGATTTTGATTATTTATTACAACATGGTCCACCCGTTTCACATTTGCTTGTATATTTCATAAGGGATTTGATTTGGTTTGCGAGAACACTATTTGAATCCCTGTCCTTCGAATTTTGGAAATAATCTTAAAGCTTCCCTTGAGGAAATTACCCTATTCTCTGGAATATTAATCACTTCATTACTGTGGCAATCTCATCCCTCGAAACCATCAACAGTCCATGGATGGTAATAATTTGGTGAACATCATTGGAGATAATAAGAAATGGATCACGCCTTCAACAGTAAGGCAGGTAAATAATAAACGAATTAATTCAGATGCATAACATCCGCAGATAATTAAATCAACGAATGTTACGATCTAAATCGAACTAACAAACTACCATCGCTCGAAGTATTACCAGAATTTTCATTTCGTCGACAAGAGTAGATGCTGACCATGGTTTCGGTCTTATTTGACCTCGTCAGAGCAACAAAACTCAATTGTCAACGAAATGCTATGAATTGCCGGCTCCTTTTATTCCATATCAGTAGCGGGTATGGTGTATAAATACATCGTACCGACATCTGACAGAGAAACGGGAACCAACCCAATTCAATTTCCTAACTCTCAGAGCGAAGATAGCAGTATGCATCCATATGCTTTATTCCCATATTGCAGATATCGTATATTACGATAATTAAGCAAGGGAAAAAGCGCGGAAAGGTTCGGATCATGGCAGTAACCGATCTGCCGATCTAACCGATCTGGAAATTGAATTGGGTTGGTTCCCGTTTCTCTGTCAGATGTCGGTACGATGTATTTATACACCATACCCGCTACTGATATGGAATAAAAGGAGCCGGCAATTCATAGCATTTCGTTGACAATTGAGTTTTGTTGCTCTGACGAGGTCAAATAAGACCGAAACCATGGTCAGCATCTACTCTTGTCGACGAAATGAAAATTCTGGTAATACTTCGAGCGATGGTAGTTTGTTAGTTCGATTTAGATCGTAACATTCGTTGATTTAATTATCTGCGGATGTTATGCATCTGAATTAATTCGTTTATCATTGGAGATTTTTACTATGGTTCCTAAGATATTTTTGGAATCCAGAGGTCCTCTATCCAGGAACTTCGATTGCTACGGTTTGACCTATGTCAAGAAGTTTCAATTTCTTATTTCTCACGTTCAGCATTTTTTCTGCAGTCTGTTTTGGCACATTACATTACACTACTACTGCTCTTTTTTTGGTCATTATCACTATTTCTTCATTTTTGCATAAATTGCACAATTAGCATGACAAGCCGTCAGTCCTTTTACAATACGACGAGTATAATCAATTAGAATCCAAAGTATTCGCTCGTTTTTGAATTTTGACAATAATAAGCCTAATGAGCAGCAGGCGTATTATAATACGCCTCAAATTGTCAGTCAAACTGTGAGATCCTGGATTATTGCTGTGATATTGCAATATGCCTAGTCGTATTGAAAATGCATAGGCGTATTATAATATGACTGATTTTACAATAAGACTACGACAGATATATGGCATTGCGGGCTTTTTAATAGAACTTCTTGAGCTCGACAGAATTCTGCTTGGTCATTTTTCTCTATCTCTTATAGTTTTCTTTCTTATTCAACTTTTATAATGAATTCGAAAATGATTTGAAGCCCAGGAGAGGAGATAATTCAAGAAAACTTATTTTTGTTACTTTATGGCCAATTTTTAGTGTTTCGGCTTGCTGACACAGACAGATATATTTTCCGTTATTCCTGGATCAAGCTTGAAATCCCACCTCGCTTAAGAGTGTATTCGTGACGTTTTTTTTTTGCAAGTTTGGTAACCTCCAACACAGACAGGCTCTCCTAGAGAATTCCCTTTGAATATAGGCCTAATTTTTGGTAGAGTTACTGTACAGGGTCCTAGATCCTTGTATTAATCTGACAGCTCGAGTAAATCCCGAATATTCCTCTTGGACTTCCCAACTATAAGCTAATGCGTTTCTGCAAAACTGTGCTGAAAAATTGGAATTGTTTTACATTATACTCTTGTTTCTACATTGTTTGAGGCTTTTTCTATGTTTGTTCAATTAATTGCCCAATATGATAACGAATAAATATCTAGTCCACAATAATTAATTATTCGATTTCGATTAAAACGAATAAGTTCTTCACAACATTGTACTTGAAATTTGCAAATCAATAAACTTTAATTGTCGGTTATAAAGTATAATTCTCATACTGCTACAACGATCCAAAATTCGATTGAGATAATAACCTTAACAATTCTCAGAGATGAGCTGTAACAATTTCTCTTGGAAGTTGACTACATATTAAAGAAATCATATCCGAAACCTCAGCTTATCTCATTAACGCTCATATTTTAATAGCCGACTCCGTGACCTCTGACCTGTTCCATGGGCCTGTTTAAGATTCTGCCCACTCTATCGCCGTTAATTCTTCTCGTAATTGCGAGTGCCAATAAGCAATAACATCAGCATCAGACCTCCACCTGGATATTCTAGACTATTTATGTGGACTTTTATGCCTTTTCGGGCTGTGGCGTTGTGCTTGACGTACATCCAGGTTAATTTTACGAGAGTATTATTACATCCAGTTCTGTTCTTCTGTTGGCAGTTGATTTCTCCACTTGAAACCCATAACTTACAGAGCTAGTTGAAGAGTTTTTCGCAATGAACTGTTTTATTACCTGTGGTTTTTGCACATTGGTGTTGGTGGTGCTACGTTTTTCTTGATGGGTCATCTGGTTATTCAAATCAGTAATTACACCCAGCTTTTGCATTGTACCTACTTTGTACTTAGCACTAGCATTTTACGGCTTCACTCTCTTGGTTAACCAACTTCCAGACACATTAATCTCTTCTTCTGAGGATGTGGATATCGAATGAGGATTTTTATGCGATAAATCCGTTTTATTTCCCCTATTGTGGAATTAATGAAATGTTACTTTTGATTTTTTAGTTCAGCTCGAATTCATTTGTACTTTGTCAAAGCAAACCTTTTTCGAAAAACTACCTCGAGGAATGGAAATACACGCTTACCTAATATGAAATGGATGTGTTACGGCTAAAAATAGGTGTGAACCTAAACTTGAGATTAGCCTGCTGAACTTAGGTTTAGCCTCGAGCATATGTTAATTGTTAGTTTATTCGATCTTTTGCCGGCTAAACGTAAGCGTAATTACAGCCTCTCGGCTAAAAATGTAGAAGCTAATGGAAAAGGAAGTAAAAGTTTGGTTAGTTTTTAGAGGTGGCAAATTTTTGGCGAGTGAAAAGAAAATATGATGAAACTATTAAAACAATGTAGTTTTTTTATGAATATTTTTGAAAGCAATAAAGCAATACCTATGTTGAGCAGTTAACAATGAGCATACAATGACAAAATATGGGAAATTAAACTTTGTTTCTACTGTATCCCAACGCATTTTTATTTCCTATAGAATCGAAAAATCCAAAAGCCTGATGACATTTTTGAGTGTGAGGTAAAACTGTCGAGGTATTATTCATTATTTGACAAGATATTTGAGAGCAAAAGCAAAGTGACAACAATGTCACGAAATGGTCTTCTTTAAAAGTAGGAGCAAAATAAAATCTTAAGACTTCAAGTGATGATTTATTGGAACTTTATTCTGCAATTATCAGGTTGGAATGTTTCGGCAGTACAAGCCCTATTCAAACCTACAATGTCAAAATCAAAAAAATCAGAAGAATCGGAATAACATTAAAGTTGAAATGAAAGAAAAGCGTTGGAAAAAATTATAGGCATAAATATTCAAATTTCCAATTCTTGCCCAATTTATCAAGACCACCACATTATATTTGTAAATGTTTTAAGCTCTAATATTCGTTCATTATAAAAAATTGATCTACCAAATAGTCAAACTTCTTGAAATGAACGTTCTAGTGACTGAAAGGAAGCTGCAAAGGAATTGGAAAATATCAAATTCAAGAACTCATACATTTTAACGCAGGGTAATAAACAATTCGAATCCAAGTAGAAATTCCGAGAATGCACCTTTTAACCATATTGTAACTGGAAGGATTAAAGAAACGGAATAGGGAATAATATATCAATTACCAAGAAACATGGCTTAACACTTAATTTATTAAGATTACAGTGGAAAAGGAAATTCCATAATTTAAGAGACAGCGAATTCAGGCAACGTCAGTGATAATTAAACAGCACAGTACTGGAATGGATAAATTTTCTCATTGACAATATGTTGAGATGCGTACCTCTTCTAAACATTAAGAGAGGAGACATAATTATTTGGCCTCATTTTCATTATAAGGTAGTGACCACAGGTGCTCTATTTTAATAATAATTCATTTAAAAATTTGGATTTAGTAATTTGGAGTTGGACTTGATACGATGTGGATTTCAATTCATCAATGACGAATACCCGTACAAGTTTTTTAAATATGGGTTTAAAGTAACATGTGTATTAGGCTTTTACGCTGGAAATTATCAGAAGAAGTTATTGATCACTTTAATCTAAATATGGTATTTATGTTTATACAATTCAATTGAGAACAAATGTCAAAACAAATTAGAGAAACTTAGATTGCGTTTAATTTTCTCTCAGCACATCTGCGAAGTATACAATATAGAAAAGATTGGTGTAACGGGGTACCATACAATTCGGCGTACGATACAAGAACTTGGGGAAAATCCTCAGTAAAGAAAACATGTTTCCCCTTATAGTGCTTTCAAATTTGTTTACAGGATAAGCTTTTTTACTGAAGGACATCTTTTCCATTGACATGAAATTTCTTTATCTTGCCTGGCTCCCTCCAGCTCGAAATTTTATCTGAAACAGTAAAAACAGAGCAGAAAACGGGAAAGAAAAACTGAATACCTAATACAGCTTCCATCAATTATCAAGACTTGATGAGGACTCTAGAAACAATAAATAATCATTCAATACATGACTTGTTATCTAATTGCAGTGGGAGTAATATTATCTCTGTGTCAAAAATCTTCTGCTGATTATTGTGAAGCATCATTCTCGTCGTTAGAAGCACTTTGAGTAAATTAGTAGTATCCCAAATTTTGCTGCTAACAGGGAGGGTCTTTCGACCAGATCCAAGTTATGATTCTTCTGTTGTTCAGCTGTTCGAGGAACGCTATAGGACCCTTATATTGGGCAATCATTTCCCATACATATATCAGTGATTATTCATTAGAAAATAGGAAAAAATGAGAAAGATATTCAAAATAATTTCTGACACTTGATCTGTATCGAATATAAAAGGCATCGAATTCATTAAGATGTCAATATAAAATACCAGGAAGGAGCATGCTGGGCTTTTACGATGAAAAATCTTGCGAACGGAAACGGCCATATTAGAGTACCTTGTACTTTGTGTGACTCAGTAGTCATGTGTTTAATAACATAAAAATAGATTTTCCTTCATCATAGACCTAATAAAATTCGATATTAGATATATGTTCTCTATCAACATTTGTTTTCATTACTATCGGTGCGATCAAACTTATAATTTCTTAGGGCTAATTGCGACTATGTGCCTTCCTGTGACTGAAGAGACCCAACCGTGACCTACAGATCCTTCCACACTCCGGGCATGGATAGTCACCAACCAGATCTGGCTGCCGCTGTATTCTTCTCGAGTCTCCATTATAGCTGTGGACCAAAGACCTCCACTGTGATCTGTCTAACGCTAGTTGTTCCCAGTTATGATTGGCATTAACTGATTTTAGGGATTGATGCAGTATATCCTTAAACCGCTTATACTGGCCTTCTGGTTTCCGAGCTCCCTCTGAGAATTCGCCATACCTAGCTATTTTGGGGAGTCTTGTGTATTGCATCCTCAGAATGTGGCCGCTCCATCTGAGTCGGGCCCTCGTTACTTTAGTCTCAATTGTTGTACAACTCGCGCGTTGCAAGACTTCTGTATTTGAAACTTTGTGGAATCATCTGGTGTGCATTATTTGTCTTAAATGACGTTGTTGCGTTTGTTCAATGTGTCGCCTGTAGGGAGTCCAGCTTTCGCTTCCGTAAAGAAGAGTTGGGAGGACCACTGTTTTGTAAACAGCTGTCTTGGTCTTCAGATTGAGGTCGTGATTTTGAAACACTCGGCCCTTTAGCTTCCAGAATGCCCGTGATGCTGAGTTGAGACGGGTGTTTATTTCCGTGTCCAGGTTAACCGTAGTATTTATGAAGCTTCCCAAGTATTTGAACTGCTCGACCTGTTCTAGAGTTTCACCCTCCAGGCTGATATCTGTTTAAAGGCTTTCTGGCTAACTTACCAGGATTTGGGTTTTGTCGGTATTGAGTCTAAGGCCTAAAGCTTCGTATTTATATTTAAATGTGTCCAACATTATCTGTAGATACTCTGGGCTGCTAGCGATAAGTGTGCTGTCGTGTGCGTATTGAAGTTCTCTGATAAACTTTGTAAGGGTTTTTGCTCTGAGGCGTTTCAGGTTAAACAGGCCTCCATCAAATCTGAATCTTATTCAAACACCTCTTACAGGCATACTGATGTCAGCAATTATAGAAAGAGCTATGGCGAAAATATTGAACAGTTTTTTTCCAAGTTCGTTAAGAAATATCTATTACATAGATAGATTTCTCGCGCAATTACTCACTTTTATTTAAGTTTCCGTTTCCACATCTTGCCTTCAGAGAACATTTTTGGGGTTGGTGCTTAAAGTGACATTTGGTCGAAGAAGGTAGTGACAAATCATAGCCTGCCTCATAGTACTACCTACCGACCTAAATAGCTAGTACTACGTAATTCCTCGTTTTTTATGGTACCAAGAAGTAGAATAAACAAAGGTATGAAAAATATCAAAAGAGACGAAAAAGCAGCAGCTATGTTGAAGGAAGATAAAACTGGAAACATTCCTGTGATCTCGAAAGACTTTGGATTATGCCGCATGTTGCTAGCAAGATAGTTTAGGAAACCCAAAGAAGCAATAGAAATGAGCTTAGAGCTTACCTATTGAATGTTATCTTTGCGTATTCAACCGCCAATCCAAGGGGAGTTAATACTCGAGGATGTCACACATTTGGGTTATACAAGATTCCAACAATAGACATGACATTGTAGGTTGATACTATGGACATAATAATTTGTTTTCATTAAAATTCGGATTAGTTATTATCATTGTTCTTATCAAAGTCTCATATTTTGTTTATTGTTGTAGTAACATTTTGTCCTTTGTAGTGTAACAACCATGCCCTGGCTCAAAGTTACACGATTCAGAATTCATTCCTCAATTCACATACCGAAAAGTATGGTAGCCACAATTGGTTTGAATTGAAACTAAATCAAGCAAATAAACATTACAAAATTGTCATGATCAGTCACTCACAAAAATGTTTGAAAATACGTCAGTGTATTCCACGCGTTTAGGCCATTCTTCTTGGAAATTGTTGTGTTCAGAGCTTTAGGCTAAGAGAATCTATATTTGGGTGCTTTTAAGGGATGGTAACCCCTACAAACAAATCTGAATGAACCCTGAATTCGAATTAAGATGACCCAATGTCAGCGAATATTAACGTAGGTATGTATATGGAATTACAACGAAATAAACCGCTCCACATGAGTTAGGGATATTGACCTAAATCGCAAAAAAATAAAGTTAAAATAAGATTTTTGTGATGAAAATTCATATTAATATGATTTCAAGTTGCAAATTAATTGTAGCCAGTAGGTCTGCAGCTTATAGAGGGTGGTTGAGAAAAATCGAGTAAAATAACGAAATTTTATTCCCAGAGAATTCGAACATTTCAAAACTATCAATAAAATTTATGGCCTCCAGGGGCATCAATAACAGCTTGACATCTTAGTTTACTACACACGAGGTTGTTGAACGTTTCTTGAGGAATTTGGTTCCATAAACGGAGCAGAAGCTCTCTCAGATCATTTAAGGATTCTGAAGTAGGTTGATGATTATCTAATCTTCTTTGGAGCATATCCCATGCATTTTCTATGCAATTCAAATCTGGTGAGTGCGGAGGTATTGGTAAATGTGGTATACCAAGCTCCTCGCGCGCATTCTCAACTATATCTGCACGGTGCGGTCTAGAGTTATCGTCTAGAATTTGAAAAGTTTCACCAATAGCAGCGTGAAAATTTAGCACAACATTGTCAATGACATGCTCCCTCTAGTGTAAGGCGGTCATATTCCCAGGACAAATGTGTAGATCTGTGCGCCCGTTGAAACATATGCCGGCCCATACCATAACACTACCCCCTCGGAATGGATGGACTTCTTGGACATAGCGACGATTACGGGGTATGCGTGGGATTGTCCATACCCTTAATCTTCGAGAATCTGAAAATCGTCTATATCTGGATTCGTCAGTAAAAAGGACACTACGCCATTGATCGTTCCAATTGATATGTTGCCTTGCCCATTCCAGTCTTTGACGCTAATGGACGTCTAGAACACAGATTCACCTCTCTCAAACGTCGTCTGATGGTTTCGATGGAAACTTGGATCCCATCTGCATTTTGAATAGTATTGCGTAGCATTCTACACGTAGATGTAGGGTTTCTTCTCGCCGAAACGGTGATGAAACGATCCTGAGCAGGTGTTGTTTTTCATCGCCCACCAAGCCTTGGTCTTTATAAAAAGGAACCTGTCTCCCTGAACCTATTTCAAAAGTCGAGATATCACACTTTGGCTGACTTGGAGCCTTTCCGCTAGAACAACCTGAGTTAGGCTACCCTGTAGCATTCCGATAGCCCTATCAGCCTCAGCGTTTGTTAATTTACGTCTTGGCATTTTTAGGAAACTCGTTCCAAATCGAAGCCGTTGATAAACTGACTTCATTTCAAAATAAGAACAGTCATGAAGCATATGCAAAGGACCAAACTTCAAAAAAAAAGGCGACCAGATTGACGAAATGTCTCATACTGACTTTTATTGGATCGATTCAAGTTGTTATTAAGTTTTAAATGATTTTACAGCGATTTTCTCGAAGATTACATATTTTTGAAAACGATTGAATACGATATCCCTAACTCTTGTGGAGCAGATTATTTCTTGTCTTCTCAATGTCATCAACGAAGACGTTCCATTATTGACACCCATGTTTCTTCTCGAAATATCAATATTTTCGAACAAGGATTCACTTCTTGCATCTTCAGTGAACATCGTGTATAATCTACTCTTAGCTGAAACAGTTTTATCAATATCCACTGACAACTTATTTTGTCACAGCCATTCGTTATACGCATGGACGATTTTTTTCCACCGCATCTCTGGTCTCGCTACGAGAGATAGGTGCTCGCACAACTCTTATTAACAACGCCATCCAAGTCCGAGAGTCAATCTACCACCTTAATGCATTCCTGGCAAGAAGGCACATTACTTATGGCTCATATTTACCATCCAAAACACATATATCTGGGGGATTACAAAGAACAATTATTTATTCGATTCCGATGAACCACCCGTGGTCGGCCGGTGCTAAATTATCAGATTTGTGTCAACGTTGGTCGGAAAGTGGTGGGCACACGGGCGTAAATTGCTGCACGGCGTTCGCGAGGCGGAGCACCGGGGCAAGACGAAAGGATAATGCACGCGCCCGCAAGTCAAACAATCGTCGGTCGCCGAGACAGATCGCTTCCTTTCCGTCTTAAATTGTTGGATTTAAAATGATCTATTTGTCGAGTTCAAGAGCTATTCGATCATAGGACGGGAACTGATGCTATCTGAAAGGAACGTGAGGAACGGGAAAACTTTTATGCGGCCTGGGGGGGGATTGTGCGGTCATCGTAATTTCACGCTGCTCTCCTCTTGCATCTTCTGCGGAAAAATGAATTCGTGGCGGGCATTCTTCGATGATGCCTCATTTCGAAAATATCACTTTTTTTTCATTACTATTCCCTAACAAAGTTACTGAACTGAAAACACTTTGACAAGTGACAAGTGACATATGTCATGTTTGGTCCAGATTACAATACACACATTCCAGTACAGGGTACCCCAAATTGATTGATTTTGACTATTTCTGGTACTTCTATACCTTTTCAAGTTCAAATTGGCCATTCGCGCTAATCAAAATCAAAATGACATTAGTCAAAATCAAATTGACAATATCAATTTCAAACTGGCATTAATCAGAAGCAAATTGGCATTAATCAAGTTCAAATTGGCATTTATCAATTTCAAATTGACATTAAACATAATAAAATTGCAATTGTAAAAATCGAACATCAACGTTCGAATGGACTTGAACCAGTTGATCACACAGATCAACACACCTTTCCAGCTCTTTTTCGTTCAAAAATTATGAGTTTTTCTGGTCGTAACATCTCGAAAAGTATTACTAAGTATGTATTCGGAGTCTCTGAAATCTTTGCATATTGTGCGAAATGAAATAAATAATAGGTATCCAAAGAACAGCGAACAGTAATAAACGTTGATTCTGAAACAGAATGGGAGTCTGAAATCGTCTCTTTTTAATTGAGCCGGTCAGAGGAAAAGTGGTATAAGTCACAAATTCCGATTTTTGAGTTATATCGATATCTGGCTACCAAAGATTGCATATTATTCTTTTTATGAGTGGTATGAGTCAAATCGACTTATACCCATTTAATGTTTTTCCTCTCAACTAAATTTTTCATACCTATCAATGCGGTTTTTCACTCAATTGAAACGTAAAACCTTCATTTCCAACATTTCACTTAATTGTAGTTAGATCACTTTTCCTCTGAGCCACTCTTATGATAACTCATTAAAAAAACAAACGATCTTCGGTCTCAGTTTTGTACATGAAACGAAATGGTAGAATTCAGAATTCCCAGAAATTACAAAATATCGTTAATAATAATATTGGCAAGGCAACGGTTGTTAATTGTGCCAAATTCATCGCTCATATCCAAAGATAAATTTTTTCTGCATTGGATATGCAAGATATAAATTTTTTGAGAAAATTCGTTATTCTCGAATAGTTTTAATTAATCATGACGTTATTTACTGTGTATATCATTCAATAAAAAATTTTATTAATACATTTAATTCCAATGGAAAATTCAAATTCAGAATTGCCAGTTTGATTTTGTTTATTGTCAATTTGTAATTGACTTATGCCAGATTGAACTCGATTAATGCCAATTTGCTTCTGATTAATGCCATTTTGGAATTGATGTTGCCAATTTGATTTTGATTAATATCATTTTGTTTTGGATTAGCGCCAATTTGAACTTGAAAAGGTATAAAGTAGATTACCTATGTAGTTGGAATGAGTCCCATGCCCGATTTTCGTGAAAAGTCCATTAGTGAAAACCATTTCACGATATTTTAATTTTCCGTGAAGATATAACCAAATTCTTATATTTTGTCAATTCAGAAAATGTGCTATAACTTTATTTTCGAAAATATCTAAAAACGATAAAAATGTTCAACGGGCACTTGTTCACTGGAAATACTACAGTATATACTCCATTCACTTTTATTTTAGCACTCGGTTGGCCATGAAATAATTTTCTCAAGTTTATGTAACTAGAACTTAGTGAGGTTGGCACTCATGAAATGTCGTTAATGTCATAACGCCGTTGCCACTACTGATATCAATTTATATTACAAAAATGCCGAAAGTAATTGACTCATATTTTAGCTGAATGTTTCCACAATCAGAAAGATTGTGAATGGAGAGGATGACAAAGAATTTCCGTCTATTGGGAGACCCAAAAAAGTGGTGGCATTTGAGAATTTAATTTTAGGGTGAACGAACGCGAAAGTTATTACCAACAGGAATGCTACAGAATTTTCGATAAATGTCATCGTAGAATAATTTCCAAAAAATGATTTTTCCTATTTTTCATTTGACTCGTCCTATACATTGTAAATGTCCTGAAGGATCAATAAATATATAATTTTTATTATTGTATCAAAATATCTATTGAAAATAAACAGCCACAAAAACGAGCCACTTGTCCTGTTAATTGTTAATTCATGTGAAATTTTTGTTTAAAGGTGAAGTTCCTCTTGCAGTTTGCACTTCCTTTAATTCTTTTCACTTCCATTGATGCAAGATGATTTTCGTTGAAGAATATCACATTCTTGTAATTATCCGTTAATTCCTTCGAGAGATACCCATTCCCTACCACTGCATCAGATACACTTCATCTTCGGGTTGATTTTTTGAAATTTACAACTGTTGTAACGTCTTCAATTACTGTAATTACTGAGACTTTTACGTAGTACGGACAACATAAGGATGATTTAAAACCCAGAAATGTTTCGACAAGCGTCATAACCCCATATTTTCGTACTATACAGAGTATAATGTGTCAAATTTATATAGCCAACCGAGTGCTAAAATAAAAATGAATGGAGTATAATCAAAACAACTTCGTTATTACATCTGAATGAACGACACGGTAAACCACAGAACTGACACCCAAGATCTTAGTCAAATGTACACAAATTTTCTGTACCCATATCGTGATTCCTGAACTCCCGCATAAATATCATTCACATGTCTTCATTGTTTGCTTGTGATAACAGCTGCTGTCGATTGATAAATAACTCATCGAGTTTCGATGGTGTTTCCAATTCCTAATTCTAAATTGAAAATTAACGAAGTCTTGTCTTGGTTGCAATTTTTCCGAATGTCAGTAAATATGTCAGTTACATCACAGTTTTACTGAACCTAATTTATTATCTTTGTATATAGTGTGTGCTCTTGTATCGACTTCATTCTGTTGTTTTTATAGAGTATTTTATCGAGTTGACTTCAATTTTATCACAGTTTACTATTGTTGTTAGCTGTCATTCTTATTGTTTTGACTGTTTTTATGTGTTATAGTGTTATACTATTGAATCTTTATACGTTTATACAGCCTTGAAAAAGTTCGAATATACGGACGAAACGTCGGCATTTAGTTCAGCTTAGTCTTGTTCTTCACCGCCTGTCCTAACTCCTGTCAAAATACACTTCATTCATTTCATGATATGATGATGACAGGAATTATTATACTTGAATCTCACTCTTAGTCATGGTGAGTGTAGTCGAGTTGTAGATAGAAACATTAGTCTCGAAACAACATGAAGAATTCGGTTATATGCGGCTCCCCTATGAGAGAGAACTGCATACAATACTTCAAAAATGCGTTTATGTTCATTTTGAGTTATGAGTAAACTTTTCCGTGTTCCACAAAAATGTGACGTCTGTAAAATCAATTTTCAACATTATGAACTGACGGATTTTTGTTGAATTGAAATCCTCACTAGTATGAAAGCGCCCTTTGGCCCACCTTTGACTTTTATTCTCGTGGAAAAATTGCAAGGACGTTTGTTGCAGTTGAGCTCAAGAGGGCATCACCTCCTCTCAATTCTTTGTGAATAGCAATCATTCTTCAGCTCCGGAGATAAGATCGTGTAACCATTCGAGTGGTATTAAACGCCCGATTTGCAAAATAATATTCCTTCGCCAAAGAGACATTAATCTAATCGTGCATCTACATATTACGTCGTGTCTACGGCCTAATTAACGTCCACCGCAGGTGATTTATGCTACGTTGCCATGTCGGAAAACTCGCAGCAGAAAGACGCCGCTGTTTGCGCGCGAAGAATGATTTGCCCTTTTGTGGTGCAATCTGCGAGCTGCGCCGGCGAATTCGTGATTGGAGGTAATTAACTACCCGGTCCGAGTACTTACTCAGCCTGTACAGTTGAATGTGTGTAATATCTTAGGTTGCTGCTAATTGTCGCATAGTTCCGAGACACGTCCACTATCTTCTACTCAAACTTGCATTAGCGTCCCAAACATAATGAAATTTGCCGCGACAACGGCAGTAAATTAAACCTGGCAAGTATGGAAGAATGGCATCTCTGTCGTCCTCTGATAATGAACAGGAAACGTGGTGATGGGAGAATCTGATGAACCCTCATAGTGTCGAAAGGAGATGTCAATAATTGTTTACATACGTCAAAATAGCTACAACTAAAGATAATAGAGTAGCAAGATAGGAAACGCCCTTATATCTCTAGTACTAAAAAACGACTACACTTTGGTCACTGAAAAAACACATTTGACGATGAGATGGCGCTGCAAACGTACTTTCAATACAGAAGAACTGTTTAATAACATAATTGAGTGGCGCGAAATTCGAATTTTATTACCTACTTGTATTGAATTTTAATATCGACTTTGTTTCTATCAGAAAACAAACATCCTGAGCGACTGAACAAAAATGTGGTTTTGTTTTGTGATCAGAATATTAGTTTTCATCTGAACATTGTTCGGAATCAACTGATGTCAATGAAACACGCTGTCGGATGTGCTATATTTTTATTTGCAATTTATAGAAAATTTACAAAAATTAGACAACAAATAAAGCTTTGACTAGGACACAAATGTATATGGTGATATACCATACGTCGAAGGTGTTATTTCTGTGCAATAGGTTGTTTTGAATTAATAAACTTTGTTCAATTTGTACAATATACATATGAACCATCATAGCATACACATTACAGTTCTTTACATACGTATTATACTTATAAAATATTCAGAACCACTCCTAAAAAACCTTACAGACGTATAGAAGACCTGTATGTTAGCCCGTCAGTATGGTTTATTTATGATATGGTCTTTTTATAACACAATATGCAGGGTGTTTTCAAAAGTGCGGCTTTTTTTTGACACAAGGTAGAACTCATCAAAATATGTCGTTTCACCAAAAATTGGATATAAAATATCCAAGATGGCTCAGATACGACCCCTATAAATTCGACAAAATTTCATTGAATTTCAAGTACGGGACTGTGGAAGGTGACTCCGGCATCGCAAAAACGAAACAAAACATAAACATATGGCTGGACAATGAATGGTTCAGTACCAAGTTCATCGGATTAGATGCATCAGGTCACTTCTGTGAGAATCATAATTGTTGTATCGTGCAATTTAGGGTGAAAAAAAAATTTAGAAATCGAGGCAGTTTCTTGAAAGTGCTTATGTTCGTTATGTTGAAAAAGTGCTATGATGTTTCCCCATTTCATCCCATTTTCACGGCGATTGTTGGAATGTTCGAACAAGAAGATGGTGATTTCCATTGTGAAAAATTCGTGAATGACTTAGACGAATTTTATTGACGAGATTTTGAAGTAATATACGTTTTTTTTTTAACAATTGTGTCCTAATAAGTCTCTTCTGTCAGTTGGTAAAGAAATGAACCATTTCATAAAATCTTATTAGTTGCTAAAAAATAATGAGAAAAATTTGGCAATCCTAGTTTCTATTTTCATTTCAACGTAAATATCGAACGTAACAATATCCTAAACGAAACCACATGGTCGAATCGATATGATTTTTCTATTTCTTTGCGATATTTCAGCTAACAAATGGTCTAGGGTCTAGGATCTATTTCAGTTTTCATTTTCAAGTTTTTTTTCAACTTTATCATTTTGAAAGTTTTGTATAGGTGATTTTTAGTGAAACGCTTCATTTTGACCAGTTCTACCTTCTGTTAAAAAAAAGCCTCAACTTTAAATACACCCTGTAATTGATTAATGAATGAACAAAACACTCACAGCAGGTTTCATAAAACTTCGACTTTCCAAACAACAATTCAATAGTCACTCGGTACCCAAATCGAAATCAAAAAAACCTCTGCATTTTTGAATATATTGAAGGAGTAGCAACTGAGAATCATTGAATGTTGAATGGTCCTATAAAAGTCATAATTTTCCCATAATGGGCCGTACATGCAAGGGATACTTTCTGCATACAACTATTGATGTGGATGAAGAGTTCTCAATTGACTTGCAGGAAAATGTTTACTGCACATGGTGTACACAGTAGAATTTGCTAAAGTCATTTTCTTAACGTCCTGAAAATTTTATTCACTACGAAGCACTGAATTTAAAAATCAATGAATGACCGATTTACATGTTGCGAGTTTTAATACTCACGCTTCCATTTTCCTTGGTTGAGTAAAAAACTTAATTTCGCAAAATTCATTTTATTATTTGATTCACAGTGATCGAACGATATTTTGGAGGAGTTTTCATCAAGATATTAGACAAAAAAATTCGATAATCAGCAACTAGAACAAGCTACATAAACAAAGAGCTGTACGAGAATCAAAACATGATCATCTAAGATCGGCCCACAGACGAGCAACTTAGTTGACAACTATGTTGTCAACGAGCTTGTAAACCATACGAGGTTGAAGGAATATCAACCACCAACCGGCCCACAGACGTTCAACTTGGTTGTCAACACGTCGTGTTGACAACAAAGTTGTCAACTAGGTTGCTCGTCTATAGGCCACTTTACGAAATTTCATATGTTCCTGCAAATGGCGTCTTTAAAACACACTTGAGACGCAGATGGGGATCACATCACTTCAATCGCTTCGTTTTCCATCTTTATGCTCTATAATCTTTGGTTACAGCTTATTTAAACACACTTTCTCTAACATAGATATCTACTTTATCTGTGAATTGAAGTAAGGAGGGTAAAGATACTACAAAACATGCACAGAAACACTCCAGTTCAACTGAAGTTAAGACGTCATCGAAATAAATCAGTACTAGAAAACGACAAAGGGAAGGAGGAAGGAACTCCGTAGCACCTGGTGAAGGAATTCCTCGTCATCGAGCCAACGCAAAAAAAACTTTGGACAAGAAACTTGTACATGTGAGGAAGTAACCTCCTTAAGACATCCCATGATGAGCTACCATCCTCAAAAGTTGGTCCCCACTTCTCAATATCCTTTTTGCCATTTCCAACGTTTGTTGATGGTATTCCAAACTTTGCAAACCCCTGCCTCCCTTAATTCAAGGGAAGTATATCCTTTGTACGCAAGGAAGAGATGAGGCACAAGCCACGAGTCGTAATAAAGCAATATTATTATTATATTCTTCATTTTTCTGGAGTATGTATCGGGAAAAATCTAGTCGAAGCATCCCCCAACTCTCAATCATATCTTTCGGTCCGAAATTGTGAAAGAGATTGGAAATCAAAATGCAAAAACCGAACGATATAGAAAGGATAACAAGATTTTGGAAGGTGACTATGACATGAATCCCTATCGATCGAGTTAAAATCTAATCTATGCTTTGGCGAACATGAACTCGCAAGAATAATACATATACCTACAGTTTGGGTCGTTCCTTTTCTGGTTTGAATTCCTTAATTCTTTCCTGTGATGGGTGTACTAGATAGAAAGCAAAAATTGGTGGTTTTATTATTTGGTAACTATTCATCAGGTACGTAATATTGATATTACTCTCAATTGAAAAGTAGGAAATACAAATTAAGGAAAAAGTAAATCTGTCTATTTAATATGACCCAGTACATTCCACTATTACCTACATCCTAATGCTATGCCATCCTTTTTTTGGGCACGTTTTATAATATAAAGAAGAATTCAGATGATTCGACGACAATAAGCAACTGAAAATATGTTACAGTTAGGTATTGATATGATGCTTACATGTGATGAAAGAATATATGAAAAACTAGGCATAAAAACATTGAATAATAGATTTTGAGAGACAAACATATTCTTGAATTAAATAAACGACGATAATTGATGATCGAAGTGAGACTATTATCCCGCATTGTCATTTAAAATTAAAAAAGGGTATGGACAAAAATTAATTTCCTTCGTTTTCATACACTCCACAAAATTCAATATCTTAATACAGGGCGAGTCTTTGAATCGTACAAATATTTTAACAGTAGATTCTTGAGGTCAAAGAAACACTTTTTTCTCCTACAATTTTTTCCGTATCGGCTCGGTTTAAAAGGAATCGGCTGTTGAAAAACTATTATGAAGAAATGTTATTTTTAGTTCTACTGATTACTGATTGCTGGGTGTGTTGGACACCAAACCTGCCACTGGGACCAAGCGGTCTATTGTAGCACACAGGCAAGCTCGTAGAGCTAGATCTCTCCCTCCAGTCCCATCCTACTCAAAAAGGAGATGATGTCGGAGGGGGAGTGATCCTTGAATTCCTCTAGGGCCGTCTTCGGAGAACCAAATACTCCAAGTCTGACCCTGTCTGCCGCCGGGCAGCCACAGAGGATGTGCTCAATCGTTTCGTCCTCCTCTAAGCAGAGTCTGCAGAACGGGCATTGACGATACTAATTTTTATAAGATGGGCTCTGAGTCTACAATGTCCTGTGAAAACCGCCATGATAGATCTCAGATTGGTTCTAGAAAATCCTAGCCAACGAATGGTGTATGGGCTGGGAGGCACTGAGATAGCCCTATGTGAGTGACGCAGTCCAGGGCGGTTACGCCAGTACTCCAGGACCTTATGCCTTATCCAGCTGTTGTTCCGGTCCCTGATCAAGTAATTGGAAATTTCTATACTAGGTTCCGGGCTAATGAGCGCTGATGTCGCTCCTTCTCTGGCCAGAGCATCCGATACTTCGTTGCCTCTGAAGCCAGAGTGTCCAGGTACCTAAATCAGTTGCAGTCTGTTTAAACTTCCCAATTTGGAGAGTTTAGATCTGCATTCAAATACTTGTGCCGAGTTGCATTTGTCTGCTGCGAGAGATTTAATGGCAGCTTGACTATCCGTTAGGATTTTTATTGACCTACCCACCCAACCCATGTTAAGCAAATGGCTGGCGCATAGATCAATGGCGAAGATTTCTGCCTGAAGACAGATCTCTCCAGATCTCTGACTGGTTCTGGAGCCATCAGTAAACCAGCAAGGTAGAATTCCTTGTGACGGAGCCATTCGTCTCTGCTTGGAATCGGAGAACTGAAGGTTCCATCCCAGCTGGTTCTTGTGATTATCTGATCAGTTCTCATGCCCATCACCTTGTCGGCCTCCAATTGGACTGCAAGACGATTGGGCACGAAAATGAGTTTGTCAGGCTCATTTACGGTAAGGTGGTATTTTTAGTTCTAACCCACAAACGGTTTTATCGAATGAAATGAATTTCGGAATATACCTTGTTTTTCATTTATTTGATTCATCTTTTCCGAACTCAAGATATCACCCACATCTACCATTACGTACCTACCATCAAAATACCAAAAATTCAAAGAACCCCGCTCTTGAAACTAAGTTGGATGCTATCTAATGAATGTTTGGACGTTTTGTAAAATGAAAGTATTCCTCATATTTCCTCGTATAATGCGCCGTTTTCCAATAATTTGTTTTTCAAAAATAAAAAATATCTGTGATATTCGGAAAAAGGGTACTTTGGCTGAATGCTTGAAAGATCCACAGATGTGTATTATCATAGATTTAACAGATAGATTTTTCGTTCCAGTAAATTTTCAAGATGAAAATACTTGTTGGGTTTGGGAACGTAATTAAAAGAAACCACTTTGTGCGATGGCCAACGTTTCGCAAAATTCATAATTGCATCATCAGGGCTCTAGAAATACAACTAAAAGTCAGAAAACTATATCTCAACCGAACAATTTGATACAACCTTCAACCAACAGAAAACCAAGAGGAGTACAATCATTTAAAACAGAAATATAAACACGGACAACATATATAAAAAGGATTCTTTTCCTGAATGACATAAATATAAAAAACGTGAATATAAATAGAAAAATATAAAAAATATAATAAAAAATAGGTTTCTCTCGAAATACTCACATTCACAGTTGTGCTTTCTTTGGTCTATTAGAATATTAAAGCCCGTTTTTTCACTTTCGGTAGAATTCTCTGTTCAGTTGCGTACAAAATAATCTCTGCCGTTTTCTTGCGAGAATTTTGTAGAGAATTCTCGGCTGTTGCAAACAGGCTTTACAGTAAAAAATAAAACAGTAAAATAACATAATGGGTACTATAAAATTCAGAATATCAGGGTAACAGATATCCAGGAGAGATGAATAATTCGAATAACAACCTGTCATATGTACCAATCCAACAAGAACAATAACACAGGAGTGACAACTTGTTTGAAAACAATTCAGGTGTTAAATATTCCTAACAAATTAAAATATGAGGAACTAAGTCCATCAATGTCAGATCTTTTGTTGACAGAATTAGGCTCTTTTATTATACAAATCATCTCCTGTAGTAATCTTTTTTTTATAATTGGATTGTGATGCTAAAATTTTTACTTCACTAAAGTTAAAATCATGTCCAGTATCTTTTTTATGTTCTACTAAAGCAGTTGGATTTTTTTTAATTAAAAAATTTTTACAATCATAAGAATGTTCATAAATTCTTTGTTTCAGATATCTACCTATCTGACCTATATAACATTTTGAACAACTTATACAAGGTACCTGATATACCACATTTGAAATCAGATCTTTTTCTGTTTTTGATTTCAAACGAGAAGAGAAAAGGGCTCATAGATTTAGCTTGTTATTCTGAAGGGAATTTTATTTTTCCAGGGGTGGCACAGCTAATCTTTTATCTTTTTATCAGGGCCGAATCAGAAAAAGTGTTTCTTTTGACTTCCAGAATCTACTGTTAAAATATTTGTACGACTCAAAGACTCACCCTGTATACATAGAGTAAATGTTCCGAATGAAAAATCTCATGTATTGATGATCTCTATAAGGATTTACTCCTAGTACTTTTATGAGATAATTTCATGAAGGTTCTCATTTCATGCACCACGGGAAATTCACGGAATTGGTATTTCGCATATGAATTTATGTTATTGTTATGCATATAGGTTTATGAGATAAGGTATATCAATTTCCTCCGGGAATTGATATACCTTATCGGATATAGGAATCAATTTGGTTAATTTCAAATTTATCAAGTGAAAATTTCAATCAATTAATATTATTATTTTAATGGAAGATGTCCTTACACAATACACTTTTCCTGGAAATTGGGATTAAGAGGATATAAATATTATAAAGTACGGGCCCTAGTACTGATCCTTGGGGAATCCTGCACCCAAATATCTTGTGGTCTAGCATTCTTTTATTTTTACGTTGAAGGTTTTTAGTTTTTATGGTTCCTAAATAGTTAGTATAATCTCATCGAATATCATACATATCTTATTTTTTATATCAATCGTTCATGTCGATGTCTAATAATATAATAGATATAATATAGATATAATAATATAATAGAAAGCCTCTTGGTTACTTATTTTGGAAGTCTGAATAATTGTTGTTCAGTAAGCCTCGTGGCTATAATTTTTTAATTGCATCCCCAAGAGCCGTTAGTAGAATTATCGTTCTGTTATTTTGAGGGAATTTCTTCTCTTTTCCAAACTCTTTGAACAATATGATTTGAGCAGTTTTCATACAACTGGTGTGATGTTTTGTTCTCATAATGTTTATGTCCCTGATAATAGATGACCGCAAACAAATGCAGTTAAAAATAATTTTTGCTCCAAGCTATTGGAAGTTCTTCGTTCGCCTTCCTTGATCAATATGACCCTTCAAAAAATCACTTAGGCCTTCAAAAATCATTGTTTTCAGCTCAAACATTCTTCATTTCTACAAAATGGAACAAACTGTATTTATTTTTTTTCTATTTGTCTTTGATGTTTTACTCCTAAAAATACTCATTAAAAAAAAATACGCTGCAGACTGGATAAAGATTATCATCAGTGAATCTACCACTCTGTATCGAGTGAAATTCTTGAAAACGAAAACTTTTATAATTTTGAACAAGCTTTATTTTTCAAATGATGCGATCACAATCTGGAGTATTTCGCCCTTACTAAGATAATAATAAATGACACATTTTGTCAATGATGTGTGCCTTGTGCCCGGCAATATTGGACTTTTCAACAAATCGCTTCCAAGCTGTTCACGTTTAAACCAGATTTCTATAAAGCAGACGGTGGAGTCCGATAAGTGAGGGGATTTGGGACATTTCTGAGAGTCCGTTATTTGCGGGGTGGATTTGCGAAATTAATCTTTCAAATGAATGCCCTCCATTTACACAACGTTCATTTTCAATATTGCGAACAATTTTTTATCGAATAACAATTCCCCTCGTTTGTCGGGTGCAAATGACAATAAGTCAATAACAAAATTATGAAGCAATTTATACCAATCAGAATATTATTGGCACTTCTCAGCCAAATTTTATTCACAGGTGATAAATCTGCGCCTAAATATTCCTAATAAATCGTGTAATGTGTGGGTTATGATCTCTCGCAAAATTCTCAAGCAATAACTAACAGAAAATTTTTCAGATACGTTCCTGACAATTGGGTTTTTTCTATTATACAAGCAAAAAAAAATTGAAAGAAATCATTGATGTATGGAAAAATACAGCTTAGCCAAAAAAAATTTTTGCCCTTATGTTACGTCTTCTTTTGCTTTCCTTTTTCACATTCTTGAGAGAAAAATACATAATTTGGATATTTGCAAAAATTATCGATTTTTTTATATAATATAAAAATAAATATAAGTTTTCATAGATTGGTTAGGAATGTGAATCTAACCCAGGCGACCATATCTTATAACAGTTATGAAGCAGAAATGTATTCTGGCCTCCTTGTTTTATAACAGATATATCACACTAAGAGTACAAATACAGAGCGCTTATGTAGCAGCTATACTCCTATGTCCGCTTCAAATAAGGAACACATCTCCTTTCTGAAAGGAGCATAAATAGTTCGAATATGGATCATGCAAATATTTGTTTCATTGGAGGTCTATAGGTATTACCTTCATGTGTTATGTTCATTATGTTTCATTTGTTATTGAGATCGCTTCAACAAAAAGATGAAAAATTATGGAAATTAATAAGAACTATTGCTATAATATTGAACTCGAATTGTGATTTTTCAAATGGAGTGTTTCTCTCATTCATTGTTGAAAAGAAAATTCAAAAACATCTCTCATCAGTTCGGTGAGGTATGTGAACGAAAGAACTCATGTTCAAAAACAATATATTTTCATGAATTTCAGATTACAAAATAGATGCGAAAGATTAGACCATACGTTAATAAAACTAGAAAAAATAAATTATATCATCCAAACTGCTGAGTTCATGATAGCTGTTCTCCAAGAAAGATTAGGACAGGTCTTTCTGGTCTTTGCACTTTCATTCATTCCATAGATTAATCAACAGTTCACTAATCTTTTTGCTTAGGTCAAGAAGTTTGTAAAAGAATTGTTCCTATGATATGCGATGTGAGGACGAGAAGAATACTATATGCATATTGCATATATCCTGAAGAAAATTTGAAATATATATGATTTATTTATTTATTTCTACATATTAGGCACATGCAACACGTGAGGATATAACCTATATCGAAATCTACACCAAATTTTTCCACATAATAGTGAATTCGAAGATCTTAGTTTTATGCGTAATTCACTTCTCTTTATAAATCTGTGGAAATTATTTATCCGACAGAAAATAATTATAGAAATATTGTAATTGGTTCCAGTTGGAATATGAGTTCAAAACATCCTGATTTTTCAATGTAAAAAAAAATTTTCCCTTCAGTCCAGTAACATTTCGAACACTCACTCTGTATCAGATTAAACGGTGTGAAACATTAATGGAATTACAGCTTTCAATATCCATCATTCAGAATTACTAAGACTGCCTGCCTTATTTGGCATTTACCAGCTTTTGTAATTATCCAATTAGATATTTATCAAAAGGTTTATTAATCACCGTTAGAAGCACGACCGCATTAGATATTTAAATAGCATCGGAATATATAGGGAGACCTTCGAAATTACCTTTTCAGTTCTGATTTTATGTAAGCGGTATAATGTTGTGACAATAGTGAAATGAGTCAGAACTCCATGAGAAAAGAATTAATTGCGAAACGATCACGATTCGATCTGTTGTCCCAACTTTCGAAGATTATAGTTTCCTTAACTTATGCAGAATACACTACGTGACATAGAAAACGGAACACACAGTATTAATGAACTTATTATGAAGAATTTTTATAAGGAATATATTCGGGATAAAAAACGATCAGTTTTACAGTTTTTCAACTATAATATCTACTGAATGGTTTTTGTGTTATCATCTGTTCCGACAAAAAAGTGTTCCAACGAAAAGAAGCATTTGATCGTCGTAAAATACGTTGTGAAAAGCGGATGCTTTAATTTGTTTATTATGTTAAGAGTAGGAAGGTGAAAAAATTCTCAACAGCTTCTCTATCACGTATATTACGTGTGGTGTTTTTTGAAATTGTTCAAACCCCCCCTCCCTTTGGTGAAATTTTAATTGACCCTTTCTCCCATGTAATCGATACGTTCTTTCATCAGTTACTACCGTACGAAAAGTAATAATTTTCTAATTTTGACCTATAAAGTGACACTTTTTAAAACTCATTGACGTTTTGAAACGTGGTAATTTTCGCAAAGAGTTACGCGAAGTAAAATATTTCGCAACTTTCGATACTTGGTTTCATAGAAACGGAGTGAAAAATTGAATAATTTCTTGGTAACGGAGTGAAAAATTGAATAATTTCTGTCACTAGACGATTTCAGAAGAATCTCCGAACGAAGCTCTTAAAGGCGTTTTTGGTACTTTTAGTTTGACTTCATCCTATTCAAAATTAGAAAAAATATTGTGTGACACACGTTGGGAAATACTATTTTTCGTATTTCGAGTTCTTTTGCGAAGCAAGCAGAAATACGCTCATTACGAAAAATAATGCTTTTCTCAACTGGTTTCACAAATAACTATGTATTTCGATAGCACTCCCAAAGTGTTTGTATGTCATTGACCTCAAAATAATAGGGTGGGTAAAAAGACTTCTTTTTTGTGAACTGCAAGACTTTATTTCACATGTTTTGGACTGTGCGATTTAGGTCAGAGATCCACCTTTTTGTCCTACAAATCGTTGCCACTTTGAAGGTAGCTTCATAATGCCTCCCCCATGAGAGTCTTCTTGTCTATTGGCAAAAATCTCTTGTAATCGCTTTTCAAAATATTCTCTTTATTCCTATTTCTTACCACTGAGGAAGTTTTGCAACTCAAGAAAAACATGCTAATCACTTGGTGCCAGGTCTAAATTAGTGATGGATGCATCAAAACTTCCCATCTAAGCACTTGGAGTTTCTGGGAGTAGCTATATAAGTATGTGGTCTGGCGTTGTCCTTATAGAAAACAACACCCCTTTTGCTGGCCAATTGTAGCCGTTTCTGGTCAATCGCTAGCTTCAAACGGTCAAATCGTTGACACTAGACATCTAATTTCAGTGTTTGGCCATATATGGAAGCAACTGATTTTGAATTATTTCTTTCCACTCCCACCAAATGGAGAGCAGAACCTTACTGTCTCACCAGACATTGACCACGATGGTTTTCGTCAGTGTTGTCGTATGTCATCCATTTCTCATCACAGCGGTCCACTGAAAATACAAAAAAAAATCGTTACTTGTACATACTCGAGCGTGCCTTTGCCGAAATGTGTAAAAAACTTATACTCTATAACTTTTATGATGAATACGAAAACGATTGAAAGCCCAGTAGAGGAGATAGTTCAAAACTACTTATTTTGCTGAAACTGAAAGATTAAATTTTTTCTGTTATTCTTGAATCATTAGTTTCAAAATGAGAAAAAAGCCAGCGCGCTTGAGAATGTACACTTGACCTTTTTTTTGCAAGTTTGGTGCCCTCCCACACATTTTTGTCACGCTCGAGTTGACAAATTGAGAGTATGTATGTATAATTTTCAACATGTAATTAACCACATATATCTTAATCTCACAAGCTCGTGTATGTAAAATGATCTTTTTTTTATATTCTCACAGGCTGTTGCCCCTATAAACAAGTCCAATTTTAGGTATAGGTACTCTACAGGATCCAAAGTATCTCCCCTTATATTGATCTGACACGCTCGAGTAAATCCCGAATTTTCCTCTTGTGCTCCCCAACCACTACCATTTAAATTCAAGAAGTGAGTGTTCAAAATTATGAATAACATGAAATAATATAATTATCCTAATTTTACTAAAAATTAATCATCAGTTTTCTGCTGCTAAATTCATTCTTGCATATAAGATAACATTGAATGGAAATGAGTATCAATAAATTATTGACTCAAGACAATTTGAGATACGAATAAAAATTTTTAATTGGATAGATTCGTCCCCCATAGTTAAAATTATTTCTTTCACACACTATACCCCAGTTTCCGAACGCATTCAACAAGAAGTTTATGCTAATATACAGGGTGAGTCTTTGACTCGTACAGTTAAAGTAGATTCTTGAGGTCAGAAGAAACACTTTTTTTCTAGAATTCCCTTATATTAAACGTAAACAAAACAGACCTTGTCTATTTTCAAGTGCGTGATTCAGATCACCAATTCACATTGAATCTGCAATCCGGTATTTTGAAACCATTCTGATTATACGAAGTTTTTTGGTTTGCACGTACATAAAAATTCGAACTGGAAGGATCATGCTGACTATGTATGTAGAAAGCTGAGTATACTTAGCGCATTTTACGCTTTGAGACGCATAAAGCTCATACTACCACGAGATTCTCTTATAAATACATACTACTCACTCGCATACGCTCACCTCAATTACAACGTTGTCCTGTGGGGTGGTTCATCACTCAGTTATGCAGTTTTCATTGACCAAAAAAAATTAATCGTTTAATTTTCGGCTTGAATCCTAGGGAGTCCAGTAGACCCTGTTTCATTCAGAATAAAATAAGGTGTTTTCTGTGTATTTATATCTACAACTGCTTATTGTTCGAAGAATCACCATGAATAAATTTTTATTATAAATTTAATCCATGTCAGAGAAAAGGTGTACCCGATTGGCGTATACTCTTGACGAACGATCAGATAATTTTATACCCTTTTCCGAACAATTCACATTACAAAAATAAATTAATTCAGTTTGAAGGCTGGTTTATTTTTTCTCCTGATCTCATAGTCCTCTTAAACAGATAACAAGACAACAATTAGCAAGAAAAAAAGTATATGCAACTTGTTCGGGATCGGGTTAAAAATAAATTAACATGATGACGCGACGCCACTGACTCGTTTCACAAAAACAGACCATGGCAAAGCCATTCAAAAGAGTATAACGAACTCGACAATTATGAAACTGGTGGATATCAATCTACATTTAAGTAACTAAAAACGGGTCGTAATTATTTTTTCAAACACTATCGGTTCTCACGCTCTTTTCGATCGATTTGATGCACCTAGTTTTCGAGAATGACTCGATTGGATTTAGTTGTTGAGAAATTGTTTTTGCGGGAGTGTTTTTCATGATTCCAGAGAGGTACGATCTGCGGTTGATGAAGCCTATTAAGCTGATGCGGTGTTTCAGAAGAAATGATGCATTGTGAGGTATACCTATGTGGATTTTATGAAGATCGAGGACGTGCAACATGGAAATCTGGTTTTAGAAACAAGTAAAGTAATGTGATTTATTGTTGTGATGTTGCGTAATCTTTCAACTGAATAGTTCAAGGATATAATAATTTGTACATTAACACAGTACAGAGTATCCCGAATTTCTTGATTTTGGCTGTTTATAGACTAGATAAGGAAAAACGTTGAGACAAATCCTGGTCTCTGGGCTCGTTTTTTGTGAAAAGTCCATTAGTAGAAACCATTTCACGATATCATCATTTGTCTTGAAGGTACAACCAAACTTTGTTATTTTGTCGATTTCGAAAATGTGCTTTTACTTCTTTATTTTCGAAAATATCCAAAAACGATAAACACTTTTTACAAGCACTTTTCAACTGGGAATACTACACTATATTCTTTGGTTTTGATCTCTTGTAATCGGGATGGAAAAAAACACTTCGTTATTTCAAGTACGAATGCATTTTCTAAATCTCATATCATTAAAAAATTAGTCACATCTTCAAGGCCAAACCAGCATAAGAGTGAAATAATCAGTAACTGTCGAGTCTCTTATACATTATTCTATGAATGAAGTGGACATAGAACACTTCAAGAGATTATAATAGCAAAGGTTAATGGGATACAATTTTTACTCCAGAATATTTCCAAAAGAAGCACTGCCAGAAATATAGACATCTCTCTTATTTATTAGGGAATAAAAGGGTGGATACGCATGGTCCTATTGCCTAGCCAACAAGATCACCAGACCTCAATTCTTTGGATATTTTCGTATGGGGATATTTTAAAAATTCAATTCTGATTCAGAGCATAGAGTCGAAGACATTTCCCTCGTTGTACTGGTGTATACAGTGAATTATTTTAGAAGAAATGTCAAATTTCTTTAGAGAATAATGGTACTCAATTTAACAACTGTTTATGAGTTATATTAAATTTGATTATAGAAATTCTGCTCGATATTTATTCAAATTGAGTGTAACGTGAAATGCATGATTTTATTGAAGTTATAGATGTTTCAGCTAACAAATGAAATTGTATGAACGGAAAGTTTCAACTTATATCATGTAGATGGAGATTTATTGGGAGTGAAAAATTTTGTGGTCAATGATTTCATAGAATTCTATCAAAATCGTAATTCCACTAAAATGGTGATTTTTCCTTGTTTGAAGGAAGTAATATAACATGAGATCAAAAAAAGATACCATTCGTATTTGAGAGAAAAAATAGTATTATTTTCCCAGTGAGTTTTTATCGGTTTTATTATTTGCGATATTTGCACATTTTATGAATCGACTAAATATCAAAATTTGTTTAGATCTTCAAAAAAATAAAGATATCGTGAAGCGGTTTACAATAATGGATTTTTCCCAAAAAATGGTAGTTTTAAAGATCCGGCAACGGTTTCAATATGGATGTTACTAGATGAAAATTCAAAATTAGAATTGCATGATTTTCACTATAATGAGTTATTTAACTGCTTTACGTGTTTCGCTATCGCAACACCATCTTCAAAAGGGTTAGAAACTTTTTTGCTTGAAGATATCGACGAAAAACGCTAACAGAATTGGAAATTTTGCATTTGATTTAATGAAAACGTCTTGCAGAAATGCATTTCATGCTTGTAAATTTTCAAACAGATTATGAGACCCAAAAACAATGAAATTTTCCTTACTTATCCAAATTATTGTTGGAACTATTGTTTCACACTTTTAATTCGCCTACATTTGAGCAGGTATGGTAGAGCTAATTGGCGAATGCGCTGGTTTTAAGAACCTGAATAACAACTTATCAAAAACCTCTTGCAGTCTTGCAGATTGAATTTCGGAATTTCCAGTCACTCAGAAATGAAATTATTAAAAACCGTACGTCCATAAATTCCATCTCCCTTTCTATCCAGAATTTTATTCCTCAGATTGCGGATTTCATTGTAATTTGCAAATGGTGTACATTCTCATAAGCAATTAAATTTAATGCGAAGGTCAAAGCAAGAACAGTTTCCTTTTTTCAAATGGAACACCATATTCAGTTGTTCATTTTGTTACGTTTCCTATTTATCTTGAATTTTTTTGAGTTATTCGCCATTTCAAAAAAAAATACTACTGAAGGCCCATCAGGCATTGTGTATTTATTTTTAGAGATCTCAATTTACAGCCTCCAATCTCAGTCGTATGAAATCGGTTACCAAAAAAGTATTCAATGTTTGTTTGTAGGTAATTCAGGTTCTCATATACCGGGCGTTCAAACTAGACTCTCAAAATAGTAGTTCTTATACATATAGTACTCTCATGCAACCTTCTTTCAACAAATCTCAAACATTTCACACCTCTTGGATCTGAAACATTTAGCAGCCTCTGTTTTTCTTTTTCGAACTCAAATGTACAGCTAAAACATACTATCTATATTTCGAATAATCAACTTATCTCCGTTTTCTGAACTTAAATTTGGGCAGTCTTGTTTGAACATCCTAATGTCACAAGAAACATGAAAAACTTTTTTGGTGATACATGAAGAGTTGCGACCAAAATTAATGCAATATCTATAGAACAACGAGAGATATATGTGTGCGGTCTCAACAGGTCAATAGATATTGCTATTTGGCATTCTGCTAGAGTTTATCTTTGAATTTGAAATTTCCAAGAATGAACTCATAAATAGAGTAAGGTGCTAATACATAACATAATATTGAAATATTCGATATATTTTTGTTACCTGATGATATCTATAATAATAATAATTTATTCATCCTTTAGGATATGTACATACATGTATAGGACAAGTCAAATTAGAAAAGTGAACAATAGTGCAGTTAGTTAGTGATACAATCATCATAGTATTCCTTGACAGTGTAATGACATCTACTTAATAACAAGCTTTTAACTTTCTTCTTGAATTTATTATAATTTAGAAATCTTATTCCTAATGGTAGATGATTGAAAAGTTTGATACATTTATAAGTAGGGGACATCCCGAACTTAGCGGTTTTGTTCTGGGAGATATATAATTTTCCCTCACTTCTGGTGTTGTAATCATGAAAGCTGGATAATTGAAGGATATTTTTTCCGTTCTCCTTCACATACAAAAGGGATTTCAGGATAAAAATACAACACAAAGTAAGAATGCCATTTCCAACAAACAAAGGTCTGCATCACATACGCATAACTATCCCATTTACAGAAATTAAACTTCTTAACTTAATAATAGAAAATATGAAAAAATTACTTGAACAAATGTTGAGGAAAAGAAAGAATATGGTCGCCCCCCAATCACAATGTTCATTATGCTCTCGAAAAAAACACATTTTCTCATATACATATTTTTCAAGAAATGACGAATAACTTAAGAAAAACTGCTATAGAAAATGAATGTAAAATCAAAAAATATACCAGAATATGCAATAAAAACAAGATGTTCTATTTTAAATAAGCAAGTTGACTTCGACCTCTCAATGAGTCGTTACCGAGTCATTACCGAGAATGAATCTAAAAAAAGACAAAAAAAAAGACAAAAAATATCGGTGCTAACAGACATATAATTTCTTAGGGCTAATTGCGACTTTGTGCCCTCCTGTGACTGAAGAGACCCAACCGTGACCTACAGATCCTTCCACACTCCGGGCATGGATATTCACCAACCAGATCTGGCCGCCGTTGTATCCTTCTCTAGTCTCCATTATAACTGTGTACCAAAGACCTCCACTGTGATCTGTCTAACGCTAGTTGTTCCGAGTTATGATTGGCATTAACTGATTTTAGGGACTGATGTAGTATATCGTTAAACCGCTTATACTGGCCTCCTGGTTTCCGAGCTTCATCTGTGAATTCGCCATACAGAGCTATTTTGGGGAGTCTTGTGTCTTGCATCCTCAGAATGTGGCCGCTCCATCTGAGTCGGGCCCTCGTTACTTAAGTCTCAATTGTTGTTCAACTCGCCCGCTGCAAGACTTCTGCATTTGAAACTTTTTGAAACCATCTGATGTGCATTATTTGTCTTAGATGACGTTGTTACGTTTGTTCAAGCTGCTTGATATGTCGCCTGTAGGGCTTTCGCTTCCGTGAAGAAGCGTTGGGATGGCCACTGCTTTATAAAGAGCTGTCTTAGTCTTCAGATTGAGGTCGTGATTTTAAAACACTCTGTCCTTTAGTTTCCAGAATGTCCGTGATGCCGAATTGATACGGCTGTGTATTTCCGTGTCTAGGTTAGCCCTAGTATTTATGAAGCTTCCCAAGTATTTAAACTGCTCGACCTGCTCTTGAGTTTCATTCTCCAGGCTGATATCTGTTTGAAGGCTTTCTGGCGGACTTAACAGGATTTTTGTTTTGTCGATATTGAGTCTGAGGCCTGAAGCTTCGTATAAATGTTTATAGGTGTCCAACATTATCTGTAGATCCTCTAAGCTGCTAGCGATAAGTGAACAGTCGTCTGCATATTGAAGTTGTTGATAAACTTTGTACGGGTTTTTTCTCTGAGCCGCTTCAGGTTGAAGGGGCCTCCATCAAATCTGAATCTTATTCCAACACCTCTTAAAGGCATATTCATGTCAGCAATTATCGAGACAGAGATGGCCAAAATATTGAACAGTAAAGGCGCTCATACGAAGCCTTGTTTTATTCCAGAGTTGGTTGAGAAATGGTCGGTTGTGCAGCCATTATGCTGTATTCTAGCGGTGTTGTTGTTATGAAGGCTTTTACACACTGCTAAGAATTTTTCGGGTACTCCAAGCCCCCATGATTTTCCATAGCGCTCTCCAATTCACCGAGTCGAAGGCCTACCTAAATCGATGCAGGCTGTATGGATCCTTGATTGTTGTTCTCTTGCAGCTGTCGCAGTGTAAAAATAAGGTCCACCGTACTTCGATTTGGTCGAAAGCCGCACTGGGATTCAGGTGATAGCTTTTCTAATAGTGGAATCAGACGATTAGCCATAATCTTCGAGAGAATTTTACCGACCACACTAAGCAACGATATGCTCCTGTTATTGTTGCAATTTGACGTACCTATCTACACAAAAAAAATTTGTTGTTAGATGCAGATTTTACGAATATAGGTATAATTTTCATGTTGCTCTGCTCACCTCACACTTTATAACAGCTGAAGAAAGATTCGAGGAGGTTTGATCTACTCTTTCTGGAGAAATATTTGTTTTCGTGAGGACAATGCAATATGTGATGAATGAAATCTCGGATCCATCAAAAGACTATGTATCTTGTCATACGTTCTCATTATGAAAGTAAACATGATCGAATAACTCCAGTAATTATATATTTGTTTTCATTATCTAACCAGTCTCCTCGTTTATCACCTGTCACAATGCAAACCGATTATTGTCAAATTATATGTACGCTTGGAAATCAGAATGAAGTTCTGCTGCGTCATACGACATAATGTATTCACCATGTGTTTAACAAGCACCCTTGCTAATCACCGACCTGACTGTGAGTGTGGATAATGAAAGTTCTCAGACTTTTTCGGTAGACTCTTTTAATGAGTGGCAACAGGAAATTAAAGAAGCGTTGCGTGCTTTTCAGAGCAATAATTAGAGGGTGTCTGGAGGAAAATTAACTCTCAATTATCAGCCGATGAATCGTTGTGAAACATTCGTGTTCTCTTTGAAAGATGGACAAGATTCATAAAATAGGATGTGATGCCTATTCGGAGAGTCATCAGATTATGTATAAGGTGGGTAAATGTAATCAGTGAGAAGCATGGCTACTAGATGAATTATTGCGGTAGGTGAATAAATTATAAATAGAAAAATGTTCAGTTTTAATGAATCAATAACAACAATTTTTTATTCACATGTATCTCACCCCGGGTTTCATAAAGCTTGATCGGGGAATCAACGCTTGATAGACGAATAGTCAATTTGTTTTAAATCGATAATGAAGGAATTGAAAACAGAGGATCAGGTCCAGATTTGATACCTTCAATATTTATCAAGTCGTGTGCCGCTTCACTTGTCTATCCTCTTCATATTATTTTCAATCAATCTCTGCGTTCCGGTATTTTTCCGAAATTGTGGAAAATTGCTAAAATTACCCCTATTCATAAAAGCGGAAAAATTAATTTGTTGTCCAACTATCGACCTGTTTCCATTTTGAACCACTTTGGTAAGTTGCTCGAATCTATTGTAACTGACTACCTATTTCTTTCACTGAAATCAAAAATTAGCACCAGACAGCATGGTTTTTTCAGAGGCAGATCGGTTCTCACTAATCTGTCGCCATACATCAATTACATATCCGAAAATATGGATCGGGGTGTCCAGGTAGACGCTGTTTACACGGATTTGTCCAAGGCTTTCGACAAAGTACATCATGCAACACTTCTGCAGGTTCTCTTAGATTATGGTGTGGGACCAGATTTGTTAAGTTGGATTGAGTCATACCTGTGTGAAAAGTCTCAGTATGTTGTTATGGTGATGCTTGCTCGTCTCTTTACAATGTTGAATCGGGAGTACCTCAGGGGTCTCATTTGGGACCACTTCTCTTCAGCTTGTATATCAATGATGTCTGCCGGTATCTTGTTCATGTGAATTTTGAGCTTTACGCTGATGACATTAAAATGTACCTAGCTGTGAAAAGCTTGGAGGACGTTCAGAGGTTTCAGGATGATCTTAACAGATTTTGCGAGTTATGTTCTTTGCTTTACCTGTCCCTGAATGTTAATAAGTGTAAACATATAACTTTCACCAAGAACTTCAACATTGTGAGTGCACCTCTGTGTCTGTTTGGTTTGATTGTGGAGGAGGTGACAGTTGTTAAAGACCTGGGAATATTTCTGGATTCGAAGTTGTCATTTGAACGTCATATTGATAATGTTGTTTCTAGAGGCTTCAGAATGCTCGGTTTTGTTCTGAGAATTACACGGAATTTCAAGAATGAAGAAACCATGAAGGTTCTGTACTTTTCTCTAGTCCGCAGTATAGTCGAGTATGCAACCCCAATATGGAACCCTTTTTATCACAAATATAGGTATCAACAGAATTGAAAGAATTCAGAAGAAGTTCACAAGAACTCTATATTACAGATTCGGTAACAGGCAGGTTGCTTGTCCATATGAGACGAGATTGAAAATGTACAAAATTATTACCCTAGAGCAAAGAAGAGTTATTCTCGATCAAATGTTTTTATTTCGAGTAATGAATAATCATTTCGATTTTCCCATTGTTCGTGAAATTTATTTCAATACTCGTGTTTTTACTGGTCGCCATAGAGATCTTTTTTGTATCCCGAGAGCCCGCACATCATTGTATTATAACTCCACTTTTCTGAGAATTACACGATTTTATAACTGGCATATCTCTTTCATTGACATATTCAACTCCTCACAAGCTGTTTTTAGGAGAAGACTGTGTGCTTATACGTGTAGAAATTATTAGAAAAAGAAGATATTTTTAAACTTTTCCTCCCTTATTATTAATATTCTTGTAATATAAGTTCATGATCATCATTGTAGGTGTTTGTTTTCTTGTATTTTGGTGAATCCTTGTTATTGGGTTTTCCTGTTAGGATTCCTGTTTATGTTAAATAAATAAATAAATAAATTCATTCGTTATCATTCAGAATAACATTCCACATCAAATTATTATGTTCATACCTCCATTCTCAATTGCTACTTCTTCAATATATTCAGTGATTTCTTTTTAGAACTCGAGATACTATCAAATTGTTTCAAATCGTTATCGGACAATCAAAGTTTTATGAAACCCGCTGCACTGCTACATAGATACCACCAGATTATTAATGCCTGAAAAAGCCAGGGTATTCCTCATCTAGCATTACCTCTAAGTACCCCTGACCTAAGTACCATCAAGTACACTTGGGGCCAATCACAAAGGGACCTTGCATACAAAGGGCCCTGCATAGAGACCACTGCAACAAATTGAGAAAAAATATTCAATATCTTTGTTAGATGATAATGCACTGCTGCACAGATTCCACCAGGGTATTCCACATCTATTCTACCTTCAAGATACATTGATCTAAATCCAATCGCCATAGGGCCTATAGAGATTAGGGAGAAGGAGAACAATCGCTGCTTTGAGACCACAGATTTATTTGTCCCCTAAAATATGTACCAATAGGTAGTTCATGTTTTTGCCAATTGCAGCGCTGGCGATCACGGGATGGCGAAATTTTGATTCAAACTGTGTAGTTGGTTGAGTGAACTGTCTTCCTGGTGACAAATGATTAGAATATTATTATTTAGGATTTTTGATAAGAGAACAACATATGACCATGGTGAAATGTTGAAGCGTGTGCTAGTGTAAGAGTGGTTTGGCATCGGAAAGAAAAGAAGAGAATCAGAGTGCATTTTTGAGATTAAATTGGAAAAAAGCCTTACCTCAAGAATCGACTCGGAATCAATTCGTGTGTCAAGAGCACTTTTGCGATGATGATATCAAAAAAGATGATGGATTCATTATGAACTAAATCGAAATTGTCATCCCTCGTGTGGAGTGGACTCTTCTGAATAATAATAACCAATAAAACTACATAGTTCAGAATTGGATATTCTTGAAGATTTTTGTTGGCATAACATAATACATATATAGAAATAGAAATATATATTTTTCCACTGACTGAAGAGTGTGGGAAATTGTCAACATACATCATAATATATACAGTCAATATTCAATTACAAAATTATAAAGACAAACATTGACATTCATTTCAGTTATAGAACACCTCATAATTAACAATACATACGTATACAACTTAGACATGTCAAACATTTCAAGCAATAATAGAAAAACTCCTAAAAACGCGATGTGAAAAATTCATCTATAACTGTTCTCAGCTGAGTATTGGAAACAGATTCTACACTAATAAGGGATAAATCAGAGATTGCTACGTTTTGTTGTCTGCCCACTGTCTGTGGGCATCAAGAGCCACAGACCCAAGCCAGAAACTCTTTAACAGCCACAACTTTGAAAACAACGGGATTTTCTCCTAGGTGGAAAGCATGCAGAGAAGATGCGAAGCAGTTATTGATGTACTTGTAGATTATGTTTCGTACTGTGGCTGAATAGACCATGAATTTCAAATTTTGGGTAAATCTGCGATTCCGTTCAGGAGATACAGTGGTTACAATTTCAATTTGAAAACACCTTGTATAAAACAGAATCTAGAACTCCTAGATACTATACAGGGTGAATCTTTGACTCGTACAAATATTTCAACAGTAGGTTCTTGAGGTCAAAAGTAACACTTTTTTCCTATACCATTTTTTTCGATTCGGTCACAATAAAAAGATATAGCCAATTTGAGTTTTCATAATGAACTGTTTCATCCCTGGAAAAACAAAATTACCTTCAGAAAAACTAGCAACCTGTGACACTACACTTCTGTGGATCTTTTAAAAAGAGTTGCATTCGATCAAAGTACCCAATTTTCAGATTTTCACAGATATTTTTCGAAATAATTACTCGAAAACGGCTCACTATAGGTACGAGAAAATATGAATTATAATTTCATTTTACAAAACGTTCAAATATTCATTGGATAGCGTCCAACTTAGTTTCATCAGTTGGGTTGTTTGAATTTTTTTTATTTTTATGGTACGTCATAATGAGAAAACTGGAAGACGTGGGTGATATTTTGTGTTCGAAAAATATTAAGCAAATGAATGAAAAACTATATTCCGAAAATCATTTCATTTAATAAAAACGTTTTTCAACAGCCTGTATCTTTTAAACCGAGCCGATTCGGAAAAAATGATAAGGGAAAATTTGTTTCTCTTGCCCCCAAGAATCTACTGTTAAAATATGTAATACGAGTCAGCGACTCAGCCTGTATACAGGGTGTGGACTAAAAATATTCTTTTTTATGGTTTTTCAACCGCTTATTTCTTTTGAATCGGGCCGACTGGGAAAAATGGTAAGGAAAAATAGTGTTTCTTTTGGCCTCAAGAATCTACTGTTAACTGTTAACATATTTATAAGAGTCGATGACTAACCCTGTATATATATATATGGGGTTTTTTCGTGATCCTCTAGGTATTTTCTTACATTGAAATGTAAAACTGGGTTTTTCTAAAGAGAAAACACAAATTGATTCAACATCCTTAAATTTTGACGAGCAGTTTATTTTAAGCCTTGATGTAGGGCAATTTCCTAAACGTTGACACATGTAATTCAATCAGACGATAAAATTGCCAGATTCAAACGACGATTCATTTATACAGGGTGTTTACAAAGGTGAGGCTTTTTTTTACAGAAGGTAGAACTCATCAAAATAAGTCGTTTAACCAAAAATTGTCTATATAAAATATCCAAGATCCCTGAGATACAACCCCTAAAAGTTCTACAATGTTTCATTGAATTTCAAGTACGGGACTGTGGAAGGTGACTCCGAAACAAAACATAAACATATGGCTGGACATTGAATGGTTCAGTACCAAGTTCATCAGATTAGATGCATCAGATCACTTTGGAGAGGATCATAATTGTTGTATCGTGCAATTTAGGGTAAAAAAAATGTAGAAAATCGAGGCAGTTCCTTGAAAGTGCTTATGATTGTTATGTTGAAAAAGGGCTACGATGTTTCCCCATTTCATCCCATTTTTACGAAGATTGTTGGAATGTTCGAACAAGGAGATTGTGATGCCCATTGTGGAAAAATTCGTGAATAATTTAGACGAATTTTATTGGTGAGATTTTGAAGTATTATTCTATTTCTTTCACTTGTGTCCCTAGTCTCTTCTGTCAGTTGGTATCGAAATGAGCCATTTCATAAAATCGTGTAAGAATAATGAGAATAATTCTGCAATCCTAAGTCTCCATTTTCATTACCACGTGAATATAGAGCGAGCCAATATCCTAAACGAAACCACATGGTCGAATCAGGAGATTAGTTTTTTCCCACTGCTTTGCGATAATTCGGCTAACAAACGGTCTAGGGTCGTACTAGGATCTAGTTCAGAAATCATTTTCAATATTTTTTTTCAACTTTGTCATCTTGGAAGTTTTGTATAGGTGATTTTCGGCGAAACGCTTCATTTTGACCAGTTCTACCTTATGTTGAAGAAAAAGCTTCACCTCCAAATACACCCCCTATACCTACATAATACATTGTGATTATAGTTCGAATCTGTGTGGAATTGAAGTTTCGTTTGGGGCCCTCTGTCGCATCGGCGAAACCATTCCAGGTTTCACGATATTCCCTCATCTCGCACACGCATGTATTCACCTTGTTAGCGTCCGGGTCGGCTCCGGCGGTGGGCCAAACGGGAGGGATGTGGGGACACGTTAAGCGGAGGATCGCGGTCCCGTACACCCGTGACGTGGCGTCGGATGCGAGAGCAGAAAAGAGTGCTGCTCCTCGAGCGACGTAATAGAAGAATGGGTGAAAACAAAATAACTCCTCCCGCGCCCCGCGCATCGCCGCCCCCAAGTGTGAGATGTATGCATTAGACTTTCAAAGTGTCCCGGCCGTTTCCCTGGCAACGCAGCTTCGGCCTGATATGACGCCCGGGCAATTTAATAAGATTCTGCGTCCCGTACTCGCTGCCTCTTCTCCTCGGCCGCCCCCGCCACCTCCTTCCTTCCGCGCCTTTCCAACTGGTTATTATCTTGACGGTCGCTTTTAACTAGCGCACTTCTTACCTGGTACTCCTCGATGGAAGAGCCGATTCCCAAGCGGCTGATGCCGGATTGCCGGAAGGGATTGCGAGATTCCGTTTCGGAAAACATCGCACGGGAGAAGGGGCAAGAGGGGGAGGAGGAGGTCAAGAAAAGTTTTTTCCGAGCGATTCATAAAGTGCCACTCGGGCCTCCTTTCATTCGTTAAATTCGTTAGGAAGTCTCGATTTTACGGAATGAATATTCATTCGTGAACGACCTATGATTTTCTTCTGGATTTTCTTTTTCGTTCATTTTATTCCACAAACTCAATTTTGCTTCAGTCAACGCTCAAGATTATAATGACATTAATAATAATAATCTTCATTTCCGATTATATCAGCCAGGCGAAACCTATCCGCTAAGCTTTGAAGTATCTTAAGAGGGTTACTCATCTAAATTTCTCAGTAAAAATTAATTTAATATACTCCATTCACTTTTATAAAAGCACTATATAAAAAAAATATTGCGTTGCCATAGCAACGAACAATAACTCATTAGAAGTATCAGTGTGAAGTTTGAGGTCAAAAACGTAAACCAGAGTTACGCAATAAATTGAAAGAAAGAAGATGTCCGCCGATATTGTGAAAATCGAAAAATTGGAGTATCGAGCCATCACCAAGTACCTACAGTCCCTGGCCATATTATTAGACGGATTGATTCGATGCAAAATCTCAATATTGAATTATTGAATTGAATGTATATGTTACATATACTCCATCTGTAAATGGTTTTCACATATAATATATCATATTCAATAAAAAATATTGATTTATTGATGATTAAACATGAAATTCTAATATTTTGCTGAGCCACCCTCTGTAGCTATGAGAGCTTCATACTGTCAATGCAGAATTGTTCGGTTTACTGCATTCGAGGATAATGATTTCATATGTGGATTATCGAAATAACGTCCGAACCTGCAGAATGCAAGACGTCCACTGGAAGACATAGTACTGATTCATACTTAAGTACTAATACTACAACATCAAAAATAAATGCCAAATAGAACAATTTAATGAGAATCGTAGATAAAACTGACATTCTGTGGAAATGAAATTCAAATATTCTGCTTTTTCCTCGGGCAATACCAGTAAATATAAAAAAAATCCTCAGTGCGTCCAATAAACTGGCCAGGGACTGTATTTTTAAAAGGGTTAAGAGGTAAGCAGATTTACGAAGATATGCTTAATACCCTTGGTGTCAATGTGCTTCGTATGCGACCTTGAAAAATTGGACTGCAAGCTTCAAAAGAGGTAAATTTTCCATTGAAGATGATGACTGATCGGGTACGCCAGTTTCTGTGTCAGTCCCCGAAAATATCGATGCAGTTCATGACATGATTTTACCAGACCGTCGAATTGGGCTAAAACGGATATCTGAAGCACTGAATATCTCATACGAACCTAGTTCACGTCAATTTGGACATGAGAAAAATTGCTGCAAAATGGAGCCCCAAATGTCAATGGTCAACATTCAAAAATGTTGACCAAAAGCGTGCAAGGGTAGAAGCATCCCGTTCGATCTATGCTCGATTTGAAAACGACGTAGACTTCTTAAACCGAATTGTTACTATGGATAAGAGTTGGGTACATTTCTAAGATCCAGAAAGAAAGTAACAATCGATGGAATGGCGACACTCTGGTTCTCCAATACGTAAGAACTGAGACTTTTACGTAGAACGGACAACATAGCGCTGATTTAAAGCCCAAAAATGTTTTGACAAGTGTCATAACCCCACATTTTCATACTATAATGGAATATATCAAATTTCCATGGCTAACCGAGTTCTAAAATAAAAGTGAATGGAGTATATATATTCATTCTTGCCATGGAAAACTAGAAAACTAAATTATTGACACATAATGTGCAATTGCTTTAGAAGACTGTACTGTTGAAAATGTCAAAATTTCACATAAAACCGTTGGGTAGCACCTGTCAACACTAGTTTTTGTATTCTGGTTTCAACAAAGTCGATATTGGAGTCCAATACAAGGAATTGAATTCGAATTTCGAGCCCTTCGATTATAAAACAGAAAACTGTTATTAAGCACTTTTTCTGTATCGATAGTACGTTTTCAGCGCCATCTCATTTTCAAATGTGGCAAATATAAGACCAGTCGTTCAGTACTAGGGATAATACAACAATATAACAAATAAAGATATATTCTTTTATATTCTTCAATTTTCGCGAAAACAGGGGTTCCAAGACAAATTTCAACCAGTTAAACACGAACTCAACAAATTTCGATATTTGAAACAAATTGCCTGGTTTGAACTTTAGGGTGATATACAGGGTGATTCATAACTATTGGGACATAGGCTAAGGGCAGATATACAGAGGGCGTTAAAGTTGAACTTTTTTTCGTTTTTTGCTAATAATTTCACTGTATATTTTTTCATCCGTTTTTCATTGAACAGTTCAGAGCATCGGAAGTGGATTTGAAGTAACGATTTATTCATTTTATTTATTCATTTCGAAGTTAAAGCATAATTAAAAACAATGTAACATAAAAAGAATAAACTTAAATTAAATGTTCTACGTGGCCTCCTCCGACTTCTATGCCTTTTCTAATTCTTTTAATAAAGGACTTTCGAACTTCGAAGAAAATTCAGAAGAGGCAAAGAAAACACACTAATTCAATTTTTTATTTAATTCTCTTGGCGATCGATTTCAGCATCTATGCCATCATCAGGCCAGCTGAAATACACATAAACATATAATCAAACAGAATTTCCATGGACAAGTTGTTAGACACGACATAACAATTCACAAGCTAACAGGGAGAACATGAGTGACCTCGAACCTACCGTCAAGATATGAAGAATCGTTGAAATAATTGTCATACGGGTATTATAAAAAAGGGGTTTATCAAAATCCGTTGTTTAATGTCAGTTTATCTACAAGAAGTACCAGAACCATCAAATTTCCACTTCAAACTCCAATAGAAAAGCATGTGTATCGTCATATGAGGTTAATCGAATGGACCGGAAACATTAGGTGACAAATCGCTGTCAGAGTCATAACACCACAGAATATGGTCATATCATTGGTATAGAAAATGGTGTTATTTTTCTTATGTTGGAAATGTCTCTTATAAGTACTTGAATAAATGCCTCCCAGAAAATTCTGAGATGTCATTTAGAAGGTGAATATTATCCTTAATCTCATAAAATCCCATTTTGAAGTGCTGGGTATGAAGAGGAAAAAAGAAAGTCTATAAAGCACTTCAGTGGTGGAACCTTGTATTCAAATCATCCGGTTACATGTTTCGGCTTGCGCCATTATCAAACCAAGGATTCTGAAAATTGTTGCTTGTAAGTACAGAATATAAGGTTGAGCAAAAATTAAGAAAAGGTGAAAAACAATAATCTTACAATTTAGTTAAAATGCTCACTGAAACTTACGATTTAAAGGTTCCATTGTCATATGATAAACATCAATCAGAAAAGTCACAAAACAAAAATAAAAATAAAATATATACGGTCAAAAGGCATAATAATATGGGACCCCAAAACACAAGAAAAGACAAACAAAACAAAACACAAACAAACTGACGTTCGTGCTGACAAAATCTTCTTCTTCCAGCCAAGGTTAACTCAAGTGTTCAATTTTCTCGACGATACAGTGGCGTCCCCCGGGGGAATCAATATAAGATTTTATATGTGTCTTTCACGTTGTTGGTCAACATCGCATTTAGTGTCCTGTATTCTGTGTTCTTAAGGTGTTTAAAGATTTCTACCTCCTCTAGAATTTCCTGTTTGTAGCCAAAATCGCAGTGATGAATAAGTTTGGTGTTCTCTTCAATATCGAACCTATGTCCTTCTTCCCTTATGTGACAACCGAAGATAGATTTATCGTTGTTTGGATTTTTAGCACTATTTAGATGTTCTCTTGTCCTCGTTCGAATGGATCTGCCACTACTTAAGTGGGAGATTAGGAAATGGCACAGCCGACTCTACACAAATAATAAGAAACTGAGTATAGTTACGGGGATACTTAGAGATAAGATGACGGAGAGAGCTTTCAACAATTTAATTCATCACAACAAGTCAAAACTTCACAGTCTCAAACTTAAAAGTACTAGAATCCAACGACAAAAAATTGATAAGTTGTCAAAGCAGGACATGTCTCAAAGCTCAAGTGTTTTTCTTAAGAATGGAATAAAGTTCAAAGAGCCAATACTCAACTTGTCAGATACGACGTTCAACGAATCAGAAACCAAACTGTTGAGCTTGGGTTTAAAATTCTCCTTCTCAAATTATAATAAGTCAATGATCACCGAAAAACTGGTCGTCGCAGTTGAGACTTTCCTGAAATCCAACAGAGTGATTAATCCTCATATAATTCGTAGTCATATTATTTCAATCTTAGACAAATTCAAGAAGTCCAGAATCAGGACACCAAAATATATAGTTGATCTTAAACGGAATCTCACAGCTATCTCTAAAAAGATTAAGGACAATAACTTGTTTTTCTCCAAAGCAGACAAGGGTGATTGTTTGGTAGTTCTAAATAAGACTGAATATATCAACAAAGTTCATGATTTCCTTTCCAACAACGGTTTCAACAAGACAACGAGGTCAAATGTTAACAAATACAACGCTAAGTTTAAGAATAAACTTTCATCCCTCGGTCCATTGCTGTGCAACAACTGGAGGTCACTTATGCCTATGTCATTCACCACCCCTGGACTGTATGGTCTTCCGAAAATCCATAAAGAAGGCATCCCTATCAGACCGGTGGTTTCGTTCTGTGGCAGTCTAGCCTATAAACTGTCAAAACATCTGAATAAGCTTCTAATGTCTGCCATCAATTTCAAGTCGGAATTCAGCGTTGATAACTCTTTGGATCTAATTAGTAGAATTAAGGATTTACGAATCCCAAACAACACTATACTGGCTTCTTTTGATGTGAGCAATCTGTTTACGACAGTACCAGTCCCGCAGACATTGCAGATATTTAAAAACAAGTTGATTGATTCTTCGATGTCCGACGACTTGACTAATTGTGTATTCCAACTCACAGAATTATGCCTTCAACAAAACTTTTTCAACTTTGAAGGAGAAATTTTTACACAAAGGGAAGGCTTGAGTATGGGCAACTGCCTTTCCCCTCTCTTCGCAGAACTCTTCATGTCATATTTCGAAAAGAAGCTGATTTTCATACCGAACAATCCTTTCAAGGATAAAATTCTTTTTTGGTTCAGATATGTAGATGACATATTGATAGCTTGGATTGGTAGTGAGGAAGAACTAAAAGAGTTCCATGAGTGGATCAATAAACTTCATATGAACATCAACTTTACATTGGAACTCGAGTCAGAACGGAGGATCAACTTTTTAGACCTTTCAATTAGTAGACACCTAAATAAGTTAACTTTTAGTATATATAGGAAACCCTCTCAAACATCCACCAAAATCAACAAAACTTCATGCCATTACATGGGCCATAAAATGGCGGCTTTCAACACATACATCACTAGACTGCTCAATGTTCCTTTGAGTCAAGATGCTTACAGTGAGGAGGTGAACACCCTGAGGTATCTGGCAGGGGAGAATGGTTACCATCCGGATGTCATTGACAGGCTAATTGACAGGAGAAGGAAGAAACAAGGCATGAAAAAACCCCACTTGTCGACTTCAGATCCTTCGAACAATAAATACTGCTGCATCCCTTTCTATGGCGGCATTTCACATAAAATCGCCAACGTAATTAGACAGATCGAAAACTCCAAGGTAACATTTAAATCTGATAACATCTTGAGCCAATTCATAATTAAGAATAAGAGCCCTATTGATAACTTGGACAAACCGGGCGTCTACAGATTGGAGTGCGGTGAACCAGGCTGCAACGTTGTTTATGTGGGCAGGAGTGGCAGATCCATTCGAACGAGGACAAGAGAACATCTAAATAGTGCTAAAAATCCAAACAACGATAAATCTATCTTCGGTTGTCACATAAGGGAAGAAGGACATAGGTTCGATATTGAAGAGAACACCAAACTTATTCATCACTGCGATTTTGGCTACAAACAGGAAATTCTAGAGGAGGTAGAAATCTTTAAACACCTTAAGAACACAGAATACAGGACACTAAATGCGATGTTGACCAACAACGTGAAAGACACATATAAAATCTTATATTGATTCCCCCGGGGGACGCCACTGTATCGTCGAGAAAATTGAACACTTGAGTTAACCTTGGCTGGAAGAAGAAGATTTTGTCAGCACGAACGTCAGTTTGTTTGTGTTTTGTTTTGTTTGTCTTTTCTTGTGTTTTGGGGTCCCATATTATTATGCCTTTTGACCGTATATATTTTATTTTTATTTTTGTTTTGTGACTTTTCTGATTGATGTTTATCATATGACAATGGAACCTTTAAATCGTAAGTTTCAGTGAGCATTTTAACTAAATTGTAAGATTATTGTTTTTCACCTTTTCTTAATTTTTGCTCAACCTTATATTCTGTACTTACAAGCAACAATTTTCAGAATCCTTGGTTTGATAATGGCGCAAGCCGAAACATGTAACCGGATGATTTGAATACAAGGTTCCACCACTGAAGTGCTTTATAGACTTTCTTTTTTCCTCTTCAATATTATCCTTGTTTTTGAGGATCTCATGCTGTTCAAGGAGAACTAGTTTATTATAGTTGTTTTCTTTTCGTATCAGTGACAGATTTTCTATTGTGGTCCCATGTTTACATTCGATTAAATGGTTTCCAAAAGCTGATTTAGGCCTGTTTTTTATATGTTCATTGAACCTTACTTTGGCAGCACGAGTTGTCATGCCTATATAAAAGGCCGGACAATCGTTACAAGTTATCTTGTATATACCACTATGATATTCATTACTAAGTTTGGATTTGTTATTAGTTAAGATATTTTCTAGGGTTGGATGTCGTTTGTTGATAATTAAATAGTCATGTTTTCTCAGAATGGAATTCAGTCTATCATTAAACTCTTTAAAGAATGGTATGGAGATGTAATTTTGTCTGGTACAAATGTGGGGGTATATTTTTTTGAGGAGTATTTTCTTCCTTATAGAACTCAAAATATTCTCAACATAATATCTGGGAAAGTCATTAGATTCAGCGATTTTAAATATTGTCGTCAATTCTCTGTCAAAATCATTTTTGGACAGTGGAACGCTCAGAAGTCTGTGGAAAAGAAACATAAAAGCAGAGTTTTTTATAGGGGTTGAATGATATGATCTGTAAGGGATGATAACGTCTGTCTGGGTTGACTTACGGAAAATATTGTATGTGAAAGTGTTATGCCCTGTCAAAGTAACTTTCAGATCCAAAAAATTTAATGAATTATTTTGCGCTTTTTCTATGGTGAATTTAATCTTAAATTTTATATTTAATGTGTTGAAGAACGCTCTTAATTCTTCTTCAGTTCCGGCCCATACGCAAAAAACATCATCGACGTATCTCCTCCATAATATTATATATTGAGCCAAAGGTAAAAGCATAATCAATTTTTCCACAAAGTTAAGATAAATCTCTGACATTGGGCCGCTAAATGGAGATCCCATTGGTAAACCGTCCTTCATTACATACACCTTATCATTAAAAATGAAAAAATTTTGTTCGGAAGCAATTCTGGCTAGAGCCATGATATTTTCTATATCTGTTGCGTCCAAATTAAGATCATTGTTGGCTTCAAGATAATCTTTCAGCTGTTTATACAAAATTGCAAGTGTATCCTCAACTGGGATATTATTATATAAATTAACTATATCGAATGAAATTAGAAGGTATCGTTTATGGGGGTCCAGCTTAAGAGAATTCAGATTTTTTATGAGTTCTTGTGAGTTTTTAATAGAGTATTGTGATCTCATCTTAAATATTCCATTAATCAACTTTTTTTTTTTTTTTTTTTTTTTTTTTTTTTTTTTTTTTTTTTTTTTTTTTTTTATAGCAGGGGGAATCTGCGACCGTGAAAACACGGGGCTCTATCTCTCGCCCAGAGGAACCCATTTCTAGGGAACACTGTGGGGTTACTCACTCTCCTGAGTTCGCGACCCACTAAACCTAACCTGCTTTTTGTTGGTTCCGGGCATTTGCCTATAAACCATTTATCCCTTAATCGGTTGATTTCTTCTTGCACATTGTCGTGCTAGGGTTTTCATGTTCGTCCATTTCGGATATCTCTTCTTAGTATAGTTTTAATAAGTTGTCGTACTCATTTTAATCTCTCCTCAATTGATCTCTCGGTCTCCTTTTGTAAATTCTCATTCTTCTTCTGTCTTCCTCCGGATCGTAGTCCACTAGTCTCCTGAGTTCTTCGTTTGGATGTTCCTTCGCTGTTTCGAATAACTTTTCAGCTTTCCTCTTCATAAATTCGGTGATGGTTTCCCACTTCAAATCTCGATATATCTGTTTGTTCCTGACAAACCAAGGCGCATCTATGGCACATCGTAGTAGCTTGTTTTCTGTTGCCTGAATTCTTTGTATATGGCTCTTTGCCGCGAATCCCCAAGCACCTGATCCATAAGTCAGTTGCGGTCTAGCAACGGCTTTGATTATTTTCAATTTTGTCTCATTTGACATGTGGCTCTTTCTACCTATCAGCGGGTAGAGCATATTCATCGCTGCCTTGGTTTTGTCAACGGCTTGTTTGATATGGCTTCTCCATGTTAGACCATTGTCTAGGGTGATACCTAAATATTTTGCTTCGTTTTTCCATTCGATTTCTTCTCCATCTACCTCTAGATTTGTTGTAGTTCTTAGTCTCCTCTTCTGCAGTAATATCGCTTGGCTCTTTTGTCCGTTGAGTTTTATTTTCCATTTAATACACCAGTCATTTATTTCATCTATAGCTTCTTGTAACATTCCTTCTATAATTTCTGGCTTGCGATGTCGCATTGCGATTCCTGTGTCGTCGGCATATAGTGTCAGCATAGTCCTTGGAGATTTTGGTATATCGTGAATATATATGTTATACAGTAACGGCCCAAGTACTGACCCTTGAGGCACCCCTGCTTCCATATATCTGGTTGTGGAGTTTTCTCCTTCCACTTTCACGTAGAATCTTCTGTTCCTCAAATAATTCCTAATCAACTTGCACAGTTTCATTGAATATCCAGCATATCTCATTTTGTAAATCAATCCTTCATGCCATACTCTGTCGAATGCTCTGGCGACATCTAGTAGTACAAGACCGGTTGCTTGTTTATTTTGGAATCCTTCTGTTATGTATTCTGTGAGTCTCAGTAATTGCTGTTCAGTTGAGTGGTCTCTTCTGAATCCGAATTGCTCTGCTGGAATGAGATTCAGATTTTCAGTTTCTTCTGTAAGCCTCCTAGCGATTACCCTTTCTACTACTTTTCCTAGGGCGGACAATAAACTTATCGGCCTGTAGTTTTGGGGGAATTTCTTATCTTTGCCTGGTTTGTTGAACACTATGACTTCTGCAGTTTTCCACTTTTCCGGATAGTGTTCAGTCCTCATTATACCGTTTGCAATATTTGTGAGAGCAGCTATACCTTTTCTAGGTAATTTCTTCAACATAGCATTCGTTATTTTATCACTTCCGGGAGCTTTTCTATTTTTCAAGCTTCTGATTATCTCTTTTATTTCAAATGGAGAAGTTGGTTTTTCTATTTTGTCGTCTACTGGTGGTTCGTCCATTTCTTCTTCGTTGTTCTCTACAAGATCTTCCAGCTCGTCATTATCGTCATCAGGTCTGTAATTTATTCTCGATTCTCTTTCTATCGAGTCCGCCAGTGCTTCTGCTTTATCGATATTCGTATATGCCATTCCTCTTTCTCCGTGGAGAGGTGGTATTTTAGTCTTTTCTCTTCTCAGGCATTTTTGCATTTTCCATGCATAATGATCGATAGTATTTAGTTCTTGAACTCTTTTGTTCCATCTATTTGTTCTCATGTCCTTCAGGGCATTTTTTAGAACTTGGCTGTGTCGGTTTAGATTTCTCTTATTTATATCTGTTTTGTTGAGCCTGTATGTTTTTCTTAGTCTCCGATTTTCCCTGATGAGACCTTTGATTTCTCTGGGTGTATCACCGTGTGGATGTATCGGTGCTGATCTCGTTATTTTCTTTGTGCTCTTTTTGTAGGCATCTATTATATTCTTTTCTAGTTTATCAACTGCTCTTTCTAGGTCTTCCGGTGTGTTGATTGTCGGTATTTCTGTTACCTCCGATTGTATCAGATGGCTATATTTCGTCCAATCGGTGTATTCTCTTGTTTGCATTAGTTCTCTTCTTGGCCCATCTCCTATTGTTAATTCGATGGGGTTGTGGTTAGAGGTTCCGTCCCACAAGGTCTCTATCGAGAATTCTCTAGTTATATTTTTCATAATTGCGATATCAATTATATCTGGTAATCCATTTCCGAATGCTAGGTACGTTGGTTCTTCAGGTCCAATAACGATAGCTTCATGTTTTTCAGCGAGATCTTTCAGTTTTCTGCCATTTCTGTTTTCCATCCTGCTGTTCCATTCTGGAGATTTGCAATTAAAATCTCCGATGCAGATTTTCGGGTTTGTTCCATCCAGTAAGTTGTTGATTTCTTCTTCCAATAGGTTATTTGGGGGTCTTTTATATGCCGATGTGACTTCGACTCTTTGTCGATTTATTTCAGCTACAATCGTTACTGTTTCTATTTGTGACTCGTCAGATCTTCCTTTAAAATAGTGTTTCAGATCTCGTCTAACCAGTAAGGCAACACCTCCCCCAGTGTTTGCGATTCTGTCACATCTATATATCTCATAATTCATGATATTCAATCGCGTATTTGGTTGTATTCTTGTTTCCTGTAAGGCTATAATATCAGGTTTTCTCTCTGATATTATTTCTTCTATCTCGGGTTTTCGAGTTCTGACCCCGTTTATGTTCCAGGAGACTATTTTAAGGGAATTTTTCCTAGTTGTATGTTCCATTATTTCAGTTTACTGAACATTCCTTGGAGTTTTTTCTCCATCTCTCTTTCAATTTTCAACATGATTTTGTTGAAAATTTTTTCAGTAAAAGTGTCTAAATCGTCGGCGGATTCAGAGACTTTTCTGTTTTCTTTTGTTTTGTTGATCGTAGGTTTAGCTTGGGGCATTTTCGGTGTCTCCTTCTTCTGTACTGGTTTGGGTACTTCTTTTTTCTTGTCGTCTACTTTGGAGGGGGTGGGCTTCTTTTTCTCCTGGACTTTTAGAGGAATCGTGCTCTGCTGAGCCGATTTCTGGCCTGTTTTCCTCTTCCTTGTAACTAATTTGAATTCGCTACATCCTTTGTAGCTTGCTGGATGGCCTTCTTCACCGCACAGAACGCATGTGGCATTTCTCTCCTCACCTTTTCTGGTAAGTTCGCAATCTTTTGTGCAATGATTGCCCAAACATTTGACGCATCTGTATGGAAAAGAGCACTTGTTTTGGGCATGTCCGTACCTCTGACATCTGAAGCATTGGCTTGGATTTTCTGCCCTTCTTTTTGATTCCACTACAATGCAGAGATTGTAGAGGCGTCTTATTTCGAAAATCTCCTTTCTCTGAGTTTTTACCAGGTATAAGGGTATAAACTTTTTGGTTTTATTGGATGTCATTCTGGACACCTCGGCGTCATGGATTCCTTGGACCTTTAGATCATTTCTTATTAAATCTAGGTCAGCATCTATTGGGAGATGTCTTATAACTGCATATATCTTTTTCTCTTCCTCCATCTGGTACGTGAAGTACTCCTTACCAATCTGGTCAAAATATTTTGTTATGTTCCTGTAGTCGTCCACAGTCGAGGCTACGATCCTGATCCCGTCTTTTACGACGGTTGCTCTGTTGTAGCTGAATTTCTTCAAGTAGAGAGCTTTTGAGATCTCTACCCAATCGGCTGTACCCATCGTCGTGATGGGTGGAATTTTATCTTTTTTAGGTAACTCCGTTGCTTTTTTTTGCGGTCTCTTCGTCTGAAGATGAACTTTCTTTACGCGCGCGTTTTGTGGGCGGCGCGTTCTGGGTTTTAGCAACTTGAGTTGCAAAATTTCTCTTCTTCTCCGGTTCTGGAGCTACTTGCTGTTTGGAGGAATTTTTGGGGACCGCTACCGGCTTTGCAATTTCTGCAAATGTGGGGGATTTCTGTGCCGTATTCTGTTTTGCGATTTCAGCAAAACTAGGGGATTGGGGCGCTTTATTTTTGTTAACTTCCTCTCTCAAGAGGCGTATCTCCCCGACCAACTGAGACACGGTTTCAGTTAGTTTATTTATTTGAGCCTTCAACTGCCCATTCTCTTCTTTGAGCCTTACAAGCTCCTCTGCATCTCCATCGCTAAATTCTTCGGTGTCCGTAGCTTCCATGTAGGAGCTCTCATTGTCTGAGACCTCCGACATGGCTTTTTGTCCGTATTGAACTATATGAGGTATTTCGGAATAATAATGAATATTGGAAATCCTTACTACTATGTTACTATTAAGCTATGTGGCTAAATTAAATATTTTCTATACTATCAGAAAAATGAATCGACTCACCAGTGATATCCGTGGAACCAGCGATCTTGGGATCTGGACTCGACACTGAATACACTGAATTTGAACGAATTTCCGCTCTATAACACATACACTTATAGAACTTACAAAAAACTTCGGAAGTTTCGTAGACGGAATCATAAATTCCGCAGCTTCGCCAGTGTACACTTTCACCTCCGCTTTCACTTTTACGGCACTGTGACACTTCGACTTTCTCGTCCGCTTTCTCTTTTATGACACTTCGACTTTCTCGTCCGCTTTCTCTTTTATAGCACTAGGAGCACTGTAGCACGTCTTCTCTTGTCAAGCGAATGACTCGGAATGATTAATCAACTTGTTTAGGAATTTGGATACTTTATGTGTGGGCGAGCCTATTGCCGAGGTGATGGGTCTGATACTTCTATCAGGCTTGTGTAGTTTTATTAAGCTATAAAGTTTAGGTGTTTGTGGATTTCTTTCTTTAATACTGAATATTGTCTCCCCAAATTTATGCAAGGTTGGGAGTGAAGTTTTTATGATGTTATTAACTTTGTTTGAAAATTTTATCAAGGGGTTGTTTTTAATCTCTAAAATGTTATTGTCATTGAAAAAAGTAAGAGTTTTCTCTATATATAGATGTTTCTTCAGAATAACTAATCCTGCGTTTTTATCGGCTTTTGTTATTATTAGATCATTAATTGAAACCTTCTCACGTATGTTTTTTTTTTTTTTTTTTTTTCAATTAATGATCTAATAATAACAAAAGCCGATAAAAACGCAGGATTAGTTATTCTGAAGAAACATCTATATATAGAGAAAACTCTTACTTTTTTCAATGACAATAACATTTTAGAGATTAAAAACAACCCCTTGATAAAATTTTCAAACAAAGTTAATAACATCATAAAAACTTCACTCCCAACCTTGCATAAATTTGGGGAGACAATATTCAGTATTAAAGAAAGAAATCCACAAACACCTAAACTTTATAGCTTAATAAAACTACACAAGCCTGATAGAAGTATCAGACCCATCACCTCGGCAATAGGCTCGCCCACACATAAAGTATCCAAATTCCTAAACAAGTTGATTAATGGAATATTTAAGATGAGATCACAATACTCTATTAAAAACTCACAAGAACTCATAAAAAATCTGAATTCTCTTAAGCTGGACCCCCATAAACGATACCTTCTAATTTCATTCGATATAGTTAATTTATATAATAATATCCCAGTTGAGGATACACTTGCAATTTTGTATAAACAGCTGAAAGATTATCTTGAAGCCAACAATGATCTTAATTTGGACGCAACAGATATAGAAAATATCATGGCTCTAGCCAGAATTGCTTCCGAACAAAAAAAATTTTTTCATTTTTAATGATAAGGTGTATGTAATGAAGGACGGTTTACCAATGGGATCTCCATTTAGCGGCCCAATGTCAGAGATTTATCTTAACTTTGTGGAAAAATTGATTATGCTTTTACCTTTGGCTCAATATATAATATTATGGAGGAGATACGTCGATGATGTTTTTTGCGTATGGGCCGGAACTGAAGAAGAATTAAGAGCGTTCTTCAACACATTAAATATAAAATTTAAGATTAAATTCACCATAGAAAAAGCGCAAAATAATTCATTAAATTTTTTGGATCTGAAAGTTACTTTGACAGGGCATAACACTTTCACATACAATATTTTCCGTAAGTCAACCCAGACAGACGTTATCATCCCTTACAGATCATATCATTCAACCCCTATAAAAAACTCTGCTTTTATGTTTCTTTTCCACAGACTTCTGAGCGTTCCACTGTCCAAAAATGATTTTGACAGAGAATTGACGACAATATTTAAAATCGCTGAATCTAATGACTTTCCCAGATATTATGTTGAGAATATTTTGAGTTCTATAAGGAAGAAAATACTCCTCAAAAAAATATACCCCCACATTTGTACCAGACAAAATTACATCTCCATACCATTCTTTAAAGAGTTTAATGATAGACTGAATTCCATTCTGAGAAAACATGACTATTTAATTATCAACAAACGACATCCAACCCTAGAAAATATCTTAACTAATAACAAATCCAAACTTAGTAATCAATATCATAGTGGTATATACAAGATAACTTGTAACGATTGTCCGGCCTTTTATATAGGCATGACAACTCGTGCTGCCAAAGTAAGGTTCAATGAACATATAAAAAACAGGCCTAAATCAGCTTTTGGAAACCATTTAATCGAATGTAAACATGGGACCACAATAGAAAATCTGTCACTGATACGAAAAGAAAACAACTATAATAAACTAGTTCTCCTTGAACAGCATGAGATCCTCAAAAACAAGGATAATATTCACCTTCTAAATGACATCTCAGAATTTTCTGGGAGGCATTTATTCAAGTACTTATAAGAGACATTTCCAACATAAGAAAAATAACACCATTTTCTATACCAATGATATGACCATATTCTGTGGTGTTATGACTCTGACAGCGATTTGTCACCTAATGTTTCCGGTCCATTCGATTAACCTCATATGACGATACACATGCTTTTCTATTGGAGTTTGAAGTGGAAATTTGATGGTTCTGGTACTTCTTGTAGATAAACTGACATTAAACAACGGATTTTGATAAACCCCTTTTTTATAATACCCGTATGACAATTATTTCAACGATTCTTCATATCTTGACGGTAGGTTCGAGGTCACTCATGTTCTCCCTGTTAGCTTGTGAATTGTTATGTCGTGTCTAACAACTTGTCCATGGAAATTCTGTTTGATTATATGTTTATGTGTATTTCAGCTGGCCTGATGATGGCATAGATGCCGAAATCGATCGCCAAGAGAATTAAATAAAAAATTGAATTAGTGTGTTTTCTTTGCCTCTTCTGAATACCGTTCACACTAATGGAGGATTTCATTAATAGAATTCGAAGAAAATATTATTCTGTACCCTTATGAAAAATTCAACTTTAACGCCCTCTTTCTTTTTCCACAGCAATATTTTATTGAGGTATATTTGGTCCTATCGCCATATTTTGGTCCAAACAATCTGCCCTTAGACTATGTCCCGATAGTTATGGATCACCCTGCATAAATAATTAAAACCTCAACATGATGAATTTGTCATTAAATTTCTCTGCACTAGTGGCAGAATATTCGACTGAAGTCGTCTAATCTCAATGGATACCTAAATACAAATTCTTCTACTTAGAAACTCTATTGCATAAAACATATAAAACCCCAAGCGAGGTTAACCTTTGAAATTGGTAAAAAATCAACGTATTGTCGTCAAAACGTTTCTAAGCAAGTCCAAAAACTATTGAAGAAATATCAAATTCTAAGTGCAGCCTCTACCTCCGAGAACGTTCCACATCGCCTGAAGGGATGCAACAATAAGCTCATATTATCGACGTCGTGTTCGCCAACTTTCATTATCTTCAGAGCTAGATTCCTGAAGAGTGCTCTGGAACTTTTTCCGCGCTATACTTTACAATTAAATAAGTTGAACAAAAAGCTCCTCCGTGCCTCAAATATCTCGGGTGGAAATGGACGAAGAACGAAGTTGCTCATAATCGATAACTGCGCTCGGTTTCCCAGTCATCCCATCTCACAATATGAATACAAATATTGGTTTCTTGCAGGCGAGCAGTCCTTAATACGTGTGAAATGAATGAAATTTATCTCTGACAAAGGCTTCCACGACCGATCGAATAAAAACCTTTCGATTGTATTGAATCGTTGAAAAATCGTCGGCGTATCAGGCGAAACGAATTTTCCCTCTTTTCATTTTCGATATCTTCATATTATTGATCGCCTCGAATTAACTGGCAAACGAGCCATTTAAATTGATGTGGAAAAAGCCGCCGTCGCGATGAAAAGGTATTGATGCAACCCAGCTTCGTTTTTATTTTGTGCGAGAGAAAAACTGGGCCTCGTTGATTAGTTTCATAGTCGATCAGTTTCCAGGATCTGTTCCAGTTACTCGCTAATATAAAATATTTATTTTCAACTGAAAATGAAATACTGATGGGGTTGAAGGTCAGGTTGTTGGAACAAAAACCACTTCTCAGACCATTGCCGACGTGTTTCGATTTTAATCTAAAATCTTCTTCAGGGTTCTAAAATGAATTACAAGATTTTTATTACCCATACACAATGCTAGAATATGCAATGGGACACAACATCCGCACAATAAAGAATCATATAAATATCTGTATACAACAGTGCACAAAAAGAACTTTTTGATCAAACAGTGAAAGAAACATTAAATATAATTCAGCTCAGCATATATGTACTTGATTCAACATTGAAAAATTCAAAGAACAATTACTTACAGTCTTTTTGTGGTTTCATAGTCATAACATGAAAAAAATGGAATAAACAATACAACTTGGACACCATCAAACGAGAACTGAACAAAATAAATTGATAATTCAAGGAACAAACTGCTCTTATCATACATATGCTATAAGTAATAATGAATAATGAAAAGTCGGTTTCTGATACCAATTAAAACCGACCTTTTCAGGCGGAGTTTTGAATGTTAATTCAAAGCACACCATCACACAAAAAATTAATATTATCAACAATTTGAAAAATAGAGCTCTGAAACTGTCCTCTCCCGAATTTCACCGAGATAACTAAAAATTAATAAGATCTATTCTGTACCAAAATCATATAAAAATTATTCACAGAAAAAATCTAGAACAAGTTCCAAATGGTAATATGATTGAAACCAAAAAATTTTACGGCCTGAGCTACGTTGAGGGTTTATCTGAGAAGATAAGAGAAACTATTTTACCGCTTGGTGTTGACGTGGCTTTTCGATGTAACAACACCAACAGAAAACTTTTCACAAAAATAAAGAGTACAACTCCCAAAGTATTGTTGAGTGACGTGATCTACAAGATTTGTTGCAGGAATTGTCAGTCTACATATATAGGACAAACAGGTCGTTACCTCAAGGACAGAATTTCCGAACATCAAAGAGATTCCCTCAACATACTCAACCCTCTGAAAAAGAAAAAGGAAGATAACACCGATTTAGCCGAACACGTTTCAAGTACACTACATTCTTTCAATTTTAAAATGGATTCAATAAAAATATTAGGACACCAAAATATTTTGAAGAAACTACACGAGATGATATTTATAAAACAGGACGAAAAATATATTAACAAAAGAACAGACATTGAAGGTTTGAATACTGCCTATTACTATCTCATCAACAAACTAAAAAAAGAAATAACTCGAACGAGTTGGATGTCATTGTCATTTGTGTAGATCAAAACAGTATTCATTATTACCTACTTATAGCATATGTATGATAAGAGCAATTTGTTCCTTGAATTATCAATTTATTTTGTTCAGTTCTCGTTTGATGGTGTCCAAGTTGTATTGTTTATTCCATTTCTTTCATGTTATGACTAGGAAACCACAAAAAGACTGTAAGTAATTGTTTTTTGTCTTTTTCAATGTTGAATCAAGTACATGTATGCTGAGCTGAATTATATTTAATGTTTCTCTCACTGTTTGATCAAAAAGTTCTTTTTGTGCACTGTAGTATACAGATATTTATATGATTATTTATTGTGCGGATGTTGTGTCCCATATGCATATTCTAGCATTGTGTATGGGTAATAAAAATCTTGTAATTCATTTTAGAACCGTGAAGAAGATTTTAGATTAAAATCGAAACATGTCGGCAATGGTCTGAGAAATGGTTTTTGTTCCACCAACCTGACCTTCAACCCTGTCAAGTAAATCAGTCTATCATTAACAAAGTCTCAAGCCAAGAACTTATTCTTCAGATTACAAGTCAAAAATACAAAGATACTTATACAAAAAACGTTGAATCTGCTTACCTCTTAAATCTTTTAAATACAGGTACTTTGGCTCGATACTCCAATTTTTCGATTTTCACAATTTCGGGGGACATCTTCTTTCTTTCAATTTATTGTTTTACTCTGACTTATTTTACTCTTCAAACTAGTGCATATTATGTGTCAATCATTCAATTGTCTTCTTGTTTTCTCTTGTATTTTCCATGCAAATAACTAGATTTGATATGCCTTCAATTAGTTTGTATAAACGTCAATTATGTCCGTCACATATTTTCGACTCCAAATTTTCCGACAGTGTTTCGACATTGTGATTTAAAATACATACTTAATTACTGAAACTCTTCTGTAGAACGTACAACATAGCGCTGATTTAAAACCCAAAAATGTTTTGACAAGTGTCAGAATTTCACATTTTTGTACTATACAGAGTGGAATGTGTCAAATTCCATGGCCAACCGAGTGCTAAAATAAAGGGAATGGTGTATATAGATGTCTAATTGGCCATTGCGGTGATTCACCCTGTATATTTTTGTCGTAAGTATATCCAAAGTAACCGCACCTACCTGAAGGAGTTGTAATGGCGATACACGTGTTTTCGAATCATGTAATTCATCTTTAAAAATTACAGATTCTCATCAAGATCCGACCTCATCTATTCGATATTCAAATTTTACCAATATTCCAATGAGGTCTATCACAAATCCTTGGAGTTGGCTGATAACAATCTGTAGTATTTCCTGCAAACGGCAATCCAAACCCAGCCACCTAAGTAAAGGGTATGGGACAAGATTCGAGGGGTCTCAAGAAATCATTGAGCGATATCGTCATAAAGGACATTCGACCAGAGAAATAGGGACGTGCTCAAATATTTGATAACGCCATTCACCGCGTCATATACACAATTAAATTCTGATAATAAGCTCGTAAATTGTAGCGGGGGTGAGTATGTACTTGGAGGGGGGCGCGCAGCTCCCAAGATTAATGTATTTCTAACGTTTAGAACAGGGTGGCGATGGCGCTCCATGAATAAAACAGTGTATCAGGACGATATCCTGAAAGGCCGGCCGAGAAAGCTGGCCGAGGAGGAGAACGGAAGTCGAAAAACGAAGCATAAAAGAACGAATTATTGTGGTCTCTCCTATTATACACTGCGAGCAGCACCTCATCGGATCGAGGGGAAGGGGGAGATTATAATTGCTTTTTTCTTCACGTCACACCCAGCCGATTTGAATTATGGTGGCATAGGTATATGTTGGGGGTATCGACTTCGCAGGATTCCCTTCCATGTACGTTTTCATTTCCTGGATATTATCTCATATTTTTTCGACACTGCTCTGCTTGGGAAAAATGCTCTCTCTCATTTTCATCACACGCATCTGCTTGGCCCTTGTTTGTTGTATTGAAGAAACTCTACACAAATAACTTTTCCTTCAGATGAAAAATTTTTTTGCCTTCAAACATTTGAAAACGTGAGTAGCATATCAAAATAATTTTGAATTTTTCTCGGAATTTTTAGAAATCGACTTGCATAAGAATAAGTATTTGTCACATGATTTGCAATCTGATGGATAACTTATTACACGCTACTAGTATTCAGTGTTATTCATAGTAGGAATGTGGATGGCCAAAAAACTATTTCCAACTACTATCCTGTGAACAAAAGTGAATATGATCTAACAAGGAAATGAAGTATCAGACATCATTTCGATACTTTCAAGTGAAGTTATTCGACGGATAAAAATTTCATAATAACATGGTGGATACTCCATTCACTTTTATTTTAGCACTCGGTTGGCTATGGAAATTTGACACACTCCACTCTGTATAGTACTAAAATGTGGGGTCATTGTCAAGACATTTTTGGGTTTTGAATCAACGCTATGTTGTCCGTCCTAAGTGAAAGTTTCAGTAATTACGTATTTTATCTCAATGTCGAATCATTTCGGAAAATATGAAATCGAAAATATGTGTGGCGGCGTAGTTGTACCCATGGTAGAGGAATACTTCATCTCACCATGATGGTACCAAGGGTAGCCAAACGATGGCATCACTGCGCACGACGGTTGCGATCACAGGGTAGATTATACGTCTATTGCGGTGCAGCATACGCCAAACGATGGCGCCACCGGCGACGCAACACTCTATACCCTCGACGTAACCGGCGTTTATAGCAGGCACAAACTACGCTGCTTCGGCGATTGTCGTAGGTAGCTGCTAGGGTTCATTAACCTACCTGATGAGTCCGACCCTAGCAGTGGGACGAAACAATCACCCCAAGAGCACGCCATTCTTCAAATGGCGTGAACTCACCCCAGACCATACCGCCAAAGTGGTGACCCCGACGTGATGAGGGAGGGCCGTCTTAACGACGTATCCCAGAAGGCCAGACCGGTTGAGACAATAGCTCGCTCACAATGCACGCTCCCATCTCTGGTATTTCTGACGCTACTCTAGACCTCCTTTCCCATCTTCGTAAACGGCGGTACCCTGCCTACCGTATCGCATCGCTTCCCCAGTCAGCGCCGCTGGTGGGGGAGTGTTGTGGCGGCGTAGTTGTACCCATGGTAGAGGAATACTTCATCTCACCATGATGGTACCAAGGGTAGCCAAACGATGGCATCACTGCGCACGACGGTTGCGATCACAGGGTAGATTATACGTCTATTGCGGTGCAGCATACGCCAAACGATGGCGCCACCGGCGACGCAACACTCTATACCCTCGACGTAACCGGCGTTTATAGCAGGCACAAACTACGCTGCTTCGGCGATTGTCGTAGGTAGCTGCTAGGGTTCATTAACCTACCTGATGAGTCCGACCCTAGCAGTGGGACGAAACAATCACCCCAAGAGCACGCCATTCTTCAAATGGCGTGAACTCACCCCAGCACATACCGCCAAATATGTGTCGAACATAACTGACGTTAATACAAACTGATTGAAGACATACCAAATCTACTTATTTGCATGGAAAATGCAAGAGATCAGTTTTTAAATATATTTATTTTTGCTATGGAAGAAAATTGAACTATTAACACATAATATGTAGCAGCTTGAGGAGAGTAAATGTTGTTTATCTTATTTGGCTAAAGGTTGAAGACGTTACATCAGTTGTAGATTTCAAAAAAATCAACCAGAAGACGGAATGCATATGATGCAGTAGTTGAGAATGGGTATCTCACGAAGGAATTAACGGATAATTACAAGAATGTTAAATTCTTCAAAAAAATCATCTTGCATCAATGGAGGTTAAAATAATCGAAGGAAGTTTCAAGCCAAGAGGAACTTCACCTAAAAAAAAATTTCACATGAATTAACAATTAACAGGACAACTGGCTCGTATTTATGGCTGTTTATTTTCAATACTTTTATGTAATAAGAATAATCATACATATATTTATTGATCTCTTAAGATATTCACAATGTATAGTTCAAGTCAAACGCAAAATAGAAAAATTAATTTTCTGGAACTTATTCTACAATGAGATTCATCCTATAGGTAGTAACTTTTCGCATTCGTTCACCCTAAAATAAAATTCTCAAATGGCACCATTTTTAAGGTCTCCAATAGAAGGAAATTTTTGTCATCCTCCTCATTCACAATCTTTCTGATTATGGAAACATTCAGATAAAATAACAATTTAGTATGTTCACTACCGTCTGATATATTGTAGATATTAGAATATCAGGGTTACCAATTATTTCATGAGAGGACCTGAATTCTAAATAGCACTTCCTCAAACCCTGTCTTCTCCCTTTTTCAATAATTTACATCAGTTGCGGCAACGGCGTTATGACATTAACGACATTTCATGAGTGCCAACCTTACTCCGTTCTAGTTACAAAAACTTGAGGAAATTATTTCATGGCCAACCGAGTGCTAAAATAAAAGTGAATGGAATATACCTATTAGATACTTTTGGTGTAAGATTAGATACTTTATTGACAAACTCGTCATCAATCCAGTTGGATTGATGACAGCAAATATTTCATAACAATCACACAACGAATTTCCATACATGAGAAACATAATAAATTCTACTAATACTGACGCACTGACATACCATCTATTATACTGTCTATCCCAGAATGAGTGGATAATCCTTAAACACCTCATAAAAGAGCCACTTTCTGCCCTGAAAAATACTAACATAGAAAAAACTAAACTTTTGTTTTTGAGTTATTGGCCATAATTTAAATTTGGGGGATTTCAATTTTGTTCATTAAAACAATAGTTTAAAATGACTTAGAAAGAATCGTTATTTTTTTACCGTTTCAGAAATATATCATACATCGCCCTAAGTCATTTCAAACTACTGTTTTCATAAGAAAAAACACATCCTTATATTATTGCTCAGCAAATATACCTGTTCAAATAAATCATAGTACGTCACTGAATTGCTATCAAAAAAGAGTCCCTTTAATGTTTTCATTTCAATATCCTCGCTCAAATAGAAACGGAAATAATGACCAAAGTTTAAATTTTACTATTGACCTATAACTCGAAAACCAAAGAAGATAGAGGAATGCAGTTGATGGCATTGTCAGTTTCTCGAAAAAAGACGACCGCAATGTGCCATGGCATTTTCCTCTATCTCGTTGGGTTGAAAAAGTTGCAGTTCAGGAATCACCAATTTTGCTCATCCTGTACAATGCATCTTCATAACTTGTGTAAATACTAAGTTATTGCTAATATTTTTGAGGAACAGTAAATTCGACCGAATGAAGAAATATTCAATAATTTCTTGTCTTGAACTGTTGAGGCCTAAATGAAGCAACATAACAGATGAAATTTTTGTTATTCCTCTCATTCAGCGAATCAAATTTGAAAAATTAGATTTATTATCATTCAATATTTTCTTTATGTAGTTTCATTGAATAGTTTGAATATACAGTGTGAGTCTTTGACTCGTACGAATATTTTAACAGTAGATTGTTGAGGTCAAAAGAAACACTTTTTTCCTTTACCATTTTATCCGAATCGGCTCAGTTTAAAAGATACAGAGTGTTGAAGAACTATAAAAATTGTTATTTTTAGTTCTATCGTACAAACGCTTTTATCGAATGAAATGAATTTTGGAATATAGTTCTTCATTTATTTGATGAATCTTTTTCGAACACAAGATATCACCCACTCCAGTTTTCTCATTATGACCATGACGTACCATAAAAATACCAAAAATTCAAAGAACCCACCTCTTTCAATTTGAATGTTTTGTAAAATGAAAGTATTTTCGAATAATTTTATGTATAACGAAAAATATCTATGAAATTCGAAAAATTGGGTACTTTAACCTAATGTTTTAAAAGTTCCTCAGATGTGTAGTGTCACAGATTCAGCTTGCTATTCTGAAAGTAATTATGTTTTTCCAGGGGTGGCACATCTCATTATGAAAACTTAAAATGGCTTTATCTTTTCATCAGGGCCAAATCGGAAAAAATGGTATAGAAAGAGAGTGTTTCTTTTGACCTCAATAATCTACTGTTAAGATTTGTGTACGTCAAAAACTCACCCCGTATTCAATGTCACTATAATCACTATAATAAATACTCGTCTGTCCATTAACTGTGATACATACTCACAATCTGTAAATGAATGCTCTTTTCAAAAGATCATCGAAAATCCTGCCTGTCGTATCTACACAGCTGTGCAAGTTTTCTTAATTTCCAATGTAGTACCCAGAAAAGTTATTGTGAAAAAAAAAACATTTCCGAAGAGTATATAGTTTTTTGGTATTTTTTCAGTATTACTTTTTTATGAGGATTATTCAGTGATTTTGGGACACCTTGTATATTCATATCTGATAAATGAACTCCTATTTGTAAATTCCAATTCGCTGGTGAAAGATACCGTGTCTAAATCGAGAGTTCGTTTGATGCGGTTAGTTCAAACTGCCTTCTTCTCATTTATGTTATGTTATTAGTTGAATGCAAATTACAGAAATGCCAGAATTGATAGATCCGAATATTTCGATTGAAAATAATGAAATAATTTGAAAAAATAATTTAGCGTTATTTTATTAGGATAATTTTCGCAAATTACAGATTCAAAGATTCATTTAGGTTGCAAATTCTGGGTATATTTTTCGTAATTTAAGTACACTCCCACTCAAACGTACAATTTCGTCGATGTGTCCATTATCCAATGCAAAATCGAAATTTTAATACTTATTGACTCGAAATTGATCAAATTCCGTTGACCCTACGCAAGGGTGTGCCGACCTCTCATCATCCTGCTCCATACTTTTTAATTATACACAATTATTATTGTAGAAGATACCTGCAAAACATAACTTGTCAAAAATATAGACTAGCTGCACCTCAGCGATATATTATCTCTGAAATATGCGAAGAATATAATATCGATGGCCTCTGGATAAAAATTAAATTTCAATCATGAAGACAAGCACGCATGCGCGGTGCATTCTCTCCGCATTTACAGTAATCTCCGATTAGAGTGATTAGGGTAATCAGGGGCGCCTGCGGCAGAATGCACCGCCGTACCATTGTAATAATCGGGCAGCATTGCCATATTTCGCGATTGGCCATAAGCTACGTTGATATATTGGCTTCATAAGGCTGATTTTAAACACCCACAACGAGAGACCTCGTGATTTGTTATGTCTGATCTTTATCTCAATTGGATCATTTAGAAACCAGTGTTTCCTCTTGCCTTACTTCCTGCAACGCTGTTGCGATAGCTAATACATAGATACTTCAATCTCTTGCAACTTTATTGGCAGAGAACTACCGAGTATGTTCCACTAGTTTTCCAAGATATTTTTCTCATAATTTTGATAAATCGATAAATTAGCTATATCGAAGGAAACTCTATTCACGTTTGAATTTTTCTCATTTGATCACTGGAGGTATGATTGGAATCAATTATACAGGGTGTTTCATGAGCGGTTGGCTCATAGCCTTATGATGAATGAGGGTCAACTTGGCCTTTCAGAAAATTTGCTTCTTTTGTACCCAAAGGCCATTAGTTTCGGAGATACAGGATGATTTATGGATTTCAGCTTTAATTTTCTATATCCATAACTTGGGAACGGGTGGTCTAACTTTGATGAAAATTTGTGGGCTCGTTTACTTCCAATAGTCCTTCGAGATGACCCATGAAATTCTCAGAATATCAGGAAGGAGCTAAAAATATGAAGATTTATCAAATTCAAATCTCACTTCGTATGGCACACCAGTTCCAAAAGAGAAACAAATGAACGAAATCGTATTTCATGTTAATTTTTTAGAATACAGTCCTGCTTTAAATAATTTAGTCATAATTTTCAATGCCACCCGCCGAGATTTTGAATAATAAAAGCCCTTGTTTCAATCATTTATCATCCTGAATCGTCATCACATCATCTAATACTTGATGATTTCGAAAGAATTCATAGTTGAATGATACATTTTTCCAATATATTTTTCAGGTAACGAAAAGTATAACTAAATATGTAGTTCAAAACGGGACCGTATTTCAAAAATGATCCTGAAATATGATTTCGTTCGTTTCCTCTCCGAAATACGGGGTGTTAAAAGTATAGAAAAAAAAATGGTTTTTATTAATAACTTTCACACTGCTTGGAATATTTTCATGAAATTTGAGACAAAGGTTTTGAGCGATATTTTTGCATAATATCATTTCATTTCTATTCTACCAGTGGCGTCCGCACTGCAGCGAGACTGAATATTTTCAGATAAAAAAAATGATACGCCACTGGTTTTTCCGGCAATTAAAATTACTATTCAAATCATTATTTAATTTGGAGCCAATTCGGTTTCCTGACTTTTTGCTGTACGAGGCACCGTTTCCGGTTAAAAAAATAAAATACATTCTCATGCATGAAGAAATCACTGTCGGATCTGTTAGACGTCGATGTGAATTATGTGTTCAGCAAAATGGTTCATACTTCGAACATCTTCTTTAAGTTCGTTCTGAGTGTGGTTGTTAATGCTTAGTTTTTTTTAGTTTCACGTTTCGTTCACAAAAATAGTCTTATTATTATTATGTACCTACCATATCAAATTTTGGCGATTTCTTCATGCATGAGAATGTGTTTTATTTTTTTAACCGGAAACGGTGCCTCGTACAGCAAAAAGTCAAAAGACCGAATTTGCTCCAAATCAAATAAGGATTCAAATAATAATTTTTATTGCCGGAAAAACCAATGGCGTATCTTTTTTTTCTCTGAAAATATTCAGTCTCGCTGCAGTACGGACGCCACTGGTAGAATGGAAAAGAAATGATATTATGCAAAAAGTACTCCTTGACGCTCAAAACCTATGTCTCAAATTTCATAAAAATATTTCAAGCAGTGTGAAAGTTATTAATAAAAAACAATTTTTTTTCTATACTTTTAACACCCCGTATCTCGGAGAGGACAAATTTCTCGACATATGTTTATATGACAAACTTAAAATTTCTTGGTTACGATCTGGACCACCCTGTATAATCAATTTTTTCAATTATCTGATAACATGTCAATCTTCATAGAAACAAATTGATGTATTTTTTTGAATCGTGTGGCATATGCCGACGGATACACCAGCCAATTGAGATCAAACCCAAACAGTGGTTCGTGGAGCTTCTGTCTTCTTTCATTAAATTTTTAGCATTGCTGAAAACAGCAGAGTTACTGCTGATTTCTTTCTTGATCGACCACTTCCTTTTTTTGTTTGAATGTACCTGTTTTGCGGAAAACATCAGCACAATGCGAAACAGTGCTCTAGAAAGCTTGATTAAAGTCTACAACGAGATTGAAATACATTATGAATAGAATAATAGTCACTCTCCTATTTTCTCCCCAATTTTGAAGTATGATTCAATAGTATCTTAGACTATCTAAGATCCCACTGCATAATTACTACGTTCATTACGTACAGAGAGAAACACACATTTCTACATACGTTTATGGATAGGAGAATACACTGATAACACCGCAGCCTGTCTGAAGTGGCCGCAAGTAATTTTAATTAAATTAATGTTAATCAATATTTCAAGAGGAATTTCGTTCACTTCGTTTTGAAATAAAATATCATCCACATCATAACAATGCATGTAAAGAATACTAAAATCCATAGCTACCGTTGCACACTCGGCCGCAACTACATCGCAGCCAGGTGTAAGCAGGTAACATTTCGATCTATTTCTACGTTCATGACGTACACGGATGTTTTTGATATCAAATTAAAGATAATTTTTTTTCGAATATGATGATGTATGGCTGCCTGTGACAAAATAGCCGGAAGTTAAGTCTGCCATCTCTTAATATAGCGAGATATCCGAAATAAAGTAAGAGAGAGTTGGACTCATTTCACACCATCGGGTTTTTACTCGATGTTCCGAGTTACATTGATATAATGGGATATTTCACACGTGTATCCGTTTAGTTACGCACTGGAAAACAACCGGATTGCACTTTCGGAGGCGCTTATCGCCACGATATTCAAGAGCTGGATGTGCCCGATGAATAATTTTTCATTCGGTTGTTTTCCGGTAAAAACTTGACGGTAAAAACCTATGGTGTGAAAGGAGTCTTAGGGTTCTCAATCTGAATTATTCTTATATTATAACCACGTGCTGGAGCTCGTTGTACACAACGGTGTTGATATTATTTATGTATTAACCCTTCGTCGGGCGCCATACGAATATTGAGAGTACGGGAGCAATGCATATAATAGAATATAATGAGAATAAGGTCCAAATAAGTTTATATTGAAACATAAGAAGAATTTCTTAAAAAGATGATAATTCTCACAATAGTTCATTCCAAAAACACTGGACGATTTATCATGTTCAACAAGATGTATGCGGCAAAACAGAATAATGAAAAATTCAAAGGGTTTGTTTCAACCCACATTTTACCGTGTTGGAAGTCGTTGGAAGTCCCGGCACCCGATGGTGTGAAATGAGTCTAACTCTCTCTTACTTTATTTCGGATATTTCGCTAATTTAACAGATGGCAGACCTAACTTGCGGCAATTTTTTTGACAGGCAGCCATATATCACCATATTCGAAAAAAAATTAGCTTTAATTTGATATCAAAAACATCCGTGTACGTCATGAACGTAGAAATACATCGAAATGTTACCTGCTTACACCTGGCTGCGAGGTAGTTGCGGCCAAGTGTGCAACGGCAGCTATGGATTTTAGTATTCTTTACATGCATTGTTATGATGTGGATGATATTTTATTTCGAAATTGAGTGAACGAAATTTTTCTGGAAATATTGATTAACATTAATTTAACTAAAATAAACGTATGTAAAAATGTGTGTTTGTCTTTGTACGTAATAAACGTAGTGATTCTGCAGTGGGATCTCGTACTATGAGGCCCGGTTGCTAAGTTCAGGATTAAGCCGAGATATGAGTTGATCAAATTAATCTTGACATTTCCATTGAATTCTATCAGGTTAATCTAGAATCAACTTGAATCTCAGCTTAACCCTGAACTGAGCCATCGGGCCTCAATGCTTTTTGCACGTCCGTAAAAACCATCTCTACAATTCATAACGCTAAATTGACAGTTCACTTGAAAAAAAGGTACAGTACAAGCTAAGAATTAAGTTTAGATGCAGAATGTCGACGTTCAAAATTCCATAGCCTACTTGACGATGAATTTTTTGAACGCATTTTTTTATTCTACTCTTAGTTTATTGTTCACTAGCTGACCCGGCAAACCTAGTTTTGCCATTTAAATTATTTCTAGGGTAGATAATAATAACGAACTCATCATTTTAAATTTTCGATTTACTCGATATAACTTAACTTTTTGTCCAAATGTCGAAAACCTATAAGTACTCTATGATTGCTCGATTGGTCGTAAGAAAAAGGAATGCCTTTTTTTCTGTTCTGTACAATTTTTTTGGGAATATTTTGTTATATAAACCTCGCCCTAACAATAATAAACACAACAAAAAAAGAATTGTCCAATTTGGTGCGATCGTTTGAACAATAAAGCATTTTGAAGTAAACCATAGATCCTCTTTTATTAATATAGATTTCGAAGTTGCCAGTGCGAGTCAGGTATTTTCCTCTAGGTTCAAATTTCCACGATCCAGATTCCCATAGGTATGTAGGCTTATGAACGTAGACACATTCGTACATAAATTTATTTATACAATTACGGATAGCATAAGCAGTTGCCGCTCACAGAGCACTCCTCGAGTCACATCAGATAGCATCGAGTCCTCGTTAATCATCGGTGCTACCATACCGACACCGAGTGCAGCCTGTGCAGCCGGTGCAGAAAGCGCATGTAGCGGCTATCTTCATTTGCCTAATGGGTCGGCTATTGTCTTCTCCGTAAGATATACGGGTGTGTCTGAAAGTGTCCCCCGCACTCGCTACGGTGTCCGAGCGGCCATCAGATTAATTAGAAACCAGGTTTTTTTTTGTGTTTTGCCGCCTCTGTTGTCCCTTGCTACGAGTTGTCTCTTCTGGGTTCGCTTCAAGACTTGAATCTTTCCAGTTTCTACCTATTGTACGGTCGAAAATTAGTTATATTCATCCTTTAGAATGTTATCTACCTTCGGGTTGATTTAATGAATTTTATTGTTGTTCATGAAATATCGATTCGATAAGTCTGATTCATTACACTGTGGTTTTAAAGGTTTGTTCTAGTGTCATTAGTTCTGGCTTATTGAAATCAAGCTTAGGTGCATGAACTCTTTCGAATATCACTACTAATTATGTACTATCACCGAAAAATTCGATATTCCTTCTTTGACATACTACCCATGCAATCTGTTTGAGTCCTTCTTCAGAAGTTCTGAATAATTATTAATGTTAATTAATAATAACATGCATAAGAATCTCTCAATAGAGAGCTTAAGGCCGGTGAATCGTGTATTCAAAATGGGAAATACATACAAGAAGGTCTTGTGCTGTGCAGACGTTGCAGTGGTCTTTGCGAATGGTGAAAGCGGTCTACTGTAGTTACTGCTGCTATTTGACAAAGAGGCCCAAAAGAGAACATGAAAATATAAAACTCTGAAAAGCAAGGTAATTGCTAGGTTGGGTACTGTGCTGATGTAAGCTGCCTGCCTTGCTATCTACACCTTTCCAACATCAAATTGAGAGTTAACAAAGTTGGTAATGCTATATCTCAATTTAAAGTTGACAATATGTGTAGTCGATTTATTTGAACTACAGCGACGGCATTGTTGAGTCGTTGTTGCTAGAGCGGTGTGTGTAAAAATCTTTTAATTAATAAACAAAGAAAAATAAACATTGAATTCCCATATAAATTTATCAACGAACCTATATAATCTACGAGTATATTCAGGGTGTTTTAAAAGGTGAGGCTTTTTGTTTGACAGAAGGTAGAACTCATCAAAATAAGTCGTTTCACCAAAAATTGTCTATATAAAATATCCAAGATGGCTAAGATACAACCCCTAGAAATTCGACAAAATTTCATTGAATTTCAAGTACGGGACTCTGAAAGGTGACACGGCATCGCAAAAACGAAACAAAACATAAACATATGGCTGGACAATGAATGGTTCAGTACCAAGTTCATCGGATTAGATGCATCAGGTCACTTTTGAGAGAATCATAATTGTTTTATCGTGCAATTTATGGTGAAAAAATTTAGAAAATCGAGGCAGTTTCTTGAAAGTGCTTTTGTTAGTTATGTGGAAAAAGTGCTATGAAGTTTCCCCATTTCAAACCATTTTTACGACGATTGTTGAAATGTTCGAACAAGAAGTTTGTGATGCCCATTGTGAAAAAATTCGTGAATAATTCAGACGAATTTTATTGGTGATATTTTGAAGTATTATTCTATTTTTTACACTTGTGCCCTAAGTCTCTTCTGTCAGTTGGTATCGAAATGAGCCATTTCATAAAATCGTGTAAGTTACTAAAAAATATATTGAGAACAATTCGGAAAGTTTCCATTTTCATTACCACGTAAATATCGAAAGAGCCAATATCCTACACGAAACCACATGGTCGAATCGGGAGATAAATTTTTTTCCACTGCTTTGAGATAATTCAGCTAACAAACGGTCTAGGGTCTTATTAGGATCTATTTCAGTAATAATTTACAATTTTTTTTCAACTTTGTCATTTTGAAAGTTCTGTATAGGTGATTTTTGGTGAAACGCTTCATTTTGACCAATTCTGCCTTCTGTTGAAAAAAAAGTATTGATAAAAATTTGAAACTATTTGATCCTATTATGAATTCTTGAAAAAAAAAAAATTCAAAGCATCTGGATCGGAATTCATAGAAAAGATTTTTTTCTGGGGGTTTCCGAATAATGTGGTAGCAGAATAATCAAATAGTTCGAAAAGTATCTTTGCAGTTTTTGCCCTTTTTTCAAGTTTTTCTTCGATAATTCTGTAAGTTTTCATTTTAAGTATAGTGTGCATTTGGCAATCCCTCTTTTTGTCTACGTAAAATCGACTGAAATAATAAAACGTGAGTTTTTGACTAGTACAAATATTTCAACAGTAGATTCCTATATCATTTTTCCCGATTCGGCCCTGATAAAAAGATATAGTCGTTTCGAGTTTTCATAATGAGCTGTGCCACCCCTGGAAAAACAAAATTACCTTCAGAATAACTACTTAAATCTGTGGCACTACACATCTGTGGATCTTTCAGAGTTGTATTCAGCCAAAGTACCCAATTTTTCAAATATCAAAAATACTTTTCAATTTTTAAACATCGAATTACTCGAAAATGGCGCATTATATGAGAAAATATGAAGAATACTTTTGATATGGTTTTTCAACAGCCTGTATCTTCCAAACCGAGCCGATTCGGAGAATATGGTAATAGATAAAAGTGTTTCTTTTGACCTCAAGAATCTACTGTTGAAATATTTGTCAAAGACTCACCCTGTATACATTTTTAGGAAAGTATTAAAATACGCTTATCAATAATTCATCAATGAACGTGACATCAGTAATGAAAACGTAAGATTCGGTATTCAAAGTGATTCGCTGAAATCCCAACAATTGAAAATGGAGGACTTAGAAACGTTGAAACAAAATTGATTCCGTCAAAACCAGATAGGCCCACAAGCATTAGATACTAACGATTTTATTTTCTGATTGCGAATCATGTGAATAATTATCAGAAGGATCTGATGCATTGGCAATGACATATAAAATATTAAAACTGGTTGATTACAAATGTAACCAGCCGATTACATCTTAATCTTCATCTTACGATAAATCATAAAATTAAGGTTTACCGTAACAGCTAGTACCAGTACCAACGAAAGGACATTAAGTTAACTTGAGTTCGTAAAAAAAATTATCAGAAAAACAATGTTTAATGCACATGTGGACGATTTGCGACTATTGAAATTCCAGAAAAGAAAATCTCAGCAACTTTCAATTTTGATCATTCACTGAAAACTGTTCATTTCTGAATATATTGAAGAAGTAGTAATTGAAGATAATTGAATGGACGTAAGAACATCATAATTTGATGCGAGAATGATATTCTGGATGATTATAATTGAATTATCGACTGAAAACAAATTGACGTACATTCGCCAATCAAGCGTTGATTCTCCGATCAAGCTTCATGAATCCCGGGATTAGTCAAACAAATACTTATTATTACACTTGTCAATTAAAATATTTGGAAGGTTATTTCCATTTATAATAAACTCTTTAACAAACTGTATTTCTATTACCTATCAAAATATGTATACCTATCAAATAAAATTATATACTTTATATTTTTCTTCGCTCTCAACAGCCTTGTGCGTTATGCATCATTATGCTCGCTTGTGTGTATCCCATTCATATCGCCCTTTTCGTTTTGGGATATTCACTTGTCGCCATACTTTGTATAATTGCTAGAAATAGGGAGAAATTTATAATTCTCCATTCTTAATCCTATGGTTGAAATCCAGACGACCAAATCGTCTGTTCAATAACGATAATGAGAATTGTTCAATGAAATGAACATCCGTCAAGACGCTCAGTTATTGAATTCCGTGAGAAACACTCGAGCTCTTGCATTTTGAAAAGAATGAGCTGTTTCACAGAATATACAATAGCGGATCACCAACGTTACATGGTAAGTAGGAACCTTTTATAGGAAGAAGTGACTACAATTGGATGTAAATAAGGTACATCCATTCGGTCTATGAACAAGGTAGCACGTTGATAAATGTAAATGTTGATTGAAGGTTCTGAATAAGGCTACTTGAAAGGGGAATATTTTTAACAGTTTCATGGGAATTCTTGTGAATTACGGTCTTGAAAAGAGTGAAAACTTAGATCGACAGCTTTTCAGTTCAATCCTGCTTGCAGGAGTCGACGATCTGAAATTCTCCGGTTTTATCCATAAAAAACCCTCATGATTCGTAACCCCTATACTCATCTATGGAGCAGTTATAATATTTCTCATTTAATCGATTTCAACCTGAAAAAATTTTATATGATGAAGAGGAAAAAATCTATACAGAGTGTGCTAGTTATCTCGGAACAAATTTCACAGTTATTCAACAGGCAATTTCCAACGAAAAAGTTCCTATTTTGTATGGTTATTATCTCCCGTTTCAAAGTTATTGAATTTTCAATCTAATGTAACAATGCACAATTTTTCACTCGAAGCAAGGCATATTTTGACAAAATTTTGATAAAAATTCATTGTACCCACCTACACCATAGAAAAAATTTCCGATTAAGATTATAGTATTCTAGATATTAATGCCCCATTTTGAGTAAAAAAGTGTGAAACGTTTAACGCTCCAAAATATTAGAATCTTGAATAAGTTTACAACAGAAGATGCATACTTTATTCCACCGCAAAGTTTCCCAACGGGTACCACTAGTAAAGCAATAGAGCATGCTCCACTAGTGGTACTTAGAGGCTACTGCAGTGGTACCTACGTGGTGACTTTCGTAGTAATACTAGACTAGTAGTAGTATTATACAGCGTAAGTCTGGATTAAATTTAATATTTCTTCAAACAAGAACTCGAAATGAAATCTCTGAAACCCATCAATGGGGTTACACTCATTTTCTGGCAATAAAATTGAGTGGTTCTTCAATGTGCATGGGTATTTAGAAAGCTCATGGAAAAGTGAATCCTACCATAGTCTTTTTAATTTTATTTCACTCCAAGATATTTTGATGTTTCTTCTGATAACCACAAAATTATGAAAAAAAGAAGATGGTGCGATTTTATTTTGCGTGAGCTTTCCAACGAGGCCACACATGGTATGTATTTTCCATCTGAAAAACGAAATTTGGACGGTTTGATGCTAAGAGGTTGGAGAAAAATATTCAATTTCATTTCCAAATATTATTCGGAATTTTTGCATATACGAGGATGTGTTGATATCTAGTTAGCCTAGACCAGTTCCATGCATAAAAAAATATTGTGTTACCATAGAAACGAACAATAACTCATTAGAAGTGTCAGTGTGAAGTTTGTGGTCAAAAAAGTAAACCAGAGTTACGCAATAAATTAAAAAAAAAGAAGATGTCCACCGAAATTGTGAAAATCGAAAAATTGGAGTATCGAGACATCATCAAGTACCTGTATCTAAAAGGGTTAAGAGGTAAGCAGATTTACGAAGATATGCTTAATACCCTTGGTGATCAATGTCCTTCGTATGCTACCGTGAAAAATTGGACTGCAAGCTTCAAAAGAGGTAAATTTTCCATTGAAGATGATGACCGATCGGGAAGGCCAGTTTCTGTGTCAGTCCACGAAAATATCAGTGCAGTTCATGACGTGATTTTATCAAACCTTCGAATTGAGCTTAAACGGATATCTGAAGCACTGAATATTTCATATGAACTCGTTCATCTTAAAGTTCACGTCAATTTGGACATGAGGAAAAATTGATGCAAAATGGATCCCCAAATGTTTGACCAAAAGCGTGCGAGGGTAGAAGCATCGCGTTCAATCTGTGCTCGATTTGAAAACGATGTAGACTTCTTAAACAGAATTGTCGCTATGGATGATACTTGGGTACATTTCTACGATCCAGAAACAAAGCAACAATCAACAAACAAAGCGACACTCTGGTTCTTCAAGACCTAAGTTTCGTGTCCAAAAATCTGCTGGAAAAGTTCTTGCTTCGGTTTTTTGGGATTGCCATGGAGTAATCATGATTGATTTTTTGGATAAGGGTAGAACAATAACCGGAGATTACAATTCGACATTACTGATCACTCTACGGGAAAAAAATAAAGAGAAAAGACGCGGAAAGCTATCCAAAGGTGTTTTGTTTTTGCAGGACAATGCCCCTGCACACAAATCTCATGTTGCCATGCAAAAATTTCGTGATTTAGGGTTTGAATTACTAGAACACCCCCCTTATTCACCAGATTTGGCTCCATCCGACTATCATCTCTTTCCTCAACTGAAAAAAAGTTTAAAAGGTCGTAAATTTCTTCCAACGAGGAGATAATAAAAGCTGTGCAGGTCTGGTTTGCACAGCAAGAAGAAGAATCATTTTTTTTTAAAGTTGCAGGTTCGCTATAATAAATAATAATAATAATAATAATTTTATTAGTTGATCAACTATTTACAACCTGTAAAGTAAGTGAAAGAAACCTCAAAAATGCCCCTTAACGTGAGAAATCAACAATCTCTTGAATTCTCTATAATTGGTACATCTCTTCATCTCGCTAGGTAAACCATTATAAAATTTTAATCCTCCAATCAAAGTAGATCCTGATGTAGAGCTCGTGCGGAATGTTTCCACATAAAAGTTGTTCCTATTTCTTGTATGGTGTGTATGAATCTCGGATGTGTATCTGATGTGCTCACAAAGATAGTCTGGCAGCATTTTATGTTCAACCCTATATATGAAATCCAGTGTTTTGAATATAATCCTCTGTCTCACAGTCATCAAGTTCAGTGCATCTAACATGACTCTAATTGGCGTTCTTCTATTACAGCTCAAAACTATTCTCATGCCTCTGTTGATCACTTTTTGAATTTTTTCAATACTGTTCGATTTTAGATTGAACAATAAGGATGTACAAAAATCCAAATGGGGCAACACCATCGACTTGAATAGTAGCACTTTCGTTTTAAAGTCTATCTTATTACTGATTCTACTGATAAAGTGTATCTTCTGTGCCATCTTTGCTGTTATAAGTTCTGAGTGTTCTTTCAACGTCAAGTTACCATCCAATCTAACACCCAAATATTTAATGGACTCTACTTCACGCAAATTCCTTCCATTTATTGAAATCATTATGTTGCTCTTATTAATTTGTTCCATTCTACATTCATTCCCGAACAGCATATAATGCGATTTTTCGAAGTTTACCACCATCTGATTATCCCCCATCCATTCATTCAATGTTTCGAGATCTTCATTCATCAGTGCGACCAACATATCAATATCATCTCCAATTATATAAATCATTGTATCATCGGCGAACATTCTCAGTGTACAATATTTCCTGTATTTCACGATATCATTTATGTACACAATAAACAGTAAATTACCCAACGTTGTCCCCTGTGGAACACCGTCATCATTTTCAATACTGGATGATAAATGTATAATTAAGAGGACAATATGTTGAGTGATAAAATCTTTTGACATTGAAATTCTGTTTGGTTCTATAGTAGGCTAAGAACTTTTCAATATATTCTCATAGAAGAGATCCTATGAAAAAAGAATGGAGGGAATACCTCCGATTATTTTCGTTCAGTTTTTTGACTCGTACAAATATTTTAACATTCTTGAGGTCAAAAGAAACTCTTCCTTCCTAAGTATACCATTTTTTTCCGATTCGGCCCTGATAAGAATATATAGCCATTTTAAGGGTTCATAATGAGCTGTTCCACCCATAGAAGAAAAAAATGACCTTCAAAAAACTAGCTAAATCTGTGACACTACACATCTGTGGTTGCATTCGGTTCCCAACTTTCCGAATAGAACAGATATTTTTTATTTTTAAACATCGAATTACTCGAAAACAGCGCATTATACTAGAAAATATGAAGAATACTTTTATTCTACAAAACATTCAAATATTCATTAGATAACGTCCAACTTAGTGTCTAGAGTTGGATTTTTCGAAAAATTTTTGGTATTTTTATGGTACATAATGGTCATAATGAGGAAACTGGAAGACGTGGGTGATATCTCATGTTCGAAAAAGATTCATCAAATAAATAAAAAACTATATTGCGAAATTGATTTCATTCGATAAAATTGTTTTTGAGACTAAAAATAACATTTTTATGGTTTTTCAACAGCCTGTATCTCTTGAACCGAGCCGATTCAGAAAAAATTTTGAAGAAAAAAATCCTTTTTTTACCTCAAGAATCTACTGTCAAAGACTCACCCTGTATTATCTATGTAAATTCTCGATTTCATAACATTTAAATATCTAGGTATCTACATCGGAAATGTGAATTAGACCGGAGACTTCCTAAATATAAATTCCTAAGATCGTAAACTCGTGAACGAAACAATATTAGAATATTTAAAAATCCGTGATCAACTATTTCCGATAAGGTGACAGAGAAAGAGCGCGCACACACACACACACATATACGCCACCCCAATCAACAGCCCCTCTCCACATCTAAAAAACTCGATCAATACATAAAAATTTCATATTGAAAATGAGCGAAAGGCTCGAGAGGCAACATAAAGAAAGGGAGCAGTAGCCGTCTCTTTTCTTCCGTATGAATTCCTCGCTGTCGGAGATCGACAATCCCTCCATGATTATTCGGGGATGCTGTGTATACGCGATTCGGTTTAATTCAACTGGATAAAATATGGGAGAAATTTTCCCGAATATTCATATTTTATAGACATGTGAGCGAATTATTGGTTCACTACTGGTAGGACATTATATGATAATTAAAACTTCTGTTGTAAAATGATAAGAAATTGTAGCTTCTGTTGACGTCTTTTCAATTTTAATTCAACGAATAATTCTCTAGTTCCTAAAATAGTAAATACCATACTCATCTAAACTAGGTCGTGCTTTCTTAACCCCATCCAAAATTATAAGAACAACTCAGGATATTTTTATGACATTAATTCTCAGGGTGTTATCCTGGATGCCGACAAAATTCAAAATATTTCCATGGTCTTGTCACTTCCAGTTATAACAGAAGTACCTAGCCATTAGCTTCATTTGCAAATGACGTGCTCACAATTGACTTTAAAATTTTTTGGTTCTCTATCGAATATTTATGTGAAGTTTTTTCATAGACTCACAATTTATCTTTCGGAATTTTACTCCATTATATTATGAAGCTTATTCGAATATACAGGGTGTTTTCAAGGGTGAGGATTTGTTTTTACAGAAGGTAAAACTCATCAAAATAATTCGTTTCACCTAAAACTGTCTTTATAAAATATCCAAGATGGCTGAGATGATTGAGAAAACATAAACATATGGCTGGACAATGAATGGTTCAGTACCAAGTTCATCGGCTTAAAGGCACCAGGTCACTTGAGAGAATAATAATTGTTGTATCGTGAAATTTAGGGTGAACAAAAATATAGAAAATCGAGGCAGTTTCTTGAAAGTGCTTATGTTAGTTATGTTGAAAAAGTGCTATGATGTTTCCCCAGTTCATCCCATTTTTAAGACGATTATTGGAATGTTCGATGATTGTGGTGTCTTTGTGGAAAAATTCGTGAATAATTCAGACGAATTTTATTGGTGATATTTTGAAGTATTATTCTATTTTTTATCCTTGTGTCTTAAGTCTCTTCTGTCAGTTGGTATCGAAATGAGCCATTTCATAAAATCGTGTAAGTTACTAAAAAATAACAAGAGAAATTCGGCAATCCTAACTTTCTATTTTCATTACCAAGTAAATATCGAACAAGCCAATATCGTAAACGAAACCACATGGTCGAATCGATAAGTTTTTTTCATTGCTTTGCGATAATTCAGCTAACAAACGGTCTAGGGTCGTATTAGGATCTAAACTGCTCCACATTGTTAGGGATATCGTATTCAATCGTTTTTAAAACTATGTGATCTTCGAGAAAATCGCTGTAAAATCATTTAAAACTCAATAACAACTTGAATCCAATAAAAATCAGCATTAGACATTTCGTCAATCTGGTCGCTTTTTTTCTGAATTTTGGTTCTTTGCATAGGCTTCATGAATGTTCTTATTTTGAAATGAAGTCAGTTTATCAACGGCTTCGATTCAAAACGAGTTTTCTGAAAATCTAAAGACGTCATCATCATTCATCATTGCTGTATCCCGTTACCGGGAATAAATCTACAAAAAGAAGGAGAAAAAAAAAAAAAAATTCGAACAGACTTGTAACTTCTTAGTGCTAGTTACGACTGTGTGCCCTCCTGTGACTAAAGAGACCCAACCCTGACCTGCAGATCCTTCCACACTCAGGGCATGGATAGTCTCCAACCAGACCTGGCCGCCGCTGTATCCTTCTCGATTCTCCATTATAACTGTGGACCAAAGACCTCCACTGTGACCTGTCTAACGCTAGTTGTTCCCAGTTATAATTAGCATTAACTGATTTTAGGGATTGATGTAGTGTATCCTTAAACCGCTTATACTGGCCTCCTGGTTTCCGGGCTCCCTCAGTGAGTTCGCCGTATAGAGCTATTTTGGGGAGTCTTGTGTCTTGCATCCTCAGAGTGTGGCCGCTCCATCTGAGTCGGGCCCTCGTTACTTGAGTCTCAATTGTTGTACAACTCGCGCGCTGCAAGACTTCTGCATTCGAAACTTTGTGGAACCATCTGATGTGCATTATCTGTCTTAGATGACGTTGCTGCGTCTGTTCAAGCTGTTTAATATGTCGCCTGTAGGGAGTCCAGCTTTCGCTTCCGTAAAGAAGCGTTGGGAGGACCACTGCTCTGTAAACAGCTGTCTTGGTCTTCAGATTGAGGTCGTGATTTTGGAACACTCTGTCCTTCAGCTTCCAGAATGCCCGTGATGCCGAATTGATACGGTTGTGTATTACCGTGTCAAGGTTAGCCCTAGTATTTATGAAGCTTCCCAAGTATTTGAACTGCTCGACCTGTTCTAGAGTTTCATCGTCCAGGCTGATATCTGTTTGAAGGCTTTCTGGCGGACTTACCAGGATTTTGGTCTTGTCAATATTGAGTCTAAGGCCTAAAGCTTCGTATATATGTTTATAGGTGTCCATCATTATCTGTAGATCCTCTGAGCTGCTAGCGATGAGTGAACAGTCGTCTGCATATTGAAGTTCCGTGATAAACTTGGTACGGGTTTTTGCTCTGAGGCGCTTCAGGTTAAACAGGCCTCCATCAAATCTGAATCTTATCCCAACACCTCTTACGGGCATGCTCATGTCAGCAATTATCGATACAGCTATGGCGAAAATATTGAACAGTAAAGGCGCTAATACGCAGCCTTGTTTTATTCCAGGGTTGGTTGAGAAATGGTCGGTTGTAGAGCCATTATGCTGTATTCTAGCGGTGTTGTTGGTATGAAGGCTTTTACACACTGCTAGGAATTTTTCGGGTACTCCTAGACGTGCCATGATTTTCCATAGCGCTCTCCGATTCACCGAGTCGAAAGCCTTGCTTAAATCGATGAAGGCTGTATAAATCCTTGATTGTTGTTCACGGGCCTTTTCTTGTAGCTGTCGCAGTGTAAAAATTAGGTCCACCGTACCTCGATTTGGTCGAAAGCCGCACTGGGATTCAGGTAAAAGCTTCTTTAAGAGTGGAATCAGACGATTAGCCATAATCTTCGAGAGAATTTTACCGGTCACATTAAGCAACGAAATGCCCCTGTAATTGTTGCAATTCGACGGATCGCCTTTGTTCTTATAGAGGTTGATAACTAAAGCGTCTCTGAAGTCTTGTGGCACATCTCCCTGTTCCCAGATCTTGCGGAATAGTATTAGGAGACTATTGACAATGTCCTCATCCAAGGCTTTGAATATCTCCGCCGGAATGCCGTCTAGACCAGGTGACTTATCATTTTTCATATTTTTAATCGCGCTTATGATTTCCGACATTGAAATTTCGTCATCAAGCGATGTCATCGGACTATACGCGGGGAGCAGGTCTAAAATGGATAAATCCGAGTCGTTATTTTGATTCAAGACCTGTGAGTAATGCTCCTTCCATCTTTCGAGAATTTTTCTATCATCAGTTAGAATAGCTCCATAAGCATCTCTTATAGGAGAGCTAGCTTTTCTGCTTGGACCGTAAACAGTTTTAATAGCTTCGAAAAAACGCCTGTAGTCATGGTTATCGGCGTAAGCTTGTATTTCCCTAGCTTTTTCTTTCCACCAGCTGTCCTTGATTTTTCTTATTTCTTGACGGACCTCGCGTTTTATGTTTATGAAACCTATTTGGGCTGCAACATCGCCAGGCTTGTTAATTGCGGTTTTCATCGCTTTGTGTTTTGCGTCCAAAAGGGGTGCGATATGAGTTTCGCTGTCGGCAAACCAGTCTGGGGATTTTCGGGAGCGTTCTGTGCCCAGTATTTCTTTCGCTGTATTTGTGAGGGATGACTTGAAACGGAGCCAATGAGTCTCAATGTCGTCGTTATAATCCGGTGGTGTTAGGTTATCTTTGACGGCAGCTGTGAATCTGTCCTTTGTAGAAGGGTTTTGTAGTTTGGATATTTGAAGGCGCTCTCTTAGATACTTCGGCTTGCGTTGGTATTTTGGGCGCATTGAGATTTTCATTCTCGAGATTACCAGCCTATGATCAGTCCAGCACTCCAGATCTGCTCTGGGTTTAGTGACCAACACCTCTTTCAGATCTTTCCTTCTCACGATCACATAGTCGAGGGTATGCCAATGCCCTGAGCGCGGGTGGCGCCAGGTCCCCCTTGAATTGGGTCTCATAATAAAATAGGTGTTCGTTATACACAGATTGAGTTCTGCACAAAGAGCCAGCAGACGTTCTCCATTCGAATTGATGCTGTCTGTGCCGTGTTTCCCTATTATTCCCGGCCATAGTTCTGAGTCTTGACCTCTGCCCACTCTAGCGTTGAAGTCTCCAAGGAGAATAATTCGTTCCCGTTTTGGGATTTTACTTAATGTAGCAACGAGTGTTTCGTAAAAAGTGTCCTTTAAGTTGTCAGAGGAGTTCAAAGTGGGTGCGTATACTGCAATGATGTTCACAAACGTGTTATTCGCTGCAGGAAAACGTAGGGTCATTAAACGTTCTGAGATACCAACTGGATTTTCGGTAAGTTTGGCGGCCAGGTCGTTTCTAATGGCAAAGCCTACGCCATGTTGTCTGATTTCGACTTCCGGCAAGCCTTTCCAGAAAAAAGTATACGCTTGTTCTACCAAGCTACCTTCGTCCGAAAAGCGTGTTTCGCTTAAAGCAACTATTGCAATGGATGTTCGTTGCAGTTCCTTATCGATTAGGGCAGTACGCCTCTCTGGTCGGTCGGCTTTGGGGTTGTCTAGCAAGGTTCTGACGTTCCATGCTGCAAAAGCTATGTGCTTTTCATTGGTGTTTGTTCGATGATTCACTCGCTCAGGCACCCTCCCCCGGAGATCCGAATGGGAGGGTTTTTTACCTCCGGATACGAATTTTGTCCTGTTCGACTGATCCATCTTTTTGTAGGAGCTGCGTTAGAAGGTGTTCAAAAGCTGCACTGGTAACGCTGTCAGTGCAACTTTGGTTGCGGCTACGACTAGATTATCTTGTGGCACAGGTATCCTGAGACGAAAAGGTCTGAGACGTAACTTGAGCAACGCAGAGAGCCATTTCCTGCTCAAGCCAATGTTTAGGCTACGTAATTGTGGGAAACAGAGTTATACCGCTCATGTTCGGTCGCCAGAGCCTCGTTCGTAAGAACAGGGTGCACCGCGAGTAGGTGAGGTTGGCATTTGAGAGGAGAGGCTATAAAACGCATCCTTCCCCCTTACACCCTCTAAAGACGTAAATTAACAAACGCTGACGCTAATAGGGCTATCGGAATGCTACAGGGTGGCCTAACTCAGGTTGTTGTAAGGGAAAGGCTCCAAGTCAGCCAAAATGTGATATCTCGACTTTGGAATAGATTCAGGGAGAGAGGTTCCGACCTGCTCAGGATCGTTTTATCACCGTTTCGGCGAAAAGAAACCCTACATCTACGTGTAGAATGCTACGGAATACTCTTCAAAATGCAGATGGGGTCCAAGTTTCCATCGAAACCATAGGACGACGTTTGAGAGAGGTGAATCTAGGTTCAAGACGTCTATTAAGAGGAGTTCCATTAACACGTGACCATAAGCGTCAAACACTGGAATGGGCAAGGCAACATATCAAATGGACGAAATGGAACGATCAATGGCGTAGTGTCCTTTTCACTGATATGAACGATTTTCGGATTCTCGAACAATAAGGGTATGGACAATCCCTCGCATACCCCGTAATCGTCGCTATGTCCAAGAAGTCCATCCATTTCGAGGTGGTAGTGTTATGGTATGGGCCGGGATATGTTTCAATCATCAGATCTACACATTTGTCCTGGGAATATGACCGCCTTACACTATAGGGAACATGTCATTGACAATGTTGTGCCAAGTTTTCACGCTGCTATTGGTGAAACTTTTCAATTTCTACACGATAACGCTAGACCGCACCGTGCAGCCATAGTTGAGAATTTGCGCGAGGAGCTTGGTATTCTACATTTACCAATACCTCCGTACTCACCAGTTTTGAATTGCATAGAACATGCATGGGATATGCTCCAAAGAAGATAAGATAATCATCAACCTACCCCAGAATCCTTAAATGATCTAAGAGAGCTTCTGCCCCGTTTATGTAACCAAATTCCTCAAGAAATGTTCAACAAAACCTCGTGTGTAGTATGCAAAGAAGATGTCAAGCTGTTATTGATGCCCGTGGAGGCCATACATTGTATTGATAGTCTCAAAATGCTTGAATTCTCTGGGAATAAAATTTCGTTATTTTACTCGATTTTTCTTAACCACCCTGTATACGCTGCAGACCTACAGGCTAAAATTAATTTGCAACTTGAAATCATATTTATATGAATTTTCATCACAAAAATCTTATTTTAACTATATTTTGTGCAATTTAAGTCAATATCCTTAACTCATGTGGAGCAGTTTATTTCAGTAATCATTTTCAATTTTTTTTTTCAACTTTGTCATTTTGAAAGTTTTGTATAGGTGATTTTTGGTGAAACGCTTCATTTTGACCAGTTCTACCTTCTGTTAAAAAAAGCCTCACGTTTAAATACACCCTGTATTTAATTTTTCTAGTAGGCAAAAACCCGTCCTTGTAGCATGATGTGAGAATGAATAAACAATAAAACATGGTAAAATTGATATATTTCTTGAGATATGTATTTATGGATCGATATAATTATAGGTAGGGACCACTTTATTTTATAGTTAAACCTTTTAATCACGTTCTCAATGTTTGTCATGATTTATTGTTACGGATTAAATACATTACTCTAATGATAGGCGTAGCAAGTCTATATGATAGGCGTAGCACGTCTATATGATAGACACTTATTTATGTATGCATAATAAATTCATTTCTTCTACGTAATTGTAGCGATTATGAATTATTAGTTGTTCCCATGTGTGAAAATGGATATATCTCAATGAACGTCTGTTTATACTGTTGTAAGAAACTCAGAAAATATCTTTTTGCGCTCTTGTACCTGAACAAGAAATAAGCGTTATCATTTCGCTGAAATGTCTGTAATTTTCCAAAGATCTGAAATTGCTCTCAAACGATTGCGTCGGACTTGTTGATGAAGAATTTGTAGTTAAATTCAATTATATCTGTCCTTCACTCTGTAAACACTCCGATTTCCAAAATAAACGAGCTGGGAACTTGAAATTTCAGTGTAGTCTTCAACTTTCAAATTAAAATTTTTAACCAGACATTAAGAAGAGTGGCACTTGTAAAGAGGAGAAAACTCAAAACTCCTGTTCGTCTGGTTACAGTATGCTTGACCATTTCAAGCCTGCGCAAGGAATGTCATGGACGAGAAAATTAGGACCAAAGATTATAGAGTTATAATCTTTGATTATGATTAGTTATAATCTTTGATTAGGACCTCTTTGGAGCCCTATCAGATACTGGAGTTCATTGGAACTCTAGAGCTGGAGGGCGAGCTGTAGATGCATAATAAAACTTACGGTCGAAGTGAAATGTAACAAGCTTACCAAACTATAAACTCAGTTTCAAGTGGAAGTAAAGTCGGGATTGGCAATAAAATATTATTATCAAATTTCAGCACCAATCTCCACGATTTAGTTCATTGCTGAGGCACTATTGCAGTTGGTAGATCACAAGAAACAAGTGTTGATAGGCGGCAGCAAATACTGGAGGGAGACAAGTTAACAAAAATCATTATTCGTCTATCGATTCCATGTTTTTTTGACCATATATAGCAAAAAGAAAAAGCAAGATACGTGGGAGATAACATCTGCTTAAGAGGAAATGTTTGTGAATATTTCTGCATCAAAAAATTGAATATGTACTGCACTATTTGCAATGAACTCAATCCTGAATATTGAGGGTGAAAATTAATTAATAATATTTTGGAACCATTCCAGACAATTCCAGCTCTTCCAGAGAAACTGCTGAATACAATTATTTGTGATTGTGAAAAAGACTGCGCAAAAAATTGCGGGTGCAGAAAAGTGGGATAGTTTCGTTCATCAGTTGGTATTAATTTTCGAGCCACTCTGCTCGAGCAGAATTAAATGCAATTAAAGATTTTTTTGCAGCCTGCACAAACTGAGCAAGAAAGGAGCGAAGAGGATGAAAAGAATTACAATGTAGAATTTGTTTTAATCAAACATTTTTCTGATTTTAGCCATTTTTCTATTTTAGTTTCAGTGAAATCGAAAAACAAATGTAACAGTCTTAGACATTTTTTTATGTAGAATGCACTAGCTACTAGCTTACTCGAACATTTTTTCAGTCCTGTAATGATAACTCAAATTTTTTCTAAATATAAACCCTATGCATTTTAACATATTCCAGTCTCATATTTTTTCCGATTCAGAATATATGATATTGTTCCAATAAAAAAAAATCAAAAACTAGTTAGGTCAAGTTGGCAGGTTATTTTCATTGATAATATGATAATGTGTATAGAACTTTCTGATTCTATGTTGTTTCAGGTTATGAGAGGATTTGGATATCATTTTCATTTGGGATATTTGAAAAGTTAAAAAAATTTCTAATATGGAATACATCACTTTCAGGAAATTTTATAAACATGGATTCGAATGAATATGTTCTCAAACCTAGTAGATAATCTATGTACTAGTACCACAGCCTTTTCAAACACCTTCACTAGTACTAGCTGGCCCAGCCAGTACTAGTATAAGTCAATATTAAGTGGTCTTGGAAATTCTCGTTATTTCTTCTTTTTCCAAGCATCCTCCCTTATATCCGGGACTGGAATATGTAAAAAAACATGGGATTTATATTAAAAAAATTAAAGTTACTATATATTATATCACCGAATTGTCGGACTGAAAAATTTTTTTTACTACGCTATTGCCTTCTACATAATATGATTCCCATCGATGTAAAACACCCTGCTCTGTGAGTAGTGTAAATTTTTTCTGATAATCGATAGCCACAAAGGTGACACTTGTGCTTCGCACAAAGATTAACATAATAATAGAGACTGAGGGACTAAGTAATATCAGCATGAAATTAGCTATTTTATAGAAAGAGAGAAATGATCGTCAGGCCAATACCTGTCTCTTTTCTGTTGACATAGTCGTGAGTGTGGACAAATCAAAAATCTAGAAAAAGACAACTAGCTGACCTGAAGTTCACTTTCTCCCTGTCACTTGTTTTGACCGTATTTCATGCACAGATGGAAATCGGATGCTCAGTCCATGTCTCTATGTCTATGCAGATGAACTTATGCTTCGCACATAGATGGCACTTTTGCTTTCTCCCACAGATGACACTTGTGATTCAACGGATGTTCGATGGTCTTCCTGTCACAGCGAATAGGCCACTTCTACCTCACTAAAATTATGGAGGATAAGCAAACGCGTCATTGCAAGGGAAATTCCTCATTTGAAGAATATTTTCGTGATTTTCGTTGTTCCAAGATACAAAAGAGTGGTGTTTTAGTTCTTCAAGAACTCCAAGAATATTTATTTGGCAATCTGTAATAGATTCACGAAATGAAGTTGATATTTAACTTTTGAGATGATAAATATCATCATCATATATCAAGATTTCTGAATCAACTGCCAATTTTCTTTCAGTGAAAACAAAGAATGCTCATTTCATTGAAATTTCGATTACAAATCGAGAAGTGGCCGACGTTGTTCCCAGAAAATAAGCAAGATTGAAGGTTTTGATCCACATGCACCAGATATAAGTCACAGTCATGATGGAATATGGTGATATTGTGGTTTTTCTAGTTTCTACAAACATCTTTCACATTCAATCAGCAAATGAAAGTATTCAAGAGTTTAGCAACCTACAAATACAAAAGCTTGCTCTTTAGGTTACGCTATAAAATATTTAGAACAAAATGTTCGCGGAAAGTATTTCACAAAAAGGTCGGCACAGATGAATTGGTGCACATGTAGAAAACGGAATTATGACCAACCTGTGATAAAATGCTGCTATGAGAATTGTGAAACTCTTTGGATCCATATGAAATTGGTCGGGTAGACCATTATTCCTGGCCTTTCGCTCTGCAGCGTTTGTACAGGTGGTATAGATGGAATGAATATTTTTTCAAAATGTAAATACATAATCTTATGTAATTTAGTTGTATTAAATACACTTGAAAAGATGCACTGTTTTATTGAAAAGGTGTATTCACTATAAATATAAAGCAGGAACAGTATAAATATATAATCGGTGCAAAATACAACTCGTAAGAAAATAAAGAGCATAAATATAATGAGTATAAAATATAACCGGTATTAGTCAGCTGTCCTTATAATATAATAGCATCCTAACATTTTTGTTGTATCCTGGCCAAGTCATTTTTATGAAGCCAGAGTTGTCTCTATGTGAAGCTTCTTATGCTAAAATACAGATATTCTTCCAGAGATACGAAAGCACTAACAGTCTCTATTTCTTCTGTCTCCATATCCAACAACACAGCACAAAAATGGCATGATTAATCACTTTCTGCTAAAATACTGTGTAACTTGCCCAAGATATTGAATCCTTTAATTACTATTACTAACGTGAATTTAACGCTGTTAGCGAAAAAATCACTAGGACTAACACCACCAGCAAACTTTAAACAAAAATAATGTTATTTCAATGTATGTAGATTAACTAAGAGTACAATAATATTCCAAATTATGTGTTATATCTAAGTACACAACACCTTTGCCTGTCCTCCACAATCTTATTTTGACGTCTATCTGACAGCGGGTTGGAGTGGCCTAAAGAAAAATGAAATTGAGAAATGTCGAAAATTCCACCTTTTTTTGGTTTTGGTGGTCGTAAAAGTGGGCAAAAGTGTCAGCTGTCAACAATTCAGTCCTTCGTGATAAAATTTAGCCCGTCCCCGGACGACGAAAAGGTTCGGTTCGTTCCGTGAATCTTTGAACTTTTTCGTAAATTATTTTAGGCGACTTCACGGGCATTGATGAGGCTCCTACGTAAAGGGCGTTTAACGTTTCAGCGATATACTCTAAAAACCAAAATTTGTGACCTTCAACTTTCAAAAATCAACGCATAAGTGGGATGGAGAGCTTGTTGAGAATTATCTGGACTATAAAGAAGCCGTTCCTAGTGAAATTTTCCAATGACTTCCAAGTCATTCTTTGGATTCCGACATCGGCCATCCACAAATAAAAAAAACAATCGTGGGTCTCTAATTATCTTCCAATTGAACATCGTATGGTTCGATAAGCTGTGGGCATCGGCTCGCATAAAACATCAGGTGAACGGCGCGCAAACCTCTGCAGGAGACTGATAATTAGCCTTGTCAAGGCTTGTAGAACCCCACATTTAACTGATCCACCAACTTCGATCACCCAACGGCATGTAACCACTCAATAACGATTCTATGACTGCCTGACACGCATCCAAAACACCGCGGGGTAGATACCGAATGATGACTTGTTCGAGGCTCGCACGGGAACTTGTCAAAAATTTATAATGTGCTAAAGCTGAATTGCGACAAGCTAACGTCCAGAAATATTCCGTGACTTATAATCCGAATATGGCTAAGCCCAATTTCGTTGAATTACATCCCGTCATGATTTATCGCCGATTCATATTGGTTACACGAATTCCTTTTGGCATTCAATGAAAGATTCGTTCGTCATACTGGGAATTTCTGTTCCCGTATCGGCCTGGACCTCGAAGTGGATGCCGGGTTCTTATAATTTTTTTTCTTTCTCTGCATTTCGCCGGAAGTTTCATACTATAGGAGAAACAAAAGTGTGATCGACTAACGATGTGCTGTATCCCGCACATCAGTGGTGACTAGGTTTCAACCAAGGAGGCTAAATTTTGATGAGCAATGGATTCAAGTATTCTCAGTCAAACAATTATATTTTTTCAATATACAGGGTGTTTCTAATTGAATGTCAATATTAGTGGATGTGGTTTTTGGGCCCACTTTAAGAAGAAAACTTCATATGAACATATGTCCCAAACGTCTTACCTTTTGAGATACATGGTGGTATTATTTATACAGTCAGTGGCACGCCGCTGACTTGAGCAAATTTGATCTCTTAAATTTTTTTAGTCCGACTCATGGGTTTCACCTAAAAAATAAAATTTACATATGTCTTTGCATGGTGATATTGTCATATGTATGTATTAAGGATATTGTTATGATCATGCAGAGAATTGGTTTCTATTTTTTTAAGCGGAAACCGTGAATCGGATCAAAAAAAGTCAAGGGATCAATTTTGATAATAAATGATTGGGAATTTCAAAAATAATTTTTATTTCATTAAAAATCTGTGGCGTACCATCAATGTCTGCCAAAATAGGTAGGTCAAATTTCGTACGAACGCCACTGGTGGAAATTAAGGAAAAAGTGATACATTAAAAAATGCCTCTTGATTTATAATGTACATGTATGACAAATTTCATTGGAATATTTAAAGTGGTATTGTAGATATCGATAATAAATTATTCATTTTTGAAAACTTTACCACCCTGTATCTCAAAAGATAAGACGTTTAGGACATATGTTCATATGAAGTTTTTTTCTTAAAATGGGCCCAAAAATCACCCCCATAAATATTGACATTCAATTAGAAAACACCCTGTATAGGGTGTCTATAAACAGGAAGGACTTATGGAGATGATTCCTCGATGAAAATAAGCAGTGGTAGTTTCTATAAATTTTTTTCGAAATCGAACTCCCTTCCAAGATACAGCCTTTGGAAGCTGAGTTGACAGTTTTTAATTTTTTTTACGGGTTCTTAAGAACACTTAGTCATGAAACTGCACATAATATGAAGCACTTAGCAGATGTTACTCACACAATTTTTTTAGATTTCATAACTTTATTATTAGGAGTTGAACATAACAACCCCTACAAATTTTCCTTCAAAATTGTTTTCGTGGGATAGATTTTTCGAAAAATAAAATTCTCTTATGGTTCCCCATTCAATTCTGGAGAAAAAAAGGCACTTGCAAAATATCGATATAGTCAATACTTTTCTCGGAATAAATGAAAACTTAGAAGCAGTATACGAAAGTTTATGCGGAAGAGAATTGATGCATGTATTTTAGCGGAAGGTATTGATATAATTCTATGGAACACTTATACGATAAAATGGAATAAACAGTGATCAAAACTGCTTGTAAGTTTTTATTTATTCCGAGAAAAGTATCTACTGTATCTAAATACTTTTTTTCTCCAGAATTGAATGGGAAACCATAAGAAAATTTTATTTTTCGAAAATTTATCCCACGAAAACAATTTTTGAAGGAAAATCATAAAGGGTTGTTATTTTCAACCTCTAATAATAAAGTTATGAAATCTAAACAAATTGTGTGAGTAACATCTACTTAGTGCTTCATATTCTGTATAGCTTTATGACTCAGTGTTTTTTAGAACCCGTAAAAAAATTAAAAACTGTCAACTAGTCATCGCCCTCCAAAGGCTCTATCTTGGAAGGGAGGTCGACTTCGAAAAAATTTATAGGAACTGCCCCTGCTTATTTTTATCGAGGAATCATCTCACTAAGACCTTCGCATTTGTTTACAGACACCCTGTAAAAATTCTACACTTCCTCTGAAGTTAATTCTTACGAAGGCGTAGAAGGGCCACATAATATTTTAAAAATATTTTTCCTTAAATTCCGACAAAATTCCGAGTTCAAAGTCGGAATTTAACAAAATTCCGAGTTCAAAGTCGGAATTTAACTAAATTCCGAGTTCAAAGTCGGAATTTACTAATTTCCGACTTCAAAGTCGGAATTTACTAAATTCCGACTTCAAAGTCGGAATTTTATTCAGTTCCGAACCTCTACGGGGTGTTCTACGACGACGTAGATTTGTTCCTGAATTACAGTTTGCTTTTCTACAAATATTCAAATTCATATAATACAAGGTGTTCCCACATTTATGATGAATGAATAATTATGTATACAGGGTGTACATTATTATTTGAGTTTTCTTCTATGAGAGGTCATAACAATGATATGACCTTTTACAGACATGACATGACATGAATATTTTTTTAGACATAACTGTTTTTTAGATATATTTCGGATATTTTATGAAAAAATTTCCTTCCCATATGTACTCGTGAGGCTATCTCAATGGACACGAAATCAGTACACCCCGAGGTACACCCGGTGTGCTCTGATGTTTCTTACATGAAAAGGTCATTACAACGGTGAGAAAACCTCAAATAGGCAGCTCTATGACGAATTGGTTCATTTCCAAATATGCTGAGATATTCATGAGAGGATTCAGATTTCACAAAATAAACACGTTGTTCTTTAATAAATATTGAACTTGATGTATTTTATTGGAGATAATTGTCATTAGGTCCATGTTTTTGAATAATTATGAAATTATAGTCGTAGAAAGGTAGAGGTAAGGTTGGGCACAACCCCCTCCCATCCCAGTACTGAAATAGTAACCATAAAATAACATTGAGCTCCCAGCCCCCACCCCCCTCTGTATATATGGAGAAATAATCTATGTTGTCGTAGAACAACACCCTGTGCATCTAGCCTGTATCGGTTTCGAAGTAGATAAAATTCCGACTTCAAAGTCGGAATTTTACTAAATTCCGACTTTGAACTCGGAATTTAGCTAAATTCCGACTTTGAACTCGGAATTTTGTTAAATTCCGACTTTGAACTCGGAATTTAAGGAAAAATATTTTTAAAATATTATGTGGCCCTTCTACGCCTTCGTAAATTCTTTTTAAAATGGTTTCCAAAATATTCAGGGTGTCCCGGATAAGAAGGAATACATTCTAACATAAGATAGAGAACACCTACAAGATCACGAAAAACACAAGGTGTTTTCAAAAGTGAGGCTTTTTTGACAGAAGGTAGAATTCATCAAAATAAGTAATTTCACCAAAAATTTTCTTTATAAAATATTCAGGATGGCTGAGCTACAGCCCCTAGAAATTCGATAAAATTTCATCACATTTCAAGTACGGGACTGTGGAAATTGACTACGGCATCTGAAAAACGAAACAAAACATAAACATATGGCTGGACAATGATTGATTCAGTACTCCCGAGTTCATCTTATTAATTGCATCAGGTCACTTGAAAGAATAATTGTTGTATCGTGCAATTTAGGGTAAAAAAATTCAGAAAATTGAGACAGTTTATTGAAAATGCTTATGTTGATAAAGTTTAATTATTGTTACTCTATTTCATCCCATTCTTACAACGATTGTTGGAGGTTTCGAACAAGAAGAAAATTGTGATGCCCATTGTGAAAACATTTTTGAGTAATTTCGACGAATTTTTTTGGTGAGATTTTTAACTAATATTGTGTCCAGAGTCTTTTTCAGTCAGCTGGTACCGAAATAACCCATTTCATAAAATCGCGTAAGCTACTAAATAATGAGAAAAATTCGGCAATCCCATCATTTTCTTTGCCACGTAAAATTCGGACTGGCCAATATCCTAAACGAAACCACATGGAAGTCAAACATTAGGAGATAAGTTTATTCCCATTCCTTCGCAATAATTCGGATAACAATTGATCTAGGGTCGTATTAAGATAAATTTCAGAAATCATTTTAAATTTTTTTCAACGTTGTCATTTTGAAAGTTTTGTATAGGTGATTTTTGGTGAAACGCTTCATTTTGACAAGTTCCATCTTGTGTTGAAAAAAAGTCTCACCTTTAAATACACCCTGTGTAGTATCTGGGGGTTCTAGATTCTATTTTACAGGGTGCTTTTCAAATTTGAATGGAAATTGAAACCACTCTATCTCCTGAACGATTTATCCAAAATTTGAAATGAAGGTAGCTTCCAAGAGGTTCCGGAAAACTGCAATCAGATAGCATTTGATTTGCAGGACCGTATTACACAAATTTGGACAGTTCTTGAAAATTCGCGAAATCACCCTGTACAGGGTATCCCAAATGGCTGTTTCTGGTACTTCTAGACTAGTTAGGCAAAAACGTTGAAAGGAGTCCTGGGCTCGATTTTCGTGAAAAGTCCATTAGTGAAAACCGTTTCACGATATCTTCATTTGTTTTGTAGATATAACCAAATTTTTATATTTCATCGATTTCGAAAATGTGCCATAACTTTTTCATTTTCGAAAATATCTGAACACGAATTAAACTTTCTACAGGCACTTTTTCACAAGGAATCAGACACTGTATTCAATTTTTTTTTATATTTTGTACTAAGGGTGGAAAAAAAATCAACGTTATTTCAAATGCGAGTGCATAACATTCAACGCTTCTTTTCGTAAATAATCTAGAGCAAAAACTTCATGAAAATTGTTTCATTCATAGAGTAATGTATGAGATACTCAACAGTTAGTGATTATTTCACTTTAATGCTGATTTTTCCTGAAGATGTAAGTGATATATCGACATATATATATATATATATATATATATATATATATATATATATATATATATATATATATATATATATATATGAGTGTGAACGGTCTAGTGCTGAAGAAAACTATTACGCATTTGGAGGAACTACAGCTACCTCACAGCGCTATAACATGGATGCAGAAGGCGGTTATACTTGGGACCGTCGGCATAATTAGGCGAGTCGTCTCTCCGCACTGAAAACGAAGTCTCTCTTGGTGATTAGACCCGAGAGACATCGGATTTACCACAGTCATGTGTGAAATATATATTTGAAAGGCTTATTTTTTTTCGAATACTATAAATTCAAAAAAAGAATGCATTCGCATTTGAAATAACGAAGTTGTTTTTTTTTCCACCTTTAGTACAAATGATAAAAAAAAATTGAATACAGTGTCTGATTCCTTGTGGAAAAGTGCCTGTAGAAAGTTTAATTCGTTTTCAGATATTTTCGAAAATGAAAAAGTTATGGCACATTTTCGAAATCGACGAAATAAAAAAATTTGGTTATATCTACAAAACAAATGAAGATATCGTGAAACGGTTTTCACTAATGGACTTTTCACGAAAATCGAGCCCAGGACTCCTTTCAACGTTTTTGCTAGAAGTACCAAACAGCCAAAATCAAGCAATTTGGGATACCCTGTACAATGAATTTCGTGATTTCTTCGAGATCTGTGTAAACTCTCAAGCTTCATTATTCAATTCGCCAAAGAATATTGCATGGCACCATCCAGGTTGCCGAGGACTCATTTTTTTTCTTGATAGTGACAATAATTTTTTTTCCTGTCGATATTCAACTCATAACGACGAACTGAATTGTAATTCTTAATGAATTTCATCAATGAAATAACTGTGCAAGTTTGATTGCAGAGATTATTTTATTTGATGTTATTTCTTATAGTAGGTACCTTTGATTTATTCCCACTTTGGAGTTGACTTTTTATGATGGATTGAATGAATAATCAGAATGATCTAGTTTACCTTCACTTCGAAAAGAAAATGAGAGCCAATTTTGACCCAAATCGCACAATCCGGAACACGTCAAATAGAGTCTTAAAGTTGACAAAAAATAATAGATTTTCAAAATTCTAGTTTACCAGGAAGCGGTTGAATCAAGATTAAAAATTTTTCTTCTTTGCAGATGGCTCCGGAGAGGTTCGATGTTTGTTGTCTCTTCATCACAGTTCTTGAAACTCTTGAAATCAGATGGAGATTGGCACAGAGATACTATCATAGATCTAGGAGCAGGTGATGGAGGTGTGACTGCGCACATAGCACCTTTTTTCTCAAAAGTTTATGCAACTGAAGTTTCAAATACGATGAGGAATTTGCTAAGGTCTAGAGGTTACAAGTAAGTTTCTTTATATAATATCTCTATCAAAATCCATAAAGAGTTCTTCTACACTGCGAGTTTCTAACTCGGAATCAATTTAGTAAAAAAAAGACATTGATTTTGTTATAAATATGCTCGCACAGTATTTTAAATCGCACTCTTTATGATATATAAAAATGTTATACACCGTGTGCCGAATTTGAAATATGACATCCTCGTTAATATTTCTTAATGGCCATTCTAATTTTTCAGAGTGTTCTTGAAGACATGTGCACCAAATATTAAAATCTTGTCCTTGAAAAGTTATTCAAAAACATCAACTAATTCGAAAAGGAAGGAATCTGATTCAGCTCAATGAAATAATTCAGGCATTTCAAATATGTCAATCAAAAAAGTTAAATAAAAAAAAATGTAGCTGCTACTATAGTTCGTCTTGTGTTGAGAAACAATGTTTGTTTAAAAATCGAACAAAATATTTTACTATTTTTACTCAATTAAAACCTACAAGTTTGAAATTAAAAAACGATAATATCTTTATTTTCATTTATTAATTTTTTGTTTGAGAAAAAAATGATAAACAAGATAAACAAATCCCTCTTTTGACAATCCATTTCTAAACTCCGAGAATAATTGGGTGTATTCTGGTGTTGCATTCATAATCCTTATAAAATCTCGTCAATTTAGGCATCATGTTTTATTTCTCATACTATGTAGGTACTTATTGGTCATTATCGACTAGTTTCTTTGAACATATTCATGTTGAAACATTGAAGTCGTATTGAAATCATTGAATTTCCGAGAAGAAACATTAATGAAATACTCGTGCAGATTGTTGACCGTTTTCCTCACCTCTAAGGCACCAAGTCTATATAAAAACACTTAAACAACAGCGAAAGAACATGCAAAAGACTCATAGCTGGTATTTTAGCACATTCGGGCGATAACCGTACTAATTAGTCGAAGTAAAATCTTGATTAAGACCCATAAAATTTAAGTACACTTCTTGGATGTTGTAACCCACCAACTTGTTTATGCACACACAAGGAATTTTCCATATTGAATAATCCCAGGTACTCATTTATATATTTGTTGATAGAATGCTTTCATCAATACTGGAGTTGAACAAGAGGAAAAACTGATTGAATTTTATGAAGGTTTTTCAAGTTAAGAAATCCATTGAATTGAGAGTGTTTCCATATCTTTAAGTTTGTTGTAAATAAAATCTTTCTTCTCAACTTCTAATAGATCCGAAGAAATGGCTGAAGTTAAGTTGATACAGCAGGCTCACGCTGATATAATATTTTTTATAATAACGATTCTCAAAGTAAGATTCAATTTCATTTGAATAGAAATTCTTCAAAAAATCAGCTCATGATATACATATATATATAAGTAGGGAATCTAAACACATGTGGATCAGCCCTATAATTTTCGAAATCGAATTATCAGTAAATGATTTCTCACATCCTTAATGAATATTTAAAACTGTTTGAAATATTTTATGATCATGGTCACATATACAAACATATGAAAGTCTAAATGAAATGGCTAGTCAATTGACTGGTCCTATGCATTGTGAAGGGTGAAGAGATCAATAAATGAGGCTTTTTTTTCAACAGAAGGTAGAACTGGTCAAAATGAAGCGTTTCACCAAAAATAAACTATACAAAACTTTCAAAATGACAAAGTTGAAAAAAAAAATTGAAAGTTATTACTGAAATAGATCCTAATACGACCCTAGACCGTTTGTTAGCTGAATTATCGCAAAGCAGTAGAAAAAATACTCATCTCCTGATTCTACCATGTGGTTTCATTTAAGATATTGGCTTCTTCGATATTTACGTGGTAATGAAAATGGAAACTTAGGATTGCCGAATTGTTCGCATTATTTTTCAGCTTACACGATTTTATGAAATGGCTCATTTCGATACCAACTGACATAAGAGACTTAGGACACAAGTGTAAAAAATAGAATAATACTTCAAAATCTCACCAATAAAATTCGTCTAAATAATTCACGAATTTTTTCACAATGGGCATCACAATCTTCTTGTTCAAACAATCGTCGTAAAAATGGGATGAAATGGGGAAACATCATAGTACTTTTTCAACATAACTAACATAAGCCCTTTCAAGAAACTGCCTCCATTTTCTACATTTTTTTTCACCCTAAATTGCACGATACAACAATTATGATTCTCTCAAAAGTGACCTGATGCATCTAATCCGATGAACTTGGTACTGAATCATTCATTGTCCAGCCATATGTTTATGTTTTGTTTCGTTTTTGCGATGCCGGAGTCACCTTCTACAGTCCCGTACTTGAAATTTAATGAAATTTTGTCGAACTTCGAGGGGTTGTATCTCAGCCATCTTGTATATTTTATATAGGCAATTTTAGGTTAAACGACCTATTTTGATGGGTTATACCTTGTGTCAAAAAACCTCACCTTTAAAAACACCCTTAGAAGTTGATATTTTATAGCTAATTCTTGGTATAAAATCATGGCAGCACCATCATGTCTATTCTTGTACTCCGTGCCTGCTATCTTCTGGCATTTCACGGTAATGTACTGGATGGTTCCATGTGTCCACAGCCATAACGACATCTATGGTTCGCCACTGAGGTATCTTTTGTGACATATTTAATATAGTTCGTTGTTGGGATCACTAGATCTTGGATGGCAAAGATGAAGCCCTCTGTCTCGGGAAACAACATTCCGGAAGTCAACCAGTAATTCGACGTTCTAGCGTCTCCCATGTGAAGGTTTGCAAGTCAGTTTCTGCATCTTGCTGTCTGCAGAATGTTCGACGATTTCAATGTGATCCTGTTGCAGTTTTTACGAGGTAGAATTATCAGTATTACACATAACTGGATGGAGTTCTGATGAAGCAGCATTATTCAGGAATTTCCTGGGACATACGGTTGGACAGATCTCTGGATCTGGAAGGCGAGCTGTAAAGGGCGCGATGAAAACCGTTCTGTTAGGGGGCACAATAGACCTTAAGGTCGCAGTGACCTGTAACCCCTTCTCACTATAACACTATAACTATATACGGTTGGACAAATCAACAATTCCTCGACCTCCGAGATGTCATGGTAGCTCTGTTCGTTCTATCGAACTTTTAGGGTGATGTTTATGATGTTTCGTCAGCATCGTTCGTATTTTTCTCTGCAGGGCTGCTGAATCGGTTGTGGTCCAAGCGATGATACCGAATGAGTAGCTCAGTGCTGAGCAAGAGTAGGTATTAAACTACCTATTTGCTGATGATGGCAAATCCGTAGTCAGTAGAACTATGGGGCAAGGGATTGAGAGCCATGCAGAACCACAGTGGGCTGAGCAAGTCTCCTTGAAAAATTCCGCCTTTTTTCAGGAGAGGTCCAGTTGTGATGGAACTATCCTCTCAACAAACACCTAAAATAATTTCAATTATAAGTTTTCTCCTTCCCTCAAAACAACTCCTGGAACCGCCACTGTCCTATTTATTCTTTATACCTCAGACCGAGTGTACTCCACTCAAGATGCTCAAGAAATTGCTATAAATTGTATAATTTTCCTCTTTACCACTCGCAGACCTTTCTTTCTCTGAAAGTGGACAAATGTTGTGTTCTTTAAGTCGGAAGATCGGGATGAACCCTTGCACAGAATACACTATTGACAGGAAGTCCCTCAGAAGTGTAACCAGCCACTGCTCTCGTGGGTGACGGTTACTAGTGTTCTGGGATGGTCTGACCATGTCTCCTTTATTTGCGACAAGGCCAAACGTATAACTCATTCAGACTTAGTGATGTCTCAACGCTTCGGAGGGTAATTACACAAATGTAAGACCAATTCTACTTCCACTTTGGTGGTCATCAGCGTTGAGGACTTGCTCGGGTCAATTCAGAGATGGAATACTCAGATACCTTACAGTTGGATGCTTATGATGATCGGCTTAATATTTTCAATCTACCACCATTCAAGGCCAGGCACGAGAGTGGTAATCTGATTGTCACATATCGTTCTGTTCGAGGTCACTTTGGGGAAAAATATGTAATATGTTCGGAAGAAATGAGAATAGTTTAAGGGGCCACATCTACAAGCTCCGCAAGGAAAACCTCTCAGTCCCGAAACTTTTATATACGAGACATTTTTTATGAATCCAGTATATTTTAAAATAATCGACAGTTCGGATATTTTTTCCTAACCCTCTGTGTAATTATAAAAATAGGCCATAAAACAAGGCCATGTTTTCAAATTATTTCAGATTAATGGAATGACTAACCCGTTCAGTTTATCCTTATTTAATCCTTAAATTCGTTTTAGTTTCTTGATTGAATTGTCGATCATAAACGTTGTCTTCAAGAACAAGCAAGCAGAGAAGTTCTATGACCAATCACGCTAAGTAAACCTCTCTAATTAAGTCCGCCACTCATTTTATGAGCCGAGTTTTACTACTACGAATGAGACTCAATTAACAGTTCTACATGGAATGGATTTAATTGTGAGGAAAGTGGATGTGATGCAGTTTTCTCTGAAATGGAAGAAGGGTGTGCCTTCGCCGAATCATTTCATTTTGTCCAACGAGATATTTTGCTAACCGGAAATTATCACCTACACATGGTGACTGGTAATCTACTGTGTAAAAGTTACTTGCTACTTTCTGTAAGGAGATAGATACAGGCTATCAATTTTTCTATTGACCCTTTCTCTCAAAAATATAAGCGGTTTGCGAGAAAATATGAAGATTATAAGGCACTACAACTTTGCAAGCGCTGAGGCATATGGGTTGATTTTTTGTTTCATAATGCACCTTGTTAGCCTGCATCCGCAAGTGATGACAAATATTGAAGAAATGAGTCAGAAGCGACATACCGAGGTTCATTAGAACTTTGGAAATAGCGGCGAAAACCGCTCTGTTTCAGGACTTTTCTGGTGGAAGTGAAAAAACTTTTTGAATTACATCAAAATTATTCAAATCTTTCTAGTAGTTCAGCCACAATCGATCGCCAAAATTAGGTTGTGTTTCCGAACTCAGGTTAAAAGAAGGAAAAATTTACTTGCGCGTCCATTTGTATTCAACGATATGAGTATACATTTTTTTACTAATTGAACGATTTTAGGAGCACATCCACTACCTCAGTTTAATAAAGCAAAAATTATGTGACGCCAGCTATTCTTTAAAGGGAAGAATAGCAAACCTACCCTGGTAGCTTCGAGTCGAAGACAAGGTTCCGTGTTATCTGGGGTGTTAGCGATAACCAGTGAAAGTCAAAACCAAAGTTCGCACATTTATTCGTTGACTCATAGTAAAGAATACAACAGGCACAATTAAAGTTTCGGTCGAGTAAACGATACAAAACTAAAAAGGATTTCCTCGGCATAAAATACAAAAATGGTGCATTCACGGAGTGAAACGGATGGAAAGAAAGAAAAGGGGATCCGATCTCAAGCGTGCCACGGATGTTCCAGAGTCGTTCGCCAGCCAGAACCAAAGATACCCTGAACGGGCAAGGCTCGGTTTCAAACTACGAGATTGGAGGTTGAGAAAAACGCTGTACGGGGTTAGGCAAGGGCCCTTTACTCTGTTTTCCGCTCCTGACCTGTTTTCACGCCAGCCAGAAACTTACTCACAGCGCAAAGGAAGGAAAAAGGGCCTACAAAAGTTCACCACGTTGGTTTCAGTTTCTGACGTGTTTTCAGGCCAGCCACAAACTTACTCCCAACATAGAGAAAGGAGACGGGATTAAGGGTACACAACGGTTTGAAACAGAGATTCCCAAGTAAAATACGGAAGGTTATCTTACCTCTGGGTTCGGTTGCGGTTTGGTTCTGGACTCAAGTCAGGGGTATTACAATAATAATAATAAAGGGCCTTTATTTTGTACTCTATGAATACAATCATGAGGCGAAGTTTAGCCTATAGCAATTCTAATTAACCTCTATTGATTGTGAATTAGCGTCTGTCCGCGCACCTCTTCAAGGACGTTTAGGATTCACAACGGTTACCACGTTGTTTTCCGTTTCTGACGTGTTTTCACGCTAGCCAGAAACTTACTCCCAACACGAAGAAAGGAAACGGGATGAATGGTACACAACGGGTTGAAACAGAGATTCCCAAGTAAAATACGGAAGGTTATCTTACCTCTGGGCTCGGTTGCGGTTTGGTTCTGGACTCAAGTCAGGGGTGTTGACTGTAAATCGGAGTCTGTCCGCACACCTCTTGAAGTACGTTTAGGATTCACAACGTTGGTTTCCGTTTCTGACCTGTTTTCACGCCAGCCAGAAACTTACTGCCACCACGAAGAACAGGAGAGGGATAAAGGGTACACAACGGGTCACCACGTTGGTTTCTGTTTCTGACGTGTTTTCACGCCAGCCAGAAACTTACTCCCAACACGAAGAAAGGAAACGGGATAAATGGTACACAACGGGTTGAAACAGAGATTCCCAAGTAAAATACGGAAGGTTATCTTACCTCTGTGTTCGGTTGCGGTTTGGTTCTGCACTCAAGTCAGGGGTGTTGACTGTGAATCGGCGTCTGTCCGCACACCTCTTGAAGTACGTTTAGGATTCACAACGGTTACCACGTTGTTTTCCGTTTCTGACGTGTTTTCACGCCAGCCAGAAACATACTCACAACACGAAGAAAGGAAGCGGGATAAAGGGTACACAACGGGTCACCACGTTGGTTTCTGTTTCTGACGTGTTTTCACGCCAGCCAGAAACTTACTCCCAACACGGAGAAAGGAAACGGGATAAAGGGTACACAACGGTTTGAAACAGAGATTCCCAAGTAAAATACGGAAGGATATCTTACCTCTGGGCTCGGTTGCGGTTTGGTTCTGGACTCAAGTCAGGGGTGTTGACTGTAAATCGGAGCCTCTCCGCACACCTCTTCAAGGACGTTTAGGGTTCACAACGGTTACCACGTTGGTTTCCATTTCTGATGTGTTTTCACGCCAGCCAGAAACTTACTCCCAACACGGAGAAAAAAAAACGGGATAAAGGGTACACAACGGGTCACCACGTTGGTTTCTGTTTCTGGCGTGTTTTCACGCCAGCCAGAAACTTACTGTCAACACGGAGACTGTGAATCGGCGTTTCTCCGCACACCTTTTCAAGGACGTTAAGGGTTGAGGGTCAACTCAGCCTCCACACACTCAACTATAGCAAAACTCAAGCCGCACTTCTTAACATCAAAGTTACGACAGACTCGAGTTCACAGCATTCATCGAATTGACGGGAGTCATATGCTTTTTAACCGGCCCGGGGGAGGGGGTGGAAACTGAATGTGCATCCTTGCACGTTTAGCAAAGGGCTCAGATGTGCAGGGACAAGAAGAATATTTTACGTCATACCCATCTTCATTATCATCGAGCTCCTCGTCAGGTTTGTATATCAAATTATCTTTCAGATTATCAAATTCATCGTTACCTGAAACCTCTTGGTCTTCAACACGACGAACATATCGCTGAGCATTTTATGGCAGATTTCTTGCAAGAGCATGCTGCTGAACAACCCTCCCTGTGAATTCAGAAGATGTTGCTCAGTTGATCTTCTGGGGCTGGAAACAGGTCAGTGGTCACTGGATTGAGACCAGTTTCGATTGTATACCAGCCCCAGTTTTTTGGATTGAATATTTTGTACATCCACCTGTAGAGAGGCGATAATGGCTTATGAATTGTGTTGTGAGCTACCTGTATCATACTCATGTATGCATCTAATATAATATACTTCAATATCGAATCTAGTATGGAATGAAGATAAAAAGTCATCAACCATCAAGTATACCCCTAGGGAGTGCTTTTTCTGCAGCTGCTTCTGTGGGTGGCAAACTTGATACTTGCCAGGTCGAAGTTGGTATCGGCGAGGGGCCTTCCCAAACAGTTGCAGCCGAATGTTATTCAGTCTTTTGTTGCTGGACCTGAGTAGACATCAGCAATGCATCCTGTGCCTCAGTAACTTCATGGCACAGGGCACAGCTGTGGTGTTGCGGTTCATGAAAATAGAAAGGGTGTTCTGCAGATCCGGGTTTTTTTCAAATGTCTTTATAAACTTTTTCCTGCTTTCGCACCCACTGAAGGCGTGAAGAAATAATATTCGTTTTCTTGCGCTTTTGACACCTAATATCAGTCGTTCGAACTGTAAACTCATGTGCTCCGCTTTCCTTTTCCTGGCTAATTTTTTTAAATTTTGCCATCGATTCTGAACTAGACTCGGCTATAGAATTGCCAAAGCTGAAAAATGTTTATTCATCGATGAAAACAATTGATATGGGCGTGGCAAGCAAATTTTTCCTTCTTTTAGACTGAGTAAGAAAAAATTACCAAATTTGGCGATTGATTATCCCTAATAGCACAAAGTAGTCCTATGGACATCCATAGGACGTCCTCTTCGGACATTACGGACATCCATGGGACGTCCATTTCTGGTACAATGGACGTTCTATGGACATCCGAGGGACGTACAAATGTCACAACTTTGAACAGAATTCGGACGTCCATCGCGGACGTCCAATCCCGTTGGGACCATCATTAGCAATCTCAACGGTACAAAAATTTACGACGACGTTGGCTATCCTATCTACTAGAATTTTAATGTCCTAGAACCCAATGTCTTACACTAAGACGCAGATATTATTTTTTCTGTGTTGTTCTCATTTTCATCCATACTTACTAGAAAGTTTTTACACTTGGCCCGGATTCGAACTTGCGAGTACGTGGGGACACCGCATTACTGAGTCTTCGGTGCAACCGTCCTAGCCACTGAGATCATACCTACTTGTAGGAACATATTCATTATATTGTTAACTGATTTATGGAATAGTAGTCGATCAATACAGAAATACCATATAATAAAAACTGAAGTCTTGAAACTCGAATATAGATTATTTTATAATAGTAATTACTCAAGTATTTAGTCTTCGTTCATCATAACGTTATACATAATATAATATTCATAAGAGATTCATATACTACAAAGCGGAAAAATGGAGTTTAGTGAAAAATAATATTAAATTTTGGTGTTCATTGATATACATGTATGTATTATTTGGTCCATATTACGGACTCCTAGTGATGGACGTTATACGGACCATGTAACATATACATGTTATTTTGTCCATATTATGTCCCTTACGGACTCCTAGTGAATATCCGGTATGGACATTCAAAAGATGTCCCTACCGGATATCCAATAGGTGTCCGTCATGGACGTTATACGGACCATGTAATATATACATGTTACTTAGTCCATATTACGTCCATTACGGACTCCTAGTGAATATCCGGTATGGACATTCAAAAGATGTCCCTACCGGATATCCAATAGGTGTCCGTCATGGACGATATACGGACCATGTAATATATACATGTTACTTAGTCCATATTACGTCCATTACGGACTCCTAGTGAATATCCGGTATGGACATTCAAAAGATGTCCCTACCGGATATCCAATAGGTGTCCGTCATGGACGTTATACGGACCATGTAATATATACATGTTACTTAGTCCATATTACGTCCATTACGGACTCCTAGTGAATATCCGGTATGGACATTCAAAAGATGTCCCTACCGGATATCCAATAGGTGTCCGTCATGGACATTATACGGACCATGTAATATATACATGTTACTTAGTCCATATTACGTCCATTACGGACTCCTAGTGAATATCCGGTATGGACATTCAAAAGATGTCCCTACCGGATATCCAATAGGTGTCCGTCATGGACGTTATACGGACCATGTAATATATACATGTTACTTAGTCCATATTACGTCCATTACGGACTCCTAGTGAATATCCGGTATGGACATTCAAAAGATGTCCCTACCGGATATCCAATAGGTGTCCGTCATGGACGTTATACGGACCATGTAATATATATGTACAAGTTATATGGTCCGTACTATGTTCATCTCGGACTACTAATGGATATCCAGTAAGAACATATATTTGACATTGCATGTATTAAGTCGGTCAGGGACCATTTTGGGACTACATGATACGGACATGTGTCATATGGTCCGTATTATGTCCATCACGGGCATCCAATGGATATCCGATACGGACATCGTACATAAATTGGACTAACAATGGATATCCATCTTGGACGTCCTAAAACTGTCCGGAAACGGACGTCCAAAGGACATACAAATCAAGTACATGGACGTTCCGACGTTAAATGGACATGAATTGGACGTCCCAAGGACGTTGTGTGCTATTAGGGATGTTTGAACCACTTGTATGATTCAATTGATTTTGATCTTCCAAATAAGAAGTAGGAACAAATTTTTTGTCCCATGCATCAGTCTCATGGGTGAAAATTGCTAAAAAACAAAACAAAAATTCCGAGGATTCTCGGTTGCCAAAAGTTGAGCCTTGGCAGAAAATTGTCGCAAACTTCACTTTTTCCATATTTTAGATGCCTTCGTCTTTTGAACAATTTTCAGCTTGTTAGCAATTTTTAAGAAGCATGGAATTATTTCGACCTAATTTGCCTAGGCTAAATGGTTTTATCGCGATAACATACCCAACGGAATTATGTGAATTGTTTTATTCAATAAAAATTTTTATCGATCTGAAACAGACTTTTTTCTCACAGTGTTCTCGAGGTGGAAACATGGGATATGGATGGAAAATATGATATGATAGCATGCCTGAATCTTCTGGATCGTTGTAACACTCCTTTGCAACTTTTGAAGCAAATAAGACAAGCTTTGAACCCGGATGGACTCCTCTTTCTAGCATTGGTTCTACCATTTTCTGCATATGTCGAGATTGGTGAGTATCATTTTGCCTACTCAGTTCTTACGAAACTTACTTGGGCTTTTTTCATATCCGATTACCTTTGTAGTATGCAGTTATAGTGGCGAGCTGTAAAAGTTGCTTAGAAATGGCTGTATGTGATCACAGAGGTTAATTCAAATGTTCTCTTACATTTTCGAGTTCGCTGAATGTTCCTGAGGTGTATAGTAAGAAAGGAAGAAACCAACTCAGAAAAGTATAAACGGAATAAATTTTCCAATTCAATTAAATTGAATATCCAATTATTAATTTTTTTTTTATATCTTCGAACTCTTCGTCTCTAGTCTTCAAAGAAACCGCCTTTCTAGAATATCATTACTTGTTACTTTCTAGAATATCATTACTAGGATAACATCTACAGTTTTATATATCAAAAGCAACAATTCAGAATCCTGTATTCAACATTGTGTCTTGCCAAATAAATCCTATTTTTTGCGGATGGAGAAATAATATGGAATGCAGAAAAACACTCATTTTTGCTTTATACGCTGATTTATTTGAGGAGATACTCACTCAGCTCCCACCAAAAACGTGAGTTTACCCCAAGCGTTCATAAAACATAACACATAAATATAGGGGCGATTCATCACAAACATCCAGAGAAAAATAAATTTCTAAATGAGATTTGACGTCTTCGATTTGACATGGAACCTAAACATGTCAATATATTACAATATCCCAACAACTAAAACCAAACTCCTAATTTTTTTTAATAATGTGAATGTTGAAGTCATATGTTTTGTTAGAAACCCGATTAAGTGCATTTACTTTTCAGGTTCTGAGAATCATAAACCTGAGGAACTGCTTCCAATTGTGGGGAAAACCTTTGAAGAACAGATTGCTAGTGTTGTTAAAGATGTCTTCCAACCTAGTGGTTTCTCTGTAGAATCCTGGAGTAGAGTTCCATATCTTTGTGAAGGAGACTTGAGGCAGTCCTATTATTGGTTGGATGATGCAGTATTCATCTTGAGAGTCAGCGATGAAAATATTTCAAATTGATCATCACTTCATAGGTTGCTCATTCATTCAGAGAATTCAACTGGGTATACAATTTGCCATTTTTTCACAAAATGCTCTTTATTCTTTTGAATATTTTTAGTGATAAATATACCTATTGTATTTTTAATAACCTCTTAATATACCTGTTTCTATAATCATCCACGTCTCAAAATAGGTAACCATTTTATTTTCACATTCATACAAAATCAAAACAAAAACACATCCATGTAGGGTGCTACTATAAAGTAATCTGAAGAAACCCATCATAACTTGAGCTTGCCATTCCATTTTTGGGGTCAAATATAGGGTGTTACATTTAAATAAGTGTAACTTTGGTCTGTATCTTTGTTTTCGAACACCCTGTATATATGACAATAATTTTAGATTGTGCTTTGCGACATCCTACCATACACCACAAGAAAATATTTCCAAAATATCTTCATTTACTCCCTGAAAATGATCGCCGCGTCTGGGGTGGGCCACCCGGTATATAAGATTACTTTTTCCGATTTTTCAAAAATGGCGATATGTTGGATTAAAACCCGACTAACAGCCACAGATTACATAGACTTAGGCATTGTCGAGATATAAAGTTGACTCTACGTCTAAGGATGCTTCGGTGTTCTCCTCGCTTCTGTATGACATGGATGAGGCGTGGACCTTAAAACGAACTCATTTGAATTCTGGTGTTACAGAAGAATTCTACGAATATCGTGGCTGGAAAGAGTGTCAAACGTGGAAGTAACCAGAAGAATTGGAAATGAATCAGGAATGCTGTTGACTGTCAAGAGAAGAAAATTGGAATACTTGGGACATGTTATGAGAGGGCAGAGATACAAATTACTACAACTCATTATGCAGGGCAAAATTAGAGGAAAGAGAAATGTGGGTAGACGCAGAATATCCTGGCTCAGGGATCTGAGAGAATGGTTCGGATGCAGTAGCTCAGAATTATTTAGAGCGGCGGTTAGAAAAATCCGCATAGCTATGATGGTTTCCAACCTTTGATAGAAGATGGAACTAGAAGAAGAGAAGGCATTTCGGAATGACTTGTGTGTCCTCCTTCAATGATCCTGTCAAAGTCAGCTGATTAGAAATGCCCTATAAATGGACAGTATAGACACCTTTTAACCCCTACCAAAATTGTCTTGTCTCTGCTAGAAGCAGGCTCTGAATATAGAGATATGTATTGCTTTAGAGTCAGAATTTGCCGTTGCGAAAATTGAGATATAAAAGCTCTGTTTTGGTTTGCACTTGAGGCGATTCCGAATCGGTTCAAAGTAGTGGAGCAGCAATAATGGTATGGAAAGCTACACGGATGCTACGCACGAGCTTACACTGAATAAATAAATGTGCGACTGTTCTGAAACCATGGTAAAAGTGAACCAAAACAGGCCTAAAATGAATACACACATTATTGAAAATGGAATGAGATATTTTAGAGAAAAATTTGCGCAGTCGTGAATTATACCGTGAGAAGGGGTTACAGTTCACTGCGACCTTAAGGTCTATTGTGCCCCCTGACAGAGCTGTTCTCATTGCGCTCTCTACAGCTTGCCTTTCAGTTCCAGAGATCTGATGAAATCCAATATCTGGGACGGCTTCAACGAGGATAATTCTCCACTCCTACAAATTTCACGTCCAAAGCACTCTTTCTTTGTTTTGCAATGGCATAGCATTCCGTAACCAGGTGAATAGGAGTTTCTTCCTCCTCCTACTCTATCTACACTCGTCAGTGTCCGACAAACCCATTCTCAACAGATACAACAGACAATGACTTGTGAGAAAGCTAGTGAGTAGGTGTAGTTGGTTCTTACTGAGATCCAGATATTTTTTGGATCTAGCAGTTTCAGAGTTCCTAAGGAACTTTTTCCCTTTCGGCTTTCTCCTTCTCCATAAACTCCTTCTTGTAGGTGCGTTTTCCTATACCACAGTGGGCCAGTCAGTGGCGTTTGTGAGCTCTCTCTCTGGCAATTGAATGCATGGGCCTTCTCGTTTCCTACGATTCCCGAATGACCGGGAACCCAGATAAAAAAAAACTTATTTTTCTTGCCTACCTCATTGAGTTGGTTCCGGCACTCCCAAATCAGCTTTGAATCAATGATAGGAGCTCAGTTCTTTCACGGCAGCTTGACTATATTGTTTGAATAGCTATATCACACTTCTGATAGTTTCCTTCTAGATTTACGTCTAGGCATCTTTCGATTGCTAGTATTTCCGTGTGAAGGATGCTTGTACAGGAGCCTAACGATAGTGCACACTTGATACTTGCCCCGTAAATCTCAGCGCCAGCTACTGTAGCGGTTTTAAAAGCATCTGTATACCATTTTATTGTATTTTTTTTAAGATTGTAGTCGGTGTATTCCCGTTTTCAATATTTTTTTTTACTTAGCATTGTACTGAAGTTTTTCTCAATGCTTACTTTCTTGATCATTGAGTCACTGGGAAGGTTTACAGATGAGATGTAGTCGTTCAGAGAGAACCAAACTCTCTGACACTTGATTCTCTTGTTACCTGTTCCTTCCTTAGATAATCTATAATTAGAATGAGGATGGCCTCATAGGCTACCCGATAGGGTAGTAGTATCACTAGATGTAGAGGTGTGAGGTCTGTGATGATCTCAAGCACCCTAGTTGGGCACATCCTCATAGCTCCCTTGATGCACACACAGGCAAGCCTTTGTACTCTGTCGAGCTTTCTCCTTGTACTTATACCTGACTTATACCTTAGCAAACCAGGCTACTGCGCCATATGTGATTATATGTCTTACAATCATGACGTACATCCATCGCAGTATTTTTGGGTTACAACCCCAATTCCTGCCGCATAGACGTCTTGCAGCTCTTGTAACTCTGCCAGTAGCATTATATCAACATGTTTATTTCACAGAAGTTTGCTATCCAGGGTTATTCCTAGGTATTTGACTTCAGACCCCCACTCCAAGATATTCCCGTTTAAGGTTAACGTCTTCATGGCTGGAAGGTTTCTCTTCCGTGTGAACGGAATTACTGTGGTCTTGGTTGGGTTGATCTTCAGCCCCACTGAAAAGCACCATTGCTCAATAATTCTAAGGCCCTTCTGCATTAGGTTGCAGAGAATGCCTTCGAATTTTCCTCTAAATATCAGGATTTTGTCATACAGCCTACACATTCGAAGCCGAGCTCCGTGTAGAAGTTCATCTACTACTATGCTCCATAAGAGGGCAGATATTACCCCTCCCTGAGGTGTTCCACGAGTAGCTTTGATAAAGACGATGAAGATAGCCCATCGATATCTCAGCTATTCTCGTCGTACACCTCGTACATCCCAGAGACATCCCTTTCTCTAAGGTACATCCACAATGGTATCTCGCCTCTGCATCTCTTACAGACACGTGTGTTGTGTTGTCAAAGGCCCCAGATACATCCAGGAAGGCACACATGGCGATTTCTTTGTTATTCAGAGTTCTCTGGATGACTTCAGTCAGCTGATACAGGCAGTCGTGGATCAAGTAAAGTATCCTCTCGCTTTTATCCACATAACATCATCATCTGCGTGAATAATAGCCATCGTAAAGCGGCCTATAGACGAGCATCCTAGTTGACAACTTTGTTGTCAACACGACGTGTTGACAATCAAGTTGAACGTCTGTGGGCCAGTTGGTGGTTGACATTCCTTCAACCTCGCATGGTTTACAAGCTCGTTGACAACATAGTTGTCAACTAAGTTGCTCGTCTGTGGGCCACTTAATATGCTCGTTGAATAATGTACCTCCTATAACAACTACACATCTATTTCGCGTTCGCTCCACAAGGGGACAATTTGATTGTTAAGAGGAGCAATTCGAAAATGGACTATAGACACAAGTTTAACCCTTTTGCTACTGGCCATTTAAATGCAACGCAAGGTTTAACATAAAGTCTCTGTCGGTGCAGAGGGCATCAAACGCAAAGATCCTCACAAAATTTAAATAACAAATTAATGTAGAAAAATCCCTATGGAAATTATTTCGAATTTGAATCTCAGTTTGTAATGTAATGCATTTGTTTTGAGTTGAGAGTTCACTTAGTATGTTTCTTTAACAATTTCCTTGTGATTTCTTTCTAAAACCTCTTTTGATTTACTCAAGTGAACAATTCGATTTTTTAATATAAAAATTATGTTGACATTACATAGGTGGAGGGAGCATAAAAATTTCAGAAAGGCTTAGGTGGGGCATGACAAAGAAAAGGTTTGGAAACATTGGTCTAGACAATCAGTAAATTTGTTATGAAAAATTTCAAGTTTTGTATTCATTCACGAGGTATATCAGTCCTTCTTCAGACCATTAAATTCAATTTCAAAAATTCATAAAAAAAAAATACTCAGATGTGACAACTTCGAATAATACCATGCATTTTTGCTGTTTTTGGAAAATACACAATAATTAAAATCCGACAGATAGAGTGATATTTTGCCCTAAGCATGTTTATAAATGAGACAATCAGTCCCTGGAATATTACAAGAATTAATACAATTTTTACAATCAACCTATTCATAGCAAGTCGCGTATTCTACCTCTGTCATAAGATAAAAGATATTGTTTATTAATTATCCAAAAACGGAAATGATAAAAAATCTTCTCGTATTCCAAAATTTCCTGCAGGCGTGTATATCTGTAGTTGTTGCAATCACTAGTGAAGCGATACGAAAATATCGATATCGAGCATATAACTCAACAGTACCTCGATAGATTGAATCGTTTTGCACATCCCTGCAGGATAATAGTTTTCTGTGGTATATCCACAGATGATAGAAAATAACCTAACTTAATGTAACATTCAAAAAAGCTAATAAAAATTACTAAAATTAGTAGAAATAAAAATACATTCATCAGACTTAGTACGTTCTCGTTAAAGTGAAAAATGCCTTATAAATATATAGGTAGGACCATAGATCATAAAGGAAAAACTATATGGGAAATAGTGGGAAATTTAAAAAATTTTGGTGTGGGGCGTATGATTGTTAGAAACAGTTTTGAGCGTTACCCAGAAAAATCGTACATGAGAATTCTGAAAGTAGAAGCTCTTCCAAATCCAGCAAAACCTTCCATGGATGTGAGTTGTCCAAGTCTATAGTTAACCAGTTTTATATTGTTTATTCTGCAGGAACGACGTAAAGTAAAAGTTTATATTGATGAAGTATTTCGAGGAAACAAATGTCCCGAACATTCAATGATAAATTTAGCAAGTTATAAAGCAGATTATAAGCTAATTCCCAAAGATGAAGAAGCTAATTACATTGACAACAAAGCATTAGCAACAAGGATTGTTCCGAGAACAGTAGAATTACCTCCCTTACTCAAAGAACTAGTTATAAGAGAAAATTTAGCTAATGGAGATCCAGCTGAAAAAGACAATGAAGTTGAAGTAGCTTATGTTCAAGGTCCCTATGCCAGATATCGAATAGCAAAAGAAGGTGAAAAACCCGATTTTGAAATAACAATGGGGCTTGGAACTCCTGCATCTCCTAGTTTGTATGAAGGCATTGGCTTAGATTTTTCCAAATAATTATCTATTAAAACCATAATTGATAGCTGGTGATGTAATTACAGGTGTGTAGTAGGTTTCTAAAAAGGCAACTTTTTTGAAAGAATAAATTCAAAATACCTTAAAGAAACAGAGCAGCAGTTCATTATTGACCAAGTTTACATCAGGTCAAGAGCTATGGTATTTTAGAAATAAAATTTTTTTCAATGTAATTTCAAGAGATTCATATGAAATAAAGATATTAGTATAAGAGAGGTCAATACCAAACAATTCAGTTCTAGAGCTACTGGGCTATAGGGATATTCTGTTAAGTTGATCATGCTATGCCTGACATTGTTTAAATAATCACTAATAGAAATATTTCAAAGTAGTTGAAGATAAAGTTGCTTGCACAATTGATTTGATTAATCATTTAGATAAATATGCCATAGAAAGAAGAAGATCCCAAAAATTTGAAAAAGAGTGCATAATTCACCCTAGCAGTCCTCAGGCTAATATCTCTTTCCCCAGTATTGAGCAGCAAGGAGGACTTCACTAGATATATGCCATAGAGCTTAGTTATTTGTGCAACCAGTTGGGAAAAGCATTATCTTTTCTTTCGTAATGAGAAAGAATGAAATACAAAAAATAGTGTTTCACAGAATATTTTTTCTGAATTTGGATAGGATGTGGCTATGAATTCAAATCAAAAGTACCAAAAACATCTATACAAGAGTCCCCTGCAGATTCCTTTCAAAACGTCTAGTGACGGAAATTATTTGGGCTGTGGTCCATATATACACTTTGGTTTCTTCTGGTTAGTAAGTGGGCAGTCCGTATATGTCGGATTCCTGACAATTCGGTTCAATATCTGTCACCAGAGTTACCGCTCTGGTAAACTATCAGTCATCACTGGTATTCGTGTCCTGACTTTTTAAATATTCTTTGCCACTACATAGTTGAATATGTAAACTATCAGTTACATACCATCAGATAGTCAGGCTGTACGCTTGATACCCCTATGTACAGATTTTTAATCTCGTTGGTTTCTAGCTTCTATAAGACGGATTTTTTTAATTTCGTTGTTTTTAATTGTTGAAACCTACTTCTATACTAATAACTCGCACACACAGGATTTGATCACTTGCCGCGATCTTTAACACTAGCAACCAAGAAAATTATGAGAGAAGAAAGAAAGATTTCAATTTAGAAGACTTCAGTGTCGCGAAGAAAATTAAAAATAATAGGCAGAAAATCAACACAGATATTGCCTCAATTACAGTATGTATAGAAAATAAAGAGTAAGATTTATATTGTGGCCTAAAGTTTCAAATTTAGAAGAAAATGTAACTTTTTACCCAACCAAATATTCAAAATTGAATCTTTGACCAGCTTTAGCTGACTGTACTGAGAAAAAAAGTACTGTGCGAGTTTCGCAAGTATCTTCATAAGTTGCCGCATTTAAAATATGGATTCTAGAATGTATATATTTATATTTTTTTTGCTGTACATTCAGTTAAAAAGGAGGCCAAAGTATTAATTTTAAATATTTGTTTGGGCAAAAAATGCCGTTTTCTTCCAAGCTTGAGCTGATGACTTGAAATTTCCCTCTAGAGAAGAAGCATTAGTCAGAATTACTTGACATCCTACAAAACAGAAAAGTAGCAGTAGTAGTGAAAAGACTGTCACCAGGAAGACTTTCTGAATTTTTCCAGATATCTATAATTTCTAAAATACTTAATATTGATATTTTTCTGATATAATCACATGGGGGAAGGAACATACCTCCATGTAAAACAGAGATATATCTGTGTTCTTCTATATCTCTGATGAGTCTGATGTAAAATCATTACGACTTCGCCTACTTTCTGCCTAAATACACATCCATACCGACACAGAAAAAGGTCTGTCAACAGTGGAGCAGAGCTGGCAAAATGCCACGAGGCCCATGAGCTCCCAAACCAGAAAGAGTTTTTTCAAATTAAGAGGGAACCCATTTGATAAATTTGCCACGCCACAATCCTCAGATAGTGATGATACTATCCATGGTGGTTCTTCCACCATGATAGTATCTACGATGCTGGAATGGAGGTAGAACGAACCTTTGGGTAGACCCTCCATAAATGATGGTCTACTCGTGACCAATTATGGAGCGTTATATATAATAGCAAAGAGGATAGGATATTGATATTAGTGCGCCGAGGAGCGTACCCTCCATATGAAGTGTTTTTTAGTGACTACCAGAGACTACATGGAGTCCTGGTGACTGCTGCCAAGGAGGAACTTAATCTTGCTGTTGCATAGTTAAGTTAATGTATCTAGTGCTAAGATTTTGAACTACTCAAACCCAGCCTATCCTCGTGGGCTGTGATTAAAGATTCAACAAGTTATGAAGATTATAGTGACTCTATAATCTTTGGTTATGTAGAAGAAGCTTTGGTAGACTAGAAGTTATCTTCTAACTTCTAGTAGGAGTAGTAGGCTATGAGTAGAGTGATGAGAATTATATTTTTCTGTGGTGTCTTTACACTCTTGACTTTTGTCAAGTGTCATGTCAGTCACATAGACAAACTATAGATAGGCAACTCCGGGGCAAAATTTGGTTCATGTAAAAGCGCCATCTATTGAACGTATCGGAATTAATGTCGGTAAAATTCAATGAATGCTGACAGCGCCATCTATCGGTTCTTTTTGGCGGTAAGAAATATTGGTGTAATAATTTAAATATTTGTTTTCAGCGAGTTTTTCATTAGACCTGGCGACAACTTTGATTGTTGTCGCCAAATCTAATGAAAAACTCGAATTCTTTGTTAAAAAGTAATGAATAATGATGCTGTTATAAAAAAAAATTTATTCAATACAATATTCATTTCTACTTGGAACATGACAATAACTTTGCATAATAATACTCAGAAATACATGTGTGTAATATTGGGGAATACATATAACAAACTTAAGGTAAATTCATGTGTTTCACAACAAAATTGTAAAGGCTCTATACTGTTTTCTCTATGGGACTCCAATTACATATAACAATCTGTAAAGGCTCTATTTGGTTTTCCCTATGGGAAAACAAAATTATAAATCACTATAAAAAATGAGTAGCAATCTTTTCAGAAATTAATTAATTTGAAGGAATTCATCAATTTACCTTCAGTACTTGAGATTGTTTGGAATTTCTAAATTTATGAAACGTAGAAAATTGTATGTACAGGATCAATTCATTTCGCTGATTTATAAATTCAATAGAATAAATAAATACAATATTGATAATATATATAAAATTTGAAATAAATATGAGGAGATAAATAGAATCATGAAAGGATAATACCTATCTCCTTTTTTTGTCATCAAGAGAGTATCGACGACCCCTCTTCTTTTGTTTTTGGTTCATTTGTTGAGACATAAAAAAATTGAATGTTGTTCTGTTCACCTTGTTGAGGCAACCCAAGGTTTTCTTCAACATCATTACTTTCTCCCTCAAAGCTATGTTTCTGCTCCTCAATTGGCCCTCCTTTTTTCTTAGATATGTGAGTTGCCGGAACTGAGCAAGGTTGAGATTTTGAAAAATAATGCCAAACATTACACTTGAAAAAATACCAATAGAGACTGTATACCTTCTGGAATATATTTCCACTGTATTTCTTCAGAATCTTCCTGTCTTGAAGGTTGACATTCTGAAAAATCCAACAATTACACTTTGTACAATAGTTACGAAAGATTACATACCTTCTTAAATAGATTGAGAAACTGTTCTTTCTGTTGCTTTCAAAATATCTTTCCCTTTTTCACTCCCATAACGCTTTGTTGGAGCCAGAACCCTCAAATCTTCATCATGCATTTGGGAACACAACAAAATCTCGACATTGTGGGAATATAATTCGGAGAATAACTCGGCAAAATTAAAACTATCAGAGCGTACACAACATGCGTAGCAGGCAATGAAAAGAAAGAGTGAAATATTGGTATCAGGATATGGATTTTAAACACATAAACACAAAAGAAATGGTGTTTGTTGTTTACTTTTTTCCTCAGTCTTGACACTGACATGACATTACATTTCACGCGCATGCGCGTCATTTCTGCTGTTTACGATACGTTCCGCTAGATGGCAGCCTTGTCAGCACATTTTAGCGGTTCACGTTGTTTCTAAGCGAGTTTCACCCCCCTGGTCAGTCAGTGTCATTCAGTTCTTGACATTACTGTATCATCTGTGTGAGCCTTTCGGAGTAATTATATAACTCGTAATATCCCTTGCCCAGTTAATTATGGCTGCAAAAAGGATTGTAAAAAGCTCAATTAATTGGGCTCAGCTTGCAGAAAGGGTACCGGAGCATCAGCGTTCAACATACCAGGCCTTTAAGGCTAAATCTGATGGATATTTAAGAAAGTGAGTTTCATGATGTAATGTTCTCAAAAGATACATCTCCATTTCGGAATATTGTAGTATTTCATGATTATTTGTTCAATAATAAGGTTAATCTTCCACAACGTTAGAAACTAGATATGGGATTTTGAATGTATTCTTCTCATAGTTCCTATCCGTTTCGTTTGTTGGTTATCTTCACTGCTGCTCGGGACAACTCAGTTGTACTCATACTAAACCAGATTCTAAGATTTTTCAGCCATGAGATTCGTCTCCTACCCACACTCCTAGAACTTTTCCCTGCAGGATAGTTAGCAATAAGTGAAATCTGTTTTCATTCCTCATTATGTCTTCCAAGTATTGGAGCTTTCGTGTATTAGTATTGGTTTTTTCCCGCAACCCCCCAAAGAATTGAGAACTAAGAATTCAATATGTATTTATACACCATTCATTCATTCATTGCTGTATCCCGTTACCGGAAATAAATCTACAAAAAGAAGAAGAAAAAAAAAAAAAATAAAATAAAAAAAAAATTCGAACAGACTTGTAACTTCTTAGTGCTAGTTGCGATTGTGTGCCCTCCTGTGACTAAAGAGACCCAACCGTGACCTGCAGATCCTTCCACACTCAGGGCATGGATAGTCTCCAACCAGATCTGGCCGCCGCTGTATCCTTCTCGATTCTCCATTATAACTGTGGACCAAAGACCTCCACTGTGAATACACCATTGAGCTAGTCGTGGTTGTTCATACTAGTTAGGTCATATTAACCCACTGTATCTTATTGAACGGTACCAGTTACAGTTGATTTATGTGGAATCAAAAGGAACAAAGTCTTTGAATTATGGATGATTTGAGTTTTTAAATCGATCATATAAGGCTGATAATATTGATTTCAGAGTGCTAGCTTACCCAGAAAACCCACCAACCATTGATTGGTCTCATTACAAGGCTAAAGTTCCTGTAGCAGGAATGGTCGATGATTTCCAGAAACAATATAGTGCATTGAAAATTCCTTACCCACCAGATACTGTGTCTTCTCAAATTGATGCGTTGGAAAAAGAAATCAGAGCAGATATCGAGGCTTTCAATAAAGAATCTAATGAAGATATTGCAAAGTAAGTAGATTGATAACTGAAAGTTTATTCATTTTTATTGTCTTTAATTCTGTAATATGATGAGATTATAATATAGAATAGAAGGGTTCTTTCATTAAGTGATACTCAAAAGTTAGAAGTTTAAAGAGAATGTTTTTCAATGGATTTGTTTTTCATTGCTTTTTTACATTTTTGTTTTTACTTTCAGGTACAAAAAAGAATTGGATCACTTGAACAGCCTCCTTCCTTACAGTGAAATGACAATGGAAGATTTCAAGGATGCTCATCCAGATATAGCTCTGGATCCAGTCAATAGGCCAACTTTCTGGCCTCATGATGGTACTGATGATTTAGAAAATGAGAGGAGAATTGGAAGTGATCACTAGATACATATGATGAATTAGTTGTGATCAATATGAATATTGAATAAATGTAGATGTGGAACCCTTTTTTTTCCAAAACTTGCTTTATATTATTCCGCATAAATAATTTCCTCAATTGAATATAAGCACAAAAGAGACCTTGATTGAAAATTACTTGTTCGATGATCAAATGAGAAATACTAATATTGTTTGATCAAACCAAAATTAGATCCTGAGCATTAGCCTGTTATATTCATGAAAAAACTTAGTTTTATATATCGGTCCTTTATATTTTTAAATGCTTCTTAAAAGTTTTTGTGCTAGATTTGGAAGATGCGCATAATAAACGAGAAAAAGTCGAGCGTAGTTATTGTGTAATGTACATCTCATTCCCTACCAGAGACAACAGGTTGTCTCTGTTCCCTACTAAAAACATCAGATTGGATTGATTGAAAATTGAAAGGAAAGTGCCATAATTCTCTTCAAGAACTACAGATGACGCTACTTTGATGAAGCAGCACAAGAATAAGTTCGACGTTTGATTTTTCACGTGTATTATATGTATACAAAGATATCTGATGTACATTTATTCTATATATTTTTTTTTAAAGATATTCCATCATAATGCAATGTTACCAAACGAGAAGGTAATCATAATCAGAGACCTATCAAGTAGGCATTTAGGCACGACTCTATGATCCACTACTTGACAAGTACCAGCCGTTCTGCTTTCTGTTCTTCTGTACATTGACGGAAGGATGGTGGTGTAGGTTGTTGTCGTATGGTGTTTGATAATAATGGATTCCTTGTTTTTTTGTGATAAATGTGAATGAACGGTTGGCCATAAACAATTTATACAGGACAACTGGATTGTGCTATGTATTATTGAGTTGAGAATTGCTATCATCAAAATTTTCTCTCATAATAAGGTCAGTATTTTTCTTTTCGTATCTGACAGATCATTCTTTCATGGGCAATTTCTGAATGAAAAGCAATACTGTTTCATAAATAGTCCTTTATTATTGAATATTTTACATGTTTCATGTTTGGAGTCTATGAAGAAAATAATATTTTCGATTGATATTCTGTAAACTAGATGTATGAATGCAATTCTATCGCGAATGAAAAAATTTCGCACATCTTAAGAGACCCACAAAAGAACCTCATTCAATCAGGATTTTGTGTCAATGATTTGAATGGTTTACAATTTTATTTGTTTTGTGAATATCTGTGTTTAATTAATAGATTCGAAATATGGAATATTCTGCTAGTCTCCCTTTAAAATGATCGATCATTCAGCCAATATGTAATTTTTTGTTCATTCTTCGTACCAATGATCTTCAGACTTACACTTCGGGCCGAATAAAAGTCATTAGCCATCAATTTTCACATCGAAACAGAGATACTAACATTCCACTCCATTGTGTTCAAGCTGTACGAAAAAATGCTGAAAATACACTCGCGCCTACCTAGATTGAAAACAAAATTGAAGAGTTTATCAATAATTATTAATTAAAAGTGAACTGTACATACACAATTGCTACTGAACAAGATGTTTGAAGTAATGTTCCGCACATCTCTAGATTTTTATTCCTTCTCAAAAGTCTGCTATTGGCGAGACTACAAGACTTTGAAACTCGCTTTGAAAATCTGTCAAAATTTATAAATCAAACTTAACTGATATCAGAGCTTTTTGATAATGACAATAACCTTTATTTTCAATTCTGGATACATATGTGGATTAATCCCAGTCCTAGTTTATCTTCAAGTGAATTGAAGTCACAAAATTTTTCTTTTCGAATACTCCTAAAGGAATTCTAATTTTTCTGTTTATCTCTTTACTCAGTTTATCGAGATATGTACTATAGGATTCCCTATTCCTACTGCACTGTTAAAAGAGACTCGTCAGGTGGTCCAATGTAGGTTTTAGATGGAAATCCGATAATTCAAAATTCTCCAGGTCCGGATTGAAAAACCATTATGTTTTCGGTACTCAAAGTCAAAACACCATGTATTCGAAATTCCAAATCTCGTTTAATATAGTTAGAACGAGTACAAAATGCTGAAAAAAACAGGTTGCACTTCATTTTTCGCTCAATCTTTCCGTACTCATTTGAATTCGTTCCTTTATGTTGCAGCAAAATGAACCATTTATTTTTATCAACGGTAATCTTCCGATCATACCGCCATGTAAATCTGTAACTGAAGTCAATAATAATGATACAATGCAAAGAAAATGACAAGGATCATTTGAATACAAAAGAATGCAATTTTGTCATCGATGATTGTCTTACGATCCCACGTTTCGTTTTTAAAATGAATATCAAGTAGGTGGACCTGAGTAAAATTCTTCCCTTATGTATCCATTGTTATACAGTTTCATTGGTGGGTATGGATTGTGTTGGTGCTTGAGGTGGGAAATATGATCAATCGACCATTCTGAGTAGTATGAGGAGTAGTATGTATTTTTGAATCTTGATTTTCCATTTTCTATATACATAATAAATTTTCAAGATTCAACCTAAAAAATAAATAGATTGTGCAGTCTAGCCCATCCAAATTAAATTGTCAACTAGATGTACCCGCAAGCTTCGAATTTTCATTACTTACTTTTTTCAAGATTGCAGCGGAATGGTGGGGAGTTGTAAAATAAAATGTATCAAGGGTGTGTCCCGGACAAACAAACAGAAAATTTAAAAAGGGTTGATAAGGTTTTATCTCGGGTTTTATATAACGCGCAAATAACCCAATTAGTCAGATTTTCGAAAATCCCAGATAATTTTAATTATCCAATTCTATTTAAGTATCTAATTTCATTTATTTGTATGAATACCTGAAGAATTGTAAATTTAGCAGTAATATTGTTCCAAATTCCTAGATCGTTTTGTTGTTACAAGCATTGATGAAACTCATAAAATACTCAGTTTTCGTGGATTTTTTTGTGAACTTATTTGACTACTCAATCATCAATAAAGAACATTATTCTTGTATATTGTATTATTGTATCACTACTAAATGGAATTTTTTTCATTTCTTCAAATATTTGAAGTGTGAAAAACATCTCGAATTTGGAGATAATCGAGTTCTTGTTCGTCAGTACCGTACTCGACACCGTACTTTTAACTTGGAACCTCAGCTTTAATCACCCGTCCTGTTCCAGCACTGCTGGGAGTACGATTTCCTGGCCGGCGTGCAAACCCTTTGGGAGCAGAAACCAGAGTGGTGAAAAACCATTTCAGTCAGTTTTCTGGTTTCTAAGAAAAATGTGCTCTTCAGGTGCCATCTTTAGGGGGCTGCGTCTAAGCAGGGGCTGCCAAAAAAAAATAATGTTGAAGTTCCTCACTGTGGTTCAGTCTGGTTAACGAAAAACAGTTGGTTATATAAAGAAATAATTGTTTACTTAATTAACGGCAGTAAAAATTTTTTTGTTCTTTTATTATTTTTCTAATTTGTAAGGAGTTTATTTTGGAGTTATAATATTTCGGAAAAAAGATAAAATGCTAACTTGAAATGAACGATATCGAATAGAAAAAAATTTCATTGTCGTTAAAAAGAAATTTCCTCATTAACGAATAGAAATAATCCGAATTTGGAATAATCGTATTATTCATTAGTTTTTATAGATCCTCAATAACTTTCGGTCACTTTTCTATTCCGAATTGCAAAGTATATTTGAAATTTGCACTTTCACTGAGCTATCCGAGGATCATAGAAAATCTAAAATATTTTCATGCTTTTATCTCTTCTTGTCATACCGGAAGTATACTCCATTCACTTTTATTTTAGCACTCGGTTGGCCATAAAATAATTTTCTTAAGTTTTAGTGACTAGAACGGAGTAAGGTTGGCAATCATGAAATGTCGTTGATGTCATAACGCCGTTGCCAAAACTAATATCAATTAATATTACAAAAATATCGAAAGTGATTGAAAAAAGGAGAAGACAGGGTTTCAGGAAGTGCTATTTAAATTTCAGGTCCTCTCATGCAAAGAGTAGGTAACCCTGATATTCTAATATCTACAATTTATCAGAGGGTAGCGAACATATTCAATGTAAATGAATTTATATAATGTTTCATCTGAATCTGACTGACTTTTGTAGATGGATTGAAGAGGAGCAAGAATAAATATATTTGAACACTTTTCACTTGTATTTTCCATGCAAATAACTAGATTTGGTATGCCTTCAATCAGTTTGTATAAACGTCAACTATATTCGTCACATATTTTCGTCTTCATATTTTCCGAAGTTATTCGACATTGTGATAAAATACGTATTATAATTTCTGAGACTTTTACGTAGAAAGGACAACATAGCGCTGATTTAAAACCCAAAAATGTATTGACAACAGTCAACTTTCTATACAGGGTGGATTGTGTCAAATTTCCATGGCCAACCGACTGCTAAAATAAAAGTGAATGGAGTTTAGATATAAACTTCGTATTCTCAAAGGACATGCTTAATCAATTATCATATTTTTGGATTCCTCATTAGATTTTTATGCGACTTTGATCATACGACTTCACTGAAATTCCGAAGTTGGAGTTATTTGAGCTCATTCTCTATTCGGGATGAACAGTCATAGCATAGCTTCAGAATATCCGTGAAGTCATGTGATTAAAGTCACATTGAAAATCAAAAAATGTGATATGTTAGGGATTATACCTTCGGGAAGAAAGGAGTCGATGGCTATTTCTGGTATAGCCGGAAGTGAGAAGGACAAGGAAATATCTTATATTTTCTCGGCATTCCGGACAACACACTGAATTCGAATCTCATTAAAAAATCTTGAGTACCTATATGTAGTTTTCCGTATAATTCAGGGTACGGTTAAGAAAGAATGACCGTGTGAAATTCAACAGATGACATTGACTTGCAATAAATCGATGCAATCGATAGGCCCATAAGAATATAGCCACGTTTCTGGCTCTCTTATGAAACCTCACGATTTTTAATCCATAACGATTTTCATACACAGATGAGAGATCATATTATGAAGGATATTCATGCAATTCTTCTAAGCAAGATGAAAAAATTAAATGAATATCATACAGGTCGTTATAATTATCAATTCACTTGTTCATCCTATTGTATTACACAAGGTCCCTCGTGTGATACGATATGATCGCGGAGGTCATTTTTTATTTCAGTTCTTGGAATACAATCTCTGTTAATTGTTTATGTATGTAGGACTTATTGATGTGAATAAAGGATTGTGCTCATCATCAAAAAAAAACTTTCAAACTCTTGAGGGGTGGTGAGATTTATCGATTTGGATACGAAGAAGCATAGACGTTTTTTGAATGAAATTTTTGGTCCACACTCTACACTCTCTACAGCCTCTCAAGCTGCAACAGTAACAATGGCCCTCGATAATATTTGATGAAGAAGTTGTCTTTGCATGTTCACAATACTGCTTAATTCAAGTTGAATCTTTGAGTGGTATACAGGTCGTACTAGTAACCGTCAAAGTTGAGCAAAATTTTTTGATGCAAACAGAATTACTCCAAGAATAACATAACCTAAAAATATTTTCGAATATATCGGGTGTCCCACAAAAGAGGAATGCAGGTTGACTTTAATTTTTCAAATGGGACACACTATATTCTTACTATATTTTTTGCAACTTCGTCATTTCGAAGGTTTTGTATAGGTGATTTTTGGTGAAACGCTTTATTTTGACCAGTTTTACCTTCTGTTGAAAAAAAAGCCTCACCTTCAAATACACCCTGTATACTAATTTCGTAAGCACATTGGAGAGGTCCGCGAAAAAGTCCGACGAAAGACGAATAACTGGAGCGTGCCCAGCAAATACTCTCGACCTAGGAGTTACCAAAAGCAAATTTAGGAGACCTAGTTCATTAAGCGAATTGCTCATAAAATCACGATATATCCCTATTCAAATTGTCGTAGAGGTGGATAATGACTACTCCTACTTAAGGGTTGAACCTGCAAGTCGTCACCAAAATTTCCCTGCCGTTTTTTTGATATCCGTTTTATTCTTTAATTATTGAACATACACCCTTTCAAATGACACTACCTGTATTTATTCGCTCCTATTTTCAAAATGCACTTCTAGGAAAGAAATTGAATATGAGTGGAGAATCCGTAGGGTCCTAAATCTTTTGTGGATATAGAACTGAAACCGAAGTATCCCTAATAAGCTCTAAAAATAAGATTGTGAACCCATACTCGCAGTAGAACACATGTGATAGGTATAAGTTTCACATTGCCCATCTTAATCTGCTGTTAGGTACGATAAATTAACACTAAGACGTCCAGATGATAGTTTTCACACGCGATGTTCAACCTGAGAAGATATATAATCAATTTTTCATCAACATCAACAAGTTTTCTAGGGACCGAAAATAAAATCATGCTCTGGTGAAAAGCATTACATACAGTGTAGTCCAACGAAAACCTCAATTTTCTGGCTTTAAAATGAAAATGTGTGAAATCGCTCAGAACCATCAATTTCTGATTCGAGGGTAAACAACTTTTCCGCTCTTTGCAATATTTAAATATTATGATTCTTTGGAAAAATAAAACACACACAACTGTCAATCACCCGAGGTCTACACAGTTTTAGTGGTCAGTTCAAAAAGAGAAAATGAATATCTTACGTCAGAAACCTCTAATTTATATGGGGTTTTCAATATAATTCAATTCAATCACTTCGTCAGCTCGGAAAGTCAGAAATTTTTTCATTCGTCGAAACGGAAAAAAAAAAAATAAAAAAATTTTTCTTTGAAGAACAAAGATTCATTTATGTTATTAACTTTCCGAGGTGAAATAATCTCTTCTATGAATTTTTACATGAAAAAATTTCTGGAAAATTCCTGCTATTGGCTACAATTCGTATCCTGCTGAAATTCAAAAAAAGACGTTTGTAGGGTGCTGCCATCTTTTGGACGAGGAAGTGGAAACTATTGTAATATTCGTAACTTCTACTTATCGTTCAAGTGTTCTGGCAACACCCCACATTCTGGTAGTCTTTCCCCCTTTACGGACGAAAGTCCCGTGGTTTAAACTCCTCTTAAAATTCTAAAAATGCAAGGGGTATCTGCAAATTTTTGAATTTGGAAAAAGTGATAAGGGGTTGAAAAATACGTCGTATTTGAATGGAAGTGCAAAAATTCGAATCGAACTGTCCGAGCATTTCATCTGAGAAACTTTTCATTGTTCACATTGTGTTGCGGAAAATTGTTCCTTGATATTGTTTAATGGGGAATTCTCCTCAATTTGGGATATCACAGCATAATGCAAGTTTAAACTGAATAATTATAAGTTGCATTCATGAATTTTTCAAATGCACCGCGGAAACTATTCAAAATCATTAATCAAATATGAGGTTTTAAAATTTAAATCGCTTCGTTTCTAGTTTACGATTTGGCAACAGCGCTTGTTTATAAAATAGCAGCTGTTGATTTGCAGCCATCATAAGGCGCGTACTCACTGGTGATCCTCAACAGCAACCGGCCATAAAAATCCCATAAAATTTTACGACCTTCCTCGTTCGTCGCAGACTTCATAGACAGCCATTGTCTATCTCATCAAGATAGTATTTGTTGTCCTTTATTATCAACGCATATTTCAGTCGATGTTGCCAACTTGTGCAATAGAAACGAAACGCTTTAAATTTTAAATACCCATTCTTATTTTTAAGTATTTAAAATAATTTTTTTTGGGAAACGGTTGAAATGATTATTTCAAAATGTGATGTTTCAAAGATATTTCATAAAAAATATATCATTTTCGTCAGAAGGAGTATTCCCTATTCACTGTATTCAATTTCAGTTCACCATGCCTTCCATTTGTAAAAAATAACTAACATATCTCATTCCACACTTCGACTGATGAATAGAACAATAATTATCCCACTCAACACAGTAGCTCAACTTTAAGTTCAAGGTTTGTTTGACATCTCATGTCTCACAACACTTACACTCACTCGAGGGGATGACATTCCACCATAAATAACCAAGAACCCATGCACCGTAGATGCACATGGAGATTCACCCGAAGTTTTTCAGATGCAGTCAAATGATTCTCGAACTACAGTCCTAACTCTGACGGATTGGTTTGTTGCTGAAACATGAAATTGTGAAAGCACAGCAGTCTTTTTCCACCTCATTACGTATTCCAGGCCATTTCATCGACCGGATATCATGACGGTCGAAAATATTTGTCGGTTTGTTCTTGTTGGTTCTCAGAGTTACGTATTCGTAACTCTTCGCTCATTCATCTTATTTACCAATTCAAAGAAACTGAATTTCGAATACTATTTCTATTGCTATTGAATATTTTGCTAAATTATTGCAACAATTATTTTTCGGTTCACTCAAGATTCTTCGAGAATGTTCATGACTTGGTGTCGAAATATTTTGAAAAAAAATCAATAGTATATTAAAAATTCTACGTCCATGTTTTTGAATTGGGTGAATGAAATTTTTATTTTATGATATGTACTATTATACAGGGTGTTTCATTGGGAAACGGAAATACTTATAAGGCGGATACTTGACAAAGAATTGGTTCTGGAGATACCACATTTATTGGTCCTTACTGTCTTTCTAGCCGAGATACAGGATGTTTTATGAATTTTGATTTCTGAGGCCATATCAGACGAACCACTTGGTATACCGGGTGTCCCAGAACTTTTAAGCCAGCAAATATCTCAGTTACCTGCGGAAAAAAAAAATTGAATAAAATACTTGTCGTAGGAGACCATACGCTCTTTCATGCAGCATAGCAAAATCCACCCCCTGACAAACAACCCCCGAGAAACCACCTCTAACTTTTGTTTTTCAAATGGCACCCCCATGTTTGTTGTGCTTCAACTTACAGTTTTTTTCATTTCTCATTCAATGATGTATCATGGTAGCTAGAATGGCATGCAGAATTATGGAAAATAAAAATACAAATGAAATACGAATTTATACGCTCAGCTGTATTGTTACTGCAACATTATACTAAAGAAAATGTTTTATAACATAAATTATAATAAACAAAAAGTTCTAACATTTTATTGACTCTTTTTTTTCAACATCCACTTTTTCTTGTCTCTACAATGTGGACTAATTCGATCAGTCCAATTAACAGTACCCACTAACGAATTCAATTTTATCGAGTGACTATCTTTACAACTACATATTATGATATATCATTGATTGAGAATTAAAAAGAGCTGTCAGTTGAAGCCAAACAAACATGGGAGTGCCATTTGAAAAACAAAAGTTAGGGGTGGTTTCTCGGGGGTTGTTTGTCAGGGGGTGGATTTTGCTATGCTGCATGAAAGAGCGTATGGTCTCCTACGACATGTATTTTTTTCAATTTTTTTTTCCGCAGGTAACTGAGATATCTGCTGGCCTAAAAGCTCTGGGACACCCGGTATTGTTTTCATATTTGACAAACCTGTGATTTCCTCTTCCCAATGAAACATCCTGTATAATCGGGTACATTGATTTTTTATGATATTAGTATAGATTTGTTAGATCTATCTTTGTCAATCCTCACATATGTATTTTGATACATCATTTTTGTATACAGGGTATTATTATACAAAAATATTTCCACAGCTTAAATACATCCAGTAAGTAACGTCGGAATTTTACTATTTTGTAAAAAAAATGCTGGAACAGGTCAATTTTTCTTTAAAATTACGAAACTTTTCATGTAGGTACAATTGAGAAGCGTCATGCACCTATACGATGACTGAAGTTTAGTTGGGTTTTTAAATGGCAACCCTTACTTTATGTGCCTGAATTGGATAGTCCTCTCATTGTAGGGATGAAGGGGTTGATTTTGTTGAATTCAAATTTTCACCCTTCTCATGTATTTTGATGTCAATGACATACACTGTAGGAATGATGGATGTTTTGGAGTGTTGAGTAATGTAATTGATACTTTCTTTCATCAATTACTACCGTACGAAAAACGCATGTATTCTATAAGACTTCAAAAGCATCAGTCACTCCTGAAGGGTATACCACTGACCTCATAATACAGAGTGATTCATCGGTAGGGCATGTTAGATGTTAATGGAGAACTAATTATAATTTTGTTCTGAAAATTTGCATTTTGGGGTTTTCGACAATGAACTTTTTCCCTTAAATGTTTTCAGACCTCTGCAACTTCCGGTTACACCGGAAACAGCCGACTACTTTCTTATTTCAAATGACACACCCAGTATATCTTTGCATCGTTAGATAGTTCATTTGATGGCGATTTCAGCAGTGTACTTACCTTGAATAAAAACCTTGAGGTTTATGAGTTATAGGCATTCTTATGAAAAAAAAATTAAAAAAAAAACGAACTCATATTTTTTGAATATGTATTTCTGCCGAGGAGTTTTTTCAAAGAAATCTTTTCCATTTTCAATTTTGCAAGGATGCAATATTATAGCACTATTTGTTGGTTGGTCCGAAAACGTACAGGCTGTTTATGAAAACATCATCAAGTTGGGCAAATCGAATCAATCAAAATTCAAGATTTTCAAATTGCAACATATATTTCTGATTATTTCTGTTGATGCTTAAAGATAGAGGGACTATACCTAAAATGAAAACTCGAATCATCAACATAAAAAAAAGGGTATTAATTTTTTGGCACTAAAAGTTAGGGTTGTGATTTAAGAGTTCAACTATGTTCCTCCATCCTCCTCCATTTTTACTCTTTCAGGTCTTTTTTCTTGAAAACAGTTGGGTTTAAATCCCGTTTTTAACAGCCGAAAATTATCTGGAGAATTCTCTACACAATTTTGGCAAGAAAATGGCAGAAATTATTTTGTATGCAACTGAACAGTGAATTCTACCGGAAGTACGTATGTAACCACAGAAAATTCACGGTGCATGAATTCACGAGTAAATTCTCTAGAGAATTTTCGGCTGTTCCAAACATGCTTTAGGCATAAGACCAAGAGTAGTTTCTTTTTTGACAAACACTCGGAGAAAGAGATTTCCGTTATGACGGTTTAAAAAAAAATCGATTTAGCAAATAGCAGGTGGATGACCTTATTGTTTCTTTAAAATTCTATAAGACTATATATCGAAAATTTCCACGATGTATCTCTTGCCCTTTCTTATAATTTAAATTTTTCGAAATCTATACCTCTCAAACGTTAAACCGTGAAGATAACCGAAACAGAAAATTTCGATTATAGTTATGTTAGTCGATACTTTTGATATCAGACATTAGCTAATCGTTCGAAAAACCATAAATCAATTCGAATTGGCTCTGTGAAGGATATGGTTTCTCGTCCATTCGCTTTTGTTTGATGAACCGACTATTCACAGAAAATTGTTCATTCGCCTGATTCACAGTCACGATGCAGTAGGAGGTTTCAGCGGGAGTTTGAACATCTGAAACCGTAATCAATGGCAAGATGATGCCCACGTTTATTTCAGGAGCACCAGAGTATCATCCACGTTAAATGGTAGTCACCAATGCATTGCAACTTATCCACTATTATTAGAAACTCCTCAAATTAACCGTGCAATGATACAGGTCGTTTATTTTAAAGTTCGCCTAGATAGTCCCATAATGTCAAGTGCACTAATACGGATACGCTCTGAAACGTCCTGTCAAGAATTCATACCTACAGCATCGAACATCAAATATGAACAACTGCACTTAATGTTTTCTTCAATTTCCAAGATAATAATTGATGTGGATGAATAGGTAAGGTATGGCCATTTCGAAGAAAGTTCTACAGATCAAAATGAAATTAGCAGATTTTAAAAGGATGTATTGATATCTAGTTAGCCTAGACTATTCATAAAAAAATATTGCGTTACCATTGCAACGAACAATAACTCATAAAGCCCGTTTGCAACAGCCGAGAATTCTCTAGAAAATTTACTCGAGATTTCATGCGCCGTGAATTATGTACCGTTACATACGCACTTTCGGTAGAATTCTCTGTTCAGTTGCGTACTAAATAGTCTCCGCCCTTTTCTTGCGAGAATTTTGTAGAGAATTCTCCAGAGAATTCTCGGCTGTTGCAAACGGGCTTTAGAAGTGTCAGTGTGAATTTGAAGTCAAAAAGTAAACCAGAGTTACGCAATGAATTGAAAGAAAGAAGATGTCCACCGAAATTGTGAAAATCGAAAAATTGGAGTATCGAGCCATTATCAAGTACCTGTATTTAAAAGGGTTAAGAGGTAAGCAGATTTACGAACAATATGCTAATACCCTTGGTGATCAATGTCCTTCGTATGCGACCGTGAAAAATTGCAAGCTTCAAAAGAGGTAAATTTTCAATTGAAGATGATGACTGATCGGGAAGCCAGTTTCAGGGTTTGTCCCCGAAAATATCGATGCAGTTCATGACATGATTTTATCAGACCGTCGAATTGCGTTAAAACGGATACCTGAAGCACTGAATATTTCATACGAACGCGTTCATCATATAGTTCACGTCAATTTGGACATGAAAAAATTGCTGCAAAATGGATCTCCAAATGTTTGAATGTTGACCAAAAGCGTGCAAGGGTAGAAGCATCGCGTTCGATCTGTGCTCGATTTAAAAACGATGTAGACTTCTTAAACCGAATTGTTACTATGAATGAGCCTTGGGTATATTTCTACGATACAGAAACAAGGCAACAATCGATGGAATGGCGACACTCTGGTCCTCCAAGACCTAAGAAGTTTCGTGTCCAAAAATCTGCTGGAAAAGTTTCAGTTTTTTGGGATGGCCATGGAGTAATCATGATTGATTTTTTGGATAAGGGTAGAACAATAACCGGAGATTACTATTCGACATTACTGACCTATCTAAGAGAAAAAACGCGTAAAGCTATCCAAAGGTGCTTTGCTTTTGTTGCACTTTTTGCAGGACAACGCCCCTGCACACAAATCTCATGTTGCCATGCAAAAAATTCGTGATTTAGGGTTTGAATTACTAGAACACCCCCCTTATTCACCAGATTTGGCTCCATCCGGCTATCATCTCTATAACTATTAACAGATTAATAAATCTTATTATTATTATATTATTATTGAATAAACGTCTCCATCGTGGAAAATTGTAAAAACTGACATCTTCACAAGAAAGTGGTAATCGGAGATTTGCTCAAAGGATTTAAGGACTAAGCTTTCCCCATTGTCACGAGATAGATCAAGATATTTTCAACATATTAAGATATATTTTTTATAAAAACTCTTATTGAACCACCAAAATATTCTTCGTTCCTCGATGTAAACAAACAAAAGTGCATTAATTTTTTATTTACAAAAATTGACACTAGGGGGCGTATCGCTTGTTTGGAATTTCCAATTGCAAAGAATATCCTGGTTTTGAGAAAAGGATCGTCAGACACGTCGCAGATATCTTTGCATGCTCTAACATCTTCAACTTTTAGTGATGTTTGTTGTTTTCTTATTCGTAGTCTATTATTGATTTTAAATTTCTGGTTGGTTGAGTCCATGTGTACTTCTTAAGCGTGAGTTCATTCTGTTGACATATATCTGCAAGCCTTTCTCCAGTATCAACGGTGTCCTCTCCATAAGGTCCTATCCTACTATTCAGATCCCTCAATAGTATTAATTCTCCACTGTTTCCTATTTTGGCCATTTCCTAATTCAGAATTTCTCTTTTCCCTCTCTATTAGTATATGTGATACTCCATTGACTCCGATGATGCTGATTTTGTTTTGTAAGATATTCATATTGACTCTGATCAGGTTTTCATTAATCGAAAAAAGAATCTCTTGCAGAACATTATCGAAAGTCTGCAATATTCTCATTCTAGAGTACATCGTGATAGAAATGGGAAGATTAATCGATGGTTAAGGAGTCAAAAATTAATTAGTGTAACTTTTTTCATAATTAATTTAATAATATACCGATTCTCATTTCTTCGTGGGAAAACATTGATCGTGGATCATGATGAATGAACAATATCGTAAATTCACTCTTAGTAAACGTCAGTATTGGTTTCAGCATCATTTCGTGATCTTCTAATTGACTTAATGTCATAATTGTCGATTTCAATGCTAAACTACGAGTAATGATCGGGTATCCATTGAAAAATCATTGATTCGATATTGATTGTAGGTACGTTATCCCCTCATTTTCAACAATAATAACTCTTGTTCACTGATTGATTCTTCTCATTATTCAAATGCTTGATTTTAAATATCCTTTTGTACCACTCTCATCACTTTTCCGATATTGTGATTTTGTGATTTATCGACATGATTGATCTTACCCTTAACTTGATTGAAAAAAATGTTGCTAATTGTTATGGCAGATTTCATAAGGTTCAATACTTGATTGAAATCTATAATTACTCCAAATAGGGTGATCTTTGACATGTATAGAGTGTCCTAAATTCGGTATCCAGTGAGAAAGAGTAGAGCAAAACCGATGGCATCTTTCCGAGCCCCTATTTCAGGGAAATAAAGAATGGTGAAAACCGTAGCCTCCTACGATGCTTCGTTTCTGAGTTATTAGCAAAAATTGAGATTTTGACGATTTCGAAAAGTTCACATAACTTTTTTGTGTATAAGGTTAGAGATTGAAATTTGAACCTCGTACAGTAGAATCTACTGACATTCTGAAAACATTTTGGCACAACATTCGGAACACCCTGTGACAAGTTTTCCAAAGTTCAGGAAATATACAATGTTTCCACATTCTTCAACCTCAAAAATGTGAAAACGGTTTGTGCTTAAGATATTTAGAATAGGAATTGTAATGATCTCCAGTTTTCTGAGAAAAATTGGAGTTCATTTTAGTGCATTCCTTTCATTTCACATTTCCGCCTTTGAAAATATTTTAATTCTCAAATATTCAGTACATTCATTCCGATAGGCAGAGTAAATGTAAAAAAACCGTTTATCTGTGTTTAAAGTTATTTTTCTGTTTCTATTTTTACTTTGACTCTTTTACTCTTTAGTCACTTTTACGCTCCGTACTTTTTTTTCTCTGCGATTCGACTTTAATTGTGTGCACGACAAGCGTTCAACGAATTTAGAAATAATTTTGTGTTGCGAGGGTTAGTGCTGTTAGGAATTAATTTTGTAGTTTTCGTTTGTTTTCCGCGAGTGCCTGAAATAAAGGAGGTAGGTCCCCGTCTTTACCGTTCAGTTTCTTCATTAGACCTACACCGGTTACTTCTTTGACACTGCTGTACTGTATCGCTTTCTGTTATATTTTATCGTACTTTACCCTGTTTCGCGAGTCTGACTTTTCCCTTCGCTATCAGTCATGGTGCGTAAGCCCTTGGGGTACTAAAGGGAAAGTCCCGTCAACACCCCTGTTCGCGTTCCGCGTCATAAGTGTTGAAACCGAAATCTCTTCTTTTCTATGAGTCATGGTGCGTAAGCCCTTGGGGTAGAGAATAAGAGATACCGCTCGTCGTCAGTGAAATCCCGTAGTTGCGCTAAAAAAAGACCTTTTCTTCGCTATCAGTCATGGAGCGTTAGCCCTTGGGGTAGCGAGTAAAAGACTCGAGAAGATCCGCCCTGCTTGTGTTTCTTTCATTTCTGGAGAAATACAATTAATTACATCCCGATACCGTATAGCAAGTCATTTCACTTCGCGAGGTCATCCTTAGTATCCATTTCGTCAGTTCTGGTTGGCGCATTTTATTGAACAACCTTTGATTTTTCACTGTACCCGGTATAAACTTTACAAAATGCTCGTGATCGGATATAATTTCCAGAATGTATGTTTGCTGATAGATTCGCTCATATTTCATACCTACACATATTTCCGTTGTATATATAAAATCAGTTTCCGAAGGTGTGTGGTAAATAATTCGATTTTGACTACTTCGTTATCGCTACCACCCTAGATAACAGCGAACTCTGTCTCCGACAAGCAGCTACTCTGGTAGGCTTGCTATTCTTCCTAGTGAAAAGAATAGCTGGCGCTCGAAATAAGTTTTCTCCGAGGTAACCACGTTACAGAATTAACATAATACTGGAATACGGACATCTCCCTTCTTTTCGGTTTTTTCTTCGGTATTTTGAAAACTGAATTGAACTGAATTGAATGAATACAATGGTTTTAACCGAACTGTATCCAGCATTGAATACTCAATCATATCAGAAACGAAAAAATATTTTATCTCAGTAGAGAATTTCGAACAATATCATCCCAATTTTCAGATTTCAAATATGTCCAGTTCTCCAGAAACTTCTAATGGGCACTCGAACTTTGGACACCCTGTACAAGGTGTCCCCTCGATGATTAATACAGTAGTAGATAGTTGTGATTTTGGGTTTTTAAATTGAAGAAATTAGTGAAGATTTTTCAAAATTTGGATATTTTACTCAATGAGTCTTTTGTTGTCGGTCACATGACATCAGATTTGAAATTATTATTGGAACAAACTGTATATTTTGGCATTTCTATGTTTCTACCGAGAAAACGATTCCAAAATACTATCACACTTGTGGTCCAAAACGATTAATTTAAGAACTGCAGCTACTTCAATATCCTTGTCCCACGAACATTGACAAAATATCTGAAATGAGCAATTTTACCAAATTATTCAAGTTTAGGTTCACCCTGTATACATATTTGGATGATCCTATATATTTTAAGTAATTTGAGTAGGGATTGTTTCAATTGTTTTTCATAATCGTCATGGGCCAAAAAGAAGGATATTGAAATCGCTGTAATTCTTAAATTAATCTTTTCAAACCAAAAGTGTGATAGTTTGTTGGAATCGTTTCGTCAGAAGGAACAAAGAACTGCCAAAATAAACAGATATACAGGTTAATTTTCAACTCCAAAATTACTACTACTCTTGGATTCCTTCTCTTAATCGTCTTGGAACAGCCTGTATATTGTATACCCAAAGAAAAAATCATTGATTCATATTATCTACCAATAATGAAAACGAATTCGAACAATCGATTCAATCCGATAAACCTAGTATACATACTAGGTTTATCAGTCTGTATATATACAGGGTTAGTCTTTGACTCGCACAAATATTTTGACAGTAGATTCTTGAAGTCGAAAGACACACTTTTTCCCTTAACATTTCTTCCAAATCGGCTCGGTTCAAAAGTTGAAAAACCTTAAAAAAATGGATTTTAGTTTGATCTCAAACGATTTTATTGAATGAAATGAATTGCGGAATATAGTTTTTCATTTAATCTTTTTCGAACGTAAGATATCATCCACCAGTCTTCCAGTTTTCTTATTATGACCATTACGTATCATAAAAATACTACTTAGTCATCCATTGGCAAGCCCTAGTACGCAAATGTTGGTACATTTCAATGATCTTTTTAGAGATAAGGATGTGGATTTCTTTGGAACAAGTGTGACTCTTTTGAGAAATATAATTCTAACTGACAGTTGAAACTGTTTTTTTCTATTTTGATCTGTGATTCTCAATTCTATTCATATTGTAGTTATAAGTTATGTTGTTTTTTTTTTCTGTTTTTCCTTGTTGCTGTCTTACTTTGTAACTACTCTTGGGTGTTTTGTGAGACATTAATTTGAATAAATGAATAAAATAAATATTTGAACGTTTTGTAAAATAAAAGTTTTCTTCTGTCATATATAATACGCCGTTTTCGAGTAATTTGATGAATTCATTCGAAAAATTGAGTCCTTTGACCGGATGCAACTCTTTTTAAAAGATCCACAGAAGTGTAGTGTCACAGATTTACCTTATAATTCTGAAGGAAATTTTGTCTCTCCAGGGGTGGCATAGCTCATTATGAAAACTTAAAATGTCTAAATATTTTTATCAGGGCCGAATCGGAAAAAATGGTATAGGAAAAGAATCTACAGTTAAAAGATTGGTACAAGTCAAAGACTCACCCTGTATACTATTCCCATTAACCTTGTTTATTTGCCATATGCTTCGAACTTTATATGGTTGTTCTGAAACGCTCTGCATTGAAATTGAAATTCCGTCTATCCTTAAATCAACATCAAGGGATTTGATGCCACCACAAATCTATCGACTCTATAAGTCGCGATGGAAACAAAATAGATCTCTAAATCCCATCCAAGTTAATTGCCTTTCTGGTTGCATTGATCATTGTTGAGTTCAATATGAGCTAACTGGAGTTCAAATAATGTTTGCCCTCATTGTTTCCTCAGATTTGGCCCCAATGTTTACTAACTGCCGAATATATTTCCCTCTGTTCGTAGTAGGAATTGATCGTCAGATATGCACCACAACAACGTAGGATTATGCGATCAATATCGAGGTCTTGGAAAAGAAGGGAATGTTATGCGGGACGCAATTTGGTCTCATTCAAATCGCCTTGCTCCAAACCTTTCGCCCCTAAAATTAAGGAAGTATGAAATGTTGTCCGGAGTTATAAAGACTCCCACGAGGAAAGTGTCGATTTCTAGATAAGAAATTCAAGGGGTGACTCGAAAGTTGAAATATTTACGGTGTAAAGACTAACAAAAATTCCGGTGTCTTGAAATCTGCCATCCATGAGGGTGATTCACCACGATGCCCTATTAGACGTTTATGGATTAGTAATATTAATTTGTGGTGGAAATTTGCGTATTGAGGTTTTCGACACTGAACGGATTACAGATCGGTTATTCTGAAAACAGGCTACTTTCTTACTTGAAAAGGCACACCCTACAGGGTGATTTATTGACACGCACAATTAGTTTAAAAGTATATTCTTGAGGTCAAAAGAAACACTTTTTTTGTATCGGCCCTGATAAAAATATATAGCCATTTAAAGTATTCATAATGAGCTGTGCCACTCCTGGAAAATCAAAATTACCTTCAGAATGACTAGCTAAATCTGTGACACTACATATCTGTGGATCTTTTAAACCAATAATAATATAATAAAAAATTTCTCGATACTTTTTAATTTTTGAACATCAAATTAGGTACTCGAAAATGGCGAAATATACGAGAAAATATGAAGAATACTTTTATTTTACAAAACGTTCAAATATTTATTAGATAACGTCCAACTTAGATTCAAGAGTTGGTTTCTTTGAATTTTTGGTATTTTTATGGTAGTTGATGGTTATAATGAGAAAACTGGAAGACGTGGATGATATCTTGTGTTCGGAAAAGATTTATCAAATGAATGAAAAACAATATTCCGAAATTCATTTGATGCGATAAAACCGTTTGTGAAATAGAACTAAAAAAATTTTGGTAGTTTTTTCAACAGCCTGTATCTTTCAAACCGAGCCGGAAAAAATGGTAAAGGAAAAAAAAGTGCTTCTCTCGACCTCTAGAATCTACTGTTAAAATATTTTTGCGAGTCAAAGACTGATTAGATAGCATGTTTGATGACCATTTCAAAAATATGCCCTACAGTGGGTGGAAATTGAGAATTGAGTATTTCTGAGAATATCATTGGAAAAATAGAATTCATCAATAAGATTTTTCGTATTACAACCTAATCTTTCATTCTTTCAGCTGCTTCTACTACTAAAATAGTGGGTGGTTTCTTTAATAAACCTATACCTAAAACGAAACAATTCTAGAATTGTTCTCGAAACATTCCAGTTCTTCACTTCATTCGAAGCTTTAACCAGAGATTTTGGGAGAATCATAGTATAGGTAACGGTCCTCAAAATTATACTCCTTGTATGCGCGGAACTCAACTTCACCAAAAGATCTGCTCATCATTCAGCTGAAAAATCAATTGGGAAAACCAATAACAAATGACCAAGGGATTTGAAATAGTTGGTCTCCCCATAGGTTGATCGCTTTCAAAAAAGAATATTAAAAATGGGAAATTTTATTTCATACCTATATTATTTCTCGATGTTTGCATTCCAAATTCACTGTCGCTTGCGATTATTATTCAGTGCTCGTTGAACAATATACCTACTTCGATAGTAAACCGTTTCCCTTCAATGCTAAGCTTTTTTCATTTCCATTTCTGCTGAATTCGGCTTCGTTCTGAGAAAAAGTTCTTGGCGTGCCTATTAGGTTATGCGTTTTATTAGCAATAAAAAGACAGCGTGTCCTTCCTGCTTCCTCTATTGAACTGAGTAAATAACATTTCCATAATGGCTAACATAACTGACCTTATTGAGGAGAAGCAAATTACAAGATAATTTTCCTCTGTAGGCGGACGATGAATTTTTCCGATGAGAAGTTTTTTTTATAGCTTTTCGTTCCGAAAGCATTTCATTAATTTTTACGCGCTTACTCCTGATATTTTTCAACTGAAAATTGATCTCAATCACACAGATGACACTTATGGTTCCTTACATAGGTGACACTTGTGAATTAACTGATGTTCTATGGTTTTCCTTCGACACCGAATGGAAAAATGAAATTGAGAATTGTCAAAAATTCCACGCAATTGTCGGGTATTTGGGGACAAAAGTGTATTCATCAGTTAGTTCGGACCTTCGTGATAAAACAGCCCGTCCCCGGTCACTAAAGGGATTCATGCGATCTGTCATCCCAGAAAGTACAACATTCGCTGACAACGACAAAAATAGTCGAACTTTTTCGGAAATTATTTTAGGCGACTTCCTGGGCTTCAATCTGGACGTTCTATACCATTATGGAAAGGCCATTTTTGATATCTTTTCCTGCGGTTTCACAAAGCTTGATCGGGGAATCAACGCTTGATTGAAGGATAAGCGTCGAAACGACAATTTGTTATCAATCGATAATTCAGTCATGAGCAAACCGAATATTATTCTCGCGTCAAATTATGATCCATTGATTTCTTTTCAATATATTTAGAAATTGAAAGATTTCATAGACTTCATTTTGGAAATCGAGTTACTGTCAAATTGTTACGAAACCTGACAGCAACCACTTAAGTAAAAAATTTTAACATGCAAAAAAAGCAAATGTCGCATGATCGCCAAATTTTTCTTTACAAATTAGAAACAACGTTCTGAACGTTTGGACAAAAAATTTCACTTGCAGGAGGCAAGGGCTAGAAAATCATTCAGACGGTATTTGTAACAAGAACGAACCACATAACTTTTCCATAAATGGGTTACAAGAGTCATATTTCTTTACGGATCAAATAAACTAAGAAAGTGAAATTTGTTCTCTATTAATTTCACCTATTATGTACACTATCGTTGCGAATAAAATTTCGATTCAATAAGCACATATGCATGCAAGTTGATGGTTCTACATCACTTTACCAGAGGTATAATTTAATGCATTCAACAAATTTATTCATCCGACAATTTACATTTGATACGAATGCATACTATAAGTCGGGTCATTGAATCCTGAACCTCAAAACGGAATACATAATACTCAAAAATTATTATTCATTTTGTTACTGTTGGACTAGCTATTATTGTTCAAAGGAACGATTAGAAAACGAATGCCCACAACTTGCTCTTTGATGAATAACTTGAAATTTTGTATTCCTAATCATAGTTGTCCTAGAATTGAAGAAGGAAATTTATAAAGATCAAAGTAGGGCAGTTGGCTTCACTGCTAAACAGAGAACAAATATACGAATTCCGTAAAAAAAAAGAGTAGAACAGTTACGGTAGACACGAGGATAGACAAGGGTTGCAATGAAACATGAAAATAATGAATCATTTTTTACTTTAAAATATTTTCAAAATGTTGTTCATCATTTTGTAGACAAGATATGACCTATTTGCGAATTCGTTCGTTCAATGGTGGTTTAAAATTATATTAATGGACCATTAAATTATAATTGACGTTCCTGCTACTGGGCCTATATTTTTCATTTCAATTGTTTTTTGGTATTTTCAATAAGAATCTAACCAATGTCCTAGGTTGAAACTTGTTAAAGTTGGACAAGTGTATTTTGTTGTTCAGGTACTTCCTAATTATTATAGCTACCAATTTATGTGACGAATGAGATAATGAAACCATCGATCTTCGTCATGGGAATATCAATGTTTTCAGTTGAAAACGACGTTGCACCTGTGTGCCCTGTGGGTGTGCCGTTTAGGGAAACAGCGGCCCTTTTATCATTTTTCGAAGAAAAATTTTTTGCCGTATTGTGAGGTCGATCACAAACATTTTCAGTGTTCTTATTTTCGCTGAGCATTATCAAACCTTGAAATTCAAATTAAAGTTGTGGTCCACCGATTTGTATATAACAGGTTTATTTATTTTTTTAATAGCACCTAGTTTTTATTCCTAATAATTCATCAGTTCCTACCCTACACTTCCAGAACATCATTGACCACAAAATACTAAAAAATATAAATTCGAAGTGTTACAATCCTTATAAGCAAAAAAGGGTTGATAAAGAACCCATCAATGACCAAATCGTCCTCAGCAACAGAAGGTCTATCGATTTCTGGTAAAGAAAGTTAGGGTTGCCATAAAACTACCCTCCACCCCCCTAAATGAAAAGAATGCGTAATTCAAAATGAAAATTGAGCATTTTTCTATAAATTGATAAATGAACACCGAAGATATAAATTTTGTGCGTTAATTCTCCTTGTATATGTTTATTCTATTGCAGATTTGAATAAAAATATATTCGATAAACAAGATTATTTTTGATACAAGTGCATGGATATAAGAATACTAAGAAAGTAATTGGTTCGTAAAGAGTTGTGAACTATTTGAAGCCTACGACCATGAAATTATTATTATTTATGTATGTAATTGACAGTCAAAGAATTTATTTTCTGCCCGCAAGGCGTCGCCAACAATAGGGACAAAAAACGCCTGACAAACTGGAGTTTGGCTACATAACATTCACGACCGAATAGTGGATTTCTAAGTGAAGTTTATTCGGAAGCCACATGTCCCAAAGTGTACCTACATCACTGAAATAGTAGGGTGTTAAATTTTTTATTTCTTGGTCGATTCCAAAAGTTAATATCATCGAAGGTATAATACTAAATAAAAATAAGAAACCCTCTACAATATAAGAGGCATTGTTGAAGTTAATATCAGAATTATAATCTGGAATAGACTTTACGACTCCATAAATATCTCCGAACCGAACAAACGCTTCGTTAGACCTTCCCAGGATTTCTAACTAACAATGTACCCCTCAGAACACACATAGATATTCCTTGAGATAGTGCCCTGTGCCATATGGGTCATTTAGGCTTTTACGGTAAACATAATACATGCTCATTTGAAAACAGCTCATATCAGAAATCTTGTCGACAAAATTGGTAATAGCTTTCTGAGTGGTAAATGGTACGCGTTTCAGTTGGACCTTTTTCCCCCTATGCCCTATACAAAGGAATGAAATCATTCTTTCACGTTCTGCCGCTGTAATTTGTTAACACATATGGGTGACACGAAGAGAGTTTTGGATTTTATTTTTCACCAATGCTAGGCTATTTGAAATAATATGATGTGCAATTTTTTCCAGGCAATTCCAATCTTTTAGACTGATTTTCTTACTAGCCAAGTCTGATTTTCTGTTGTTTGAAATAGGTTTAAAAAAATATGAGGTATAGGAACAACAATATTTCCTGTTTGTACTGAACATTAAATCAGAGTGCAGACAGAATGGAAAAACTGATGAAAAACTTCAATTTTCGTATGCAGGCGTTCATGATGTAGTGATGCCACTGACAGTGACGAGTATAATGTAATTTGCAAAATGAGGAATTTCTTTGACGTGAATTTTGAAAATTTAGTTCCTCTCATTCTACAAACGTCTAATAGGTCATCCACCCTGGGACACCCTGTATAGCCCAAATTGTCGTTTAACCAAAAATTGTCTATATAAAATATCCAAGATGGCTGAGATACAACCCCTAGAAGTTCGACAAAATTTCATTGAATTTCAAGTACGGGACTGTGGAAGGTGACTCTGGCATCGCAAAAACGAAACAAAACATAAACATATGGCTGGAAAATGAATGGTTCAGTACCAAGTTCATCGGATTAGATGCATCAGGTAACTCTTGTGAGAATCATAATTGTTGTATCGTGCAATTTAGGGTGAAAAAAATGTAGAAAATCGAGACAGTTTCTCGAAAGTGCTTATGTTTGTTATGTTGAAAAAGTGCTGTGAAGTTTCCCCATTTCATCCCATCTTTACGACGATTGTTGGAATGTTCGAACAAGAAGATTGTGATGCCCATAGTGAAAAAATTCGTGAATAATTTAGACGAATTTTATTGGTGAGATTTTGAAGTACTATTCTATTTTTTACGCTTGTGTCCTAAGTCTCTTCTGTCAGGTATCGAAATGAGTCATGTCTTAAAATCGTGTAAGGTACTTACAAATAATGAAAACAATTCGGCAATCCTAAATTTCCATTTTCACTACCACGTAAATATCGAACGAGCAAATATCCTAAACGAAACCACATGGTGGAATCAGGAGATAAGTTATTTTCCACTTCTTTGCGATAATTCAGCTAACAAACGGTCTAGGGTAGTATAAGGATCTATTTCACTAATCATTTTCAATTTTTTTCAACTTTGTCATTTTGAAAGTTTTGTATAGGTGATTTTTGGTGAAACGCTTCATTTTGACCAGTTCAACCTTCTGTTTAAATAAAAGCCTCACCTTCAAATACACCCTGTATTTCCCATAGCAGCCTGAATCGTGCAATCACTCAAATAAAACTCATAGTATAATCTTTATATTCATTTCATAGTTTTCTCAGTGGAAAACGGAGTCGGAAATATATCGAATATCGAAAATTCATTGTAATATTTTTCACGTGGGAATGTATCGGAAAATGTAAAAGTCGTACTTCTCAGAACGCAGTTTCATTGTCATCTCCAATAACGTTATTTTTTGAAACTTATCTAGAACCCATGGGTAGCGTGCGCATATGCCTGAATTATTATAGAGAATCAAGGTATTATAACTGTATTCCATAAGACTATAATGTTCTAACTGTCGTCCAATTTCTTCACGTTATAAAGAGGTAACATTCATCAGTTCAAGTATTATGTCAAAAAATATGGTGAACTTAATCGCTGATCCTAACTGGTATGTATACGGAGCCTGGCTATAGAAGTGGCTTTCCAATTTGAATAAATTGCGTACTTATCGTTATTTTATTCGTATATTTATCAGCTTCTATCATTTGAGAATTCACGAGTCGAAACGGGTAGAAACGCCAGAAATAAAATACACCTAGTGACCCTAGCGTATTGATGTTTCAAATTCATGAAATAGGATGCAACAAAGACAAGTTATGAATTTTGTTCAAAACTTCGTCATTCTATATCTGTATTTCGAAAGTAAATAGAAGGCCGAGATTATATGGCTCAATAAAACATTCGTATCAGAGGATTTAAATATTCAGTGTACCTATTATGATTATGTACTTATGTTGTGGAAGAATAAATTTGTTTAATGACTGTCTATATACTTTGTTTGTACATGAATATTCTTTTGTAAAATGCTAATTAACGTTTTGCATATATCATTATATGAGACAGTAGTTGTGCAGATGTTACTCCAAATAACCCCCCAGCAAAAAATCAGCAGGTGTTAAATCAGAAGAAGAGGAAGAACGAAAAGCAATGCACGATTTTCAACAACAAAAATCCCCTTGGCCAAGTTTTTCCTGTGTGAGAACTTCTGGTAAATCGATAAACTTTGGGGAGAAAATCGAAAGCCATTAGAGCCGCTTGCCCCTATGATAAATTGAGTATAACTTCTGAAGATATAAGGGACTAGGCACCTGAATGTATGAAAAATGTTCACCGGCTAATTTCAAATGTTATAGTATTGGTTTTTGTAGACCTTTTGCCTTTAATGAAAAACGTGGTTCCCAAATTATAGAGCTCCAAAATAGATATAGCTATGAAAGCTACAATTGTCTTAATATAACATTATGAACTTTGTTTGAATAGTTTTTTTACTACTTTGTACAAGCTGCCCACCAGAAAAAAGACTCTATATTATATGCGAAACTATAGGAGCTACCAAAAAAATTGTCAAGCAAAAGTTGCTCTGTATAAATCAGTCCTCAATAATACAGTATGACTAATTCATTTGTATACAGAGTTCCAATAAAAAGTTACCTTTTTTCAAACGAAACACTCAATATTTCATTCGACATTTGAGTAGAGCTCAAGAAGACGAAATCAAATATATACAGTTTTATTGGTCTCAGATTGCCCGTTTCGGATTTATTGATAATTTTCAGCAAAAATGGGCTTATATTCAAAATACCGTAAGTAGATTACTTTCCTAGATATTGGATTGCAGTTTTTACCAAAAATTTCAGGAATATCCAACTTTGAGTCTTTCTTGTAAACAAATCATTTTTAAGAGCCAAAAAGCAGTGTTGCCACATTTTGAAAACTTACTATTTTCGAATCCAACAATATTATATCTATATCATCACAGGCTAGGTTTTTTGTTTGTTCGATTATTTTTTTGAAAAGTGTCCAGCAATATTGTCTTTTTTTGAAGGTTCAATAACAATGCCGTAAACCTACATTTTAAATGTGCAATAAAATTAGTATTGTTAAGTTCGTTTACTGCATTTATAATTTTTATTCGACTTATTGTTAGGAAATAAAGACTCCGAAAACTAGATTCAAAATGAATAAGCCATGACACTTCTTAAATAAATTATCATATATAAACCCCCGGAAAAGTTACCCCCTTCCGAAAATTAACAAAAACAATTTTTTTCATTTATTTTCCACATTATGCTAAAAACGCGGCAGGTTTTTGTTGATTGTTTGTTCCGTATTGTTTTAGTTGTAAAGTCTTAGTCTAGTTAGCCTTGTTGTCTGTTGTTCAATAATATACTATTTAACATGAGCTTGCAATATATTTATGTTTTTCTCGTGAATGCTTGAGTTGTCGAAAACACTTGTATAAATAAAAAAGTTAGTATATGAATTGATCTTTTCACATAATTTTTCAAAACGAAATTTTTATCAAAAAAAAATTGTGAGGAAAAATATCTTAGAGGTTTACTATTTCAATCCTTTCTGAGCATACTTCAGGGTTGAAAAATATGCAACATGTGTAATTTCATTGACAAATGATATTTACCAAGTTTCATGTCTTTAGCTCAATATACAGGTAAAATAAAGAAGAAAAACAAGAAAAGTGCGTAGGGGTATAAAAAAAAGCAATACCTACCACAAATATGTATTACTTTTGAAATTAACCCGTAACTATTTTTCATTTAGGTGCTTGGTACCTACTTTAGGTCGCACCCCTGCTAATATCTTGTCGATATGCAATTATGGTTTGCTCCACTGTATCAATAGCAGCATCCAACCACAGCCGTCTATAGATAGTACTTAGGTGGCTATGATCGTTCCTAATCCACATGACTAAATCCACACATCTGCATTCAGAATCTGCCATATCCATTAGCTTTTGGTTGAAGGACATGTTGCTGCAAATATACGTACATGGAGCAGTTTGCATCCCTTGTTTACCTCTGATGGATGTTGAAGCCTTCGGGTTTAGCTGGGGGAGATATCTATAAATACATAGGGCAATAACAATTTAATTTTATTGCTATGCCCTCTCACCCTACGCGAAATGAGATATTGATAGATTTGGGGGTCAGTCGATATTTGTGCATATGGACTTGAATCAGAAATATTGATGCTATTCACATACATTGGGCATTGATTCGAATTTGGCATGTCGCATACGTTTACACAGGATGTTTACTGAAGATGTAGCTAGAATGCAGGAGGTAAAATATGCCTTCAGAGATATATATCTCTTCCTAGATATGAATTAACAAAAATGGCAACTTTTTTCTCCGTTTCGTTGACAAAGTTGAAAGGACGAAAGATAATTAGCAAAAATTTTCGTTATTTTAATAGTCTCTCAAGTTTCAGCTTGCATCTTGTGGGAAGATGCAAAAACAGTAGGCAAATATCTCTTGCTCTTTCAAATGAATCATTTATTGGCACCACATAACTCAGAAGAGGTGGATATTTGCCCCCATATTTCTTCAGGAAATATTAGTGTTTACGGACAAGAAATCGTCTTCTGCATTTTTGTCGCAACACCCTGTATATTTTTATTGCTTTTTCCTAGGAACGAGAACGTCATTTACCGCTCTGGTTATGAATTTTATCAACCACTGACGGTAGTTTTAGTATCATCAGTACTTTCCCCATTTTTTCAACTTTTATGTTGTGAATACCAAACTGTGGAAACCTCAGGGAAGGTCATATATTTTTTTTCGATTCCAAAGGTTCATTTTTAGAAATTATGAACCAAGATCGATACTGAATGTATCTTTCCATGATATTGGAATGAGGGAATATAATATGTAAAATCCTTGTAGAAATAATTTGAATTACTGAATTGCTTCCAATTATATTCGATTTTGATCATTAAATTATCTACATCCTCAATTTTTTTGTATTGAATAATCAAGTTCGCGGATATTCTTCCTCTATTATTCGTATTCATGATCTCATAATTACAGATGGCATTCCTAATATATGATGATTTTTTTTCAGGTTATGGCATCTACATGGTGAGTTCCCTAAGTTTTGTTACCTGTTAAACCTAGTAATACTGAGGAAACGAAGACATCATCACAATAGATAAGGAATATGGAAAGCCTATGTATTAACTAACTGGTGTAGGAGAAATATTAATTCGTCTTATCGAATGAAATTTAATTAATAACTGACTGTCTTATAGCATGAGCAGAAATTACATGTACCTACTTTATTCAATAAACATGTATGGATCACTTATCTGATAATTAAATTAATAGGCTTTCAGGACAAATTTGCGAAATTTCAACGAAAATGTCGATTTGCATCCGGTATGATTGATATAAACGACACATGGATTTTAATCATACTGAAAATCCGGAAACATGTTCTCGAATTATTCAAATTATAAGTTGAACGAAATATATACTCCATTCACTTTTATTTTAGCACTCGGTTGGCCATGGAAATTTGACACATTCAACTCTGTATAGTACGAAAATGTGGAGTTATGACGCTTGTCAAAACATTTTTGGATTTTAAATCAGCGTTATGTTGTCCGTTATACGTAAAAGTCTCAGTTATTACGTATTTTATCATAATGTCGAATCACTTCGGAAAATATGAAGTCGTTAATGTTGGTTATCCTCTTTGGCTAAAGGCTGAAGACGTTACATCAGTTGTAGATTTAAAAAATGTATTCAGTGGTAGGGAATGGGTACCTCACGAGGAAATGTGTAGTGTAGTGTAGGCAGATGTAGCTAGTTATTCTGAAGGTAATTTTGTTTTTCCAAGGATGGCACAGCTCATTATGAAAACTCAAAACGGCTATATCTTTTTATCTAGGCCGAATCAGAAAAAATAGCAAAAAAGTGTTCCTTTTGACCTCAAGTATTTACTGTTAAAATAGTTGTACGAGTTGAAGACACCCTAAATGTTTCAAAAGACACAAAATATACATGGTGATTAATTTGGGATAACAGAGTTCAACATTATTCCGAAAAAAGGAAAGTTGAATACCACCATAATATCGGCCATATCACAAGATACTTGCACATCAAAATCTATGAAAATCGTTGTATACTTAAAACTCGTAAGCAAAGATTATAGAGAATAAATATACGAAGCGCCCTCATATCGCTAGTATTAAAAACCGACTACATTTTGGCCAGTGAAAACACATTTGACAATGAGATGGGGCTGAAAACGTATTGTCAATACAGAAAAACTGATTAATAACAATTTTCTGTTTTATAATTGAGGGGCGCGAAATTCGAATTCTATTCCTTGTATTGAATTTCAATATTGACCTTGTTGAAACCAGAAAACAAACATCCTGAACGACAAAACAAAAGGATGATTTTGTTTTGTGGCCAAGTAGTTAGTTTTCATCTGAACATTGTTTGGAATCAATTGGTATCAATGAAATACGCCGTTGGATGTGATAAATTTTTATTTGCAACCTATAAAAAATTTACAAAAATTTGAAATTATGGACAACGAATAGAGCTTTGACTAGGACACGAGAGTATATGGTTATATGCTATAGGTACGTCAAAGGTGTTTTTTCTGTGCAAAACGTTTCGAATCAATAAACTTAGTTGAATTTGTACAATTTATATCACAAATTAATATCAACCAATATTCAATTTACCGTCATAGGACACATTTCCGTTACTTACATATTATTTACAAAATTTTCAGAACCATAATTGAAAAAAACCTTACAGAGGTGTTATACAAGACCTGTATTCAAGCCCGTCAGTATAATTTCTTCATGCTTTTTTATGATTTCTTCATGGTATGGTCTCTTTATGACACAATATACAAATTGATTAATGAATGAACAAAACACTCACAGAAGGTTTCATAAAACAAACGACAATTTGACAGTCAACCGATTCCCAAATCGAAATCAATAAAACTTTTGCATTTCTGAATATATTGAAGGCAATTTAGAATCTTTGAATGGACGTATAAAAGTCAGAATTTTCCCTGAATGGGCCCTTCATGGGATGCTTCCTGCATACAACATTTTATGTGGATGAACAGTTCTCAATAGAATTGAAGTAAAAGTAAAATATTAAAATACACATGGTGTAGTCAGTAGTGTTTGTAGGCCTTTACGCCCTGAAAATTTTATCCACTTCGTAGAACTGAAAATAAAAATCAATGAATGACCGAGTCACATGTTATCAGTTTTAATACTTACATTCCCATTTTCTCTTGTAAAATTAGTTTTATTTGATCCACAGTTCTTCACCATACAATAATTTTGCAAAGATATTTTGAGGTTTTCACCAAGAAATTAGACAAAAATTTCAATAATCAGCAACAAGAACAGGCTTGATAAACAAAAGGCGGTACGAGAATCAAAACTTTCAAAATCTCTTTTATCGAAATGGCCATCTGAAATCTTAGAAAATTTCATATGTTTCTGTAAATGTCCCTCGAATTGATATTTTAACCAGTCTTAGACCCTTAAAAACACATTTGGAACACTGATAACGCTCACATCACTTCAGCCGCTTCGTTTCCTTTCTACTCTATACCTACTAGGTCCTTTCGTTTGCATAAAAAGTGTAGCACTTTTCTACACTCGATTTGATTTACACCAGTGTAGAGGAGGTGTAGTTTATCGACACCCAGACAAAAGGAGGTGTAGATAAACTACAGGTGTAGTTTATCGACACCTAGACAAAAGGAGGTGTAGATAAACTACACCTCTTCTACACTGGTGTAAATCCAATCAGCAAACGAATACTAAAATCGAGTGTAGAAAAGTGCTACACTTTTTATGCAAACGAAAGGACCTAATCTTTGCTCATAAGTATTGTAGAATTCTATATCCTAATGAAACCCGAGTTGAAACCGATGACATTTTCATCATTGTTATTAAATGATCGCAGGGCCGTAGCGAAGAGCTTTTCCGAGGGGGGGGGGAATTCGAATTTTGGCGCCCCTCTTTAAAAAAAATTCACAGGATATCGAAAAAAACAAGGATATGGAAAAGGTGTATTATGATATGTAATACAAATATGTACCTACAGTTTTTTAAAGAGTTAATTATAAATGAACATGAGTATAAATGAAAATACCTCACAAATATTTCAAGTAACAAGTGTGATAATAAATCTGTGATTAATTAAACTAATCAACGAAACAAGAAAATATTCTCATAAATATTGCTATTCAGATCACACTTTAATTCTTCGTTCTTTTAATAGGCTCCAAGAAGTCACTATTGACTCAAGAGAAAGAGTTGCTGCGATTTTTTTTTCGCATTTCAGTAGAAGCAAATCGTTCAGACGCTGATCAGACATTGTTGTTCTGAGAACATTTTTTACTAACTTAAGTTGACTAAACGTTCTCTCGTTAGTACTGGTACCATAACCAGCGGTTACGACAAATCTTAAAATGTAATCGGCGAGTTTTAACATTTTATATTTCGTTGCCAATACACCAGCTACTTCAGTTAATGATTTACATGATTCGCAATCAGAAAATAAAATCATGAGTTCGGTAAGTAATGCTTGTGGGTCTGGCCTATCTAGCTTTGGCGGAATCATATTGATCAATGCTTCTAAGTACTCCAGGTTCAAATTTTGTGATTTCAGCGGAAAATGGAAAACTTTAAATATTGGATCTAACGTTTCTATTACTGATATCACGTTCAATGATAAATTATTAATGAGCGTGTCTAATACTTGTTTGAACTCTTTTCTATAACATGTATATAAACCTAAAATTGTCTCATTTTCATTTCTGCTATAGAATTTTTGGGGTCCTAATCGACGCCGATGAAATTTTTTAAAGTCTTCTTCAACATTGATGTCGAATTTTTCAGCAAACTGCTTTGCGCTGGCGATCAAATCATCGATAGATGAGCTATTTTCATTGTTTTCAAAATTTGAATGTGTAATTCTAATATATTATTGCAATCGATCACATTTATTTCGGGAGTCTCGATAGATTCAATTAAATTTTTTAGTTTGAACATCACATTTTTCATGAAATAAAGGGTTACAATGAAGTCAAAATTCAAAATTTTCTTCCTCAATCCTGAACTTTTTGTTCTAGAGGTGCTGTCAAAGTCAGTATTTTCGGCAATTTCTTGGAGGAGTTGAACTATCTCTTCGTAGGAAATATTGACGGCCTTTATGCTTTGGGCTCTAGCAACCCAGCGTGTTCTAGACAAATTTCTGAGTTTCAAAGAGTTTTCAATTTTATGTTATGTTTATTTTATTCATGTATCCGTCACATTTGCGGCTTTTTCCGTCTCAATTTTCCTTTTCTGCGCCCTTTTTCTGAATTCCGCTCCAGACGGTTTGAGCTTTTTTTGGCAGGGATCCATAATACGATTAAATGCTTCTAAATGGTTAAACTCATGTGTTCACACCGCTGACCGCTCTGACAACGAGACTTTACAATGCCGCCACTGTAGTTCCCATGAATCGACTAGATGGCGGGGCACGCAGTTTGTTATGATTTCGCGCCTGCGCGGTCTATTTGGCGCCCTTTCGAATGTGCTCCGGGGGGGGACGCTCCCCCCCCTCCCCCCCTATAGCGACGGCCCTGAATGATCGCCATAATTATGGCTATCAGAAATAAAACTGATGACACTTTTTGACACCGAATTGTAAGAAAACACTTCGGAAATTGGAATTTCCATAACTGAATACATACAAAATACAATAGGTATGGTAAAATTTTCAAAAAATTCCTATTGTTTTTGAGATATGAGGATTTCAATAATATATATTGTGAAATTTAGGCCAATTCTGAAATAATCAAGATTTACCTTGATAGAATAGTAGAATGAGTTTTGTATTATAGAGAAACCATAAATAGTTCATGTTGGCTCTGCATTGGTCGCCCCTGTAGTTTACCGCAGGAAAGAATGACGAGAATTGCCGTGTTCCCGATAGGATGCAAAACAGCAATCATTCCACCTACATGCCATGAAAATCTTACTGGAAATCGTGACTGTTGTGGTATCATTGGAGCAATTTCTCTATACCCATTTGAAAACTAGAAAAACCAAATTTTCAGGAAGTGATTATGCGTACTTGGCTTCGCGTGGAATCTCCGATTTTATGCACATCTATTCAAATTGTACGTGAATAGTACGTCTTGAAAATTTTTCACATATATTTAATATGCAGGGAGTGGCCAAATTACCCATTGAACATTATGAATTTAATAGGCGGCTATGTGATTTCCTTAATCTTCTGACATCGGGTTACTTTCAGTATGACTATATAATATTGAATTGAAATAAATTATGATACTGCATGTAAATACAGGGTGTTCCTCAAACATGCTTATATCGTGAAAGTCCTATAACTTTTGAGATACAGGTTTAAGAAGTTTGTGACGTGGTAATCATACCACTCGGAAAGTAAAATCAGTGACTTTTTTATGAATCTAACATTTAAATTTCATAAAAAACATCTACAATATGAGCACAGTGGTTATAAAAGAAAATTATCTCAAAAGTTAAGACGATCACAACATATCAAATGAAATGAAATTTTGGCAATACAAACACACACAACCAATAAGTGGGTGCCATAGGAGATCAGAACTACTCGGAGTCACTCCAGTGTTGCCAGACTAGCGCGCATTGGCATAGCTAGCAGAAAATTAACATTTAAGTAAAGTTACTTGTAAATACCTCTTCAGCACTTCCAGTGACTCAATCATCAGATGAAGGACCTTTTGATAGAATAATTGTAGTTATTTTAAATTACCTTCTTTATAACTTTACCGATTATCTATGCTACGCCACTGCTTATGAACCGAGTTCTGTCAATTTATAAAAATATCCAATTTTAGTTTTTTTCTGTGGTTCTTGGAAGTCACAGACTGGTCGAGCTGATTCTGAATCTTATTCACATGCATGTCTGATTCAAGAATTTCATGATCGCTTTTGTAATAATTTATTGCTGAACATAAAACCACCTGCATATATAATAGGTGTCTCAGGTTTCCTGTCGCACTTTCAAACTTGGATATTTTAAATACTATGCCCTATAAAGTAGATATTTTTGTATTTCGCACATCGAACTACATTGAATGCTGTTATCAAACTGGCGCAGAAATGAAATTGGTCAAAATCACGATAGTCAGTTTTTTCAAATGAGACTGAACAATTTTAATAATGTTACATATTCTAATGGAACGCTTTTTTCTAATAGGTGTGCGGACAAATATTTGATGTTTTCATCAAATAAACTTGCTGTTGCTTGTGAAAATGAATGATAATGGAAATTAATAAATACAATTTTTTTCTTCATCATATGAAATAGTGACGTGACTCATGAACGAAAGCCCCGTTTTCGCAATGAGGGAAAAGCATTAACTAAAACGTGAAAACGCTACTTTTTTAATATAATGAAAAAACAAATTATTTCACTAATCATTCATTTCTAAAAGCCGCAGATAAAAGTAAAATATTCGCGCATATTCAGATAAACGTGTTCCGTTGAAATTTACAACCGAAAATATTCCGTCTCATTTGACAAAAATCACTAGTAGTTGGGGAGCCCAAGAGGGAAATTCTGGATTTACTCGAGTGTGTCAGATTAATATAAGGGGAGATACCTTGGAGCCTATAGAGTACCTATGCCAAAAATTAGGCAGAATCGTATGGGACAGCATGTCAGAATAGTAAAAAAAACTATCTTTGTACATACTCCTGCGTGTCAGATTAGGATATGTGTTCAATTACATGTTCAAAAGTATACATTCTCTTGAGAGGAGTTTATACCACGGGACTTTCTCGCCATCCGTAAGGCGTAAAGGGAAAAAGACTACTAGAATGTGGGGTGTTGCCAGAACACTTGAACGATAAGTAGAAGTTAGGAATATTACAATCGTTTCTACTTTCGTCGAAAAGATGGCAGCACTTAACTTCTTTTTTTTAAGTTCACCGGGATACGAATTGTAGCCAATGGCGAGACTTTTCGGGAAATTTTTTCATGTGGAAATTCATAGAAGAGATAACTTCATCTCGGAAAGTTAATAACATAACTGAATATTTGAGCGGTTCAAAGCTGAAGTGAACCAAGTCCATGCAGCCTAGTTTCGAGATGAATGGCTTAGAAGTTGTTTATCAGCAATTAATTCAAAAGTGACTTTTTTATATTTTAAAAGGTTAGCCATTCATCTCAGAACTAGGCTGCATGGACTTGGTTCACTTCAGCTTTGAACCCCTCATTTGTTCTTCAAACAAATTTTTTTTAGTTTGGCGAATAAAAAATTTCTGACTTTCCGAGATGACGAACTGCTTGAATTGAATTATTATGAGAACCCAATATAAATAAGTGGTTTCTGACGTAAGATATTCATTTTCCCTTTTCGAAATGGCCACTAAAACGGTGTAGATCCCTCTTAATCTGACAATTTGAGCGTGACGAAAATGTGTGGGAGGGCGCCAAACTTGTAAAAAAAAACAGTTTACGTGTACATTCTCGAGCGCGGTGGTTTTCTATCTAATTGATTCAAGAATAACGGAAAAAATATAATCTAACAGTTTCTGCAAGCCGAAACTATAAAAGATGGCCATAAAGGTCACCTAAATCAGTTTTTTGAATTATGTATCTCCTAGGCTTCAAATTGTTTTTACATTCATTATAAAAGTTGTTGAGCATAACATTTTCTACAAATATTATTCGAAGCAATTTTTTCTATGTTTCAACGTTTTTGAGATATATGGCGATGAATGTACATCAGACTGGGTTTCTACATTGACCTTGGCCTTCGCATGTGCGGCTAAGTTCCGCTCTCATTACCTCTTAACTCGAAAACGGTTAAGAATATGTATGTAAAATTGCTTCAGACGAAAGTTTTATAGAATTTTATTATCTACAACTTTCATGATGAATACAGAAACGATTAGAGGTACAGGAAGGGAGATATATCATAAAAATGCATTGTTATCATCTTCAAACTATTAAATTAAGGAAACCTTTCCTGATTAGTGTCAGATTATGCAACACCGAGATTAACCATCTGTATGAAAACAAGACACGCTCGAAAATTTTCTTTTTTACCATTTTCCAATTCTTCCCTACGGCCAGCCCCACCACGCAAACTATCAGATTAACATTAATTTTTTATCAGAGACACTTAGGGCATATACAGTATCTTAATCTGACACGCTCGAGTATGTAAACCTGCACCCACCACTGAAACTGCACACTTCATGGAACCTCTTTTTCTTTCTACCATCTAATCTTCAAAATCCTCTAGGTCTTCACGACGCTCGAGTAAATCCAGATTTAGCATCGTGAGCTCCCCAACTAGAGCGTTATGTCGACAGATGTCAGTTGACGCCAGTTTGAGAGCAGATTTCAATGTGCGATTTACTTAAATATATACTTTTTGTGGGACATATGATTTGAAATAACCAAGTTATAATGGTTCGACATGCAACCTGTATACCCGGTATATCGGGAATGAGATTTGAAGTGACTTAGAGACGAATTTACTTGGAAAAATACAGAAATATTATTTCAATAACCCCATTGTCAAACGAGCTATTATTTAAATATTAGTTAGTTTTGGTGGTGTACATGAGTCAGCACCCACTCTCAAGGTCAGGAAGTGGAACAGCTGGTGGCGACGCTCTTTGATTTATTTAAAATTACAATATCCGTACTTTGGGTGACTGCTGACTGCCTCTGTTCTATTGATATGTGGTCTGACTATTTTATTCTCAAATAATATATGATATTTGAGCAATAAATGCATTTTCAGCCATTACAAATCTCTTGAAACGACATCGTTGAGGCAGTAACTTCTGTGGGGTACTGACCCACCGCGTTTCACTAAAATGAGGTCTCACCACTATCTAAAGTTTTCTTTATAATTTTATATACCTACATCAAAGCGCGTCGCCGCTAGGTGTTCCACTAGCTGACCTTGAGAGTGGGTGCTGACTAAGGTACACCCTCAATACTAAATCATATACAATTATGAACCATTACAAAATACTTGCCGAGTGGTGAGATTCGTTATTTAAAATTGATTTAAATGTTCAATAATCGAAACCATTTTTTTCTTCAACTTCAACTAACACCTCAGGTGAAATTTTCATTATGCTCATCATTTTCATTTCGAGAACACATTGATAACGATAAATTCGGACTGAAGAATGGACTACCCAAATTGTGAATTATGCATCGTTTTCATAAGAAGTGGCCCATTAAAACTTCCCCATCTAATTAACGCCTCGATTCTGAACTCCGAAGTTAATTAACGAAATTCGCCGAGCAAATTCTGATCTCCGACGTGTGCAAAGTCCCTTACATAAACTCCAGTAGCTATGAACTCGGCTATTGTTAAACAACTCTGGGTCCATTTACGGCTCGCTCTCGAGTTCATCGAGCCGCCCTCTTGATCGTTTTGAAGCGACAGCAATTAAAAACATTCAACGGAAAATGTATAAGATGATAAATGTGCCGATAACGAAATAACTTCATCGGCTGAGGGTGCCTCCTTATGGCGCGGCGATCATTTTATCTCGCATTACCTCACATTTGAATGGAATAATCCACGAGTGGAGCGAAAAAACTGCTGTTCACTGTTTAACACAAAGGGTTTGAAATGAGAAAGTTGACGAGCTGCCTAAGCAAGACTTTTCACTGGCTTTCTATGTCTTAGCACCTTCATCTTGTCATAAAAAATAGTGGTTATAGAGGATGTTTCAAAATTAAGATATAACGAAGTAGTATTTATAATACAATAAATGAGTTACCACAATTTAGTTGGTGATAAATACCTTTTTCAATTTCATATTCGATAATAATAAGGAATTCATTCATTTCATTTCGTACAGGAGTTACCAGAATCAAGCATCCATTTGACCTTTCATTTCATGTTCGAACATTTTTTTCTTTGCCAAGTTGACAAACACTATCAGTATAATGACAACCAAAGATTATAATCTTTGACAACAAAATTCCTCAGAATAACAAGTTGAGTCTATGACAGTTATGACACTATAATACATATTTGTAATCTGTCATTATAATATCATAATATCTGTTTTTATAATGCTTATTCTGTGAATTGTTGCATTCAGCCAAATTAGCCAATTTTTTGAATTTTTAATTGTCATATTGAAGAAACTGGAAGATGAGGGGGCAATTTTTTCATTCCATTCGATAAAATCATTTGTGAGATGTAACTGAAAATTACATTTTCTTACGGATTTTCAACAGCCTGTATATTTTCGACCGAGCCTAATTGCAAAATAGTGAAGGGAAAATTTTTTCATCTCGACCTCAAAAATTTTCTGTTGAAATACAGAGTCTTGACTTCTGCAAATATATCAAAAGTATATTCTTGAGGTCAAAAGAAACACTTTTTTCCTTCGCCATTTTTTTCGGATCGGTTCGGTTTAAAAGATACATACATGCTGTTGAAAAACCATAAAAAAATGTTATTTTAGTTCTATCGCACAAACGGTTTTATCGAATTAAATGAATTTCGGAATATAGTTGTTCATTTATTTGATTAATATTTTTCGAACACAAGATGTCACCCATGTCTTCCAGTTTTCTCATTATGACCATCACGTACCATAAAAATACCAAAAATAGGGAATACTCCTCCTGACGAAAAAACCATTTCAACCGTTTCCCAAAAAAAATTATTTAAAGCCTTAAAAATGAAAAATGAAAAATAAAAATGGGTATTTGAAATACCCGTTTCATTTCAATTGCACAAGTTGACAACATCGACTGAAATATGCCTTGATAATAAAGGACAACAAATATATTATCTTGATGATATAGACAAAGATAGCTATCTATGAAGTCCGCTACGAACGAGAAAGGTCGTAAAATTTTATGGAATATTTATGGCCGGTTGCAGTTGAGGCTCGCCAGTAAGTACACGCCTGTACATCAACAGCTGTTATTTAATAAGCAAGCTGATCGGACATTGTTCTCTTTATTGTCTAGTAGGCGCTGTTGCCAAATCGTAAACTTGAAACCAAGCTATTTAAATTTTAAAACCCCGTATTTGAAGAATGATTTTGAATAGTTGCGCGGTGCATTTGAAAAAGTCATTAATGAAACTCATAATTACTCAGTTTAAACTTTCATATGCAGTGATAACCCAAATTGAGGATGAGGAGAATTCCCCATTCAAAGAACCCAACTCTTCACTCTAAGTTGGACGCTATCTAATGAATATTTGAACGTTTTGTAAAATAAAAGTATTCTTCAAATTTCGTAAAAATTTAATACTTTGAGCTAATGCAACTCTTTATAAAAGATTCACATATGTGTAGTGTTGCAGATTTAGCTAGTTATTCTGAAGGTAATTTTGTTTTTCCAGGGGTGGCATAGCTCATTATGAAAACTCAAAATGTCTATATTTATTTATCAGGGCCGAATGGGAAGAAATGGCCCTATTGTTAAAATATTTGTACGAGTCAAAGACTCACCTTGTATAAGTACAGTGTGTCTCATTTTGGTTGAGACTGTTTTGTATCTCAGCTATTATTAAAAATAGAAACATGCGTCTTTCGCTACCGTGTATCACTTTTTTGTTAAACTTTTAAAGCCACGCACAGAAATATGTACTTTTGTTCCTGAAATACAGGGCGAAAACTACATAAAAGTCAGTGGCGTAATTGAAATTTTTTTTAGTCCATTGCTCTCAAGATTGGACATAAACTTGGTATTTTTTAAACGCTGTATATTTCAACGTCAAATTTTTTTCTGAATACATTGATGTATCACAACCTAATCTTTAATAAATTTAAGCTTCAAAAATCAGAAAAATCCATATTTATGTTTGTTTTTTTGATAGTAGGCCATGAATTATTTCACACATGCATTCAATCATTACTTTTTTCAAACCGCCATGTAATTTTAACCTACTTATTTAATTATATTTCGAACATTTTCTAGTTTAGGTATGTTGAAGAGTGATATTAATGTTCAATAATTAAATAAATAGGTTTAAATCACATGGCGTTTTGAAAATGCAATAATTGAATGCATGTGTGAAAGAATTCATGGCTAATGAAAAAAATGACACAAATATGGATTTTTCTCATTTATTAATGATGTATCATTGTATTCAGACAAAAATTACAAAAATTTGACGTCAAAATATAGAGGGTGTTCCATTAAAAAAATACCAAGTTTGTGTTCAATCTTACAAAAAGTGCTCAGTGCTCTAAAATAATTTCAATTACGCCACTAACTTTTATGTAAAAATATCTATTATAAGCAGTTTTTCTCATACAAGGCCTGAGAAATAATAACATCTTCAAAAGTGTACATTTTCGTTTTCGCTCTGTATTGCAGGAACAAAAGTACTTGGAATATTTCTGTTTGCGGCTTTAAAAGTTTTACAAAAAATGATACAGAATCCCGAAAACCGCATGTCACTATCTTAATAATAGACGAGATACAATGCAGTCCGGTATACGCAGAAAAGCTGTGTTTTCGAAATATACACATATATACAGGCTGTTTAAGTTAAGTAATTATACTGAAGGCAGTTATTTCTATTTTTTCAGAAAAAAAAAGGATGAAGGAAAAAGTCTTTTTGAGATCTCAGATCTGCTTAATCCTGGCAAATTCAAGCTCGATAATTGGGACTTGTAGACTTTCGTTTTGTCTCTCGAAAAAAGGAACGGTTTTGAATCATGGTGATATATTATTTCGTCAACCTTCAAAAAGCCCCGCTGATGACTTGATAAATTCTGAATGAACCAAAGTATAATAGTCCTAAGCACTGCCGGATTCACAGCAATTAATTGCTGTAGTTTTCATTTCGAAATTCACGTAGAATCAGTCATGTGGTCAAGGATTGTTTCCGATGTTATTCTTATCTGTGAATTGAGATGAAATGAGCTAGCAGTCTGCTGTTCTCACAGACACAGAGATTATAAACCCGTATGAAGTTCAACATTTATAATGCACTTATGCACGAACTGGACTGTTTAACGATTTAAATAATAAAGAGGCTTATTCAGACCATTAAAATGGTAATTGTAGTGAGCACTAAAACGTCAACGGAATTAATTATCGGCTATCGCGATTTGCTATGCATCAGCCATCTCTTACTCCCGTCATTTCGAATGCATTTCAACTGGAGTACACTCACAATATTCACCTAGATTAGTTCATAAGAAGTTGATGGAATTAATGATCATTCACAAACGAAGATTGTATACCATTATGCGATTATGAAAATGAAATGTTCGTAATGAAATAACTGGCCAAAGGGAGGGTTGCCACAACATAACCGACTTTGCTAGGGGGGTCACAGTCCACACATGTGGATAATGTAAAATGTGGAGTTTTTATCCATGTATTGTACGATGTGCGCTTAACTAAACTCTTCCTTACTTGAGGAAAGACACAACACTCTGACCAGCGATTCCCTTCACAAGTGCAAACATATGTTTTGCTATCCAGTAGGGATGCAAACATCGTGAAACATCGATGTGAAAAAACATCGCCAAGACAAAGTTGAAGTTTTCTTCTGTTAAAGAAAAAAAAAGAATGTTTTAATGTTCTTCATTGATATTTTTCTGATGAACCAGAGCAATCTATTGGATGTATTAATTCAAAAATAGATGGTTTATCCTTGTTTGCTCCAGTTTCAGAAAAAAATCATTCTTCGGTCCTGGGAAATGATGTTGCCACGGCCGTCTAAAGACAGGAGGTTTAGAAGACCGTGATGTTGCTATGTACTATACATATCAGTAATTACTTCATTGCATAGGAACTTATAAAATCAACGAATCTTCATATCTTACCACTTATACGATTGGATGTATAGCTGAACACAGATACATTTGTGTTTCAACTTCCAAGCTACTGAAAGCTAGATTTATGTAGTCATCGTATTTATTTACTGATGCACACGATGACTACATAAATATAATTAGACCAGGGCTAAACAGAATTGGGAGAAAAAAATTCTTCTTAGCAGTATGTTGTTGGTCGAAAAATTTTGTTTAAATTATTAGTGAACTCACAGAAGAGGTGGTGGTTTTTAGGGGTGGAAAATGATTTTTATGATTTCCGGCTAAGCCTCGTATCGAAAAAGTTCGAGAGTACCTAAGAGTTGTTGATAATTGCCAGATCTATAACTTTTTATGAACCGATTTTCGACATAACCTCGAATTAATGGTGAAAAATGCAAAATACCGTTTTTTCGTCTCAAATTTTTTTGCAACTGAAATGTATCGATTTGGAATTAAAATCATTGACAATATAGATTTCCATGCTCTTGATAAGCAGTATTTTTATTTCAGTCATAAACGCATTCTTCTGTTTTTTATGACTCGAAATAAAAAAGACGAAATTTGTTTGGCGAAATCTCGAATTATAAAGTTTACCATTTCTTTCTGGAAACCTCTATCTAACGACGAAATCAAAAATAAATTTTTCGTTTGAAAAAATAATCAAAACGAGAAAAAGCAAAAAATGGATTTTTTTCGGACTCTTTAAAACATTTATGTAGGTTTTAATTGATGTGAAGATTCAGAAAAACTCTTAACACGTGGATAAAACTGTATGATGTAAGATCTGTATGATGACGAAGAATTTGAATTCACATTCTGGTAAGAATTTTTCTTCAATTCGGGTTTTTAAAATCGGTCTAAAGTAATTTTGAAACGTTTTGTGTTCATTTACACACATTGGGTAACATTGTTTTGAAAAAGTTGCTTTAACAACAACTGCATAATGTAGAAGCATTTTCTATAGAATTTTCTCCATAAGTTTGAAAAAATGCTAGCACTTCCCGAAAATATATCAATACTCGTTTTTGTGGAGCTATTTAAAAAATGTGTGCGCAGCGTATTTAAAACATACAATAGGGAATACTCCTTCTGACGAATATGATGTATTTTTTATTAAATATCTTTGAAACGTCACATTTTGAAATAATCATTTTAACCGTTTCCCAAAAAAATTATTTTAAGTACTCAAAAATGAAAAATAAAAATGGTTATTTAAAATTTGAAGCGTTTAGTTTCTTTCGCACAAGTTGGCAACGTCGACTGAAATATGCGTTGATAATTAATAAAGGACAACAAATACATTACCTTGATGAGATAGACAAAGATGGCTGTCTATGAAGTCTGCGACGAACGAGGAAGGTCGTAAAATGTTATGGGATTTTTATGGCCGCTTGCTGTTGAGGCTCGCCAGTGAGTACGCGCCTTATGATGGCTCCAAATCAACAGCTGTTATTTTATAAACAAGCCATTGTTCTTTTTATTTTCTAGTAGGCGTTGTTGCCAAATCGTAAACTAGAAACGAAGCGATTTGAATTTTAAAACCTCATATTTGAAGAATGATTTTGAATAGTTTCCGCGGTGCATTTCAAAAATTCATGAATGAAACTCATAATTATTCAGTTTAAACTTGCATATACTGTGATAACCCAAATTGAGGAGAATTCCCCGTTGAAACTAACCACTTCTACATACAGTGTTGTGCATAAGTCTGGAATAAAATTGAAATTTCCTCAACCAATTACTCAAAATGGAAAGCCTTCAATATATTTTCAATTTTCGTCATTTAATATTTAATTTTTTTCAAGGGACTTTTGTGTTTTTCCTGATAAATTAAAAAAAAAATGGAGGGATTCCATTTTCCCTGACCTTTCCAACGAGCCCACACATGGTATATGTTGGATGGTTAAAAATGAATTAACGAGTTCTCAGACGTTACACTTTGTGTAACGACATAAATAAACTATTCTTATTGTTATTTTTATTCATGTTGAGTTGTTGGTTGAAGGGATATTAAATTTATTCTAGATTCATGCCCAACCCTCTATGTGGAAGACAAGACGATATTAAATTCGTTTAAGGGTCTCTTATCTTTTCAGCTTCAACCTCATAGTGCAAATTACTCTTTCCAATAATTTTTTACTCCAAAGTCAATATCTTAAAAACTGTGGAACTCAGAAAAAAAAATTATGAGTCACCGGATTTCACGTTAATTTACAGCTATGAATATGCAATAATTTCAATATTTTCCACAAGAGTCAAGATGCAGGTGATCTATTTTTAACACAAAACCTGTGGCTGGTAGAGCAAATCTGTTTACGGTATCTTTGGTTCCATTCGCATGAGGATGGCCTTTAAATTCGTCGAAAAAAATATTCTGGATCTACGGAATCTTTTCTATACACCAAGTCCAATTCTTCCACATCATTTTCACCACAACAGATAAGAATTATCTCCGATAAAGACTAGCACGTCTTAAACCGACAATGTTGCAAGTTTCGGTTTCACTGTTCTTTTCCAGTAGGTTATTTACCTTTTTCCGCTCAAACGTATCTTAATACGGAATGATTTATTCCAACGTTGATATATTCACTTCTTTTGATCATCCAATAGACATCTTTCTTCGAAACGTAATCTAATGAATTCTTTGACATTATAAGACACGAGAACCATCATTTAACAATTATTCATACCTGATAATGTAGTGATTATGTGATATACACGTGTTCGGTTTTGGAATAAAAGGAAAAGATGGAAATTTGAAGAATTATTAATGGGGTGTGCTCAGTGTAGAATAAATTGATCTTTGTGTGATCTTGACACGTTTAAACCCCTTTGACATTTAATTTCGTTGAGTGTGTTGCCAACACGAGGTGAGTTAATAAGCTTCTCATGCCACAAAAACTCGTCGAAGAGTCAGATTGAGGCGGAATGAGAAGATTTAAGGTAGTTATTCTTGAATTGTTCATAGATGGATAGACACCCTGAATTTGAACCGCAATTTTGTTGTCCCTAAACATTGAATTATTCTTTTGATTTGTGTATTATTTTCAATAATAACAAACCAAGTGAGCTCTCAATTAAGCTCTGAACAAAACTTAACAATAATCCGATTATCCTTCGTGATTGGTGAATCATATGGCCACAGGATTTGAAGAAATCGATTTCAACTCGATGGTGGAACTGACTGTACTGTATTTCAGCCGAAGTTTTGTTTTTCAATTGTATTGGGGATATGTTCAAAGTGACCACTATCTTTTTCATTTACATTTTTTTCAAGCCACAGACAGTCCCTGACTTTGTGGTATTTTAGTTTGTTTGTCATAGGTTTCATTTTTCTTCTTTTTTTGACAAATTTCAGGTTATTGCACTTCCAATAACGAAAAATGAACAAGTAAATACTCACACAAATCAATTCGATTTTTCCTATGATCCAGAAAAAGAGGATGAAATCACATTGGATGCATGGAAATATCATAAGCAAATAAACATCTATCAACATAAAATTCATTGTTTTAATCGACCATCAGCTCGAAAATTGAAAACGGAATTATCTGGGTCCAGCTATAGCTACAATCACATAAAATTCTAGTAGCAACATCATTTCCAACCAAATTTTTTAAAGCCAGGGGTTAACCCAAAGGAGAAACTGCTCTTAAAACTATTATTTCTGACTGAATTCACCAAATAGATTGCTATAGTATTTGAGAAGGAAATTCTTGTAAAACACTAAAAGAAAGATTGGAAACATGGAAGTTTTCTAGACTAGGTATGTGTTTATCAACCGATGTTTTGAAATATATTGTACCTATATGGTTCAATGAATAGATTGATGTCGAGTATTGGAAGTTTATATCATCGCAGTTGAGGTAAAATTTTTATTGAACCATGGACAACATGGATATATTTTCCGAATTTCGATTTTAAATTTCCCCAGCGTAATTCCGAATAAAATTGCTTGGAATGAATATGAATGTGCCATTACATTCAAATACCTACACATTTGAATTGAGAATTGATTGACCATTCAAAAAATATGAGCAAAATTTTTATAAATATACCTATACTGCAAGAAAAATTTTGCTCCGTTTTCCGGAAAACCGGAAGTTAAAATGAAAAAAACTAATACTCAGAAATAGTCCCTACATCATTTAATTTTGAAATTTTTTTAAATAGTTTTTCCATAATAACTTTGTATGCTTAGGTATATGTTCGATAGTTTTTCCGATAGCACATTTGGGTAACCCTTGAAGACTGCTATCATACTTATGGTTCAATTTTTAATTTTACTAAATGAATAAGGCTCAAAATCCAGTTGACCCGCTTAGCTAAAACACACTACAAATTCGATGGGATTGAATGGCAGCTCTGTAACTGTAGGAACTAGGGAAAAATGGTGCCATCCATTTTTCAAAAAATTGTTAATGGCCGAAACCTCTATCTTCTTTTGTTTTTAAAGTATTAGTGAAAACTCATTTTTCGGCTCTTCGTACTGGTACCTCTATTTCGTTAAGTATTAAGTATCATTAGAATGCAGTGGCGTAGTCAAAGATTTTTTTCAGTCCGCCACTTGTGATATAATGATAACTTTTATTTTTTTAAATATAAACCCTGTGTTATTCTTACATATTTCACTCCCATATTTATTCTGATTCAGAATATATAACATACGTCGTGTCTTTAATTGTTCATCCAATAAACTCAAAAACTAGTTCGGTCTAGTTGGCAGGTCATTTCTCTTATAATATGATAATGAACTTTATGCTCCTAAATTGTTTCAGGTTAATCACACAGGCTTCAGGTCCTTTCGTTTGCATAAAAAGTGTAGCACTTTTCTACACTCGATTCAAGTTTTCGTTTGCTGATTGAATTTACACCAGTGTAGAGGAGGTGTAGTTTATCTACATCTCCTTTTGACTACGTGTAGATAAACTAAACTTCCTCTACTCTGGTGTAAATCAAGTGGATTTTCTTAGGTTTATTATTCTGATATTAAAATTGTAACAACCTTGTAGATTTCAAAGAATGAACCTCATTATTATTACTAATATGAGAGACTTTGAAGATCACTTCCATTCCGGATATTGAAAAGGATGAAAAACTTTCCCAATATGGAATGAATAACTTTCAGGAAATTTTATAACCCTGGCTTCAACTGAATATGTTCCGAAACCTTTCCAAGTACCTAGTGGATAATCCAAATATAAGTACCACAGCCTTTTCAAACACCTTCACAAATAAGTCTGCCAGTACAGGTACATTGGTAAATATGAAGTAGTCATGCGAAATTCTAATAATTTTCTCATTTCCGAGCTTCTTCTCGAATATCCGGAACAAAAGTGATCTCCAAAATCTCTCATGACCTGACACAACATAGAAGCATAAAGTTCATATCATATATTAGATATCAATGAAAATGACCTACCAACTTGACCGAAATAGTTTTTGAGTTTTTTTATTTGAAGAACAATTAGAGATACGACATATATAATCTGAATATGGGACTGGAATTTGTAAAAATAACATAAGTTAATTAAAAAAAAAATGAGTTATCACTATATCACTGAAGTGGCGGACTGAAAAAATCTTTGACTACGCCACTGCATTCTACATGAAGAAGTGTTTTTCGGTATCACTGATGCTTTACTAAATAAAGGCACCATTACGAAGAGCCGAGTTTTCATTTATAACTACATAGAAAACAAAAGCAGATAGAGGGATGCGGTTTTGACCATTAACAATCTTTTGAAAATCGAGGTATGAAACGAACCATCCATTTTTTCCTAGCTCTTACGGTTACAGAGCTTCCATTCAATCCCACCATCGAATTTTGCCCACCCTGTACGTGAGTTAGTGAAACCTGAATCTAAAAAATAAATAAATTTTCACTTTTTTGAATTATATTTTGAACTATCGTTCAATTTGAGGTGGAAAAATATCAAGAAAATTATTTCTGTCGACAAAGGATTAATTATTGAACTATCAGTCCTTATTGTACCTGAAATTTGTCAAATTTTGTGCTATGTTTCTCTATTAATCAGAAATATTCATGTGGCTTCCAATTTACATTTAGATGACGAAATTTTAACAGCTTATGAAAAGCGACATCGTGTCATTCCCTACATGCGCTTCGAAAATAATGAATAAAAATGAAGAATTTTCTGATTTGTTCTTGTTTGACATGTATGCTCAGAGGGCATCGAAATGGAGGAAATGTAGAATACTCTCATACTCTGTTAAATTACCACATTATGGCGATTTCCATAGTTATTTCCAGTTACGTTCATGATTCACTAATGACTAAGGGATCTGGGGTTTCGAATATCGGTCTGCCTGATGTTATCCAGTGCAGGGAAATTTGCGTTGGACGCACCCTTTTGATTTAATTATTTAGGATGTAGAGGGGTGAATGGAAAACACAAGTGGTTTACTAGAACAGTGGAATTTACTCTCGAATATTCACCGAAAGCCGGTTCTATTATGAAAAAATAGAAATAAACCAACGAGTAGACCAAATCTTTTCGAGACCAAATGTTGTCTTCAGCGCCAAGAAGGAAATTTTCGTAGTTGACCGACCAGACTGCCGAGGAAGAATAAAGTGGTTGAATTTTGCATATCCTATGCATTAAGATTTAAAAAGGAACATGAATACAGGCATAGAAATAGGAGAAAAAAGTTATGAGATTGATCTTTTACCGCAACTCTCTTCAAAAAAAGGTATTGTACTCGAATCAGGGGGATAGGGGGGCCGAGGAATTTCAGGGATCCCCTTTTAATCGTCCTTGTGATGAAGTATCTACCTGAGTGAAATGACCGGTCTTATAGGAGTTGCTTTTTTTCTGATCCAAATATTATTACTATCAAGAAAATGAATCAGAATTGTTTTGACTTGGTTTTTCTCAGTTGGAAAATATATTCGTCAATTGAAAAATTAGTGGTCAGTCTATCAAAACATGCATTTTTTTTTCTTTTTTTTTCCTGTCAAATTTGATCTGTAGTGAAATACTGTTCAACTGGTCACTCATTATGCTTCAAACATTCTCTTTTGTCAATTTTCGAATTTTTGGGTCTCCCTAGAAAATATTAATCAACAAAATGTTCTAGACCTTCCAAATATCATTTGTGTCAGCTACAAACTTGTGTTCCTGATAAGGAATAATTCCTTATGTCTCGTTTCATGTTTTCAAGGGTCATTCTCAAGGATTACCTAAGTTTAACACAAAACTTTATGGCAGCTCCCCTGCTCATCTGGGTGAACCACATGTTGTCTAGATATTGCCAGGTCTTGAAGTTTTGTCTGTTGTCAGTGTCACTTATTTTCTCTTGTACCATTCATTGAGTATGAACATGTAAAAATGTTATTGAAATATTACCTTCGCCAAATGAATTCTTTGGATAGTCTTCGAAATATGTACGTTTCGTATTGAACTCTATATATTAATAATAATATTTACTCTTACAAACAGCTGATCACTGCTAGACTGAGAGACGGATTTTTACTTCATCCTTCATTTATGCAGGGTGTATTTGAAGGTGAGGCTTTTTTTCAACAGGATGTAGAACCGGTCCAAATGAAGCGTTTCACCAAAAATCACCTGTACAAAATTTTCAAAATGACAAAGTTGAAAAAAAATTTTGAAAATGATTACTGAAATAGATCCTAATACGACCCTAGACCGTTTGTTAGCTGAATTATCGCAAAGCAGTGGGAAAAAACTCATCTCCTGATTCGACCATGTGGTTTCGTTTAGGATATTGGCTCGTTCTATATTTACGTGGTAATGGAAATGGAAAATTAGAATTGCCGAATTGTTCTCATTATTTTTTAGTAACTTACACGATTTTATTAAATGGCTCATTTCGATACCAACTGACAGAACAGACTTAGGACACAAGTGTAAAAAATAGAATAATACTTCAAACTCTCACCAATAAAATTCGTCTGAATTATTCACGAATTTTTTCACAATGGGCATCACAATCTTCTTGTTCGAACATTCGTCGTAAAAATGGGATGAAATGGGGAAACATCATAGTACTTTTTCAACATAACTGACATAAGCACTTTCAAGAAACTGCCTCGATTTTCTACATTTTATTTTCAAACTAAATTGCACGATACAACAATTATTATTCTCTCAAAAGTGACCTGATGCATCTGATACGATGAACTTGGTACTGAACCATTCATTTTCCAGCCATATGTTTATGTTTTGTTTCGTTTTTGCGATGCCGGAGTCACCTTCCACAGTCCCGTACTTGAAATTCAATGAAATTTTGTCGAACTTCTAGGGGTTGTATCTCAGCCATCTCGGATATTTTATATAGACAATTTTTGGTTAAACAACTTATTTTGATGAGTTCTACGTTCTGTCAAAAAAAAGCCTCGCCTTTGAAAACACCCTGTATATGTTCCTCGAAAATTTTAGTTGCTATTATGAGCCAGTCCGACCTCATAACCTCAAAAAAGTTGTGAAGGGCAAGCAAACGCGTTTACAAGTGCAATTCCTCCCTTGAAGAATATTTTCGTTGTTACAAGGTACAAAAGAATAGTAGGTATGTATTTAAGTTCATCAAGAACTCGAAGAATTTTTATTATGCAATAATAGGTATATGAAAAAGTAAGAGATGATAAATATTATCATCGTATATCAAGATTTCTGAATTACCAGTTTTCTTTCAATGAATACAAGAAGTGTCTGTTTCGTTGAAATTTCGAAAACAGATCGAGAAATGGATGAGTTCATTCCCAGAAAATGAGCAAGATTAGAGGTTTTGATTCATACAAGAAAGGTAGATATATAAGTTACAGTCCCGATGGAATATGGTGATATTTGAATTTTTTCAATAAAAACTGTCTCATTGGATCAATCTCAAACACTCCATTTATTTCGAATCCTCAAAGTGCAATCGACAAAAGGCATTATCTCTAATTCAAAAGCTGCTTGAATATTGGCAATTTTTTGTCGGAAATTCGGATAGAATAATCCCGTGTGTCAAACAGCGTTTTTGTAAATTTGTCCACAGGTAAATACTCTCCAACTGCGATTAACTAAAATAATCCTACGCGTAGCGATTCATGCTTCCTAGTTCATGAATATCCCAGATATTTGTGTTGTGATTGTGCCTCTCCACCCACTCAACGAACGTCAGAGATTTTGGATATCGTTAGTTAGACGATTTGCCACCATCCTGTCGCCAAAATATCCATTATTCATTTCATCATTCTTTATCACCTCCTTTATTCGTTGTCGCCAAACACATTCGACTCATGTTTCATACTATTCAACTTTAGAACTGGAAAAATTATGTCAGTATTCGATCTTTTGAAGTTCTTGCTGCTATCAATACTAAGAAATCATCTGTATTGTCTTCTCACAAAAAGATCGATGACTTCGTATTCAGATTCCTTTCTTCAAGAAATAACGCATATATTAAAATGAGTACAGGGTAGTCAAAAATATGGGAAAATCCATATTTTTGGTAAAAACTTCTGTACAAAAAAAACTAATTGTTTAAGCCAATCGGCAGTTAATAGAAATTTTCAATCGGAAATTTAGCTAAACAGTGGCGTGGTATTTTTCCAGAAAACTGAGGATACTTTTTGATATTTGAAAGAAAATGAAATAACTAGAAATTATTTCTAATGAATCCATTAATACTGGGTGTTGTGTTTTCTATGTCACTTAGTATATTTAGAAGTATTCTTAAATATCTCCTATAGTTGGGGAGCTTAAGGGGAAAATTTGGGATTTATTCGAGCGTGGCAGATTAATATATAAGGGGAGATACCTTGGATCCTGTAGAGTACCTCTTCCAAAAATTAGATCTGTATATAGGGGGAATTGTCTGGGACAGCCTATCAGAATAGTAAAAGTAAACTATCATCGTACACATTCGAGCGTGTCAGATTAACATATTTGATATATTTGGTTAATTACATGTTGAATAGTATCCTTGAGTATTAACTCAAAGATAGTATACATATTATATTCTCTTCTGACAATTTGAGCGTGACGAAAATGTGTGGGAGGGCGCCAAACTTGCAAAAAAGTCCTCACATGCACATACTCGAGTGCGGTGGCTTTTTTTTCTTATTCTGAAGCTACTGATTCAAAAATAACGGAAAAAATTTAATCTGACAGTTTCAGCAAGCCTAACAATAACACAAAAAGTTGTTTTGAATTATCTCCTCTCCTGGGTTTCGAATCTTTTTATTATAAAAGTTGAAGAGCATAATTTCGTCCGAAGCAATTTTTTCTACATGATTATACAGGATGGGCAAAATTGGTGATACCTGAACTACAACTTTTTCAAAAGAGATAGAGTAAAATGCATGGCACATTACGGTCGGTTGTCTTTTTTCGAGAAACTAATAATGCCATCAACTGCATTCCTCTATCTTCTTTTGTTTTCGAGTTATAGACCAAAATTAAAATTTCAACTTTGATCATTATCTTCGATTATGTTTGTGCTAGGATGTTGAAATGAAAATATTATACAGACACTTTTTTGATAGCAATCCAGTGGCGTAATATAATTTTTTCAAACAGGTAGGGGAGACTAGGGAGCATTGATACATGGGGAGGCTTGATACAGGCTTATATCCGCGATCTGTAGCCGTTTTCAAAAGTATTATACTAGTGAACACTATTCTTTGGCAGAGGGCATTGCGTGACGTTAATCTGTAAGGCTAACAGTAGTTTGTTTTTGAAATATTCAACGAAGAGTGTTTCGAGGTGAGAAATTGTAAGTTTTTACTCAAGTTACTTAAGGGTTTTATGATCATGCATTAATTCTTCGGCATAAACAAACATTTCACTGGGAAATATGCATAAAACTACTCAATTTACAGTTTTATTCGCTTTTCAAAATATATGAGTATAAGATGAAAACATAAATCACTTTAAAAATTGCTTTCAGGGAGGTTTGAGACATTTGTCGTGGGGAGGCCTGATACATGTATCATCTTCAAAAAATATTCCGTAGCTAGTTGGATAGGCCTACATGAAGGCGTTTTCCCCATCCAACATATCAAAGGGATTTTTAACAACTGGAATTTATCCGTACAATCCCCATGTATTAATGAGGCCGACTTTTCTTGTGCGGAAGTGACTAACCGACCATTTCCTGATTTTTCTACACCTATGGGACCAAAGAAAGCCAGTATCATTGCTGACCTACCTTCTGATCTAAATAATCCTCTCGATTACTCTCCCAGTACATCGTATCAATCCTCCCATATGTGGGGAGGCTTGAGACAGTTTGCATGTTTTTGTGTTCAACGTTCTGTACAGAATAAGATGTTTATGTTTTGAGACTTCTATATTTATTTTGTTGAACGATTAATTGAAGAATTATATAATATAAGAAAAGTCCTGTTTCTTCATGTAATTCAGTTTCCAGAATAAAAATTCCAAAAAACGTATCAACCCTCCCCAGTCTCCCCTATATTTGCTGAACTATAACATAAATTTGTAATTTTTCTTATGAAAACAGTAGTTTAAAATGACATAGAAAGACTGAGAGTGATGTATGATATATTTCTGAAACGGGAAAGAAATGAGATTTCAATTTTGGAACTCGAAAACAAAAGAAGATGGTGGAATACAGTTGTTGTAATTATTAGTTTCTCGAAAAAAGACGAAAACGTTCGTCTTTTTTCGCACATAACGATGTGCCATTCATTTTCCTCTATCTCTTTGGGTTAAAAAGTTGTAGTTCAGGTATCACCAATTTTGCCCACCCTGTACATTAGACAGACAGACTTTGACCTTGCCCTTTCGCATGTATGGCTAAGCTCCTGGAGCTCATCATTCTCTAGCTCGAAAACGGTTAAGGGTATGAAAAATTTAAAATTTTATTCTCTACAACTTTTATTATGAATACAAAAACGGTTAAAAGAATAAGAAGGGCGATATTAAAAAAAAGCTTTGTTTCATCTTCAAACTGTCAGATTAGGAAACCCCCTCCTGATTTGTGTCAGATTAATAGGTCAACACCGAGATTAATATTAATAATCTGTATGAAAATCCGACACGTTCGAGTTTGTACAAGCAACGATTTTTTTTTCATTCTCAAAGGACCGCTGTGCGTTACGTCCGAATTGTCAGTCTCTTGAAAAGTACCACGAAAACTGACAGATTAACATGAATTTATTATCAGAGATACATAGGGCATATAAAGGCTGTTCCAAATTCCAAAGTCGGCACCATTGCCAACTCCGTTATTAATGATGCTACGAATTCTGTTAAATGGGCAAACTAGTAGCATTTCTAATGGCCTTTTCGATGCCGAAAACAAACAAAAAATTTACAGTCGCGTTCTCAAAATATTTCATGAAATGAAATTTTTCTAAATGGAACAGCCTATATTTTATCATACATTTCGAATCGTAAATACATTTTCAATAACAAAGCTCAGATCACCCTTTCAATTTTTGTACTTATATGAATGGCAATATTTTTTTTGGGTGTTTGGACAATCATAAGGGTTTATTCCCCAAAATAAAGAAATTTTTTGGGCTAGTGAATGAAATGAATATTTCCACATAAGTCGCTCATTTTCTTTTTTTTTTCGAATAAAACCTCATGATTTTCCAAACACCCAATTGGTACTTATACGAATGACAATATTGTTTTTGGGTGTTTGGACAATCATAAGGTTTTATTCCCATTTTATTTCCACCTAAGTCGCTCATATTCTAATTTTTTTAAGCGAATAAAACCTCATGATTGTCCAAACACCCAATTTTTGTACTTATATAAATGACAATATTTTTTTGGGTGTTTGGACAATCATAAGGTTTTATTCCCCAAAATAAAGGAATTCTTTGTGCTAGTGAATGAAATGAATATTTCCACATAAGTCGCTCATTTTCTAATTTTTTTCGGCGAATAGAAATTCATGATTGTCCAAACACCCAATTTTGGTACTTATACGAATGACAATATTTTTTTTGGGTGTTTGGACAATCATAAGGTTTTATTCCCCAAAATGCAGGAATTTTTTTGTGCTAATGAATGAAATGAATATTTCCACATAAGTCGCTCATTTTTTTTTTTGCGAATAAAACCTCATGATTGCCCAAACACACAATTCTGGTACTTAACGAATGACAATATTTTTTTTGGGTGTTTGGACAATCATAAGGTTTTATTCACCATGATAAAGGAATTTTTCGTGCTAGTGAATGAAATGAATATTTCCACATAAGTCGCTCATTTTCTTTTTTTTTTCGAATGAAACCTCATGATTGTCCAAACACCCAATTTTGATACTTATACGAATGACAATATTTTTTGGGCTATTTGGACAATAATAAGGTTTTATTCCCCAAAATAAAAGAATTTCTCGTGCTAGTGAATGAAATGAATATTTCCACATAAGTCGCTCATTTTCTATTATTTTTTTTTTGGCGAATAAAACCTCAAGGTTATTTATTTCTTTAGGCGTTCGGACAATCATAAGGTTTTTTTCCCCAAAATAAAGTTTTTTTTTGTGCTAGTGAATGAAATGAATATTTCCACATAAGTCGCCCATTTTCAACTTCATTAAGAATGGTGATATGAGATTTGTTGTTGAGAATCTTATAACGAATCGAAATGCATTATAAAATATAGGGTGTTCAATTAAAAAAATATCATTTTATGAAATATTTTGAGAACGTGACTGTCAATTTGTTTTTTGTTTTTGGCATCGAGAAGGCCATTAAAAATGCTACTAGTTTGCCCATTTAACCGAATTCGTAGGATCAATAATATCGGAGTTGGCAATGGTGTCGACTAAGTTTGGAACACTCTTTATAGTATCTGAATCTGACACGCTGGAGTATGTACACCTGATGATTTTTTTTACATCTTTGAGAACCTGCAGACGCTTTCCCCATCGCTGAAAGTGCATTCATCATAGAACCTTTTTTTCTTTCTACTATCTAATCTTCAGACTCCACTAGGTCTCCACAACGCTCGAGTTAATCCCAATTTAGCATCGTTGGCCCTCCAACTACTATTATACCTTATGTTGACGACACTTGACTAGTTCAGGATAGATTAGGCTGAACAAATAAATTTATGATTCATCAATTCAAATTGCTCGGAACACCTCAGATACGAAGAGCAGCATTTCCAACTTCCATTATCTCATCTTGTCCAAATAATAGTCGATCGGTTCGGTCGGGTTCCCCACTATCGGTTTGTTTGGTTCGGTTCAGTCTTCAGTCTCTCTCGGTCGTCGTCAGTCTCGGTTCGAGGAACCGTCTCGTCAATTTATGGTATTGACACTGGATTTGTCGGAACTTGTCGTGATTTGAAAGTTTGCGTGTTCTAGTTGGTTTTTGAGAGTGAGCGTGATTTAATATAGGAATATTATGTGTTAAGTGAATGATTGGTTTCATCAGTTACACGTTTGATAAAGAGGTTTCCTTTCACTTTAATATGTGAGTTTTGAAGCAAAAAAAATATTTTTTATTTTAAGAATATTGGCGAATATTTGCCGGTGGTCTAACCGTATCATACTGGGATTAAGTCAGTCTACTTATATGATTTGAGATTTAGTATGATCTATTAATTGAATAAGTTTGTAATGTTCACTAATCTCATCTCAATAATTTGTACGATGATTATTTGTTTGATTTTTCCTCGGACTTTCCATAAAATATTTACTGGAGGTGGTCTGAATTTTAAAACATTTTCTGCTTGAAAGCATTAGGATTTTTTTGTTAATTGCATGGAAAATCGCTTGTATTTCTTCAGTGCTCTCCTCAAGTAACACAACATCTAATATATTATATGATGACCGCTGCTTTTGTTCGAAAGATTTTTCCCACTATCTTAACTTGACGTAACTTTAATTAACTTCGAATGCACGTTCAAAAAACATGTATTTAATTTTCACTGATTCATATAGGTACCTACTGATTGTAAATGTAAACCTCAAATTACTGAAAAACTAATTTGAATCAGCATCAATCAGTGGAGAGAAGTAAAATAAATAGTTGATGTGTTAGAAATAAGACATATTATATTGTCCAGCGCCCCCAATCAAAGCATGCCACCAAAAAAACTATGCACACAATAGATTTTTTCAAAACCCTTCGGATCCACCACTGGGGATTGCGCTTTACCAAATTCATCCCTTACTAAAATCTACCTGTTGAAGTCAAAAAAAGATGTGGATGTGGGTCAAGTGCCACATTGGGTCTTATGCATAAAGAAGAGTATTTGCCACGGTATTTGCTCTTACTATAATACATACTGTCTTTGTCAGTTGCTTATAAAATGTATAAATTCCTTTCAATAAACTGAAGTAAAAGCATTTACAACTTCTTGTATATGGCCAATTATTTCAAAGATCTTTTCAATGTGAGCATGGTTCTGCATGTGTTTCAACTGAGTACTTCCCGAGGTACTTTCATTGTAAACAGAAATAGTTAACCAATATACAGGGTGTTTCACGAGTGGTTGGCTATAGGCTAGTGGTGTATGCAGCTCATTTAGGCTTTTTAGGAAAATTGCTTGTTTTGTACTTTAGGCTATTAGTTTCCGAGATACAGGGTGATTAATGTATGTTTTTTGGCCTTAATCTCCGACATCTATAACGTGAGCATGAGTGGTACGATTTTAATGAAATTTTGTGGGCTCGTCGACTTCCAATAACCCTTCAAGATGGCAGATGCAGTTTCAAGATAATCAGCATAGTCCTCAGATTATTCAGATTTATTGTATTGTGTTCGCGTCCATGTTTTGTAATTAAAATAGGTATAGTAGGGAATTAGACCAGTGATTCAAGTTTTTATAAGTTTGTTGACGTTTCGGAATCGTTGATTCCTTTTAAATTTTTTTCTTTTTTTTAAGATTATGATGGTGAATCTTAGAAAATTGAAAGCAGTTTGGGATCAAGATTGGAATATTAGATTTCTGAGGAATTAAAATGTTCTTTTTCAACGCATGTGAACAAGTCACGGAATGTCAACCTTCGACTGACATTTGGTGACTTGAATCACTGGTCCAATTCCCTACGATACCTATTTTAATTCAGATTTATCTTTCAAATGTCGAAATCTATATTTTCTGGATCAGTTGAAAAAAAGTTGAAAAGTAACATTCTCTTCTATACAGGGTGATTTCAAAGGTGAGGCTTTTTTTTTGACAGAAAGTAGAACTCATCAAAACAGGTCGTTTAACCAAAAATTGTCTATATAAAATATCATCATAATTGTTGATATGTTGAAAAAGTGCTATGATGTTTCCCCATTTTTAAGAGGACTGTTGGAATGTTCGAACAAGAAGATTGTGATGCCCATTGTGAAAAAATTCGTGAATAATTTAGACGAATTTTATTGGTGAGATTTTGAAGTATTATTCCGTTTTTTAAACTTGTGTCCTAAGCCTCTTCTGTAAGTTCGTATCGAAAAGAGCCATTTCATAAAATCGTGTAAGTTACTAAGAAATAATGAGAAAAATTCGGCAATCCTAAGTTTACATTTTCATTACCACGTAAATATCGAACGAGACAATATCCTAAACGAAACCACACGGTCGAATCAGGAGATACTTACTGCTTTGCTATAATTCAGTTAACCAACGGTCTAGGGTCGTATTAGGATCTATTTCAGTAATCATTTTCAATATTTTTTTCAACTTTTTCATTTTGAAAGTTTTGTATATGTGATTTTCGGTGAAACGCTCCATTTCGACCAGTTATACCTTCTGTTGAAAAAAAAAGCCTCATCTTCAAATACACCCTGTATATCAGTTGTGCAACGACAGCCCTAAAAGATTGTTTTAGTTCGGACATTTTGTTTCTGCCACAATACCATTTTCGAGTTTAAAAAAAAAAGATGAAATAAAAAAAATTTCGGTGGCCACTCCTAAGAGCCTATTTCGTTTAGTTTCCTCACTACTCCTAGAATTCGAATCCGTTTTGGTGCTATGAATTTCCTATATTTGACAGAACATAGCAACTTCATCAAATCATGAGGAAGTATTCTCGGAAGTATTCAATTATGCATATATTTTTCATGATGCGAGAGCAGATTTATGAATATTTCATTTCGATTCCACTGCACGTTGATCGACTTAAATTAAATCCCATAATAGGACTGTGCCAAGAGTCTCCCAATCAAGTTATGATTCATTCTTTGAAATATTTAAGATGACCAGTCATTCATTATTGTCTCTCAACTTGAAGAATTCGTAAGTCAATGATAGTTGAAGTTAAATATGTAAGGAAATAGAGCTTTCAGTGAGCATTTCAACCTTCACGATTTGGACGAAGTGATTCAGTCTTCGATAAGAGAACTATTGATGAGGGAAATAGACAATGAAGTTCTAGAATCGACCACGAAAACGTTACCTATAAAACTTCCATAAAATGATTTTTATGTTTGAAGACATGTGAACGTAAAAAAAAATCCATCCAATCACTGTCTACGCTTTTTTATGAGATGTTATACACAGAGAGTGAGTAAAAAGCTGGGTAAAAGTAATGCTCTAAACTCTTCTGTATTTACTGCTTTGTAGAAAAATGCTCGAAGAGTTCAATTTTTATTTTGAACTAGGCAACTTTTCATGGGTAAAAAATTTGTTATGCACGCCCTTCCATGGGAAGGATAGTTGATTTCTTACTCAAGCCGTTCCAATTCAGAATGTAAAGAAAAAAAGTTCACACATATGAGGTGGATATACAGGGTGTCCCAAGAGGTTTCATATAGTCGATATCTCGGCTCTCAGACAGGGTAGATAAAATAAAAAATATTTCAAATGGCATCAAAAACTCTACCAAAATCCGTCGTTAAAATTTTGTTTCTAATTACCAACAATCAAAGGTTGCCCCTAATTTTTTTCCTTGCACCTTAATAATTGTTTCACTCTAAACGATTCCCCAGTATAGAACAAAATTTAACTTGTTCACTCTAAACGATTCTGCAATAAAAGAAAAAATATGTTAACCTTATTTTATTTAATCGATTGAACATAGTTTTTCTTTTATTGAGGGATCGTCTAGATTGAAGGATACGATTTAAATTTTTCTTTTACTAGGAAATCGTTTAAAGTGAAAAAATTATAAAGGTGCAATTGAAAAAAATATCTGGGGGGTAGTTTTTTTAGGGGTCGTAATTAGAAACAAAATTTTAATGTCAGGTTCTGGTAGTGTTCCTGATGCCATTTAAAATACTCTTTGTTTGAACTTTCTACCTTGTCTGAGAGCCAAGATATGGGCTGTATGGAACATGGGAGACCCTGTATAGTACTTGCGTTAGCCAGGCTTGTGAAAATGTTTTTGACTTTTAAATAAACTTTATAAGACCATGCTATAGAGTACATAATATTCCATAACTAATTAAGCTGTACTAATCCAGTTTGTAGTATATGAAGTGAGTATTAACCTGGCCATAAAATATATTGTTTTAAATTCTCGGAAATATTATTCTACATCTTAGTCAGATAGGCTGAAATTTTCTCGAAATTTATCCATGCTCTCGTAAGAAGATTAGACTTTTGATGCATTTTTCGAGATCTATGTTTTCAAAACGTGAACTACAAGAAACTGGATAATAATTTTTTTACGCCCAATTTTGTATCGTTATTGCTGTAAAATATGTTGACGATTTTTTTCATTAATGTTCTTGACGATTTATCAATAAATTCGCCCGAGTAATGTTGGACTGAAAAAGTTTACCCCGTAAAATTTTTGGACCCAGTTTATCATCCATAAATAATTATCAGATAAGTTTTAGATATATAATCCTAGACTAGATAGAAATTTTCAGAACAAAAAATTGTATAGGGAAGGTTACCATATGGTCCACTATTTCACATGATGTCAAATGCCCGGTTCATAATGAATGAAATTTCTTCTACAACATATGCGTGTGTGGAAGTAATTTGAGAAAGTGATGTGCTCATCTTTTGTTTGGGGTTTTGTCTATTACTATGGAGAGTAATTAAGAAACGCACTCTGTAATAGTTCAGTGACAGGAACTCAAACCCTGTATGTTGGATCTGAAAAATTATCATATGCTTTTTATAGGCAATCACTCCATCTTTTTTATATCAAACATGGTGCAATGTGATACGATCTTTGAATACTGATACACATTAAATACAAAAGTTTGCTGTACATTCTTATTCAATCGGAATGCACACTTGAGCGAAATTCATGAGAAAGCCTTCCAAACCAGATCGGATCGGTATTCCTGGAAATACACTGCGCAAAAAAATTAACGCACATTATGGAAATCTCAAATTTATTCTACAACTGAAGGTGTTCTCAATGATAATTATTTTTATCAGAATTATGCATTCATATGTTATCCACTTTCAACGGTTTTCTTCAATACAGATTTTTTTTCCCAGCAGGAATAAAAAAAAAAGATATTATCAGATTTTGAATGTAATGGCTCCATTCTAAAATCAGTTGTTCTCGATCAATTCTAGTGATCAATAGTTTTTCTTTCGTTTGATTTTCTACACTAGATCGCTATGCAACGCGAAACACGCAATTCGACCCAAGAGGAATGTGCCCAAGCGGTAGTTTTGCGAGAAGAAGGGTGGACATACACGAGAATTGCAGAAAGGTTCGGAGTTTCCCATACAAGTGTGTCCAGAAGGTTGCAGCGATTCAGGGAGACAGGTATGAATGTCCGAAGACCAGGACAGGGTAGACCACGGGTAACAACTGCCATTCAAGAACGTTACATGAGAGTTTCTTCGTTGAGACAACGGTTTGCAACCGCTCGCCTCCTTCAAATTCAGCTTGAGCAAACTCATGAGGTGCAAATTAGCACTCAGACAATAAGAAATCGCCTCAGAGAATATGATTTAAGGCCTCGTGTCGCGCCCATCGAAGGGCGCATTTGGATTTTGCGAGAGAAAAGAGTTCTCTTCACAGATGAGTCTAGATTCTGCCTCTATCATTGTGATCGACGTTCCCTTGTATACAGACGTCCACATGAAAGATATGCTCAGTGCAATTTCCTGAATACTACTGGTTTCGGGGGAGGATCGATCATGGTATGGGGTGGAATATCTTTGACTGCTCGCACAGACCTAGTGGTCGTTGATAATGGAGCTAATAATGCTGATAAGTATATAAAGAACATTCTTGAAGAGCATGTAGTGCCATTTGCCCCATACATTGGTGTAAATTTCATTTTTATGGATGATAATGCCAGACCCCATCGTGCGCGCATCGTTCCTGAGTAGGTACCTTGAAGAGGTTGAAGTCTCTCGAATGGAATGGCCAGCAAGAAGTCCAGATCTCAATCCGATTGAGCAGGTTTAGGACAACCTCAATAGAAGGCTGAGAAGTTCAGAAAATCATCCAGCTACTCTTAATGACTTAGGAATCCAACTCGCAGAAATCTGGAAAGGATTAGATCAGAACATTTTAAGATCACTCATTTTGAATATGAACCGTCGTTGCCGAGCTGTAATTAACGTAAGGGGTGGAAATACCAAGTATTAAATCACTTATCAGCATTTCAGTATTTTGAAAATTGTTCATTCTTCTTTCACATAAGATTCGGTGAAATCCTGAATTTTTCTTCCATTTAATGTGTCTTGTTTCATTCAAAACCTTCCCGAGAGAACATAAAAAATAAGTTATAAAGTCAATGTAGAGTTAACTTTCATTAAAATTGAGATTTTCAGAATGTGCGTTAATTTTTTTGCGCAGTGTATTACCGAAATATATTTTTTGAAGCCAAGCAGCGTTGGGTGAATTCATTTCTTGGATGGTGGTCGCACTTTTTATGAATATGAAATTCTTATGATCAAACTATATGTTTTCTGCTTTGAAACAGCCACAATGGGCACTATCATTTTTGTTTGCAATATAAAACAAAAACACAGATACCTTGTTAACCGATTCGGGCCACAGGCCTAAGGAAGCATACAAATTTAATCATCTTACAAACTAACTGAGGATCACTTTGAAAGTGATGATTTAATAGAAGTATGTTAATGAAATTATCAATTTATTTTGTATGGATGAAAATAGTAAAAGTTAATTTGATCTAGGCTCGGATCTAGGTTTCTTTTCAAACCGTCCTGACGTATACAATAGAAAAAGGTTATTGCTATAAAATGGTCTTCAAAAGTGGCGAGAGTTCTAGCCGAAACGAATTTTTTCTTGTTTCAACTTTCAGTTAAACAAATCCCGCACCAATTCCATTCGATAAGTCTAGAAATTTGGGCTAGAAATTTTAACCTGCCGTCAAGAACAATGTCACAAGAGCTTGCGGGAGACTGGGTTGTTGTTGGTCGTTGAGAATTCGTGACTGCTGAATAATAATTTAGACCAGATGTCTCCGTATATTGTATCCACGGCCATGGGAGCCCCAGAGAAGCCTGTTTTTAGATTTCTATTGAAACGTTTTATTTTCATGCTTAAAAGTTTTAGTGATAGATTTCCACGAAACTCGATTTCATGCTCAGCTCAGTACGCACAGGAAATTCTATTGATGAAATGATGAAGTATTTAAACATTTTCATGGTTTTCATAGACTTTCTTGTTGCAGTAGGTTACGGAAAACCTGGGTTGAAATTACTGATTTCGGATTTGAACATCCAGAAATTTTCACACTTCAGATTTAAAAACAATTGACCCAAAAAAATACAACGAAAGACTGGTGATTATATTCGAAAATACTGGGTGTTTTCAAAGGTGAGGCTTTTTTTTGACAGAAAGTAGAACTTATCAAAATAAAATATATAAAAATTGTCTATATAAAATATCCAAGATGTCTTTGATACAACCCCTAGAAGTTCGACAAAAAGGTGACTCCGGCATAGCAAAAAGGAAACAAAATATGAACATATAGCTGGACAATGAATGGTTCAGTACCAAGTTCATCAGATTAGTTACATCGGGTCACTTTTGAGAGAATCATAATTGTTATATCTTGCAATTTAGGGTGGAAAAAATGTAGCAAATCGAGGCAGTTTCTTGAAAGTGCTTATTTTAGTATAATAGTATGCTATTTTAACTACGATTGTTGGAATGTTCGAACAAGAAGATTGTGATGCCCATTGTGAAAAAATTCGTGAATAATTTAGACGAATTTTATTGGTGAGATTTTGAAGTATTCTATTTTTTACACTTGTGTCCTAAGTCTTTTCTGTCAGTTGGATGAGCCGTTTCATAAAGTCGTGTAAGTTAGGGGAGACTAGGGAGCATTGATACATGGGGAGGCTTGATACAGGCTTATATCCGCGATCTGTAGCAGTTTTCAAAAGTTTTATACTAGTGAACACTATTCTTTGGCAGAGGGCATTGCGTGACGTTAATCTGTAAGGCTTACAGTAGTTTGTTTGTGAAATATTCAACGAAGAGTGTTTCGAGGTGAGAAATTGTAAGTTTTTACTCAAGTTACCTAAGGGTTTTATGATCATGCATTAATTCTTCGGCATAAACAAACATTTCACTGGGAAATATGCATAAAACTACTCAATTTACAGTTTTATTCGCCTTTCAAAATATATGAGTATAAGATGAAAACATAAATCCCTTTGAAAATTGCTTTCGGGGAGGTTTGAGACATTTGTCGTGGGGAGGCCTGATACATGAATCATCTTCAAAAAAATATTCCGTAGCTAGTTGGATAGGCCTACATGAAGGCGTTTTCACCATCCAACATATCAAAGGGATTTTTAACAACTGGAATTTATCCGTACAATCCCCATGTATTTAACGAGGTCGACTTTTCTTGTGCGGAAGTGACTAACCGACCATTTCATGATTTTTCTACACCTATGTGACCAAAGCAAGCCAGTATCATTGCTGACCTACCTACTGAGCTTAATAATCCTCTCGATTACTCTCCCAGTACATCGTATCAATCCTCCCATATGTGGGGAGGCTTGAGACAGTTTGCATGTTTTTGTGTTCAACGTTCTGTATAGAATAAAATGGTTATGTTTTGAGACTTCTTTATTTATTTTGTTGAACGATTAATTGAAGAATAATATAATATAAGAAAAGTCCTGTTTCTTCATATAATTCAGTTTCCAGAATAAAAATTCCAAAAAACGTATCAACCCTCCCCAGTCTCCCCTACTAAAAAATAATGAGTTTCCATTTTCATTATCTCGTAAATATCGAACGAGCCAATATCCTAAACGAATCAGGAGATGATTTTTTACCCACTGCTCTGCGATAATTCAGCTAACAAACGGTCTAGGGTCGTATTGAGATCTATTTCAGTATTCGTATTAAATTTTTTTTCAACTTTGTTATTTAAAAAGTTTCGTATAGGCTATTTTTGGTGATGCTCTTCATTTTGACCAGTTGTACCTTCTGTTGAAAAAAAAGCCTCTGCTTGAAAAACACCATGTATTTGGTTTTAAAATGACTTCTCAGAGTTCATATTTTGAATTGGTTTAGCTCAACCGTAAATCAAGATTTCCGCTTCAACTTCAATGCATTCCCTAACATCTCCATAATATATTCATTGTTATGAATTTCGTCTATCTCCTACAACGAATAATGACATTTTTATGGGAATGCGTTCGCTTCCACTTTCTAAACAAACTGTAAATAACTGAAAACCAGGTAAGTGCTTGCCCGAACATAACTTTGTTCTTTAGGTACACGATGCAATTAAAGCAGTCAATTACATATCAGATTAGACATCGGTAGAATCCTTGATGAATAATCCGGATGTACAGGGTGAGTCAATAGTGCTCTAGAACTCTTAGAAATTTTGGATTAGAAGAATGATATCATATTCTGAATCTACCTGAAAGTCTGATTTCGAAATACCACAATTTTCATTATTTATCTTTCTATTTTTTTTATGTAGGCCAATTTTCCCGACAAATTTAATCGTTATGATGGTTTTAACCTCGTTTTTAACAGGGATCTTATCAAAAAAACTGTTTGAAATGGATTTATGATTTTTTTATTGAATTCCTGAACAGTTTTCAATTCTTTTACAGTTCTTCAGATCACTCTACAGGTGGCCCGAAAGACACTGCGATTTTTCGAAAATCACCTTTGAAAAATGGCAATAAGTCCATTTTTTGAAATGGCAATCCTTGAACTTTTTTGTCTGTTATACAGGGCGAGTCTTTGACTCGTACAAATATTTTAATAGTAGGTTCTTGAGGACAAAAGGAACACTTTTTTCTTCACCATTTTTTTTTCCGAATCGGATGTTTGAAAGATACAGGCTGTTGAAAAACCATTAATAAATGTTATTTTTAGTTCCCTCACAAACGGTTTTATCGAATCATATGAATTTCGGAATATAGTTTTTCATTTATTCAATTAATATTTTTCGAATACAAGATGTCACCCACGTCTACCAGTTTTTTTATTATGACCATTACGTACCATAAAAATACCAAAAATTCAAAGAACTCATCTCTAGAAACTGAGTTGGACGATATCCTATGAATATTCGTCTGTAAAATAGAAGTATTCTTAATTTTCTCGTATAATGCACTGTTTTCGAGTAATTTGATGTCAAAAATTGAAAGGTATCTGTGAAATCTGAAAAATTGGGTACTTTAGCTGAATACAACTCTGTTTAAAAGATCCACACCCAGGTAGAAATTTTAGTCTTCAAGACGTCTTTGGTTGGTCATGTTCGGACGTATGGTGACCAACTTGGTGACGTCAGTGAAACCTTATGGTGACGTTAATATGTCACAGCCTGAAGACGTCTTACGGTGACGTCTTGAAGACGAATTTGGAAGACGATTATTCGGTACTTTTACGTCTTGCGTACGTCTTTCTTACGTACTGAGGACGTTAGTATTTTTCAGAAAATTTTAGAATTTCATGGATAAAAATGAAACATAAACCAACATTGTTTTTTTTCTTCCCCCTGGCCTTGTGTTCGAGCATATCAGCATACATTATTTGAAATTCTAGGTACAAGACAACCACAAACATCTATGATATCGGCGGGATTCGAACCCGCTACCTCCGGCATCCTAGCCGAGTGCGCTGCCATTACGGCCGTCGAGGCTGTGTAAGATGTTGGTATTATTGGTATTGAGTATCATGAAAAAGTATGTCAGAAAAAGTTATGTTCAAGACTATGTATTAACGGAAATGAAGCAAAAGATCAATTATATAATCAATGCGTTGACACATGCATTTACATAGGATAAATGGAACAGGATAGCTAGTCATATTTTTTTCAGGCTTTTGACTGCAAATAATTTCATTTTCCTTGAATCTAAAGGATATGAATATAACGATTTATAATTTAACGGACGTTATCCTCCGTTTCATATCTATATATCTATATTCAAACTGTCCGATATATATCGAACCTTCAAAAAATTATAAGTCTAAAGTCTCAGAGTGGTCTAAGAATAACGTTATTCAGACGTCTTTTGTGTGACGTCTTACTAGCCCACTTGAATTGACGTCTCGGAGACGTTATTGTACGTCCGAGTGACGTCGAAGACCAATAAAGACCTAATGAAGACGTCTTCGAGACAACACCGTTCTACCTGGGGCAGATGTGTAGTGTCGCAGATTCAGCTAGTTATTCTGAAGGTAATTTTGTTTCTCCAGGGGTGGCACAGCTCCTTATAAAAACTTAGTACCTTAATATCTTTTTATCATGGCCGAATCTGAAAAAATGGTATAAGAGAAAAGTGTTTCTTTTGCCCTCAAGAATCTAATGCTAAAATATTTGTAGGAGTCTAAAGAATCATCCTGTATACCCTAGTGGGCAGTCTAAATTTTTATAAAAACATTTTAGGCCGAAATTGAACAGTTTTAAAATTCATTTTAAGCCTAAAATGTTGGTTAGGATCACAATTACAAAAAAAGAGAATATGTAATGAAAACGTTCTTTGTTACTCAACTAAAAAGGCATATTTTCTATACCACTTCGGAATCACGCCTAAAGAATATGTCATTGACCTCAAAATACATAAGAAAGTGAAAATGTTAATTCAATAAGGTTACCCATTTCCACCCTCTCATAAAAAGAAGGTTGAAACCCATCAATGACCAAATCACAAGTCACCCTCAGCTACAAAAGGTCTATCCGTTTCTGGAACAAAAAGTTAGGGTTGCCATTAAAAAACTTACCTACCCTCCACTTCTGTCAGAGAGTGCATGATTAAAACAAAAATTGATTTTTGATTTTGATGGATTGATTTTTCTACAAAAAAGCAAATACCGATGATATGAATTCTGTGTATTACATTTTACTCACTCTATGAAGGCATATTTCTGCAATCAAAAACAAATGAAATATGTTAGAATTACAAGTTTCTTTTTCGTGTGGGAATAATTTAATTCATCGTTCATGTTATTTGTTATTTTATACTTTTTAATCTTCTCTTTGTCTGAATTTTCTGGTAAAATCTTTTTTTATTATTTTGCTAGATATTCCCCCAAATTTGCCATCCATTTTATAACTTTTGTTGAAATAGGTCCACAAGTGAATACAAAAGTATTCATTCAATCAATGCGGACTGAACTTTCATTCGAATGAATGGTGAAAAATGAAGAATTTTCATCGAACTTTTGGAATTAAGAGGTCCACGTTTCAAATTCGTGAACGAATGAAATTTTTAGGGCACCAGAGATGCTCTTTACGAAATCTAGTAATTGAATAATAATTATTTTCTCTCCAGCTGTGCGTACCAAGTTTCTTCGCATCATATTCATTACCCTGTTTCCTGACCCAGCAAACATTTTCGGAATTTATACGATGTAGAGCCAACACTTTCTTCAATCATTTTTGTTCGGCTTTATGAAAGATTCAATGACTGCCTATTGAAATGGTTAACCATTTAAAACGTTTTTGATTGCCAACATTCAATGATTCGTTCCGAAAAATCGCTCATCAGATTATTCCTTCTGAATATTCATTTCTATTTCATGCCCATTGGTTCTTCGGTGAAATCTACGCGGATTTAATACATCACTTTTCGATTAAATAACAACAATTACGTCTATTCTCATTCATAATGACCACTATTCGAACATCCTTGATTCGTTTTCTAGTTCCGGTGGTTTTTGTTGTAGTTTATCGTTAGTCAGTTTCACACTGTTGATCACCTATTGATGACGACAATAGAAGATACTCTGCTGCGTATGTACTTTTTTACGTGGGAGATATTTCTTGTCGATGCTCTTGATATTATTACACAGGGTGTCCCAACTAAGATACTCCAGCCTTTTTAACAACTCACATAACTGATTTTTTCCAAAAATTTTAGGGTTGTCAATTTTTGTGTGGACAGCAACCTGTTATGATAAAAATATATCTTTCCCAACGTAAAACCTCACCCAGGAAACCCAGGAAAAGTGACAAAAGCGACAAATCGGTTTTTATTTGCGAATGATGAAAATTATCTGAATAAAATATTTATTTACTTTATTCCAATACAGGGTGTATTCTATGGTGAGGATTTTTTTCAACAGAATGTAGAACTGGTCAAAATGAAGCGTTTTACCAAAAAAATCACCTATACAAAACTTTCAAAATGAAAAAGTTGAAAAAAATCAATGATTACTGAAATAGATCTTAATACGACCCTAGACCGTTTGTTAGCTGAATTATCTCAAAGCAGAAGGAAAAAACTTATCTCCTGATTCGACCATGTGGTTTCGTTTAGGATATTGGCTTGTTCGATATTTACGTGGTAATGAAAATGGAAACTTAGGATTGCATAATTGTTGCCATTATTTTTCACTAACTTACACGATTTTATAAAATGGCTCATTTCTATACCAACTGACAGAAGAGACTTAGGACACAAATGTAAAAAATAGAATAATACTTCAAAATCTCACCAATAAAATTCGTCTAAATTATTCACGAATTTTTTCACAATGGGCATCACAATCTTCTTGTTCGAACATTCCAACAATCGTAGTAAAAATGGGATGAAATGGGGACAAATATTAGCACTTTTTCAACATACTAAAATAAGCACTTTCAAGAAACTGCCTCGATTTTCTACATTTTTTTCACCCTAAATTGCAAGATACAACAATTATGATTCTCTCAAAAGTGACCTGATGTATATAATCCGATACACTTGGTACTGAACCATTCATTGTCCAGCTATATGTTTATATTTTGTTTCGTTTTTGCGAACATTCCAACAATCGTCGTAAAAATGGGATGAAATGGGGAAACATCATAGCATTTTCTCAACATAACTAACAAGCACTTTCAAGAAACTGCCTCGATTTTCTACATTTTTTTGTCATCCTAAATTGCACACCTAAATTGATTAATAATGATTCTCTCAAAATTGACCTGATGCATCTAATCCAATGAACTTGGTACTGAACCATTCATTATCCAGCTATATGTTTATATTTTGTTTCGTTTTTGCGAACATTCCAACAATCGTCGTAAAAATGGGATGAAATGGGGAAACATCATAGCACTTTTTCGACATAATTAACATTAGCACTTTCAAGAAACTGCCTCGATTTTCAACATTTTTTTGTCATCCTAAATTGCACACCTAAATTGAATAATAATGATTCTCTCAAAATTGACCTGATGCATCTAATCCAATGAACTTGGTACTGAACCATTCATTTTCCAGCCATATGTTAATGTTTTGTTTCGTTTTTGCGATGCCGGGGTCACCTCCCACAGTAAAATTCAATGAAATTTCGTTCTACCTTCTGCAAAAAAGCCTTACCTCTGAAAACACCCTGTATAAGTAGTCATTTATACAAGGTCATTAACTGTAAGGCAAGATCCTCGGGTTTGAGTATCTCCCGTAGTTTTTTTTCAATCTCGATTTGAAAATAGAAAGTTTCTCGAAAAATTGGGCTACACATATCTTGTGAAAATTTTGCTACGTTTCTCATCTTCAAAGAGAAAATCTATCTGAAAAGGGAGAATATTTTAATAGCGTTCAACCGACTCATTAAACGTGACTTCCCGTACTTCACTGGGTTATTTTTTCAATTTCGTTTGGTGGAAACACGAGATATTCCCTATTCATGCGAGAAAAACGATTAAACTGATTTGGATTGTTCTGGAAATCCTGTATCTTTAATTACTTCTCTCGTCGGTATGGTTAAATTACCTTTACTTTTATGATGATGCCGAATTACTGTGTCCTTGACTTGCGTGAATAATTATGTTATACCTGTAGAGTGGTTCTATCGCCTTTGCCATAATAACAATTCGGCAATTAATACCAACGTCAGTCTTTCTTTTTTGTGAGAATTAAGAATGGTTCATATAGTTATAGTTGAGGCAACGATTGAAGATGAACATTACGCTCTCTCTGCGTAATAGTTTCCTCTCCACAATTTATGAGAATATTATAATTTAATATAACATATAAATATTAATTTATATCAATATTAGTTTTTAAAATTAGGTACAGAAACGTTTGCAAGTTTTACAGAAGTGTAAGTTTCATGGAAACGCTTGTAACATGGCATTTTGCAATAGGCGTCGAATTGAATTGTTCCCTTCAATTAAAGAGCTGTAAACTAGCTGTCATCATGATCCAGTTTAATTATTGCCATTGTATGAGGGCAGCAATGTCCATTATTATTTTATCATTTGGTTGAAGCGTGAAGCGTAAATGGCAATAGTTTGTACTTTATCGAATATGTCCAAATTGCTCCGGGTAATATTTTTAGGGGAGTTTTGTGCTGCTAAAATTCAACGGTTTGGACCTATAATGAGAATCATAATTTTTTTTCATAATGGGTATGGAATTCAACAGTAATTCATCGATATTGATATATTTTCATATAGATAGAACAAAACTTCAAACAATGGCCTTCCATAATAATAAAAATTAGCGACCTATTCTCTTCAATTTAAATCCGAGTGATATCGTTGATACCAAAGATTATAGAGGAAAAAAATAGGAAACGCAAAATAGGAAACGCCCTCATATTTCTAGTACTAAAAACTGACTACATTTCGCTCAGTTAAAACATATTTGACGATGAGATGGCGCTGAAAACGTACTGTCAATACAGAAAAAATGTTCAATAACAGTTTACTGTTTTTTAATTGAGGGGTGCGAAATTTGGATTCTATTTCTTAAATTGAGTTTTAATATCGACTTTGTTGAGACCAGAAAACAAACATCCTGAGCGAAAAAACAAAAGTATGGTTTTGTTCTGTAACCAGGATGTTAGTTTCTTAGCTTTGACTAGGACACAAAATTATATGGTGATCTGCTATACGTCTAAGGTGTTATTTCTGTGCAATACGTTGTTTTGAATCATTAAATTTAATTAAATTTGTACAATGTATATAAGAAATTACTATGTATGAACAAATATTCAATATACCATTTTCAGAACAAGTAAAAAAACCTTACAGAGGTATACAAGACCTGTATGTTAGCCCGTCAGTATGGTTTCTTTATGATATGGTCTCTTCATTGATTAATGAATGAACAAAACACTCACAGGTTTCATAAAACTTTTGCTTTCCAAACAACACTTTGACAGTCATTCGATTCCCAAATCGAAATCAATAAAACCTTTGCATTTTTGAATATATTGAGGGAGTAGTATTTCAGAATCATTGAATGGACCTATAAAGGTCATAATTTCCCCTAAATGGGCCTTTCGTGCGAGGGATGCCTTTTGGGATGCTTCCTGCATACTACAATTTACATGGATGAACAGTTTTCAATGACTTGCAGTAAAATGTTCACTGCACATGGTATAATCAGTAGTGTTTGCAGGCCTTCACGCCCTGAAAATTTTATCCACTTTGGAACACTGAAAATAAAAATCAATCAATCAATCAATCAATGTTATAATACATGTGATTCAGTCGATAATTTTCGAAAAATATTTCGAGGTTTTCACCAAGAAACTAGACAAAAAAATTCAATAATCAGCTAGATAAACAAAACGTGGTACGAGAATCAAAACATTCAAAACCTCTTTAATCAGAATGGCCATCTGAAATCACAAAATTTCATGTATTTTTGCAAATGGCCCTCGAATTAATATTTTAACCAGTCTTAGGGTCTCAGAAACACATTTGAAGCACAGATGGCGCCCACATCACTTTAGTCTCTTCGTATTCCATCTTTCTAATCTTTGGTTGCTACCTAAGAAGGTATAAGAATACAGGAAAGGTTTCGTAATCTTATTTAATGAATGAAAAAGGAGCTCTGTTTTGCATTGTCATCGCAGCACGTAAAAACTGCTGGACCGATTTCATTCATTTTTTCTTTAAAACCTTATTATCAAAGATTATAGAGTAGAAAGATAGGAAACGCCCTCATATCGCTAGTACTAAAAACCGACTACATTTTGGCCAGTGAAAACACGCGTGACAATGAGATGGCGCTAAAAACGCACTGTCAATACAGGAAAACTTTTTGATAACAGTTTTCTGTTTTTTGATTGAGGGGCGCGAAATTCGAATTCTATTTCTCGTATTGCATTCCAATATTGACTTTGTTTCTATCAGAAAACAAACATCCTGAGCGATAAAACAAAAGTATGGTTTTGCTTTGTGATCAGGATGTTAGTTTTCATCTAAATATTGTTTGGAATCAATTGATATTAACGAAAAACGCTGTTGGATGTGCTATATGTTTATTTGCAATTCATGAAAAATTTACAGAAATTGAAATAGTGGGCAATAAATGAAGCTTTTCCTAGGACACTAAGGTATATGGTGATCTGCTATACGTCGAAGGTGTTGTTTCGGTACAATAGGTTGTTCTGAATTGATGAACTTAGTTGAATTTGTAAAATATACATATATCAGAAATTAATATGAACCAATATTCAATAAACCATCATAGCATACATATTCCAGTTACTTACATATGTCGGTATTATTTGAAGAATTTTCAGAACCACACTTAAAAAAAAAATTTGCAGACATACGCAAGACCTGTATGTCAGTTTAGTTTCTTGGTGCTTTTTTTATGATTTCCTTATGATATGGTCTCTTCATGACACAACATACAAATTGATTAATGAATGAACAAAACACTCACAGCAGGTTTCATGAAACTTTGACTTTCTAAACAACAATTTGACAGTCACTTGATTCCCAAATGGAAATCAATAAAACCTCTGCATTTCTGAATATATTGAAAGAGTAGCAATTGAGAATCATTGAATGGACCTATAAAGATCATCATTTTCACTTAATAGGCCGTTCATGCAAGGGATGCTTTCTGCATACGACAATTTACGTCGATGAACAGTTCTCAATTGACCTGCAGTAAAATGTTCATTGCACATGGTGTAGTTAGCAGTGTTTGCTGAAGTAATTGTCTTCAAGCGCTGAGAATTTTATCAACTTCGTAGCACTGAAAATAAGAATCAATGAATGACCGATTCACATGTTACGACTTTTAATACTTACGCTTCCATTTTCCTTAGTTGAGTGAAAAACTTAATCACGTAAAATACATTTTATTATTTGATCCACCGTTCTTCACCATTCAATAATTTTTGAACAATATTTTGATGTTTTCACCAAGAAATAAGACAAAAAACTCCAAAAATCTAAACTAAAAAAAAACTAGAACGAGCCAGATAAACAAAAAGCGGAATGAGAATCAAAACATTCAAAACCTCTTTGATCAAAATTGACGTCTGAAATCTTGAAAAATGTCATATATTTCTGCAAATGGCACTCAAATTAATATTTTAACCAGTCCTAGCGTTTTAAAAACACGCGTGACACACAGATGTCGCTCAAATCGCTTTAGTCGCCTCGTTTCCCATCTTTCTACTCTATAATCTTTGCTTATTATTATTTAGAATAGTTGCTTGGGAAACTCAAAAAATCTAAACGAAATTTAAATTTCCTGCGCAAGTGTGTGTTGGTCCTCCACGGACAAGTTATTGACATTTGCTGGCGATTGATAGTTGACAAATATACTTAATGAATAACCCGATCTCAATATTGATTTAACGTCTTCAAAGTTATCAGTTAATTGATTATTGTGAGTCTGATTAATCATCACTCTTTTAATTTCTTCTACTATATGTTTCTATCGCGATTGTACTATTCACTTTTAATTTCGGTTAGACGTCAAGTTTTTTTAGTTACATTTTCGTTAAAAAGACAATTAGTCTTCTACAATTTTCAGTACGAGGCGCATTCGCAATGTCAATAAATCAATCGCTCTTGGTTGTTTGCAGCATTAATCACGAAAATCCACGCTTTGCAAGCGGTGAATAGGTAATATGTACTCCTTTTGACGAAAAAGATGTATTTTTTATGAAATATTTTCGAAACGTCACATTTTCAAATAACCATTTCAACTGTTTGCGAAAAAAATTATTTAAAGTACTTAAAAATGAAAAATAAAAATGGGTGTTTAAACTTTAAAGCGTTTCTATTGCACAAGTTGGCAATCGACCGAAATATGTGTTGGTAATGAAGGACAACAAATACACTATCTTGATGATATAGACAAAGATGACTGTCTATGAAGTCTACGACGAACGAGGAAGGTCGTAATATTTAATATTAAATATGGGATTTTTATGGCCAGTTGCTGTTGAGGCGCGCCAGTAAGTACGCGCCTTATGATGGCTGTAAATCAACAGCTGTTATTTTATAAACAAGCCATTGTTCTTTTTAGTTTCTAGTAGGCGCTGTTACCAATTCGTGAACTAGAAACGAAGCGATTTAAATTTTAAAACCTCATATTTGAAGAATGATTTTGAATAGTTTCCGCGGTGCATTTCAAAAATTCATGAATGACACTCATAATTATTCAGTTTAAACTTGCATTATGCTGTGATAACCCAAATTGGGGAGAATTCCCCATTGTAATAATTCTATGTAGCCTGTTCATGTGTTGACAAACCCACAACTAGTCTGAAATAAAATTGACCTGCTCGAGCATTTGTCTACAAAGTATTGAGTAGATACCGAAGGTATCAGCTTTGTGCGTTACTTTTTACCGTATTTATTTATCAATAAAAAGCTAGGCGATGATTGATAGATGAAGTGGAGTTTTACTCGCACCAGACTGCTTTTATTTTAGTTTGAAAAAAAATTAATCAAACGGTGACTGAATAATTGATGTTTTGAAGAAGAATATTATTGTACATCACTCTTCATTACGTAGACAGAAGAAGTTGTTCGCGTGCATCAATTCTGCTGTAATTTTTTTTTTCTACCTTGATTTTTTCATTTAGTATTGTTTTCCGGAAAGTAGATAAGATGTGCCGATTTTATTTCGGTGGATCTTCCTCTTTAACATCATTGATGTTTTTCGGTTCTATTGTGTTCCGTTGGTAGTCGGCCTTCAGCAAATTCAGTTTTAATTACGATGATTATACGGGTCTAGTCGAATTTATTATGAATTCTCGAAACGAACGCTATTATTATTCGCATCCTCGTTTATTGACTCGAGAATTAATCATTTTTTTTACAACTTACAACGTGTAAGCTGATGTTATCTGGTGTGAGAAAAGATGGTGTGAATTGTAAAGAATAGAAGTTGGATGTCTCGAAGCTTTGACCCCTTCGTTTTGTTTTAGGATTAGTGCTATTTGCTGCTTGAATTTTCCCTCATAGGTTATTAACATAACCCATACTCTATTCACTTTTAGTTTAGCGCTCGGTTAGTTTTTATAACCAGAACGGAGTAAAGTTGGCACTTATGGAATGTCGTTAATGTCATAACGCAGTTGTCACACCTAATATCAATTAATATTAGAACAATGCCGAAAGTGATTGAAAAAGAGAGAAAACATGGTATCAGGAAGTGCTATTTAGAATTGAGGTCCGCTCATTCAAATAGTAGGTAACCCTTATATTCTAATATCTACAATATATCAGACGGTAGCGAACATATTCAATGTAAGTGAATTTATATATGTTCCATCAGATTCAAAACGACTTATATTTTAGCTGAATCTTTCCACAATCAGAAAGATTGTGAATGAAGAAGATGACAAAGAACTTCTATTGAGAGACCCAAAAAGTGGTGGCATTTGAAAATTTTATTATATGGTGAAATAATGCGAAAAGTTACTTCCTACAGGATTTTCGATTAATCTCATAGTAAAATAGATTCCAGAAAATTAATTTTTCTATTTTTCATTTGACTTATCCTATACATAAATATATAATTATTATCATTATATCAGAGAATTACAAATAAACAGCCATAAATACGAGCCAGTTGTCCTGTTAATCGTTAATTCATCTGAAATTTTTGTTTGAAGGTGGAGTTGCTCTTACCTTGATACATCCTTTAATTCTTTTCATTTTCATTGATGCGAGATGATGTTGAAGAATTTAACATTCTTGTAATCATTCGGTAATTACTTCGAGAGATGCATCATATGCATTTCATCTTCGGGTTGATTTTTTTGAAATCTTCAATGTAACTTATTAAACTTTAGCCAAAGAAGATAACCAACATTAATACTCCTCAAGCTACTGCATACGAGTATTATGTGTCAATAATTCAAGTTTTTTCTATAGCAAAAATGAATATATTTAAAAACTGATCACTTGTATTTTCCATGCAAATAACTAGATTTGGTATGCCTTCAATCAGTTTGTATAGAGTCAGTTATGTTCGTCACATATTTTCGATTTCATATTTTCCGAAATGAATCGACATTGTGATAAAATACGTAATTACTGAGACTTTCACGTAGAACTGACAATATAGCGCTGATTTAAAATCCAAAAATGTCTTGACAATGACCCCACATTTTGGTACTATACAGAGTGGAATGTGTCAAATTTCCATGGCCAACCGAGTGCTAAAATAAATCTGAATGGAGTACAGTTTACCTGCAAAATCACAGATTGTTCAATGAATCATATGCCCCTCTCCACGTTCAATAATAATGATTTGGATTCAGTTGAAAAATCTATTCAAAAAATCAATCAATTAATCGTTAATTCATAAACGTTAATTAAAAATTTCCTTGTCTGAAAATTGATTTTATAAACAATACTATCCTCCGATCTTTTACCATCATGAACTTGATTGGATTATCAATCCTGGTGAAACTGCACCTAATTCAAAAGTTGAGGGTACCTAGGTATACAGGATGTTCCAAATTAAGCTAGCACCATTACCAAATCCGTTATATTGATGCTACGAATTCGGTTAAATGAGCAACCTAATAGCATTTTTAATGGCCCTCTCGATGCCGAAAACAAAACACCCTATATTTTCTCATGCATTTCGATTCGTTATAACATTCTCATCAACAAAGCTCATATCTCCTTTCTTCCTGAAGTTGAAAATGAGCGACTTATGTGGAAATACTTCATTGACTGTATATTACCAAAATTTCTTTGTTTTGGCGAATAAAACCTCATGATTGTCCAAACACCCAAAAATATTGTACCAAAATTGGGTTTTTGTACAATCATAAGGTTTTATTCGCCATTATTATTATTATTATTATTCGTTATTTATAGGTACTAGTGAATGAAATAAATATTTCCACATAAGTGGCTTATTTTCAACTTCAGAAAGAAAGGTGATATGAGCTTTGTTGATGAGAATGTTATTACGAATCGAAATGCATGATAAAATAAGTTCCATTTAAAAAATATCTTACGAAATATTATGAAAACGCGACTGACGGTCTTTGTTTTGTTTTCGGCATCGAGAAGGCCATTATGCTTCTAGTTTTCCCATTTAACCGAATTCGAAGCATCAATAATAAGGAGTTGGCAAAGGTGCCGACTTAAATTGGAACACCCTGTATATTGGATTAAAAAATGTAACACATGTAACCACAGTTAGTAAAAAAAAAACTCATTGTCAATAAAAATAATGTGTTCCAACACATTAATATCCTGCAGACAATTATTGAATTCTGGAGAAATACTTTCCTAGCCCACAGATATCATGATTCCCTCGAAATTTTGCACAGTTCTTTTTATTGATACTCTGAAGCCACCAAGTGAGTTTCAATCCAATTAGATTCATATTTTCGTGAATATTGGGAAAACTCAATTGAAGATGTCTATAACTCCTAAACCATTGACCGGATCCTGCCCATTAACGAAATCTACTGACGATTTCAGAACCTTCTAAGTTTCTAGCTCTTCAAATTCGAAAGTTCCAGTGGGAACTCTGAACTGAGCAAATTGATAACTTGTAAGAAAGGCACTATAAAGACTGACCGATTTTCGATGGGTTTAATTCGAAAACTGCAACTCATACTAAATATTGGTTCCTGAAATGAATCGAAGAAATATACATTTACTCAGACGAAATAAAATAGCCTTAATACGCCTTGCACTCATTGGACTGTGCAACAGATCGTTTTACATTAGGAACGGAAGGAGCCTGACGTCTATAAAATGGAGAGATTCCTATCACTTTATACCCTGGAAAGAGGTATCAGCACGTCCTTAAAAAGGCCAAGAAACCGTAAACGGCCTTCGTGTTTTCTGGGGGAATGCTCTTATTGGAATATATATTCCTTCGTGGATATGATGAAATCTGCCACCCTTCACATATTGTGGTTGCAACCTTGTTAATGCAAATTCATCGGTTCGATAAAACCAATACAGTATGAAATTAATCATCTCGCGTATTTGACTCTACATGATATAATAGAGCCCTGGTTGTCAACCAGGGCTCAGAATCGCTGCCTGATATCACCATCGATGAGATAATACTAGCCTTGCGGAAAACCAAAAATAACAAGGCACCAGGAGAAGACCATGTGATTGCGGATGCTATGAAGATAGGTGGAACCCTACTACTCGAAAAAATAAAAGCACTTTTCAACCTCTGCCTGTTTGATAGCACGATACCTGAAACTTGGAATAACGCTATCACTGTACTCATTCATAAGAAGGGGGATTTATCAGAGTTGGAGAACTACAGACCAATTAGCCTCCTCAGCCATTTATATAAATTGTTCACAAGAATCATAACAACTAGATTAGAAAAGAAACTTGACTTCTACCAACCTAAAGAGCAAGCCGGCTTTCGTTCTCGTTTTGGAACAAATGACCATCTTCAAAGTTTAAAGACCGTTATTGAGAAAACTGTGGAGTACAACAGACCACTAGCTTTGGCTTTCATAGACTTCCAGAAAGCATTTGATACGATAGAACTCGATTCAGTTTTAGAGGCCCTTCAAGAATGCCGAGTCGACTACCGCTATTCCAGGTTAATTTACAACATATATAAGAAAGCTACCATGACAGTAAAACTACACAAAAACACCAGATCAGTGCCACTTAGCAGAGGTGTAAGACAAGGAGACACGATGTCACCTAAACTCTTCATTACGGTTCTGGAATATGCGATGAAGAAATTGAATTGGGAAGGAAAGGGTATTAAGGTCGATGGTTCATATCTCACGAACTTACGCTACGCAGATGACATAGTCATACTGGCCGACAATCTTGGAGATTTAATAAGCATGCTCAAGGAACTTGAGGAAGTTTGCTCCAGCGTAGGACTTAAAATCAATGCAACTAAGACGAAATACAGGGGTCAGCATAAGTCAGGCAACCAATTTGCATCAGGCAAATTTGCATTAAGATAAATAAATGCAGCGTCAAAATATATTTATTAAAAAATAATACAAAAGGTATTCGAAAAAGGGTTACTGTAAGTGTACTCCCGCACACATAACGCGTAGTGCGGCGGAGCTCCATCCTGCATGAAATGGCGGATGTCGAAATTTCGAGAGCGTTGCCTGACTTATGCCGACCCCTGTATATGACAAATATGGTTCCAGGCGAGGCGATCCATATCGACGGCAAGGTAGTGGAGTTGACACACAATTATGTCTATTTGGGCCATGAAATTCGTATCTCCAGAGACAATCAAACGTGTGAACTGCAGAGGAGAAAAACGCTTGCTTGGGCGGCTTTCGGAAAACTGAGACACGTTTTCAGGGGCGATTTTCCGATATGTCTCAAGAGAAAGGTGTTCGACCAATGCATCCTACCAGTGATGACGTATGGTGCCGAAACGGTTACACTGACGGCAACGTCCGCAAGGCATCTCAAGATCACCCAGAGGAAGATGGAAAGATCCATGCTCGGTTTGTCCCTACGTGACCGTGTCAGGAACGAGGTTATCCGCCGAAGAACGGGTGTGACTGACGTTGTGGAACACACTGCTAGGCTTAAGTGGAATTGGGCAGGACATGTTGCCCGTTTGTCAGATGATAGGTGGACCAAACGCCTGATTGAGTGGAGACCCAGAGCCGATAAACGTAGTAGAGGAAGGCCACCTACGCGATGGACCGACGACATTAGAAGAATGGCTGGAAACTGGATGAGGGAAGCTCAGGATAGGAGAGGCTGGGCAGTGATGAGGGAGGCCTATGTTCAGCAGTGGACGCGAATGGCTGAATGATGATGATGATGATGATGATGATGATGATATAATAGAGGTCACGTTGATGTATTTTCGGTTCATAATTCTAAACCAGGGATTCTAACTAATGCGGACGAAACCATCAACCTTACACATGACGTTTGAGCGTCAGTTTTTGCACGTTTTTTCCTGAAAAAGAGCCATTTTTCCCAATGGTCTGTAATTTTCTTATTTGAGCAGAAAATGGGGAATTCTCCTCAATTTGGTTATCACTGCATATGCAAATTTAAACTGAATAATTATGAGTTTCATTCATGATTTTTTTAAAAATCCGCTTTGTGCGGAGTTTACGATTTGGCAACAGCGCATACAAGACAATGAAAAGAACAATGTCCGATCAGCTTGTTTATAAAATGACAGCTGTTGATCTACAGGCGCCTACTTACTGGCGAGCTTCAACTGCAACCGGCCATAAATATCCCATAAAATTTTGCTACCTTCCTCGTTCGTCGCAGACTTCATAGACAGCCATCTTTGTTTATCTGATCAAGATAATGTATTTGTTGTCCTTTATTCTCACTAAACGATTTAAACTTTAAATACCCATTTTTATTTTCCATTTTTAAGTGCTTAAAATAATTTTTTTGGGAAACGGTTGAAATGGTTATTTCAAAATGTGACGTTTCAAAGATATTTCATAAAAAATACATCATTTTCGTCAGAAGGAGTATTCCCTATTGCTCCTCTAGACTCCAGATAGAGCTACGCTTATAATGCCAGTGGTCTTTTACTGATATCACATGACCTAACGTGACGTGCTAGCAGTCTGGTTGATTCAAACTTAACAGCCACGTTTGAATAATCTATCTTTCTCGATATTCCTTAATCTTTCTTCAGCTTATCAAGAAATCGTTATCCGCAGGTTATTTGATAGACGTGCTTGGATAGACGAACACACCGATAAGTAGATATACCTACCCAAACCCAATAAGTCGTGTTCATGAGTTTATCTAAAGCATCTGTCAATCAGAATTTCGTACACCTATCAGAAGCTGATATTCGAAGAAGTGAATTAAATTTCGAAATGCCAAGCAACAGCTTTCTCTGAATGTTCCTATAGATTATGGTATATTACGAATAATGCAATCAGATTTCTTATTGATTTTGATAACAATCTATCGAGGCTATCATCTTTGGATCGAGTGTGTTATTTCTTAATCGCAATTTTTTTGTCAGTAGAGACGTCGACTACAATCCAAATGTTCGAATTCAATAGTCACAAAAAACTTTGAACATGAAGAAATCATAATATACAAGGTGAGTCTTTGACAAATATTTCAACTGTAGATTCTTGAGGTTAAAAGAAACACTTTTTTCCTTTACAATTTTTTCCGAATCGGCTCGGTTTGAAAAATACAGGCTGTTGAAAAAACATAAAAAATGTTATTTTTAGTTCTATCTCACAAACGGTTTTATCGAACGAAATGAATTTCGGAATATAGTTTTTCATTCATTTTATTCATCTTTTTCGAACACAAGATATTACCCACGTCTTCCAGTTCTCTCATTATGACGATTACGTACCATAGAAATACCAAAAATTCCTAAAACCCAACTCGTGAAACTAAGATGGACGCTATCTAATGAATATTTGAACGTTTTGTAAAATAAGAGTATTCTTCATATTTTCTCGTATATTGCGACGTTTTCGAGTAATTTGATGTTCAAAAATTAAAAAGTATCTGTGAAATTTGAAAAATTGGGTACTTTGGCTGAATACAACCCTGTTCAGAAGATCCGCAGATGTGTAGTGTCACAGATTTAGCTACTTATTCTGAAGGGAATTTTGATTTTCCAGGGTTGGCATAGCTCATGATGAAAACTTAAAATTGCTATATCTTTTTATCAGGGCCGAATCGGAAAAAATGGTATAGGAAAAAAGTGTTTTTTTGCCACAAGAATCTATTGTTGAAATATTTGTACGAGTCAAAGACTCATCCTGTATAAAAACCGCTCAAAAACATTCGTCGTCATACTTGACGACGAATGTTTTTGAGCGCCTACTGGCCTACTGGCGATGGAATTTCAAAGGCCGATATTCTTGAACACACCATAGGCCATAAAACACGAACTAATTTTGAAAACTAGAATTGAACAAAAATTCTGGGAAAAATGTGTCCGGTTGAAAAATTTTGTATAATTACATACTTATGAGTAAATAAAAAAAAAAACAAGTTAAACTGCATCTGGCATCGAAAGAGTAGAACAAAAAGGAATAGCTGCATATAATTACAATGTCTAAAATTTCTTATCCACCAGTTTCTAACGAAACCTCAAATTTCAAGAGAAAAACGCCAAATACGGATTTTTCTGTTCTAAATATTTTGTGCTAGAATGATTAGATTATCATAAAAATCACAGAAAATATAGACTTTTATGTTCACCATAGCGAAATATTGTCTTTTTTAATTAGAAATGAAAACAGACTTCAATTCGCTGTTACTTCCGCAAATATTCTTGTGAAATTTCAACAGGTATTTTGATCTCTTGGATGATTCTCAACAAACAATCTGATTCTGCTGTCAGATTTGCATTTGAATACTAGCACAAAATTTTATACCAGCGATTACATTTAGCACACGGAAATCAACTTCTGGGTTCTTAGAATATCAGAAAATTAAAATTGTCATCTATTGCATGCAATTTTTCGAATTCAGTCTCATTATACTAAATTTTTGGGAAGTGGAATTTCACTTCCAAACTACATTCTTCGACACTTAAGTATCTCATGGAATATTGAAGTCTAGTGATCCCCGAATAATTTAATAAAATTCCAATGTCATACAGGATGTTGAATCTCTTTGCGAAAGGTCCCATATTTTGTGATATGCACCTGAATCGTGTTGGTCAAGTGTATTTTACAGTCCAAATATCAATTGATTTTGGTATTTGGAAAGTTATAATTTATTGAAAATATTGGCGAATACATAAATCCGATCATAAATCAACCTGTATCTCAGCTATGGAGTTGTTTAGACCTATTCGTTGGACTCGTCTAGGGTAGCTCTACCTTAGGTTAACGTATGTACATCACATCAATGAAACACCCTCTACATAAAAATAAACATGTTCGAGCATTTTTCGAAAGAATAGTAAATACTGAAGATATGAATTTTCTGCGTTACTTTATACTCTCTGTGTACATTAAACGTGTCTGATGCCATTCGCACATCGAGTTTGTGGCAGTGATTACATTTGCTTCGTTAATCAAATTTTTTTTTATATTATTTCATAAAAAAAAGGGTGAAAAATAAGTTCATAAGATATCGATTTAACAATGAAATGAACTGAAAAAATCGAACCTGGTATATCTGTTGGTTTTCTTGTTATAACAGTTTTAAGTGCAGAAATGATTTCCTTCCATTCTCATTACACTCACCCCACTACACCCTATGTAGATTTCAAAAAGAATAAAATGTCTGAGGGCTGTTTCCCCAGATACTGGAAGCATTTAAAATTTGAGGCAAAAATCGAGTACCATTCGAGGACTAACCTTCCAGCTTTCAGTTGCAATCGATTTATCTTGAGGAGCTGAAACTTGAGCAGTGTTACCAAAAAAATATCATATGTCCGAAGTGTTGAAGTTGGAATATGCGGATACTTACAACACATTTTTCCGCATGAATTCAGGTCGACCAGTTATTGAGTAATAAAAATTCGTATTTTGTATAATGCAGTTTATTCGCTATAAATTCTTCAATCTTAACGAGTGCGGTAGTATAATGTCAGTCTTATGACCCAAGGAAACTGTACCGAATATGGCTCAGAATTGTTCTGTCTTGATTGCGAAGGTTTATTATTGGAAATTATCAAAATTAAGAATTGTCTGGAAAATTGAAAGATAACGTCTGGAAACTATTGTCTGCTTTTGATGTTACCATTAAAGTTTTCGTAGGAATGCAATCTGCTACTCGAAAGATGACTGGATTATTAACAAACAAAGACCATTCAGGTAGATTTTCATTGTTTTATCAATATTACTTACTGAAGATGATTCAGAGAATTGCTCATAACCCATTAGAAATCCAAACTCGATAGAAGAGGTTGTTTGAGTACTTTACTAGCTAATGCTAGTATGACATTCATTATGATTCTATTTGACGATGTTGATTCATGGGACCAATTTTTTTGTTATTCAACTAAAAAACATCAACCGGAATCCGTCATTTTCTAATCGTTCTCGAAAACTATGAGTTTCAAAACTTTTTTCGAATTTTCAACCGAAACTTCATTGGTGAAGAATTCGTGACCAAAATAAATTCTATCCTTAACACTTCCACTTCAGAAGAAAAAGTTGGAACTTGAAATTTTCAATTAGGTTCGAGGTCTGGATGCTCCTCTAAAGTAATTGGTTTTGGAGTTACATATAGTCATCTGGATATTTCAAAAAATTTCGATTTAATTGAAATGTAGCTCAGTGAGGTGCTAGGGTCCCGAAAGTCTTAAAGGGTGCTTAAAAATAAATGTTATAATATAGATAGTGCTATTTCTGAAGCATACCTCAAATCAAACCTTCAAGAACAGTTCAACTTTTTAAATAACAACGCTAAATCATGACAACATCTAAAAAAGTTTGTCAATAAGCAAGTCATTAATATATCGTTTAAGAACATGAATTTACCAATTAACATACTTGTCGAAAGACTTATAATGGAAAATCAAGAAAATCATTCAAATCTATCAATTTCAAGTAAGAATAGACCGACTATTTAACATCTGAAAATCACAATTTCGATGAAATTTTTTATTTCGCATAAAGCAAATAATTCTGAAATTTCTGAGTTAAAAAATTCTGAAATAAACCATTTGAATACCTTCAGTTATAGTTGGGGAGCCCAAGAGAGTAATTCGGGATTTACCCGAGTGTGTCAGATTAATATAAGGGGAGATACCTTGGACCGAACCTTGGACTCTGTAGAGACCTCTACCAAAAAATTAGACCTGTATATTGGGGGAATTTGTCTAGAACAGCCTGTCAGAATAGTGAAAAAAACGATCATTGTACATACTCAAGCGTGTCAAATTAAATTAATTGGTTAATTACATGTTGAAAAGTATATATTGTCTTAATCTGACAATTTAAGCGTGACGAAAATTTGTTGGAGCTAACCAAACTTAAATAAATAAACAATAAAAGGTCACTTATACATTCTCGAGCGCGGTGGCTTTTTTTCTTCATTTGAAGCTAATGATTCAAGAATAACAAAAAAAAATCAATATGACAGTTTCAGATATCGATTGAAATTTATTTTGGGAGGATTTTGCATCTCTTCATAAACTTTTTAGGGTTTTCACTCCCAATCTCTGAAACAAAATCAATTAAAAATGAAATCAACGATTTGCTCCTGCGTAAATTCTTGCACTAATTTGTCAGGAGCAAATTAACTAGAAAAAATTGTTGCCTGACAATGAACTCAAAATAAATAACGTTGAAATTATAATTCTTTGTAACGTTTCGGAGTCTATATCAGACTCCTTCATCAGACGAAAAAATCTACATTTGAAAATCTTCTGAATTGTCGCTTTTTGTCTGACATTAATTGTCAACACACAGAAACAGAGACTGCACAGAAACGTTGATTCATTTAATTTTGAAATTACCGGATGACAGTTCCTTCTTTAGTAAATAGAGAAATTAATCGATCACAAATCGCAGATCACATTTGTTCTAATACGGGAGACCACATGATGGATTGGGACAACACTAAAATTTTAATGACAGAACCAGACCATTTTAAACGAAAAATTAAAGAGTCTACGTGTATTCTATTAGATCAAGATAATTATTTGGCAAATTGTTCGGTAGGAATAGATCATATTTGGATCAATTTACTAAAGAAGGAACTGTCATCCGGTAATTTCAAAATTAAATGAATCAACGTTTCTGTGCAGTCTCTGTTTCTGTGTGTTGACAATTAATGTCAGACAAAAAGCGACAATTCAGAAGATTTTCAAAAGTAGATTTTTTCGTCTGATGAAGGAGTCTGATATAGACTCCGAAACGTTACAAAGAATTATAATTTCAACGTTATTTATTTTGATTTCATTGTCAGGTAACAATTTTTTCTAGTTAATTTGCTCCTGACAAATTAGTGCAAGAATTTACGCAGGAGCAAATCGTTGATTTCATTTTTAATTGATTTTGTTTCAGAGATTGGGAGTGAAAACCCTAAAAAGTTTATGAAGAAATGACAGTTTCAGCAAGCCGAAACAATAAAAATTGGCAATAAAGGTCACAAAAATCAGATTTTTTTGAATTATCTCCTCTCCTGGGCTCCGAATTGTTGTCGCATTCGGTATAAAAGTTGTAGAGCATAATATTTTCTACAAATTTTGTCCGAAGCAGTTTTTTCTACGTTTCAACGTTTTTGAGATAGGTATAGGCGATTAATGTACATTAGACTGGGTTTGTACATTGACCTTGGCCTTTCGCATGTGTGGCTAAGCTCCTCGACCTTATCGCCCTCTAACTCGAATATGGTTTAAGAGTGTGTAAAATTGCTTCAGACAAAAGTTGTATAGAATTTTATTATCTACAACTTTCATAATGAATACAGAAAAGATTAGAGGTAAAGGAAGGGAGATATTTTTTTAAATGCCTTGTTATCATCCTTAAACTGTCAGACTGAGAAAACCTCCCCTGATTAGTGTTAGATTAATGGGTCAACACGTCTGGAATACCGAGATTCACAGTCTGTATGAAAATCTGACACGCTCGAGTATGTACAATTAACGATTTTTTTTTTGCATTTTCGAATAACAGCTCTGACCTTGCGTCGCGTCCGAATTGTCAATCTCTTGAAAAGCACTTCAACGCTCGAGTAATTCCCAATTTAGCATCGTCGGGTGCCCAACTATTACGAGCTATAAAAAAGTATTTGAATCAATTCATCTTGAAGCTTTTGCTCGTTTTCGAATTGTTTATAAAATTCCAAAATTTTCTCAAACCAATTATTTGAAAACACCTAAAAAAAGAATCTAAAATTCTTAGCAGATATGGCTCACACAATTTTTTTCGATCTCATAACTTTATTATTAGGAATTGAAAATATCTTAGGATATTTCATTCTATGGGTTACTCTCGATGAAATGGAATGAAAGAGGTAAAGAGGTTGTTATTTTCAACGCCTAATAATAAAGTTAAAGGCTCTAAAAAAATTGTGTGAGCAACATCTACTTAGTGCCTCATACTATGTAGAGTTTTATAACTCAGTGTTCTTTAGAACTCGTATAAAAAAATTAAAAAATTTCAACTTGTCAACGCCAAAGGCTGTCTCTTAGGAGGGAGGCCGATTTTGAACAGAATCCATTTGAACTACTTGTTTTCATCGAGGAATCATATCCTTAAGTCCTTCGCATTTATTTACAGACACCCTGTATATAAGGTGTTCCATGTCAAGAATGAAGTCGAAAAACAAAATATAATTGAAACGGATTGCATTTTTGAAAAACCGTTAACAGGATGCTTGTCGACAAGTTTGCGACTAGAAAACTGCGTTGAAAATATAGGATCTCCCATTTAAAAAACACCGAGTCTCCTTTAATCTCTGAAATGATAATTCATTTCTATGATCCGTCATGAGTATCACACTTGTGTTGCAGCGGACAAGCTTCTTTATAAGTTAAAGAAATATGGATTCGATCTCTCGGCGATAAAGCTCATCGGTTCCTTTCTGAGCGACAGAAGGCAGGTGGTTTTGGCGGATGGGATTTATTCGGGTATGAGAGACTTGACCATTGGTGTTACACAAGGGTCCAATCTTGGTCCTGCTTTATTCATAGTTTATATTAACGATCTGCCTGATTATGTTCCTGAAGTCAAAACCATACAATTTGTTGATGACACCACAGTGGAGATTGGGTCAGAGGATATTGAGAGTTTGTATGAAATGGAGCGAGCTACTCTGGCGGGGACTTTCGAGTGGTTCATAGCTAATGGTCTAAGCATGAACAACAGCAAGACACAATCTCTATTCCTGAGTCTGAGATGTAAGAATGACAGAAATATCACTGACATAGTAAAGTTTTTGGGCGTACATCTTGATGCTTCGCTCACATGGAATGCTCATGCGGATGAGCTGACATCGACTCTCAGCAGAAATACATTTGCCTTGAGAGTTCTCTCATACTCGTTATCGGAGAGAACGCTGAGGTCGGTCTACTTTGCCTTGGTGGAGTCTAGACTGAGGTATGGGGTAATATTGTGGGGAAACTGCGCCCAACGTGAATCAGTCTTCAGACTGCAGAGACGTGCAGTTAGGATTCTGGGGGGCATAGGATATAGAGAATGTTGCAAACAAGTTTTTAAGAAACTCGAACTACTAACATTTCCATCTATATTTATACTTGAAAACTTATTGTATATTCATGGTAGTGATAAAAATTATCGTTTGCAATCCGATGTACACAATTATGATACGAGAAATAAATACCACATCAGGAAAAACTTTCTCAGATTGAAAAAATCTCAAAAGAGTCCGGAGTACTGTGCGATATCGCTGTATAATAAACTACCCCTTAGATTCAGGAACTTAACGTATTCCAAATTTCGAAAGGAAATGAAGGACATATTAATCAGTAACGTTTTTTATTCAGTAGAGGAATTCATTTCTTTTTGGAAAGCATAACTTCATTCTGCATATGTCCATACAATTCGACTTCATTTATATACACTGTCTTTTTATTGTTTGTATATTTTAACTCTACATTGATTTTATCTATATACACATAATTTATTGTTTTATTTATACACTTAATTTATTATTTTACATATACACCATCCGTTGTTATAATTTTATATACGCTGTTTTAATCACTCGTTACCTGTGCTCACACTGCTTCTGCGAAAACTCCCTATCTGATACTGTATTTGGTGTTGTTTAATGCTTTGTGAAATTTTGTTGAACTATATTTTGTTTCATTATACCTATGACCTGTGTAAGCAATTCATGAAATTGTAAGAACACCAATAAACTCTCTCTCTCTCTCTCTCTCTCTCTCTCTCTCTCTCTCTCTCTCTCTCTCTCTCTCTCTCTCTCTCTCTCTCTCACTAAAAAAATGTTCCGGAATTTTTCGAGGATCTGTAATATAAATCAAAATATGACGAAATATTTGAAACATTTTTCAAAAACGCCCTGTTACTCGAGAACGAATTATTTCGAAAAAAGATATCTTATAGTTCTCGAGATTGCTCTCAGTGAGCATCTAATTTGGGACACCCTGCACATATTGAAGAAAGTTCAGTACCTGTGTGGATAACCACCCTGTTTATTTTTTATTTGAATAAAAGCTGTGACTCACGTCAGAGCTTTGCTAATTTTTCTTTCAGCCCATTTTTTAAGGTTACATAATAATAATAATAATAATCCAAATTTCCATGTCAATATCTTGTAATATCGAAATCAAAGCATCCCCCGCTTTGTATCTCTCATTTCGGTAAACTAAAACAAAATTTTCATGAATTCAAATGATTTATCGAGTGATTTATGTACTAGCTGGACCAACGGATAGATGTTGTAATGTCGTCTGAATTTCTAAGTATTTATATCCGGTACCTTGATTGTTCTAAATTTGTGCGATAATTCAGGTCATCTTTCGTAATTAAAACACACACTACAGACGTCGTTTTTTAATACTCGAACCCCGTTTCAGTGGGAAAGTTTCATTAGTGCCAGATCCTTTTATTACATTTCTCCCCTGCGAGCTCTCAAATATGGAAGAGGGATTTTTCGAATGGTTTGGCGCATTTTCATGCATCATTTCGCAATTACGAATTGAAATGTGTTCTTTCTGCAGCATTCGCAGCTAGCAATTAGGAGAAGATGAATGTGAAATGAGCGTATCTGAAATATTATTCATACCAATTCCGATAATGTTGTGCACTTATTTCAAAATCACGTGAAAACAAACACATATTCAACACTTTCGTTTATTGTGGCGAATATAATGTTTCTTTTGTTACAAATTCGCCTGAATATTCATTTTATCATTGTACTGGCGATAAACAAGGATTCTGAGCAGGGTATACCGATAACACCTACAACAACTACTTTTTTGTTACTATTTACACAATTGTATTTCCTACAACCCTTTTGGTTTCTGTTGATCAGTTTTGGCTCGAAGTGACAGAATTTTTCATCCATGGATGAAAAATCACACCATGATATCGGCTCATAAGATATCTTATTGACAGCTCCAAGAACATTTTGGATTATTCGTTGAATCTTAGGGTGAATACTGCTCGTTGATTTTTCACATCAATAATGTTATATTTTATTATATATCATATTATTTGCAAGTTTATAGCTCAATGTATGTATTCTAATATTCTTTTAAAAATGTATTGAATAATAATAATAGACTTAAATGTTTATTATTTGTATTCCTATCAGAATTCAGAGGAATTTACTCGTTTAAATTCTTCAACTCCGGCTCTTTTCATTTTTGTTTTTATTCGAGAGTATCTGTCAATGCAATGGTAGTATTGATGCGCTCAATACAGTTTAAATTACTGAAAGTTTTCGTTATAACCAATGGAGCAATAATGTTGGCTCACGAAAAAAAAATGCAATGTTCAGGGATGAAACTTTTTTAAATTTTCTAATCAACCTATCAAGTTTTTAAGTGATATACGTTGTTATGTTCAATAAAGTTATGTTCCATACAAAAATTATTTGCAAATCCATAATTCATTGGAACTTTTCAGAATTTTTATCTGGAACTCAACCTACACCCAGAACTCCGAAAAAATTTTTGTTCCAGAAAGAGTCAGCGCCAACTTCACATGAGTCATACGATGGAATACCTGTCACGGCAATTGAAACTGCGGTAATCTAATCCTTTAATAAAATGATATAAGGGCGTAAAAACCCATTATTATTTTTTTTTAACATCATTAATGTAATTTCAGTATAAAACAGTATAAAAAAGTTTCATCATATTTCCAAGGGTCAAATAACCTCCAGAGGGCCATTACCTAATGAAATTATGATTGAAAAAAAACTGAAAAACTACGCTCTAATAGCAGCAACTAAAAAAAGAAGTGTCTTTGGATACTCAAAGCCATCATTTTTTTTCGGTGTTTTGTTGCTGCTATTAAAGCGTATTTTTTCAGTTCTACAAATTATAATTTCATTTGGATAAGGCTAAAGTCTTTGGCTAAGGTATTTGGCCTCAAGAAAACCACGAAACATGTGTCGGCTTTGCGGTCATTCTTTACTTCTCTCGCAAAATTACATACAAGTATTTTGATTTTCCTTGCAGTCCTTTTTTTCAATTCCAAAATACAATGATATTTCTAATGGAGCGTCAATTTTCTTATTTTTATTCTTGTAATCTTTTAAACAGTCTCATAAAATGGGATGATGCCCATTCATTCATTCATTGCTGTATCCCGTTACCGAGAATAAATCTACAAAAAGACTCAAAAACAAAACTATCGGTGCAATCAAACTTATAATTTCTTAGGGCTAATTGGGACTGTGTGTACTCTCGGGACTGAAGATACCCAACCGTAACCTACAGATCCTTCTATACTCCGGGCACATATAGTCACCAACCAGATCTGGCCACCGCTGTATTCTTCTCGAGTCTCCATCATAAGTGTGGATCAAAGACCTCCACTGTGATCTGTCTAACGTTAGTTATTCCCAGTTATGATCGGCATTGACTGATTTTAGGGATTGATGCAGTAGGTATATCTTTAAACCGCTCATACTGGCCTTCTGGTTTCCGAGCTCCCTCTGTAAATTTGCCAAAAAAGAGCTGTTTTGGGGAGTCTTGTGTCTTGCATCCTCAGAATGTGGCCGCTCCATCTGAGTCGGGCACTCATTACTTGAGTCCCAATTGTTACACAACTAGCGCGCTGCAAGGCTTCTGCGTTCGTAACTTTGTGGAACCATTATTTGTCTTAGATGATGTTGTTGCGTTTGTTCAAGCTGTTTAATATGTCGCCTGTAGGGCGTCCAGCTTTCGCTTCCGTAAAGAAGCGTTGGGAGGACCATTGCTTTGTAAACAGATGTCTTGGTCTTCAGATTGAGGTCGTGATTTTGAAACACTCTGACCTTTAGCTTCCAGAATGCCCGTGATGCTGAATTGATACGGTTGTGTATTTCCGTGTCCATGTTAGCCCTAGTATTTATGAAGCTTCCCAAGTATTTGAAATGCTCGACCTGTTCTAGAGTTTCACCCTCCAGGCTGATATCTGTTTGAAGTATTTCTGGCGGACTTACCAGAATTTCGGTTTTGTCAATATTGAGTCTGAAGCCCGTTTGCAACAGCCGAGAATTCTCTAGAGAGTTTACTCGAAATTGCCGTGAATTATTTACCGTTGCATACGCACTTTCGGTAGAATTCTCTGTTCACTTGCATACAAAATAAAATCTGCCGTTTTCTTGTGAGAATTTTGTAGAGAATTCTCCAGAGAATTCTCGGCTGTTGCAAACGGGCTTAAGGCGTAAAGTTTCGTATGCATATTGAACTTCCGTGATAACTTTGTGCCGAGATACAGGTTGTACCTGAATAACACCGAAAAAATGTAAGGGGCTATTCTGTGGTGAAAATTAAGGTATTTGGTTTTTGAAAAACCTCCCTGCAGATAAGTTACACCCTTCCGAACATCAACAAAAAAATTGTTTTTTTTATTATCCCTGCAGATAAAGCTATAAACATTGTTGTTTGATTCCTATTGTTCTAGTTGTAAAAAGTCTTAGCCTAGGAGAAATAGTAGAATTATAATTTTTTAACAACGGCTTCCTTTGATGGAGGCCGACAGTTGACCGGTTTTTCATCGGCACAAGTCGACGGTGTATTTGCCGAGCTTTAGACGGTGTCATATTGTGGATGCAGCTTCACATAGTACAGCCATTCCTTTCGGTATCGATAAAAATAAATAAAAAATTCTCACATACATTGTAAATCCCTCCTTAACTCTTATAACATCAATTCTTTTTTATGGCTATAAATGAGTGTGCAAAATTTCAGAGTAGTATTCTTTGAACTGTCATCTTGAATTGATGAATAAGGTAAAATATTCATTTTCCCCTATCACGTTCAAAGTTTTTGGCCATCTTCAAACCGCCATTTTAAACTTATTAAATTTTTATGAAGGAACCATTGTTTTTACCATGAGAATCCCCAAATGAAAATAATAATAAAAAATCTCGTCTTGGAGTCGCCATTTTTCTGTAAAAAAAATTCAGAATTCACTCTCACCGGAAATATAAATACCTGCGCAATTTACATTGATTCGGACTCCTGGAAGTCAAGCTAAAAAGCGTCTTGTACTTTTGACGTTCCATAAAAACTGTTTTCCACTTATTCAAATTTTTAATCGATTAATATGTCATACTAACTGACCCGGCAAACCTAGTTTTGCCATTTAAATTATTTCTAGGGTAGATAATAATGCCTTTTTTTCTGTTCTGTACAATTTTTTTGGGAATATTTTGTTATATAAACCTTGCCCTAACAATAATAAACACAACAAAAAAAGAATTGTCCAATTTGGTGCGATCGTTTGACCAATAAAGCATTTTGAAGTAAACCATAGATCCTCTTTTATTAATATAGATTAGGTACATATTATTAGTATATTATAGTAGGTACCCATATATAGATTATTAGCATATGTCACATATGGTTATACCGATCATAAGTTGGTGATTTCGAAATTTTATATTGCACATAAAAAACGTTCCAAGATGGTGTATTGTTTTCTCTTAAAAATTTATCGACTTGAATGTTGCATAAGCGAATCTATCTTACTATAATAATAATAGATAGTGCTTCAGGTAGACGGCGTTCAGATGGTCTGATAAAATATTTCGTACGCTCCAGATTATAAATGCCATTCCAACACACATAGGTGTTGATCATTGAAATTAACCCTATTTTACGAACTGGTTATTCAAATACAGTTACATTGGAGTCTCTTAATTAGAATAAGACATAGTGCGTCGTCCTAACACTGGTTTGATTGATTGCCCTAAGCGTATTACCAAATATTGGATAAGGTCATTGACAAAATAATAATCAGGTTGAAGTTGAAACATCGATAGGAATTTAATGGTATTTGTGGCCGACTGACTGTTTAATCAATTAGCATTCTTGTCCGATTTTAATGAATCGAAATGTTAGATATATTGAGATAGAACAATTCTTCCGTTAAGATAACAGTAACATATCGTCTACCAAAAATGTTGCGGGGTGTTCTATATCTGGATGCTAAATATTTCAGAAGGAAATAGCAGGACTAATGTTTATTTCTTTTATACAGGGTGTATTTGAAGGTGAGGCTTTTTTTTCAACAGAAAGTAGAACTGGTCAAAATGAAGTGTTTCACCGAAAATCACCTATATAAAACTTTCAAAATGACAAAGTTGAAAAAAAATTGAAAATGATTACTGAAATAGATCCTAATACGACCCTAGAACATTTGTTACCTGAATTATCGCAAAACAGTGAGAAAAACTTATCTCCTGATTCGACCATGTGGTTTCGTTTGGGATATTGGCTCTTTCTATATTTACGTGGTAATGAAAATGGAAACTTAGGATTGCCGAGTTGTTCTCATTATTTTTTAGTAACTCACACGATTTTATTAAATGTCTCATTTCGATACCAACTGACAGAAGAGACTTTGGACACAAGTTTAAAAAATAGAATAATACTTTTAGCTCACCAATAAAATTCTTCTAAATTATTCACGAATTTTTTCACAATGGGCATCACAATCTTTTTGTTCGAACATTTCAACAATCGTCGTAAAAATGGGATGAAATTGGGAAACATCATAGCACTTTTTCAACATAACTAACATAAGCACTTTCAAAAAACTGCCTCGATTTTCTAAATTTTTTTCACCCTAAATTGCACGATACAGCAATTATGATTCTCACAAAAGTGACCTGATGCATCTTATCCGATGAACTTGGTACTGAACCATTCATTCAAGAGTTGAGGTGAAGCTTCCACAACAGTTCACTTTGTGGCAGTCCAGAATTATGTATAATTATAAGTATCTAGAGCTGTTAGAACGTCCCAAAAAGAGAGTACTTCTTTCTGAAACTTAATAATAAGAAAGATACATCTCTTTGAAGGAATCAATTGCAAATCTTTCTTGTTGATATCTTTCAAAAGATTTCAATGAGGTATTTAATATTTTGGGAGTGATCATAAGACATTGGAATAATTAATTACATATCAGCACCATTTCCTTCTCTTATAAATACAGAGTAGTTATGTTATGGAGGTTTAATGAGAGCCTTCATTTTTTTATTTTCAATGATTTGAATAAATTATTCCGAAAATTGTTGCTTTTAAAAATTCGATAGATATGACAATTTTCTATTCATTTGGACTTCAAGGTACACATGCATTTTACTGTTACAATTCCATAATACTTCTTTGGTTAATGTACTCGACAAGGCTAAAGAACCTATAGTCGATGGCCAATTGCTTAGCAATAAAGAATAATAATTACTGTTCTGTTTGTTTGTTCGAGCCCTCAATATGGCCCCTTATTCAAATTCTGAATTGACTCTTTGAAGTTCTGCCTTATTTTTTCGAAACAATAAATTAATAGGGAAGTACCCTTATTTTTCGACGTTCTTTGAGTTCTAGAAATCAATGTACATAATTCTGGACCATTTTGTATGTAAAATGATGTTGAACGATGCCGTTACTCTCATAACAATCATATGAGCGTTATAAGTTTTCCTTCTGAGTTTCGCTGATTTAAACTTAACCTCACAATTATGGAGAAAACGCAAGAAAGAATTTTTTCGTTTTCAATTTTTTCCTGTTACAAAAATAATTCGATTCAGATGGAAATCGCTGTAAGAATGGATTTTCAACAAACAGTAATTTTTCCAGCGAAAAACACTAGTTAGCATGAATTACAAAAAAATAATTGAGGGAACCACCATCTTGTTCTTGCATTTACCTATGTACTATCAAGTTTGAAATAGTCGAGTCGGCAAAGTAAAAAGTCTTATTGGCTTGTGATGAAAATATTGTCAGAAAATGTGGAAAACACTTAGCAACTTTGTTCTACCTGTTTTGTTCATTGAAACCTATTATAATTTCAACAGTTTCCATTGCTTTTTACGTAATAGGTACTTAAGGTGTATTTAGTTAGGTTTGGGTACCTAACTCTTCTTTTAAAACAGGAAGATTTTTCGGCTGTCCGGAATTCATAAACGAATTATAAACATGGTAAGATCTCCTGATGTGGTTTGGTGCCGTAAAAGCTTAATAAACTAAATGTCTCCATGGAGAAATTTGTGGGTCTGTTATTTGAAATCATAAAGCAAATTTTCTAGTGTAGTGTTTTTTTTCCATTCGAAGTTTGGTAAAAGTGCTATTTTCAATTGAAGATATAAATGAAAGTTTGATGTTCAAGTGATTTTTTTATTCAACCTAATCTTCGGAAGAACAGGAAGAAATGGAAAGATTATTAAAATAAGAAAAAACAAATAAGAACAATTTTTCGCCACACCACAATAACGCCTACGTCATCTCAATCAACAAGGAAGTGGCTTATTTTACCATACTTTTTGTCCCATGTCTACGGAATGTTCAATCCGAATACATTCCTCTAGAAGAATTGTTATCTTCCTATTCATGCCGCATTTTGAAATACACATCATTATTTTGTGGTAATTTCAAATTTTTTCCTTGAAACTCCCCATGTGAGTACTTAATGTCAAGAATTATTTGTTCATAATGTTCCCACTTCATCTATCATCATGTCAGATGAAGATAATAAATATGTTCTTCATTGCGAGATATGTGAATCTACACACTCAGAAATACAGAGAATTTCGATTCGAATAATCGTGTGAAACATGGATTTTCAAATATGGAATTGATGTAGCCGATACTTGATGAAAATTCATGATTAAACTAAAGACTGAGTCACCTGATTTTCGTTAGCATGAGTTCCATCCCCTACACTTGTTTCGTAATGACAATAGGATCAAGTTAACTTTACTCACTCACCTGAAGATGTTATAGTTATAGCGAAACACGTGTAACGGTTAAATAATTAATTGGCGAAAATTTTCTTCTTTTCACAGCCAATGGGCTGTGGTTTGACTCAAGTTTAGCCAGCTAAAGATAGAAGAAACTAACATTAGCAAATGAGTTTAGCCGGCTAATACAAGTTTATGTTCACACTTATCTTTAGCCGTAACATTCACATGAGTTGGTAATCTAACATTTGGAATTTTAATTGGCTAAAAATTGTTGAATATTCCTTCAATAATGGAGACGGCAATTCAAAGAATTGTGTTTCCATTAATTCAAGCTAGTCATGAATCATCACAGGAATTCCCAGAGAAGCTGAAACATGTAATCACAAACTGTAGACCGGTTTTTGGATTATTGTCCCTCATCAGTACAGTGCAGTGATGAACATTTCAACCATTATTGATATTTCCGTGGTACCCGTGGCACTTGTCGGCGGAGTACTGTGTGCTCCAGTTCACGTATATTCTTTCGAAATGATCAGTTGGTCAAAAAGATTGGACATTTTCATTTGGGAATAAAACATAACATCATTCAAATGCCATTTTTCTTGGAAAATGTGAATTGAAGAGGGTGATCCGTGTCATTCGAATTTTATTCATATAATATTCGTTTTCATCATTTGCCAACGTACACATCGATCTGTTAGAATAAAACATCGACCAGTTGGAAGCCTTGGAAGATGAGTACTACGCTAACCATCCAGAGGTGATTGATGCCTTGAAGCAGGAAATCGAAGTTCTTATTCGTATCTCATGACTTCTCTCGAATACCGAAAAACATTTCCATCAACACATTGCTATTTCTTACACCATAACTTCTCCGGTTATTCTAAACTTTCTTATCGTCAATACGTGACAAACTATCCATATTCATGGACAGGTACAAATGTGAAAATTTTCCTTGTCACATAGTGAAATTATCTGCAGTAGATCGTCATGCTCGAGTCCAAAAAGAACTATACCAAAATTGGTTGAGGTCATTGACAACGTTGTATGTTTGAAGACGCGGCGTACCACTGCGGTTTTACAGAAAAAACTCTGAAGCGAATAGTTTCCCAGTTGTTATCAAATGTTTGGAACGTTCTGCGATTGAATAGGTATACCTGAAGACCGATTTTGTTTTTATTGATAATATAATAGTTTCCATCTACAGCGAATTGATACAGGTGAGAAAATAGTAATGCGGTTAGTCGTGTTGTATCTATTTTATTTTTTATATATACACATATAATGGATGTGTCATATTGAAATATCTCCAAAATCGCACGTTCAAGGAAATGTCTTCCAAAATAATCATATCATGTCAGCTATTTAAACCTCAACCCTTGAAACATTCAAATGGATTTTTCTAATTATAACGATCAATAACTTTTGTCTGTTTATAAATTTTCGAAAATTTTGAAGATGACACACTCCTGATTTATTCTCTACATGAATAAAAAATATAAGTTCAAGATCTACAATAATGCTCTTTTGGAATGGAGCACAGCTAAATTATAAATAGTCGAATCATTCATTTTCAATCGAAAAATGAATAAAAAAATATGTCCATACTACTTTTGGGATCCCTCTCGAAAAAAATTGGGGCTAACTTTGGTGCAAAAATTGAGAAGGTACCATACCATAGATTTTTGCTAAGGTCAACTCAGTTTGAAGGCTGAAATTTCGCAATTTGATATTCCTGAAAGTGTTGATACCGATCACTCGTTTTGTTTAGTTTTTTGTGCGTTCATTATAAATTTTCAGCATTTCATGTTCGGGTGAAGTTCATCATGCCTTAGAACTCCCTTTAATCATTTTGACTTCCATTAATGCAAGATGATTTTTGTTGAAGAATTTAACATTATTTTTATTATCCATTAATTCCATTGAGAGATACCTACTCCCTACCATTGCATCAGATGCATTTCATCTTTGGGTTGATTTTTTTTAAATTCTACAACTGACCTTTAACCAAAGGAGATGTCATCGTAGAATAAGTTCCAGAAAATTCATGGCCAACCGAGTGCTAAAATGAAAGTGAATGGAGTATAGATGCGGGTAATAAGGCCTAGTAACAAATTCAATTAATAATAGTGGCCAGCGTTCAAAATCACAGTCGTAGATAGCAATTATTCATAGATGGCGCCTCGAAGCGGCCATGACGCGTTAGACCTCACTGTGGCAGAGTGATATCAAATGCGGAATGTGATATCATCAGCAGTGCGTTGTTATCTAGTCAACGGATGATGCAGCTGATTTTGAGTGTCCTGAAGGCTGTTACATATAGAAAATTTATATTGTTTTTGGGAGTTAAACATTGTCTCAGTAACCAAATATTATAAGTCTATTTTGATTATTTATACGTAATATAAAAGTCTAACGGCCGTTTTCACTAAACCTATCTATCTAATGGTTACCAACCATTGGTAACCATTCTAAAATATCTACAGATAGATCATGGAAACGAAATCAGATGGTTTTTCTATTTTCAGTAAGTGAAACAATGGATAGATAGGTTTATTGAAAACGGCCGAAATAGGCCTTATTATCGTACTGTAGTTTAATAAGGCACCGACTAGGTTTTTGAAAATGTTCAACTTTCTCTTCACAGCAGAAATTTTTGTTTCAATTTTTTATTCAAGAGTATTTGATGTTGGAAGTTTAATTGACAATAAAATAAAAGTTTGAGTCCCTACCACATGATCATCCTCTGAACAAACACGCATTCAATTCTCATATTGAAAACATGTTTTGAATCAAATTTTTTGTTGCAGTTGAAATAATGTGAATCCACCAACAATAAAATAGCCATGGGTAACAAATGCTGCTGCTGCGGCAGTAAGCGTTCGCCTCCAGAACGCATTAACTTCACAGGAATGAAGATGGCTGTTACGGAATGTAAGTATTTCACCTAACAGTGTGCACACCATAAATCTACTTGAATTGAGTTAGATTGCGTTGGATACTAGAGGGCGCTAGAGTAGATAATGATACTCAGAAAGCTCCTACTAGAATTTAAGAGCAGTTTATATCACATGACTTTCTCGCAATCCGTATAAGGCGTAAAGCGGGATGTGGGGTGTTGCCAGAACACTTTAAGGATAAGTAAAAGTTACGAATATTAATTACAATAGTTTTCACTTTCGTCGAAAATATGGCACTTAGCGAACGACTAATTTCAGCAGGATACTGTAACGTTTTCTTTGCTTGATTAAAACGTCCAACTTATTAAAATTATTTATTTACACTTAATACATTTATAGCTCACAAACTAACTATGAAACAACTATTTATTTCCACTCGTATTTATTTCCACTAGTCGCTTGCACTTTGAACTATAACTGTACTTGTACTTTTTTACCTGCTCCTCCGCTGGGCTTATATAGGCGCCGGAAACATTCAGGTAGATTCGCGGTTATTCTGGAAGCTCGGGACCGCTCTGGTTCTCGAAAGGTCCGACCGCAAGGGCCGGACTGGTTACACTGTCCCCTCCTTAAGCCTGTTCTGTCCCAGAACAGATTTAGTGAATTCCTCCGAGGACCGTGGCGAAACCTGCACTCATCACCATTCCTACAGTAGCCATTCTGATGGAAGTAGCACTCCACAGTTTTTCCAGGCTCCCTGGCCTGCTTTGGGTTGAAACTGCACACTAGGATCCGTATACTAGTCCCCTGAAATACCACCTCCAGCATGCTTCGCACAACTCGCCAATTCAGCTGGTCCAATCCACAACCGAGCTTGGGAACAGCTAATTTCCTAACTCCAAAGCGTTGAAGGTCTTCTTTCAAGCTATGCAGTGCCGTCCATAGATTCTGATAGGTTGGCTTCTGATAGGAATGTTGCTTTGTGACTAGGTAATAAATGAACCGACCTTCAGCCTTCAATTTCAAAACTTTTCCGATTCTTGGCTGCTGTCGCAATAGTTGCTCCTGACGTCCAAATTTATTTCTGAATACTCTGGCTATTCCTTTGCTCATACGAAGGTCCTCCGCTACGCAATGAGCGAGAGAGTATTCCTCAGACACGGTAAAGAGATCTTGATGTACTTCCTGTGTAACGCCGTACCGTGCAACGCGTGTCTCACCATAACAATCCATAAACTTCTGGTAATCGCTGCTACCTTGCATCGGGGCTTCCACAAGACGTACTTCTTCTTTGTCCTGCGCGTACGGGGCTAATCGGTTGAAATGGACAACCTTTGGTTTTCCTCTGGGGAGCTTCCGTATCCGGTAAACTACATCATTTATCCTCTTGATTATTTCATACGGTCCCTCCCACTGTCTCTGCAGCTTTGGTGAAAAACCTTTCCTCCTTTGTGGATTATGTAGCCACACCAGATCTCCAGTGGTGAATCCACCTTCAATAGCCTTGATGTCGTAGCGCATTTTCATTCGGTCACTTGCTTGCTGCATTTGATTGCGTACCTTGTCATGAATGTAATCCAGCTTGGTCCTTAATTTACTAACGTAGTCCTCCCCAGCTACGTCTTCTCCAGGCTTACATCCAAACTCTAAGTCGCAAGGCAGCCTTATTTCTCGGCCGAACATTATACTGGCTGGAGTTTCCTTGGTAGATTCTTGAACCGAAGATCTATATGCCATGGTGAATAGATGTAAATATTCATCCCAATCCCGCTGGTGATCAGAAACTACTTTGGCCAGATGTTTTCCCATGGTCCGATTCATTCGTTCGACCATGCCGTCTGATTGTGGATGGAGAGGTGTAGTCCTTGTTTTGTGAATTCCCAATTTGCTGCATACCTCTTGGAATAATTTCGATTCAAAATTTCGGCCTTGATCACAATGCAGCTCCAGAGGTATTCCAAATCTGCAGAAGAATTCTCTGACCAATTTATCAGCTACCGTACTTGCTTCTTGATTAGGAATACCGTAGGCTTCCACCCATTTCGTGAAATAGTCCATCGCTACCAAAATGTACTTGTTTCCATGGTCTGTTTCGGGAAAGGGGCCAGCGATGTCGATAGCTACTCGTTCCATGGGGGATCCGACGTTATATTGCCTCATTGGTGCTTTTCCTTTACCATAAGGTCCGTTAGCAGCAGCACAAACCTTGCATCTCCTACACCAATCTTTAACGTCCCTCTTACAATTTAGCCAATAAAATCGCTGCCTTACTTTTTCCAACGTCTTGGTTATCCCAAAATGTCCACCTGAAGTTCCATTATGTAGTCTGGTCAGAATGTCTGTCACACGGCTCTTTGGCACAATCAACTGAAGTCTCTGCTCAGTTCCATCTTCATTTTCCCAACAACGTTTCAGAAGACCTCCATCAATCTTCAATGTTTCCCATTGTGCCCAATACGATTTTACATTCTGGCTCAGTCTGGATACTTCTTCCCAAGTAGGTCGTCTACCGCTCTTCTTCCAACTCAGGATCACTTTCAAGTCGTTATCTTCCTCTTGTGCTCTTTGAATTTCTTCAGGTAGCCAGTCGTCTTCGATTACGGTGGTTCGTCTTAATTCGATCTTTTCTTCCAGGCGCGAACAATGGCTGGAATTCTGGGGACACTCAATGGTTTTGGTCGAACCATTGTCTACCACAGCGACTCCTTTTATTTTCCCAGCTGTAGCCCTTTCAAATTCTGGAAGATTTTGCTTGAAATGCCTTCTCTTGTTGCAGTTCCAGCACACAGCATCCTTTTTCCTAGCAAGCAATATTCTGCGGACTTTTTCTCTGACAATCTCCTCAACAGATCGATCTGTTTCTTGCTCTTGTCTTACACGAAGGTGTCCCCTATGCGACGCTTGCTTCGCTGCTTCTATTTCCAAAGCCTGGGCTAAGGCATCATCTACGGTTCTAGGGCGTGCTAGTCTCAGGGCTTGTTGTATTTCACAATCCTTTATCCCATCCACGAATGTCTGGATTGATAGCTGTTCCAGGAAGCTATCTGGAGCAGATGGATAAGCCAGCCTGACTAATCTCGCCACATCAGCTTCAAACTCTTGGAGATTTTCCCCTGTTTTCTGCACTCGGTTCTTTATTTGTGCATGGTATACTTGTTGTAGATGAGCATCACCATATCTCATCTGAAGTTTCGATGTAAGAACTTCGTAACAGGCTTGTTGACTCTCCGGGATCGTCTGCAAAATGTTGAGTGCCTCTCCTCGTAGAGCTATAATTAATGCCGTGGCTTTTTCGTTTTCGTTCCAATTGTTCGCCAGCGCAGCAGCTTCAAACTGTTTCTGATATGTCGACCAGGGTATTTTTCCATCAAAAGTTGGAGGCTTGATCTTCATTCTACTACCTTCGCCGTCATTTTCCGCTTTCGCTGTGCTGTAGGGTGTTGAAGCCAGAATATCTGTTCTGTTTGACATTCTTTTCAAGGAATCTATGAACTTGGAATGATGTTCAATTATTCCTGCCATTTCTTCAAACTTTCCGTTAACCTTGTCAAACTTTTCATCAACTTCGTCAAATTTTCTACTCACTATATCGAATCTCTCGTCCACTTTATCGAATTTTTCATTTATGGTTTCCAGTTTCTCATCCAATTTGTCTGTAAGTTGACTCACCACATCATTACAGTTCTCCCTAATCTGGTCCATTTTCTCATTTAATTTCTCATCAATTTTCTCATTTAATCTTCTGGAATTTTCTTCCATTTGTTCATTCAACTTACATGAGTTCTCGTCCATTTTCTCATTCAACTTACAAGAGTTCTCGTCCATTTTCTCATTCAACTTACAAGAGTTCTCGTCCATTTTCTCATTCAGTTTTCGAGAATTTTCTTCCATTCTTTCGTTCATCTTACTCAAAAAGTCCATTACCGCTTGAGTCTCCATCGCGTTCTGTAGTCTAGTGGTCACTGGCATGAACTCCAAATATCCAAAATTATTTATTTAATTCGAGCGATGTTGAACCCCACACCTGACACCAATGTAACGTTTTCTTTGCTTGATTAAAACGTCCAACTTATTAAAATTATTTATTTACACTTAATACATTTATAGCTCACAAACTAACTATGAAACAACTATTTATTTCCACTCGTATTTATTTCCACTAGTCGCTTGCACTTTGAACTATAACTGTACTTGTACTTTTTTACCTGCTCCTCCGCTGGGCTTATATAGGCGCCGGAAACATTCAGGTAGATTCGCGGTTATTCTGGAAGCTCGGGACCGCTCTGGTTCTCGAAAGGTCCGACCGCAAGGGCCGGACTGGTTACAATACGAATTGTAGCCAATGGCGAGACTTTTTTTACGTAGAAATTCATAGAAGGGATAATTTCACCTCGGAAAGTTAATAACATGAATGAATATTTGTTCTTCAATGATAAATTTTTTATTTTTTTTTTTCGTTTAACGAATAAAAAAATTTCTGACTTTCCGAGGTAACGAACTGATTGTAACTGAATCAAAGTTAATCAAAACTAGTCAGTTGTCATATCAAAATTACATTCGCTCACTAGATAAATTCTACTCCAGAAATGATTCCAGCCTCTACGACTCACGCTTTCATCATGATTATTTTAGCAAGAAATCACAAGAGATCTAATTTTTGAGAATGGATTTAGTTATCCAAAATTAATTTTTCAATGTAAAATATGAATACATTTTGAAAAAGTTTCTTGATAAACAAGGACCGGAGATGGCTTTTTCTATCCCTTTCTATCATAGACAAAGAGAACCTAAAAATTTTTTTAATTCCTTCCTGCCCGTAAAAAATATCTGCTTGATTTAATAAGATAAGATAAGATAAGATAATTTATTGGTTCTACTTTACAAAATACACTGTATTGCACAAGTCATATTTCAAAAAAGGAATAGGATGATTTAACCATCTCATATCACAGTCAAAAATTATATAAAAAACATTTAACAATAATAAAAAAACACCTGGACACTACAAATTTGGGAGGATACAAAATACCATTCCAATCAAAAATAAGGAATATAGTAAATATTCAATAATTTATTTCAAAAGATGTCAGGTCACTGGACAAGAACTCCTGCACACTCCAAAATGCATTTGTCGTCAATATTTCATTGATTCTTTTGTTGAATTCTTTAGAATTGAGCCTCTTAACCTCCACAGGTAACTTATTGAAAAGTTTATGAGAGATGAAATTGGGACCATTCTTCGATTTTTCAAGTCGCATATACTTGGATTTTATATTATTCCTGTATCGCGTGTGATAATCATGGGTGTCCCCATAGTTTGGGAGATCCCTGATATTATTATATGCATAGACAAGGCATTCATGAATGTATATAGATGGAAAAGTGAGAATCTTTAGTTCTTTGAAAGCGCTCAAGCAATCATCTCTATATCCCAGACCAGCCACTACTTGCAGCTCCTTATGCAGTTATTCCCGAGTCATCTGCCCATAAGAGATGTTCGTAGGCCGCCATGAAAAAAGAAAAATCGTTCATATAGTGGACCAAGTATTGTTGCAGAAGACCCTCTGTGTTCTGTTGAAAAAATAGGACTGAATGAGTCCGAGACCAACCTCGTCAAAACCGTATTTCGAAAGCTTGTCAACAAGAGCCTGCGGCGGTACGCAGTCGAAAGCTCGGCTCAGGTCTAAAAATATTGATAGTGAAAGCGTCAGTTTATTGATTTTCAATTAAAAAAAATTAAAAACTGTTTTTCGGGCTCCATCTTTAAGGGTCTGTAACTAAGCAGGGGTACAAAGAAGGAAAAACCTTCCCTATTTTTTTAATGCCCCCTAAATTTTCTGCAACTATTCATATTATCATATGTATTATATGACCACAAACTAACTGACGCTGACAATAAAATAGGAAGGTAAGTCATAAAAGTCTCACCTCGGGTTTCATAAAGCTTGATCAGGTAATCAACCAATAGACGTCAAATTGTATCTGTTTTCAAGTTATAATTCAGTGATGATCATTCAGAATATCAATCTCGCATCAAATTATGTTTATAGATCCATTAAATGATTCTCAATTGCAACTTGTTCAATATATTCAAAAATGAAAAGGTTTCAGTGATTTCGTTTCAGAAATTAAGTGGCTGTCAAATCGTTGATCGCAAAATCAACTACACAAAAAAACCAAAGCTTTTTCAGCTTTTCTTGGCTTAATGTAAGGTACCTAACTTTTCACCTTTTTCACGCAAAAAAAGCTTCTCTCAACCGAACAATTTGTCGCTGCTGACTTGAATTGTGTTTTCGTAGGAACCGAAGAAACACATCTCAACGATTCAGAATCACCAAAAATTTTTCACCCTCACGAAGTTTCAGTAAATGCGGCCGAAATAGGAGGGCAAAATGATCATGCACTACTTGTTCAGTTTTTTAATATTGCTCGGGAAAATCAGATGTAGATAGATATTAAAATAGCTTTGAAATACAAGTATTTCAGTTTCTAAATATAATGGGTTCAAAAAAAATTGTTCCCAAATTTGCCGCACCCTAAAATCTGCCGCCTACTCAGCCTCTATGGTAAATCCGCCACTGAAAATATTCATTTTCTCTTTTTGAACTGACCACAACTTGAACACCTGTTGATATTCGTATCAGCGAAACACAGATGGCGCTCACATCACTTGAGTCGCTTCGTTTCCTATCTTTCTACTCAATAATCTTTGGTTATGTCGAAACTTTTTGGGTGTTAAATCAGCGCTATGTTGTCCGCTCCACGTTATAGTCTCAGTAATTACGTATTTTTCACAATGTGAGTTTGCGCATAATTGTTCATTTTTCAAAATTTGAAGTTGCAGATCTTTTCTGAAAATAAAGTCCTCAAATGCCACCACATTTTTGGGTCTCCCAATAGAAGGAAATTCTTTGTCATTCCCTCATTCATTATCTTTCTGATTGTGATAACATTTAGCTAAAATATAATTCGTTTAGATTCAGATGAAGCATAATATAAATTTTTCTACTTATATTGAATATGTTCGCTACCATCTGTTATATTGTAGATTTTAGAATATCAGGGTTAATATTTGAATGAGCGGACCTGAATTCTTAATAGCACTCCCTAAAACCCTGCTTTCTCTCTTTTCCAATCACTTTCGGCATTTTTGTAATATTAATTGATATTAGTTGTGGCAACGTCATTAACGACATTTTATGAATGTCAACCTCCGTTCTAGTTACAAAAACTTGAGAAAATTATTTCATGGCCAACCGAGTGCTTTTTTAATAGTGAATGGAGTATAGCAGTACATAGGCATTATTTGCCCACCGAACGCAATATTGAAAAATAAAATTTCATCAAATCTTTGAACAGAACCACTCTGTGTTATATGGTATCAGAAAATCTATTTAGAAGAATTTACTACTAATGCCGAATGCCGGACTGTTCCTGCATACGTACGCGAAATTTATCAAGAATGTCGAAAGGGATAACTCCGGGATTTTCCTATTATTTCCTGGATGACATTCCAAGCGATAACGGCGGATGCGGTCATGGAGTCGCAATAAGCGGGGAAAAACTTCGATAAGATTTATCAGGAGAATACCCAATAAATGGGATTGAAAAAACTATTTTACATCCGACTTGCTTCAGAATATCATGAAGTTTTCAAAATATCGATCGTATCATGACAGAACAGGCGATGAAAGTGAAATTACCTGTAGTTGTGTCGAAGTTTGTGGCGACACTTGTTTACTTTGACAGCCGATATCATGGTTTTTTGATGTCATCATAGATGGCAGTCTAATTCGAAATCAATTTGAGCTGTCATTAAAACAAGCGAACAACCTGTATATTATGACATTTTCGGATATACTCGTATCTTCAGATTCCACATTCATTTTATGTATGTACATTTCCCTATAGCCATCACGAGCCGTTTTCGAGTTATTCACTGTTTTTTGAAAAAATCACAAATGGAGACTTTCAGAAGACTGAGGATTTCATAAAAGCGCAACGCTCAATCTCAGATCTGATTTTTGAGCCTTGATACCGAAAAAATCTTCTACGTCGTTATGTAGAGATTATAACTTTTTGATATACAGGAAAATGAAACGAGAGTCTCAAAGTTGGAATACTAAAAAAGGGTCGTAAATCGATTTTTTCGAATTTCTTTACTAACATATCAATTTGTAAGGAAAAAATAAGTGGAACCTTCATCTAAAATATTCCATTTGCGTGATATTCGGGACTTTTTTTGCGTTCCAACTTTGAGACTCTCATTTGATCTTCCTGTATATCAAAAAGTAATTTTCTCTATATAACGACGTAGAATATCTTTTAGGTAACAAAGCTCAAAAACAGATCTTAGATTGAGCGTTGCGCTTTTTATGAAATCCTCAGTCTTCTACAAGCACCGTTTGTGATTTTTTTCAAAAAACGTTAAATAACTCGAAAACGGCTCAAGATGGCTATAGGGAAATGTACATAAAGTGAACGTGGAATTTAAAGATACGTGCATCCGAAAATGTCATAATATACAGGGTGTTCCATTCGAAATAAGAAATTTGGGGCCATTTCCGGTACAACCGGAAGTCATTGGTATTTGGTATATTGGTATATTTCAGAAATGAAGTTCTAACTGACTTATACCTTCATACAATATTTGGAAAAGATCGAATTATCATTTTTCCATAAACTTCTAATGGACACTCCCGGTGGGACACCCTGTATAGAGTGAGTAAAGGGTAACAGAAAATTCATATCTTCGGTATTTAATGTTTAGTGAAAAAATGCTAGAACATGTCAATCTTCATATCAAACAATCAACTTTTCATGTATAATTGGGAAATTTGTCATGAACCCTCTAGAAAACGAGGGGTGATGGGTGGTGGAATTTTTTTAATGGCAACCCTACCAGAAATGTATCTTCTGTAGCCTTTTTTTATTTTGGGGATGAAATGGTGAAACTTATTCAATTCACATTTTTAATCCTGCCCTTAAGTTCCTCAGGTCAAAACTTTTTATGTACCAAAGTGGAAGAAAGTAAGTGGCAGAGTTTCAAATTTGCACCCTTCTTACTGATCGTATATATTAATACTTACCAATCTCGGGTAACATGTGCCTTCTACAGGGTGTTCCTAACCCAGAGGTACAAACGAAAAGAGGAGATTCCTTGAGTAATTTTAAGAAAAAAAGTTTTTTCTCTTATAGGATCTATACTTCACAAGATATTCAACACAGAAGTTAGTTCAATTTGATTTGTCAAAACTAACAATGAATCTATTCACTACAGTTTACTAACAATTTTTATGACAATTTGGATTTTTTAGAGGATTTCGATAAAATCGTTCAAAATTCGAAATCGGCAGCAGAGACGACAAAACTACAAGATATCATAAAGTTTATATAACAACTTATTTTTATTAACAGTGGCTCGCCAAAAAAAAAAGTTCTAGAGGAAACAGTGGACAGTGTTCCAGAAAAAATATCACCCTGTAGATTTGCTATCGAAATTGGCATGTCACATGGTGTAAACTCTCAATTGTAATATATATGCCAAATTTCAGTTGAATATCTTGTGGAGTATTATAGATACTATGGGAGAAAAACTTTGTATCTCGAAAACGAAACGTTTGCGATCCCATGTGTATGGAACTTTTTTTTCTTAAAATAACTTGAGTAATATGTAATAAATATTATGTATAAAATAAAAGTATGAGACTTTATATTGAAGAATTGCAAGATTATTTAGCGAATATCGTCTTCGAGGATGTTGAAATTTTTGTGGGTGACATAAATATTGATATTGGTGGTGAAGCTACTTTAGATAGTTTAGCATATCAGGCATGTATGGGGCAATATGGATTCATTTCTAAAATTAATTTACCTACGCGGGTTACTAATACTTCGGCCACAATAATCGATCATATTTTTGTAAAACTCAGAGGAAACACTCGTAAATCTTTAATGTTGTGCCCAGGAATAATCAAAACTTCGATCACCGATCACTGGGCAGTTTTTCTTGCGCTCAGGACTGTGTCCATTGAAAGACATGTTGTACATGAAGCCCCAACAAAAAAGACCTTCATTGATAGAGACAAACTAGTCTCTCAACTGATGAATGAGAGTTGGCAACAGGTCCATGAAAGCTCGAATCCTCAGACTGCATGCACTAACTTTTTGAATTCTTTGAAAAAATATATAGAGAATTCAACATATTCAAAAAACATTAAGACAAAAAATCATAAAAGAAAACAACCTTGGATTACAATCGGGCTTATAACATCTATTAAACGACGCGACAAAATGAAGGTATGGCTGAGAAAGAATTTTAATCCTGAAAATAACCGAAAATTTTGTGAGTATAGAAATTTGCTGAATAATTTGATAAGGGAAACAAAGGAATCGTATTTTGTAAAAAAATTTGAACTAGCAGGTAATAATGCTAAGAAATATTGGGAAACTGTGAATGAAATGAATAATACATATAAGATCAATTCTGATATTCCCCCTAAAATAGTTGATGAGGATGGTTGTACTGTCACTAAGTTGGAAGAAAAGGCGGATGTGTTCAACAGGTTTTTTGTTGATGTTGGTAAGCGATTAGCTCAAGGTATTACTAGATCTTCGAATTCTAATGCTTTGGTAGTTCCTCCGAATCCCTTTTCTATATTTCTGGAGCCGGTTGATGAGAATGAGATTGTGAACACTATCTCCTCACTGAAGAATGGTGCCTGCCCTGGACCAGATGGTGTTGCTTCATCCCTTATTAAGCGGATTCACATGTTTGTTTCGAAGCCTCTCGTACATATAATTAATTTATGCTTTTCGAATGGTATAGTACCATCTGAATGGAAACAGTCGCATATAAAATGTGTTTTCAAGTCTGGTAATAGATCTCAAATGACGAATTACCGCCCAATCTCGATTATAAATAATTTCGCGAAAATATTCGAAAAATGTCTTAAAAAAAGATTGACCTCGTTTCTTGAAAAAACTGATATGCTGAGTGACAAACAATTTGGTTTTAGGGAAAACATATCAACCATAGATGCTGTACAAGAACTCATTGGTGGGGTCATTCATAATATGGATAAGAATAAGAAAGTCCTTTCTGTTTTTTTGGACTTAACAAAGGCCTTCGATACGGTGGACCATCGTTTGCTTTTTGACAGATTGGAGAATGCTGGTATCAGGGGTGTTGCATTAACGTTATTTAAGAGTTATTTGGATGGCCGGTTTCAGTGCGTCAAGATGGGAGATGTATTGAGTCAACCACTGCTGGTTGATATTGGTATTCCACAGGGAACTGTATTGGGTCCAACCCTTTTTCTTGTTTTTATTAATTGGCTGCTTCGTGTTTCAAATCTAGATATTTTGGCCTATGCAGATGATTCTGTTATAACCTTCAAAGGGGACACATGGGAGGAAGCTTATCAGAGTGCAGTGGGGGGATTGAAGTTCATTTATGATCAGCTGTCACACTGCTTGTTGAGTTTGAACACCAGTAAAACAAGATTTATAACTATGCCAATTAAGTATTTAGGGGTCCTCGTTGATCAGCATCTAAGATGGGGTGAACACGCTGCCTATCTTGTCGGGCGACTCAAGAAATTGTTCTACATATTTTATAACACCAGGAGTGTTCTATCCAGGGAAAAATGTTTTCGTGTTTATGAGGCACTTGTATTGTCAATATTGAGATACGGCATTATAGTGTGGGGTGGTGTGAACAGGAATAACATGGGTTGTCTTGATGTTGTCAATAAGGCCATAATTAAAACAATCTTGAAAGTTGGTAGAAGGTTTGGAACTAAGAGACTTTATATAGAATCTGGACAATTGAGCTTGAAACAGCTATACATCTATGAAGTATTGTTACATCAGATCAAAAAGAAAAAACAATTTGTTCACCACGAGTTTCAAACCAGACAGATTCTGCGTAAGGATCTACAGTCCCTGGCCATATTATTAGACGCATTGATTCGATGCAAAATCTCAATATTAAATTATTAAATTGAATGTATATGTTACATATACTTCATCTGTAAATGGTTTTCACATATAATATATCATATTCAATAAAAAATATTGATTTATTGAAGATTAAACATGAAATTCTAATATTTTGCTGAGCCACCCTATGTAGATATGAGAGCTTCATACTATCAATGCAGAATTGTTCGGTTTGCTGCATTCGAAGATAATGATTTCATATGTGGATTGTCGAAATAACGTCCGAACCTGCAGAATGCAAGACGTCCACTGGAAGACATAGTACTGATTCATACTTAAGTACTAATACTACAACATCAAAAATAAATGCCAAATAAAACAATTTAATGAGAGTCGTAGATGAAACTGACATTCTGTGGAAATGAAATTCAAATATTCTGCTTTTTCCTCGAGCGATACCAGTAAATATAAAAAAAATCCTCAGTGCGTCTAATAAACTGGCCAGGGACTGTAGTTGTTCCTCGGTTCCATAAAAAACACTTACAAGGGAGTCTGGCATATTATGGCCCCAAATTGTATAATCTCCTTCCCCAAGAACTTAGGGCATCATCGCTAAATGTAAAAAGCAGAGTTTTTAAATACCAGCTCCGAAATTGTGTGATTCTGAATTCTGATAGATTCGAAGCTACCCTATTGGAGTAATTTTGTTTTGGATATACATGTCGTTCAATTAGTCATTTATCTTTGTGTTGCTTTTTCTTAGTTTTAGGGATCTTTGAGAAATTTTACAAGCATTATATGGTTATAGGGAGAATGGTTCATCACTTGTGGTTGCAGGGTATGACAGCATACAAGCTTGCTTAGGCTGCATATTCCTGCAAGATTGTTCAATATTTATTTTGGTTGTATACCTTTTGATGAATAAATTGAATTGAATTGAATTGAATCTTCCCGTTTGTACCTCCAGCTTAGGAACACCCTGTGTAATATTGGGAGCTATCATTTCAGTTAGAATTGAACCTTCAATAAATGCAAATTCACGAGGTGAGAAACTAATCAATTCACAGAGTTAGTATAAAAAGTCGATAAATATTTACTCTCAAATTGACGATTAGCGGGGTAAATATTGTCGCGTGCAAAAGATGCAAATATTTAGTTTGGAATTTATCACCGACACCGTGACCTATTTTGAAGCATACAGTTCGGAATATGCGAGAACGTTTTCCCTGTCTGTCTTGATACTTGCATATCAAAGGCAGAGAGTCAAAATATCAGTAGGTAATAATTTAATAATTCAATGGGGAATTCTCCTCAATTTGGGTTATCACACCATATGCAAGTTTAAACTGAATTATTATGAGTTCCTTTCATTCATTTTTCAAATGCACCTCGGAAAATACCCAAAATCATTCTTCAAAAATGACGTTTTGAAATTTAAATCGTTTCTAGTTTACGATTTGGCAACAGCGCCTATTAGAAAATGAAAAGAACAATGGCTTGTTTTTAAAAAAAGCTGTCGATGTACAGCCATCATAGGGCGCGTACTCACTGGCGAGCCTCAACAGCAACCGGTCATAAAAATCCCATAAAATTTTACTACCTTCTTCGTTCGTCGCAGACTTCATAGACAGCCATCTTTGTCTATCTCATCAAGATAGTGTATTTGTTGTCCTTTATTATCAACGCATATTTCAGTCGATGTTACCAACTAGTGCAATAGTAACGAAACGCTTTAAATTTCAAATATACATTTTTATTTTTCATTTTTAAGTACTTGAAATAATTTTTTTTTGGGAAACGGTTGAAATGGTTATTTCCAGATGTGACGTTTCAAAGATATTTCATAAAAAATACATAATTTTCGTCAGAAGGAGTATTCCCTATTGATGTGGCCGATACTTGATGAAAATCCATAAAGGAACTAATAACAAATTATTAAATGTTCTCAAAAATCATATATGCACGATTGTCATTGTCATAGTCAATATCATAGTCTAAAGGCCCGTTTGCACCAGTACCCCTCAAAAGGAGTCGTTTAAAGTTAATGGACGCTTAAATTTATTTCCAGTTCCATGACTGTGGCTAAACAGAATCTTAAAGGGACCCTTAAGTTTTTCTATCTAGTAATATTTCAGTTTTTCACTTGGGTGAACTTCATTCTAGTCAAATAAAGCCATGTTGCCGATGACTGTTGTCATTTCATTAACCTAACTTTCTTTCTACTTTATACCCAGTTTAAAGTGATAGAAGCGCCCTCATCGGCAGTCGGTCTTAACTATCATGTTAAGGAAATTGACACCAGGTGGCTTACTGCTCGTTTTGAAATCCCATTTTGGCATCTCAAATTAATTACTTGAATTAAAACTTTCACTAAAAATTGATAACAAACAGTAAACTGTAATTAACATAACAGTTTATTATCAATCTTCAGTGAGGTTTTCTTCTTGTAATCCTTCCTTCAAGAAATTATACTCAATAAATAATTAATTACTTTTTATTGCACATTATAATACATATTGATTTATTCGAACAAAAGGTAATGAAATATGTAATTTAGTGTAATGTCGGGTCAAATGTTCTATTATATTACCACATTAATGAAGAAAAGGACGTCCAGTTTGAAGACTTATTTAAATTACAATATTACAACAGAACGTGTGCCTTAACTTAAAGAAAGTTGTTTGCCTTATTAATCTGATAATAAGTGAATAAAACTTGTTGCTGATAAAATTGATGCAAAAATTATGTACCGTAAAACGGGGTTACTTTGAACCACGTGGCTACTTTGAACAAAAAATAAATTTCGTTATATTGACTCATATTGAAATAATCATTAGGTTTAGCGACATCTAGTTTTCACCACTCAATTCGTCACACATTTAAGAATGGTATGTCAACACTGGTATGAAACTTATTTCTATGAAGTAGGCAATCTCGGCATTTCATTTCTAATCTAAAAAAGTAACGTTCGAAAAGGTGTGCAAACTTCTGTTGCTGCAGCCGTAAGTATTCACTCTAAATGTTCACAAAATATATTTGCTACACCAATACATTTTCATAGCAGAGCTATATTGAAACAATTTGAAATATTTCAACTTACTTTTTTTGTATGAATTTTTTATTACAACAATGAGGTTAGACATCGTTTTCGGGGTTACTTTGAACCGTGTTCAATGAAGCCCTAGCACGCGATCAATGAAGCCCCAGCTCTATTATTATCTTGCTGAAAATGGTCCGCTCTTATAAAAGAACAATTGGAGCAAGAAAATATGCCAACTTTACACCAGAAGCCTTAGAGAAAGCTCTAAGTGAAATGAAATCAAAAAAGAAGTCTTTTCGTGAAGCGTCCTCGTTTTATGTAAATTGTGTATTTCTGTTGAATAAATTTTTTTTTCTTTCGAAAACAAGAAGTTTCTAGTTTTGAAGTGTTCAAAGAAACCTTATCTGTGGAGTTACATTGAAATTGCATGGTTTCATTATATGCTTTCAAAGTAACCCCGACTGCGGGGTTACTTTGAACAGCCACAAATTAATTAAAAAAAAAAGGTTATTGATCGTTTTGAGATCTCATTTTTTTGTCATTAGAAAGGACGAACTGACGCCCGTAACATATATTTTTTTGGAATTTTTCATTCACTGCCTTACTGGAGATATATAGATTCAAAACAAAAAACCGTTCAAAGTAACCCCATTTTACGGTATTAACTGCAGAGAATAAATCCATGTAAAATGTATTAAAAACACAAGAAATGTGTTGAATTTATTGAAAAACACTACAAAACTATGACGAAAACTGAAAGCGCATTAAATTTAGATTATGTTATGGCGAAAATAAATTTAATCTTTTTTTATTCTATCGCTTTTTCAAACAATTAGTTCTCTCTACTGCTGGACGGGGCACCACCATCAACATTTTGAACAACCAATGAGATTGAGAAATATTTCCTTCCCTTGTTTATGGGATATGTTGATCATTTTTTGGCCCGCGCTATTTATGACAATTGTCGACATTGCCATATTGTCAGCAAGAATTTCTCTCATACAGTAGCGGTATCAACTATATGCTAACATGAAATAAAAAATATTACCTGAGAATTTCGCGTTTTATTTACCGAATTAAGGCTATGTGAATTTACAAAAAATTGCCCGAATACCCTGAATCACTAATCAATAATATAATTTTGCCAGAAATCTGCTCAGAGAAGGAAAGAAAAATAGTTCCTAGGGTAGGATTTTGTAGTACAGCCGTAAAAAATAACGCAAATTATACTGCCTTTTTTTATTTCGTTTTTCCTTCACGTTTGATTATTATTATTCACTGTTCACGAAAATTTATCTTGGCATACCTCCATTTCTGCCAAAGTTTTCCAATTTACGAAAGTATTTCTTACATCCTAACTTGGACAACTTCAAACTGGCTTGAACTTATAGCTCATTGATTTTTTTTTTCAGCAAATCATCGGAACATTGGCATCGACACCAGATATACACCAGATCCACAACGAAGTCATGCCGACATAATAAGAAACAGGTCAACACCTAACAGGCCGGCTGTGGCTGCGAAAGGCAAAATAGTTGTAGGTTTATATAACTATGAGGCTCGTGATAACACAGATGTGTCCTTCAAGAAGGGTGATAGGATGGAAGTCATCGACGATTCCGAAGGGGATTGGTTTATTGTTCTTCACCTTCTTACCAAGGAAAAGGGATACATTCCTAGTAACTATGTTGCTGCGGAGATGAGCGTGGAGAGTGAAGAGTAAGTTCATTTGATTTTTATTGGGGACAAAACTTTCATTCCCCGTCATAGGTTATTTAAACGTTGCTATTTATTTGCCCAATGATTCAACGTAACTATTGTTAGTATTGTGGTGATGTGTGAGGATCAGGTAGAAGTTGCTGAAGTATTGACAGATTCTTTTGCTGCTGCCCTTAAATGAGGTGGTGGTACCCTACCCGATATTCCGACTCAAAGGATTCGGAGATCTCTGGACAGGTTAGGCAGTTGATCGACTTCCCATGAAAGTCGATCAAGCAGTGCGCTGATTCTTTGTTCAGAAATCATGAAGACCTGACCATCACCATCACTCGCCAAGATCTTGAAAACCACAATTTCCAATAAAAGTTTACCTGAGTGCCAGCATAGATTCATTATCACAAGGTTTGAATATATGGACCAAGGATATTGACGATGGCGATTCTGGACTTTTCCAGTCCATTCAATAAAGTCCTAGTGGAGAAACTTTTGTATGAGATTTGCAGATTCTTTTCAAATAGAAAAATATCTATCTTTGTGTGTTCAGCTAGGACTTGCCTATTGCCACAGGCCAAGATCTTGAAAACCTTCACAATTTTCAATAAAAGTTCACCTGAGTGATAGCATAGATTCATTTAAGTTAGATTCATTATCACAAAGTTAGAATGTATGGACCAAAGGTATTGACGATAGTGATTCTGGACTTTTCCAGTCCATTCATTCGAGTCCTATTTGAGAAACTTTTGTATAAACAAAACATCTGGGTATGAGATATGCAGTTTTCGATCAAAAGATTCCTTTCAAATAGAAAAATATCCATCTTCGTGTGTTCAGCTAGGTCCCAGCTAGATCATCGATAGGAGAGGTTGAATAGTTAAGAAATGCCCAGTCCTAGAAAACCTAATATTCCCATCTCATGCGAGAAATCTTTTCCGTCCCTATCTGCTTGCCCGAACTACTGTTTGTTTCAGTTTCCGCATTTGCTAAGAAAATAAATAATATTTATTATTACCTAATAAGGTAATAAATCAGCAAGTATTTCATATGAGCAGAAAATGAACTCCATTTCAATCTGATGTGAATTTCCCGATAGTCAATCGGATGCTAGATAAAAGTTCGCACCATGACCATTAGAGAATTAAATACGTCAATTTTGTTCTAGCTGGTTCTTCGAGAATATTTCAAGAAAAGAAGCGGAAAAACTGCTTCTTGCTGAAGAAAATCCAAGAGGAACATTCTTAGTCCGTCCCTCAGAACACAATCCCAATGGATATTCATTGTCAGTTAAGGATTGGGAAGAATACAGAGGTCATCACATTAAACATTACAAAATAAAACCACTAGACAATGGAGGCTTTTACATCTCAACCAATAAGACTTTCGATACGCTTTCGGAATTGGTAAATTCATATACAAGTGAGTATGCTTCATTTCTTAATATATTTATTTAATAATTTTTTTATACTAAGTTAACTTATAGGAGTAAGTAATTTCATCATGGATCATTTTTATACAGTGCTGACAATGGCTTTTATTAGTTTGAGTAATGATGATTATTTTCATTGATTGTACCCACAACTTGGCCCTCATAACCCTTAATTATTCCTAATACTAATCTACACGCCTGCATCATGTGATAAAACCATCGGAGGCTTTCAAATTAACGTCAAAATATTCGTCTGAGATAATTTGGAAAAAGTGACATTTCTCTCTCCATTCACTTTTATAAAAGCACTCGATTGGCCATGGAAATTTGACACATTCCACACTGTATAATACGAAAATGTGAGGTTATGACGCTTGTCAAAACATTTTCGGGTTTTAAATCAGCGCTATGCTGTCCGTTCTTCGTTAAAGTCCAGGGTTAAACGTTAATTCCAGTTTAACCTGACAGAATTGAACGTACCTAACTATCACAATTAAATCAAGATCAACTGAAACCTCGGCTTAATCCTGTACTAAGCAACTGGGCCTTAATGATAACGTATTTCTCGTAATGTGAATTTACGTCAGAAAATGAATGAATTTTAAGATCTGTGATGAACATAATTAACGTTTATACTTACAAACTGATTGAATGGATTCCTTATCTAGTTATTTGCATGGAAAAACTCTGAACTCAGTATTTTAATATATGTATTTTTGCTATGAAAGAAAATTAAATTATTGACACATAATATGTAGTTGCTTGAGAACAGTTCATTTTGGGCTTTTTCTTTAGCTGAAGGTTGAAGCTTAAATATAAGTCGTTTAGATTTAGGTCGAGCGCCCACCAAAGTAGCGTGGCACTGACATGGCACATACATGACAAAGGCGATGCATAATTTTTAGATATAAAGGTGCCTACAGGCGTCCCACGTCACGTCAAAACAATTTGAACGCTTTCACGCAACACCCTATGTTAAATTTTTGAATCATGCGCATTATGACGTGATCCTACGTCATGTCCGAGTAATCTGTAGTTACCTTTAAGGTCATGCGCATTATGAGACAGTGCCACGTCACGTCAGAGTAATCTATAGGCACCTTAAGCCATTGACACTGCAACTACTCTCGTTGAAGAATAGTGTTTATTTGTTCCAACGATTTCGTCGCTTTTTTTCGTTCGTTTTTTTTTTATACCGGTGGATAGTACCTCTAACCCCAGCATGCGTTCGGTCGAGACAAGATACATCGAAGTTTGTTTTGATCTGGACGAGTTTGGAAGATTTTCAGATGTTGGTCAAAATTTTCTGGTGTCGGAAATATGACGGAACTTGATCCAACGGCTTCCAAATCTAAACTGAATACGATGTGGACGACAACACTTTTCGAATTCCAACGCCACATTCGGTCAAGTTTGCCTTGACAATTGAATTCTTCTCGATTTCTACTATTGCTACACTTTCCTACTTATTAGTTGAGTTTCATTCAATGAGTAGCAAGTAACAAAAACTTATTAATTTTCCAGGAAATGCATTTGGATTATGCCATGTGTTGTCGAAGCCTTGTCCAAAACCGGAGCCTACAATGTGGGATCTTGGGCCAACTTACCGCGACAAATGGGAAATACCAAGAAATGAAATTCATTTAGTGAAACGTCTGGGTCGGGGTAACTTCGGTGAAGTTTACTATGGAAAATGGAAAAGCAATACTGAAGTAGCCGTTAAAACGTTGAGGGAAGGCACTATGTCGACGCAGGCTTTCTTGGAGGAAGCAGCAATAATGAAAAAGTTTAGGCATAAACGTCTAGTGCAACTTTTTGGTGTGTGTAGTGAAGAAGAACCAATTTTCATTGTTCAAGAATACATGTCCAAAGGTAGTTTGCTAGATTTCCTGAGAAATGAGGAGGGTAAACAATTAGGATTTGATGAATTAATTTATATAGCTTTCCAAATAGCAAGTGGAATGGAATATTTAGAAAGTAAACAGTTAATACATCGTGACTTAGCAGCAAGAAACGTCCTCATAGGTGAAAATAATATTGCTAAAATTTGTGATTTTGGTTTGGCAAGGGTAATTGAGGACAATGAGTATTGTCCAAAACAAGGGTCTCGATTCCCCGTGAAGTGGACTGCTCCAGAAGCCATAGTTTATGGTAAATTCTCAATTAAATCAGATGTTTGGTCATATGGTATCCTACTAATGGAATTGTTCACATATGGACAAATTCCTTATCCTGGAATGCATGGTAGAGAAGTTATTGAAATGGTTGAAAAAGGATACAGAATGCCAAAACCGACATCCCATGTACTACCTGACGAAATTTATCAAATAATGTTGAATTGTTGGGATGCTCGACCTGAAAACAGACCAACATTTGAATTTTTGACTCATTACTTTGAAGGCTTCAATGTTACATCTGAAGTACCCTACAGAGAAGTACCAGATTAATAAGCTAAAAAATAAATTGAAGATTGCATTTTGATCACACTTTTCTCATTATAATTTGTTTGTTGTTTGATCATGAGATCTCATACTCAGAGTGATAGCGAGCTTTCAACATTACATTACTTTTTGGCACAAACAATATTTTCCTGCCGCCAGTTATCTCTCTTTTATATAAATTTTCATGATTTCCATCAATTTATATATTTTTTTGAAAAAATGTCTTGAGTTAATTAATGAACAAAAACTGGAGATTTCTTACATCTCGTACAAAATATGAAGATGAGTTTCTTCATTTATTAAAAAAAAGAAGACTGTTTGATGTGTTTCTTTCACGAATAAGCCTGAGATGCTTATATAATTAAAAAAGCATTGTAGATTCATTAAAATTGCCACTAGTGTGGCAATCAGTGCAAATGATATAACTGAAGTGTCCTAAATCAAATTTATCTTTTATACAAAAACTTTTGTACGAACCATAAATTATACTATCTCGCAAGGACCAAAAAGTAATTTGCCCAATGCTTACCACTTAGTTCCTAATTCCTGAAGTAATTGTGAAATTATTTTTCTCTGTGTATTCATCCTCCAATGAAGTATTTCCCTTAAATCTCATTTTCTGCTTGAGTTTATCGAACAATATTTAGTAACTGGAGATACCTAATAATTATGAAATTGTATTATAATTTTTATTCCATGCATGTAAGTGTGCTCGATGAATGTGTGTTGGTTTTAAAGTAATTGGATATCAATTATAGACAAGAATTCATCTCTTTTAATCACATGACATGTTGAAGTTTCAGCTAAAACAGTGACAATCCATCAATAGTTTTGCTTACTTCTAATATATTTCGTATAAATGATGAAGAATATTGTGTATATTTGATGTTTTGCAATTGAGGTGATGATGTGCTTTTGTGTATACTACAATTGTTTTGATATATTTCTTTAGTCTAAGTGTGTGTTAGTTTTTTATATAATTGGGAAATGAGTATGTAGTTGAACTATTATATTTTTTTTCAGAGTTTGAATAAAGCCATATATTATTTTTATGAATGAAAGTCTTGTAAATATATTATACATTATTGAAATAAAATGTGCTACTTGAACAATTCATTTTATTGACTGGCAGTACACCAACTAAACTAGAGTAATTTTCTTAAGGGGGACAAGAGACAAGACAAGGGGGAAAACAGCGGATTTGGGGAGTTCTGAATATGCTCCCTATAGTCTGTTTGACCAAACTAAGGCATCTCGCCAGCTACGAATGGAACCAAACAAAAGTGTTAAAACAGGACGCCTCCGACTCTGCGTGCGAAGAAAGCTTTAGACTCAAGAACAATAAAATCAAATATAAATATTCTCTTAGTACTGAATATCCTATACGTCCAGCCTCCAGCAGCATTTTCCAAATCTTCGGAAGTACTCGGGTACTTTCGGTATCGCCACACGCCACGTCACACTAGAACGCATTGGCGTAGCTTTCATAAAATTAGTCGTGAAATAAATTTGAATAATTTTCTTCTCAACTACTTACTCGTCAAGATAGTCATTAGGGCTGTGGTCCGTACATACACTTTGGTTTCTTCTGATTAGTAAGTGGGCGCGGTCCGTATATGTCGAATTCCTGACAATTCGGTTCAATATATGTGACCAGAGTAACCGCTCTGGTAACTTTCGGTTACCAAATGTGTATATACGGACGCCTAGATAAACAACGTTTTCGAAGTTCGAACAAAAGTTGCTTTAACTTATTGTCTATGCTACACCACTGCTAACGACCTGAGTTCTGTTAGTGAGCTTGACATTGCCACCTTCTACGTCATCACCCTACCACTAGGTTTAAAACGCCAACAAGCCAGTGTACCTTGAACAGAGACAGAGTCTCTGACCTTGAATAATTATTTTTTTTCAATAAATTTTTTGATCGCCCCAAAGGAAGTCTCTAACTTAGTGGATGGTTTTATGCCCATTCCAGTTAGGCTTTCTATCCAATATGATATCTAGATATTTGGCCTCCTCTACAAGACAAGTGGGATTAATTTACCTAAGAGAGTAGGATGGGTAAGGATATATTTGTAATGAATAGTGGAACCGCAAATATTACAGAGTTATAATCTTTGGTTGAACAGTATACTATGGCCTACTTGTTGTGTACTTGACCCATTGAACTCAAGTTCTTGAGTTCAATGACTTGACCTAAGACCTCAGATCAATAAAAAATGTTTTTTATTAATCTGAGCCCAAGACCCAAGTGATCTGAGACATATTACAGATCACTTTTGTCAAAGAGGAACTCTCACATCAGTAAAAGCAGCATCTGAGGAGGAACTCCTCCTATTTGTGTGTTCTGTGAGGAACTCTTTGTTTTTGTGTTGTAACCTAAAAACGGTTTTTTTGACAGATTTTGTTGTGTTGACCAGTTTGACAGTGATGACGACATCCTTTGACAGTTTATTGTTTACTGTTTTTAAGGTATCTTGTCCTGTTTTCTACGTTAGTATTCATAATTTTGGATGCAATAAAAATAGTTAACTAAAATGGATGAAAATATTATCGCCCACGATATTGACGACACTCGAACAAAGGATGTTTTGATAGAAGAAAATGTTAGTTTCCAATCAATGTTTCTACCACAAAAATGTCTAGCTGGCTTAAACAAATGTGGGTTTCAAACACCATCTCCAATTCAGCTGAAAGCTTTACCATTGGGAAGATGCGGCTTTGGTAAGATTGAAAACTTGAGTCTCATTAACTAAACCTCATTCACTGAATTTCTGTTCTAGTGCATTGAACAGTTAATTTGATTTTTATACTAGGATTTTGGTTTATCTTTAGATTTTGTGATTTGCTGAATTGATTACACAACATCCTCATCATTTTCTTGGAGAGAATTCTACTTCGAATTATAAGTCGAGATGAAAATTTCGAATACTCACAAACAATAGATCACGAATGATTTATTGCAGTAAAACTTACTATTATCATATTACACCTGCTTGGAAAATTATGGGCTTCTTTGTAGAGTTTGACGCTTTTATAGCAGTTTCCTTTCAACTAACTTTGTATTGCACTATATTCATTATATTCGTTTCTAAACTAACAATGATTGTGGTCCAATGCTAGAGAATCTGTCTATAATATGAGCTCAGGGCTTGCTCTAGTAATATAAATTATTTAAATTTGGGATGAAAATAATGATCCTTTGTGTGAAATTTGCATCGTTTTTTCAATTTCTATTTCATATGATGGCTTTTATGATGAGAATCATAACAAATATTCAATGATTATGTCCCATATCTTGAATCTTACAATTTCAAACATTATTTTTTAGCCAACCATCTCAGGTATTTACTCAACTTATTCAGCCAAAATAACTTTATAGACAAAAGTGAACATTAATTTTTCTTTGTGGTGGTCATGTAAGTATTAATTTATTGTTTCAGATTTAATTGTCAAGTCTAAATCTGGTACTGGAAAAACTATGGTATTTTCTTTGGTAGCTTTGGAATCTATAGATCTCTCCTTATCCAGTCCCCAAGTATTGGTTTTAGCTCCAACACGAGAAATAGCTGTTCAAATAGCAAAAACAATCAAGGCTCTAGGGTATTGGTTTGCAGGTGAGATATCCAAAGTTAGGTTGACACATACAAATATAACGACATCAATTTTTCATATTTACTAGCTGTGCCTGCCTTCTTCACAGGACAAATATTTTTTTTTTACTTTATTCCTCCTCACCTCATCAAATTAATATGTTTTATTGCATTTTGACGTTTAAAAACGAAATTATCCAACCCATATAAACTAGGGATTATCCATTTCGTGACATGAATATGAACAGATAAACGTCATCTTGCTCTTGTTGCTCTGTATTGAATGATGCCCTAGCAAAATAAACAATCAAAGCGATAAGTAGCAATCATCTCATTTCATAAATTTGATAATTCTCTGGTGTTATCATTTGAATCATAGTCGATGGAATAAAATTTTGTATACGACACGTGAGTCATGAATTTTTATTCACTCGAAGAAATAAACCTGCCCAGGGACCTCCACAAAATAGGGGCCCCCACAAAAAAGGAGCCACCACATAAGAGGATTCTCGAAAAAATTTCAAATTTGGACTAGTAAGCACTAGTAAACAATTTTTCCTTCAATATTTGTTTTACCCCTATGTACAGAACTCGATACAAATATGATTCTAATAAATATTGAGGGAATTAGTTCAATTTGTGACTTTTATTGACTCATACAAAAGATACTATTTATTTATTTATTTATTCACGGGATAAACCCAATTACAAAATAAGAACAAAAATATAAGTCAACAAAAATATCGTACATACCTAATTCAAATCAAACAATTATTAACATTTCTCACTATGGCGGAGTATGATGAGTTTACAAAGTCGATGCCAAGTTGTCCGGCAACATTCACCCGTTCTGAAATCCTGGGAATGGGAGATGCCCGTGTGTAATTTAGCCTGTAATTAGGAACACTGAGGAAGGCAGACCTCCTAGTATTTCTGGGTGGAACGTGAAAAGCAAAGAGAGAGAGGAGCTCAGTCGTCGACAGTTTCCCCATTAAAAGCCTAGTGAAGAGCAATACGTCGCTCCTAATCCTACGCGTCTTCAAAGTTGGTAAGTGAAGTACAGATCTCATGTGAGTTGCCGAAAAATTTAATCGAGAAATGCCCATTCTATAAGAAATATTGAGAAGAAATTTATTCTGAACACTCTCGATCCTGTCACTGTCCTGTGAAGTATAAGGACACCACACAGAAGATGCGAACTCAAGATGAGGTCTTACCAAAGTTACATACAGATGTTTTATAGTATTGATATCACTGAATTCATGGGAATGTCTCAAAACAAAACCAAGCGACCTTAATCCCTTAGCAACAATATCCTCTATATGCAGACTGAAACTCATTTTGAAGTCATACAAAACACCTAAATCCCTCACCACATCAACCTCAACCAATTTCTCTCCTCCTAAAGAATAACGAGAATGGAAATAGCATCCCTTTCTAAATATTGACATGTGTTTACATTTGTCAACGTTAATAAACACAGCATTTAACCTGCACCACTGTTCGAGTCTCTCCAGATCGGATTGGAGATTCAGCATATCTAATAAAGTGTTGACTACCAAAAATATCTTCAAGTCATCTGCGAAGAGGAGGAACCTCGCGAATCTGAAACATCTCTTAATGTCATCAATGTACATCAGAAACAGGAAAGGCCCAAGATGACTGCCCTGTGGAACACCCGACCGGATCACATATGACAAGGAGAAAGAAGCCCTAACCTTAACCCTTTGCGAACGACTATCTAAGTATGACATGAACCATCTGAGCAATCTGCCCGAGATACCAAATGCCAATAGCTTCCCCCTTAAGATACTATGATTCACCTTATCAAATGCCTTGGAGAAATCCGTATATATGACGTCAACCTGCTTTCCCCCCTCCAAAGAATCCATAACATACTGAACAAACACAAGGAGATTCGATTCAACGCTCTTACCACAAACAAAACCGTGCTGCTGTTCTGATAGCTTAGAAGATATGTCCCTGCGCAATCGCTCCAACACTAAGGATTCAAAAACTTTCGGTATGGCACTAATGATGCATATAGGTCTATAGTTTTTAATGTCAGATCTGTCACCAGATTTGTACAAAGGTTTAACTGTACTGCACTTCCAATGTTCAGGAAAAATACCTGTACTTAAAGACTTATTGAATATTATCTGAAGTGGAAGAGCAAGAGATGAGGAACAGTTCTTCAGAAAAAAGGGTGGAATCTCGTCAGGTCCAGGACCTTTGTTGGTATCTAGCGAATGCATTCGGTCCAAAACCTCCTCAACTGAAAAAGATAAAATATAATCTCCAAGTTGACCGCTTGACGGCGGCACTGTAGACCCACATGTAGAATCAAAAGTTGGTAAATATACTGATTTAAAATGTTCGGCAAAAAGTTCAGCAATATGTGAATCTACACTAGCAATACCTTCATCTAGGTGCATATTAAGCGGCAAGTCGTTGTTTTCTCTCTTAGAGTTCGTGAAATTCCAAAATGATTTGACATTCTCTCTCAACGAATTTTCAACATCAGAAATATATTCTGAATAACATGTGGCCGCCAAAGAAGCACACTCCGACCTTATCTTGCTGAATGCTAGATAATCTTCCCAACGTTTGAATTTCTTGTATACTCGATGGACCTCCTTCTTCTGGAAAATAAGTCTCTTCAACTCTACAGAGAACCACGGAGGAAAGGTTGACCTCCTTATTCTGATCCTGGGCACGAACCTATCAATGGCCGCCATGAGCACTTCATAGAAAGCATTTACGAGGTCATCCACATGACCAGACTCGGACAGAATCCCAGCCCAGTTCACATCCAATAAATATCTGTTGATTTCTGCATAATTGGCCTTCTTGAAATTAAAATAAGTACTACCGACATCAGGAGACCGGACAGGATCCAACGGAATGTGTGCACAAAGTGCAGGGTGGTAAAGGTCCAATCGAGAGATAACATCCACAGCAGGCTCAATAAAGAGATCAGCATCACCAGACACAACGAGATCCAACATAGTATCATGCACATTCTTAACTGAATTTACCTGGTGTAAGTCGCCAAAAGCAAGAGCATCAACCAGAACACGAGCACAAGGATCAGAAACGCTACCCAAACAGGCATTATGCCAACTAACATTTCCCAAATTATAATCTCCAGCTATGAAAAATTGCTGATGTTCGAATTCACTTACAATATGTTCTATATTAGCACAATGATTCTCATACATCTGAAACCTATTCAAAGAACAAGAGCTCGGTGGTATATAAACTGTTCCAAACACTATACTTGGTTTGCCCCTGACTAAAACGAACAAGTCTTCAACATTATTATTAACTGTAGGCAGTAAAGAAGAATGTAAACTTTTTTTGACCGCAATCAAAACACCACCTCCAGTTTCCTTCAAGCTCGTCAGACAAGATCTATCCCTTCTGAAAACATTATAATCGTGCAATTGTAATTCAGCATCGGCAATTGAGGAGTCAAGCCACGTCTCGGTGAGCAAAATTACATCATAATCCGACATATTTACATTCTTAGCCAAATCAAACAATTTCAACCTACCCCTAATACTACGTACATTTTGATAATACACACACAACTTTTTTAAATCTAGATTATCCCTAACTGTTAGTTTTTTTTTGATTTAACTATTCTTGGAAAACCATCAACATATCTAATGGTTAGGTTGGATTCTCCATTGTCTCTGCGCATGTCCAACTCTCGACGAAGGGCCTTCAAATACTCACGTTGCTTGCGGGTCGAATCAGATGCAATTCTAGCAGAAGGGTGCTTGATTTTATGCTTACTCCTCAACACATTCAAAGCCTCGTCAGATGTAGAAAAAACTAGTTTGAGAGGAGGGGGGTTGTTTTCCATCTTTCTTCCCAATCTGAACATCTTAACGACTCTGGCATCAGGGACAGCATCAGACAACAAATTCTGAACTATTCTTTTTTCTTCGACGATAGATTCTTGTGTCGGTAAATTGTAGATGACGATGTTCTTCGATCTTCTGCGGCGCTCCTCGATTTCCATCATTAATTCATCATGAGATGTTGAATCTTGAGCTCTTGATTGAATGTCGAGTCCAGTAGGTGACTGCAGAGAAGCTACTGCTGCCTTCAGCGAAGAAATATCCTCAGCCTGGGAAGCAACCTGTGCACACAGAGTCTCAATCCTTCCATTCATTTCAACCATCTGAGATAGATAATTCCTCCTCATTTCTTCCCTGAACTCATTGAACTGCCTCTCGAATAGGAGAGTGAGCTGTTTGATTATTCTATCAGAATCAGGGTTCCCGGAGTTATCGTTCAGGTGTTGGGAACAAAACATTTTACCGTCTTTCATGACGACCCGGGCCTTCTTCACGGAGCAACTGGGATGAAATAGGGCATCACATTCTGAACAACCAACCGGGTTAGGGACGGGTTTCCTACAGTACATGCAGTCCGGTTTCGCAGTTTCTTGACTCGACATCTCGAAATTAGGTACGCCACTGGAAACGAGGGAATTCCACTAGTACGATAACAAAGTCAACAAGGAGATTCCAAAACACAGCTGTGATCTCTGATAAGTTTTTACACCCACTTATTCGCTACTCAATACCGCTGCACAGTGAAAATGTAACACTATATTTACTGTTTCTTGATTAACGAAGCGATTGATGAAAAGCCGACGAAATTAGGCTCCCATCGACATATACTTTCACAAAAAACATCCGCCAAAACTGGGTGGAAATCGAAAATTTGCAGAGCAGTGAGAAATGCGGTTTAACATTCAATATGGTACAAAATGATATGGAAAAGACCAATCTCTGGAACTATTTTATTACTAAATTCTCGATAATCAAAATCATAGAGCTACATTTCCAAACATCGAAATGACTTTAAGAATGTATTTGGTTCTAATGGTTTCAAATTGCACTGGAGAATGATCATTTTCAAAAATGAGAATTATAAAAAATAGACGTCGAACAACTATTGGACAAAATCGTCTCTCAAAGCTTATTCTCTTAACCATTTAAAGCGATTTACTACGGGGACTGTTTCCGTTTGTTTAAGTTCGTGTAATTATTGTTTTCAATTAAGTTTTTTATGTTTGTTAAAAAATAAAAGAATCTTTACTTGGTTTCCCAATAAATTATGTATTGAAAAACTCGACTATAAAAAATCATCCATTCTGTTTCGAAAATACATAATTTGAGGGTAGTGGGCCCTTACACCTCTGAATCCGGCCCTGCAATTCACGCATGTGTATAAGTCAGAGATATTCTATATCTCTGGTATAAGTCCCTTTCTGGCAACGATTTGGCTTCAGTTTTTTCTTAGCATAAAACACATAATATCAATATAAAAATAAAAAATATAAGGACACCATAAACGTAATATTAATTATACAGACTGGTCCAGATCGTAACCAAGAAATTTTAACCACGTATTTTACATAAAAAATAAGCCCTAGTTTGTCATATAAACATATGTCGAGAAATGTTTCCTCTCCGAGATACGGGGTGTTAGAATTATAGAATAAAAAATTGTTTTTTATTAATAACTCTCACACTGCTTGAAATATTTTTATGAAATGTGAGAAATAGGTTTTGAGCGTCAAAGAGCACTTTCTGCATAATATAATTTCTTTTTTATTATACCAGTGGCGTCCGTACTGCAGCGAGACTGAATATTTTCAGATAAAAAATGATACGCCACTGGTTTTTCCGACAATAAAAATTACTATTTAAATCCTTATTTAATTTGAAGCAAATTCGGTTTCTTGACTTTTTTCTGTACGAGGCACCGTTTCCGGTTAAAAAAATAAAACACATTCTCATGCATGAAGAAATCGCCAAAATTTGATATGGTAGGTACATAATAATAATAAGACTATTTTTGCTATATCAAATTTTGGCGATTTCTTCATGCATGAGAATGTGTTTTATTTTTTTAACCGGAAACGGTGCCTCGTACAGCAAAAAGTCAAGAAACCGAATTTGCTCCAAATTAAATAAGGATTTAGGCAGTAATTTTTATTGTCGGAAAAACCAGTGGCGTATCATTTTTTATCTGAAAATATTCAGTCTCGCTGCAGTACGGACGCCACTGGTAGAATTAAAAAAAAATTTATATTATGCAAAAAGTGCTCCTTGACGCTCAAAACCTATTTCTCAAATTTCATAAAAATATTTCAAGCAGTGTGAGAGTTATTAATAAAAAACAATCATTTTAACACCCCGTATCTCGGAGAGGAAACATTTCTCGACATAATATGTTTATATGACAAACTAGAGCTTATTTTTGATGTAGAATACGTGGTTAAAATTTCTTGGTTACGATCTGGACCATCCTGTATAATGTGAAATTCTCCTCAGTTTAGGTTATGACAGCATATGCAAGTTTAAACTGAATAATTATGAGTTTCATTCATGAATTTTTCAAATGCACCGCGGAAACTATTCAAAATCATTCTTCAAATATGAGGTTTTAAAATTTAAATCGCTTCGTTTCTAGTTTACGATTTGGCAACAGCGCCTACTAGAAAATAAAGAGAACAATGGCTTGTTTATAAAATAACAGCTGTTGATGTACAGCCATCATAAGGCGCGTACTCCCTGGCGAGCCTCAACAGCAACCGGCCATAAAAATCCCATAAAATTTTACGACCTTCCTGGTTCGTCGCAGACTTCATAGACAGCCATCTTTGTCTATCTCATCAAGATGGCGTATTTGTTGTCCTTTATTATCAAAGCATATTTCAGTCGCTGTTGCCAACTTGTGCAATAGAAACGAAACGCTTTAAATTTTAAATACCCATTTTCATTTTTAAGTACATCATTCTCGCCAGAAGGAGTATTTCCTATTCAGTCTACCCTACACTTACACCTCTAGCGGCAAATTCAACACGCGATAGCTTTGAAAAGTGTTACCATTTGAATCCTAATTGAAATGGAATACAATTTTGTATACAACACATGAGTTTTTTTTATTAGTTTATTCTGCTTCGATTTCTTTGATCATTAGCACTACGAAACAGTTATAGTTGAGGAGCCAAAGAGGGAAAGTCGGGATTTACTCGAGCGTGTCAGATCAATATATGGGGACATACCTTATACCCTGTAGAGTACCTCTACCAAAAATTAGACCTTTATATAGGGGGAATTGTCTAGGACAGCCTGTCAGAATAGTAAAAAAAACGATCAATGTACATACTCGTGACAATTTAAGCGTGTCGAAAATGTGTGGGAGGGCGCCAAAGTTGCAAAAAAAACGTCACGTGTATATTCTCGAGCGCGTTGGCGTTTTTTCTTATTTTGAAGCTAATGATTCAAGAATAACGGAAAAAATATAATCTAACAGTTTTAGCAAGCCGAAACAATAAAAATTGACCTTTAAGGTCACAAAAATCAGTTTTTTAAATTATATCCTCCCCTGGGCTTCAAATCTTTTTCGTATTCTTCATAAAAGTTGTAGAGCATAACATTTTCTACAAATTTTGTCCTGAGCAATTTTTTCTACGTTCAAACGTTTTTGAGATATATGGCGATTAATGCGAGGTGTTTAGCGATACATGCTGAAGCGAAAATTAACTCGTTGGAAAATAGTCAAAGACTTATTTCGAAATTGTCATCATAGAAATACCTTGTCATTTTGACAATTGGATGAATGTGGCTAAGCTCCTCGCCCTTATCGCCATCTAACTCGATAACGGTTAAAAGTATGTAAAATTACTTCAGACAAGAGTTGTGTAGAATTTTATTATCTACAACTTTCATAATGAATACAAAAACGATTAGAAGTACAGGCAGGGGAATATTCGAAAAAAAAGCATTTTTATCATCTTCAAAGTGTCAGATTGAGAAACCTCCCCTCTGATTAGTATCAGATTAATGGGTCAACACGTCTACAACACCGAGATTAACCATCTGTATGAAAATCTGACACGCTCGAATATGAACAAGTAACGATTTTTTTTAACATTTTCGAAGGACCGTCCGAATTGTCAGTCCCCTGAAAAGTAGCTTCCTTTGGGTCCAATCAACATATCTGCCAAAAATTTGACACGCTGGAATTTTTTTTTACCATTTTCAACTCTTCGTACGGCCAGTCCCACCGCGCAAACTGTCAGATAAGCATGAATTCATTATCAGAGACACGTAGGGCATATACAGTATCTTAATCTGACACGCTCGAGTATGTACACCTGACGATTTTTTTTTACATCTTTGAGACCCTGCAGACGCTTTCCCCACCGCTGAAAGTGCATACATCAAAGAACCTTTTTTTCTTTCTACCATCTAATCTTCAAAATCCACTATGTCTCTACGACGCTCGAGTAAATCCCGATTTAGCATCGTCGGCTCCCCAACTATTACATTTCATTTATACATAATAGAGTACATATTTTAACAAAAGATATTAATACAATCGATTCATATGATTTATACTCTATATTAGTGTAGTTATGGTCAATTCCATAAATCAAGAATCGTAAAAGAAAACTCCAGTTATTTCCTCCTTATACATACTTTCATCCTCTTTTAAAATGTATTCAATCACCTTTGTATTTTTTCACAAAAGTTTGTGGTAATATTTCAATTCTAGATTCTAATGTGCTCATTATGTTATATCATGCATCAGAGACTCTAGGCCGATATTTTCTCTTTTAAGTATTTATTACGGATCAGCTTACTGTCATCTATCATACAATGTTATAATTTTCTGTAATGCGTCTGATAGTCGCCGAATTTTTATTGCTCAGAAGAGAATAGTACTACTTATATTCGAAATGGCTACCTGCGGATATAAGATTCTCATCTTCCCCTGCATATACATTATGAGATTTGTATTCCACAATGTATTTAGGTTTAAAGTTATACAGCATGTACTGACCTGGGGCATTCTGCTCTACTCCAACTGCGTCCATGGAGATGCTATTAGACCTACCTCCCCTTCACATTTTTGTCCAGGGAGAGGCAAGACTAGCAACCCACAGGCTCCACCACCTTACCGTAAACGAGCCTGACAAACTCACTTTCGTGCCCAGTCGTCTGTCAGTCCAACTGGAGACTGACGAGGTGATGGGCATGAGAACTGATCAAATAATCACTAGAACCAGCACTGATGGAGCCTTCATTTCTCTGATTCCAAGCAGAGACGAATGGCTCCGTCACAAGGAATTCTATCTACAAGGACCTTGCTGGTTTACTGATGGCTCCAGAACCAGCCAGGGATCTGGAGCCGGAGTCTACAGCCGTAGACCGCTGACTAAACTCAGTGCCAGTCTGGGAAAGTCGGCGACAGCTTTTCAGGCAGAAATCTTCGCCATTGATCTGTGCACGAGCCATTTACTTGACAGTGGTTTGGCGGGCAGATCCATAAAAATCCTAACGGATAGTCAAGCTGCAATTAAATCTCTCGCGGCAGACAAATGCAACTCGGCACAGGTATTTGAATGCAGATCTAAACTCACCAAATTGGAAAGTCTAAACAGACTGCAACTGATTTGGGTACCTGGACACTCTGGCTTCAGTGGCAACGATGCATCGGATGCTCTAGCCAGAGAAAGCGCAACATCAACGCTTATTGGCCCGGAACCCAGTATAGGAATTTCTAATTCCTTAATTAGGGACCGAAACAACAGCTGGATAAGGCAAAAGGTCCTGGAGCACTGGCGCAACCGTCCTGGACTGCGTCACTCGCACAGGGCTATTTCAGTGCCTGCCAGCCCATACACCAGTCGTTGGCTAGGATTTTCTAGAACTAATCTGAGATCTATAATAGCGGTTTTCACAGGACACTGCAGACTCAGAGCCCACCTCAAAAAACTTAGCATCGTCAATGACCCTCTCTGCAGACTCTGCTTAGAGGAGGACGAAACAATTGAGCATATCCTCTGTGACTACCCGGCGGCAGACAGGGTCAGACATGGAGTTTTTGGCTCTCCGAAGATGATCCTAGAGGAACTCAAGAATCACTCCCCCTCCGACATCATCTCCTTTTTGGGCAGGATGGGACTGGAGGGAGAGATCTAGCTCTATGAGCTTGCCTGTGTGCTACAATAGACCGCTTGGTCGCAGTGGCAGGTTTGGGTTTATCCGTCCAACACACCCAGCAATCAGTAATCAGTAATGTACTGACCAATTACAAAGTCGATATTAGTGACAAAAAAATTAGAACATTTCTATTGTCCAGGGCATATTATAGTATCGAAGAGTACCTGAATGATGATGTATCTCTGTGTGTATGAAAAGATGTGTTTTTTGTTAGAATTTTTATTGTTTGTGATGAAACAATAAACTTGTCTGATATATTGTTGTAATGTCAGTAGGGAGCAATAAAAATAATTATTTATTTATTTATTATTTTGCTTTCAGGGCTGAAGGTGAGTACCTTTATTGGTGGGTTTCCAGAGAAGGATGATATAGGTAAAGCTCACAACTGCCAAATAGCTGTTGGAGCCCCAGGGCGTATAAAATCTTTGATAGAAAAAAATATTTTGGATGTTAATTCTGTGAAACTATTTGTGTTAGATGAAGCTGATAAATTGATGGAAACATCTTTTCTGAAAGATGTAAATGATATATACAAGAGTCTCCCACAGAAAAAACAGATAATCACTACAAGTGCTACATATCCAAATAATTTAGAAAACTTTCTGAGTAAATATATGCAGGCTCCAACATGTGTGAGTTCTGAGAATGAAACACAGTTATTACTAGGTCTCAAACAATTCATAAAGGAAGTGCAGCCATCTACAACTTCAGCTCAGGAAATCAGGTTAAAAAATGAAGAAGTACACAAACTCTTATCAAGTATATCATTCACCCAATGCATTATATTTTCAAATTTTCAAACTCGTGCAGAAAATATATGCATATCTTTGAAACGTTATGGTTGGGAATCAATGTTCATTTCTGGTGCTCAGACTCAACAGAAAAGACTGGAAACAATGGAAAAATTGAAAAATTTCAAATGTAGGATATTGATATCCACAGATCTAACAGCTCGAGGTATTGATGCTTCAAATATAGATTTAGTAATAAACTTTGATGTACCTTTAGATGTTTCAACATATTTACATAGGATGGGGAGAGCAGGAAGATTTGGCTCTCGCGGAATTTGTATTTCTTTGGTCTCAGGAGCAAAAGACTTGTTTCAAATAAGAAAATATTTAGGTAATATTGGAGGTCCAAATTTTACTATATCGAAATTGGGCAATATCGAAAATGGAGGAAATGATCTGTGGTTAGAAGATGAATCGAAATTCGAAAGAATCTCAGGAATAGTTGGTAGAAATGAAGAAGCAATTGATGCTATAAAAGATGAAGTTCTTTCCTTCAAAATTTGTTCAGGTGATTTAGGAAAAACAACTGATTCTCAGTCGGAAAATACCACAAATAATCATGATGATTTAAACAGAAAGTTGACTGAGAATGTTTCAACTACTTCAAAATCGTCTGATGAAAATGAGAGTTCACTTATTGCTTACACTGAAGATGTTGGATATACTGTTCAGTCTGTGACAGAAAGAATAGGTGAAAAAAATGCTCCAGTGAAGGAAACTGATTCTCTTCTGCAATCTCTAGCAGAAGGAAAATTCAATTTTGAAACTATTCCTACTACATCCATGACTTTGGCTAAAAAAGAAGATTCAGCTGAAAAAAATGTAGATAATATTTCCTTGAAAGCTTTAGCTGAAGGTACTTTTGATTTCAGTAATGTCCCTAGTCCATCGAATATATTTTCCGGAAAATTCAATGAGACTGTCAATAGTGATTCCTCAATAAAACAATCATTAGATGTTTTTATGAAATTAGAAAAGGATCAGTTTTTGGCTAAAATAGAAAAGAAGGAACCTCCAGAAGAAGACAATATAAAAGCTCTTCTATATTTAGCTCAAGGTTATGAGGACTATGAGAAGTTTGCCAAGACTAGAAAATCTAGTGAATTAGATCCAGAAAACAATGCAAAAATGCCTAAAAATGAAGTGTACATAAAAAATAAAGGAATATACGAGGTTGCAAGAATTTTGCATAAAGACATTGAAGCCAATCCAGAAATGGAGAAAAATCTGAAAAACTATTTAAATATGTTGGAGGAGGAAACTAAAGGAACTAGGAGTACAGTTGTCCAAAATGAGGTTAAACCTATTCAATCTGATGTACCACATAACTCGTTAACAGAAAAGAGATCCGAGATCAATACAGGTAATATTTTCGATTGCGCTTATTTACAAACAATTGAAAAAGAAAAAAATAACTGGAAGAATTTTGTGGATTATGATGGTTTGCAACCAATCAATCAGATGAATACTGAAAATATTGAAGAAAATGATTCCTCCAATTTTTCGGAGAAAGAAGATGAAGAAGATTCTGAACAAGATCAGCCTTTATATGATGAAAATGGTTATGAAAATATTCCTAACCGTATGGTGTGGGTTCCCGTTGAAGAAGGTGCTTCTCAAAGAAACAATCAAATTAACCAGGTCAATTTATTAGATGGAGCCAGTAACGAAAATAATTCAATATCAATGCAAGTCGATGAACCTAATTCAAGTGAACAGAATAAACGTTCAGTTCCAGTTATACAACTTGGGGATCCTAATTCAGCGGAGCTGTACCATGAACATTTCTCAGATTTGTTCCATCAATGTAGCTCTGAGTTATGGAAGAAAGGGTTAACATTCACTTCAGCTGAAGAATTTGATCAGTGGTATACTCGGCATTGGCTAAAAAGACTTGATGATGTTAGAGAATATGTCCAACGAAATGTTATGGTGAGTGAAATGAGTTTGTATCAGGGCCGTAGAAAAAATACTTAATGAATAATAAGTCTTTTTCAAAATACAATCTTTGTTTTATTTCTTCAATTCCATACAAGTACCATAAAATAATTAGTTGTAACAACTAATTGTCACAATCAATAATACAATAATTGTGACAAAACAAGTCATGTGACGAAACCTCCGGAAGCCGTCAAATTAACAGAGAAATATCAAACTAAATTAAAGTCAAAATATTCTGAGAATCCTGTCGTGAAATGTTGTAGATGTAGTTTGGAAGCTAAAGAATTGAGCTTTTGATCGGTAGTGGAGCGATATTTTTAACGTAAGGAAGGTTTTTAACGGCATGCAGACAGGAATTGAATTCTGAAAAAAGTACCACCCAGAGCAGGATTCGAACCTACGACCCCCCGATTACCGGTCAGGTCTGCATGCCGTTAAAAACCTTCCTTACATTATATTTCCAGACATTAAAACTATCATTACGATATTTTTAATGTCGCTCCTCGATCTGTAATATATTCGAGAGCTAGCCGAAAATCGGAAAAGTTGAAAATATGTTTTCATATTTGTTCTATTTTCGCTCATACAACGTGCAGTTCTACCAAAAAGTTATTACTTTTTGGTCCTACTTTTAGCGTATATTGAAAGTACCCAAGTACCTTTACCGACTAATGATTTCCTTTTGGACAACGATTAACGTTTCTGTGAGAAAGGGGTAATATTTGAAAATTAACAGGTTATCAGAAGAAGCCATAAAATTTATGGATACTTAAACAGTTATTGCACCTGTAATCGGTGAACACTGAAAGATTTCACTATATGTAATCAAATATTATAGGATTTTTCCTCGGTTACTAGCCAGCTATTCTTAAAAGGGAAAATAGCAAACCTACCCTGGTAGCCTCGAGTTGAAGACAAGGTTCCGCGGTGTCTGGGGTGTTAGCATAGTGAAATAGCCCGGTAGTGAAAGACAAAATCAAAGTTCACAAATTTTATCCGTCGACTCGTAAAAAGAAACATAAAAGGCACTATTACAAACTCCGCCAAGTGAACAGCACAATGGTGTCGGAACTCAGCAAGGTTAGGGTTTGAGCCAGACGCACAGATCTACGATGGTTCACCCCTAGGTGTGCTTTGTGCTCCCTCCGGGTATCCACACCAGCAGGGTATCATACTAACAGTAGGGGTGAGCACAGGCAAGTTACGAAAAATAAAAGAAAGGCAGCCACCTCAAAGTACGTTCTGCACCCCCCGGGTATCCACACCAGCAGGCTATCGTACTAACAGTAGTGGTAGAACTCAACACGTGGAACAGGATGGTTAAGACTGGAGGCTGAGGTTCCAAGATAATAATACGGAGTGTTGTCATATCTTCGGACGGTTCGGCTTAATCTCCGGATCGCTCACTTGCACCGAATGAAAGAAAAAAAACTCGGGCGAAGAAATTAAAAATGAGAAAAGAAAACTCCAAATAACAAAACTATTCTTCCTACAAAAAAAAAGGTTTAACTAAACTGCTTTTAAGGATAACAAAGATCTCGAACTCGCGCAGTCAGCACCAGCAGAATTAATCGAATTAATCATTGACCTACGGGGGGACATCTGCTTCCATACCCACCGGGGGTGTGTGGATGCGCCTCGAAAATCAACTTCGCGTCGATGAAGAGGTTGATTTCTACTTTATCGGTACTGAAGAATACAAACTCGGTTATCTTCCAATTCAGGATGTTTGATACGGTACGACATCGTTTTTCATAATTGTTTAACGATACTTGATATTTTTTAGCAAAGATCGAGCCTCGTTTTAGATGTCAGTTTCCTTCAATATTCCGGATGAAACAATGCAACACCGTCTGATGGAAATTTCACTTTTAGTTTTGATAGTCCGTAGAATATCATTTCATTCTAGAAATATTCTTCAGAATCCGGAAAAATTAAATTTAAATTCCGTTTAATTGAAATTTCCATCAGTAATCCGCCGTAATAACCCAAAACGAAGAAAAAGTGTCTTCCTGCATTCGGCATTGTTTTTCCGTCCACAAAAACACCGTTAATTTTATGGATTCAGCATAAAACAACGTGGATTGCAGATAACGACAGTTTCTTTTACCGATAAACAGATAACCGCCACCGAGAATATTTCTTCTGGGGGAGAGTATTCGAGAATACCGAATTTTTTGATGCAATTGACGGTCACATGACCGTCCACATGTTGGAAAGTTAATAAATAGGGCCGCGCCACCAGACGAACGTCATTCTTTATTGGAAAATCGACAGTTATATACTTTCGATTTTTATTGGCTTTTAATTTCTTAGTGATATGACCGTACTGGAGCAAACCGTAAGTCTTTCTTAGTGATTCAAGGTTGCATTTTTTTATTTGTCCAACTGTGCTATCCCTTTATTGTTCATTTCCCCCTGTTTAAAGCAGACTTTTGTCGCCTGGCTCTCTAGTGAACCAAGACCAATCGTCAGATGTCTCGAATAAGTCTTTCCGCTGGTATTGCTTGGCGTGTATATGTATACCAGAGATATATCTATCTATCTTCTATATCTCTGGTTGCCACGGGAGACCACAGTAACCTACCCCGCCCTAACCCTGTTGTGACCCGTTTTCATTTTTCCTGTGTAAAGCAGACTTCTGTCGCCTGGCTCTTTGGTGAACCAAAACCAATCGTCAGAAGTCTCGAAGTCTTACCGCTGGTAATGCTTGGCATGTTGCCACGGAGAGGGAGAGACCACAATAAACTTCCCCGTCCGTTATCCTAGAAACCGTGTAGTGTTGATTGTGTTTCACCTGAATCAACCCCGTCCTGTTTAATTGAATATTTTCAATTCTGATTGGCCCCTACACTGAAAGTGCCTGGGATCAAACCCATCGCTGAACTAACCGTTTACAGGGACTTGGAGCTTTCTGAGACAACCTGTTACTGTAAATTTTGTGTAAACCCCGTACATCCCTTTTTGTCTCAGAAGAAATCAAAGTGACCGGTATTGATTACTTCCTTTCTTTTAAACCTGATATGTTAACTGAATCTGATTAATTTGAATATTGTTTAATTCATTAATTTCACTGTGTTAATTTTGAATTACTGACCGCAGAGCTAGTTTATGAATGATTGGATTGGATTGGAATGATTCATTTCTGTTTTCCTCATTTTGAACTTGGTCATCTGTTTATTTTTCTTGACTTGGAAATCGTTGTATGGTTCACTGTAGATTAAATTTATTGTAATAAATTCGGTTTTAAAGTGCTTGTGATCGCTACCATCTCAGTACCTGGGTGGGTTTGCTATTTCTCCCAATTGAAAGAATAGCTGGCGCTCGAGATTTAAACCCTTGCAAACTGAACCCCATAGAGAAAGTCTTGTCTCTGCTGAACCCGTTACAATTGAAAACGGAATATTTCAACTAAAAATCAAAAAAGAAAAAAAAAATATGCAGATTGAGAAATTATATACATATTTTAAAATGAGGGCACATTTCTACAAAAAGAAATGCGATCTCATTACAATGATCTATGTACTACCTGTGTTATACCCGTAGATAGAGGAAGGGGAAGATAACGTAAACAACAAGGAAAATGTGTCAAACATCTCTGTTTTTGTTGACATTTACTGTGCATCTACCCCATGTTTGTTTACGTTTTCCCTAATATTTGAATGTTAATTATCGTATTTGTAATAATTCTAGAGGATATTGCACATAAATGGATCTTTATTTTACTGTTCGCTCGACATGTTTCGCCTCACCGAGGCATCTTCAGGAGCCTCCTGAAGATGCCGTAATCCTAATTAACTTTGTGCTAATTTGAGCGGCTCATATATTGTTTTGAAAAAAACATCTTTTGGCCTTAATTCTCAGCACAATATTATTGTACTTGTGTATAGATTATTTTGCGCATATTGTTCTGAGAGAAACTACTCAACGACATCTCAAATAAGTCGCTAGACCCTTTGAAACAGTCCATAATGGAGTTTTCAATGAAACAAAAACTATATTTTCTTTTTTATTCATATCAAAAACAATTTGATACATGTCACTAAAAGTTTTCTAAGACTTGGCGGCGGCAGCTGCAGCTTTTTCTTCTTCCCTAATCCTATCCTTTTTGAGAGGACCCATGAAAGCAGCCTTATCAGCAGCTGTCTGGAACCTACCATGACCAAATTTGGAAGAGGTGTCGATGAATTTCAAATTGATCTTCTCCAAAGCCACACGTTTGGTGTGCACCAAGAGCGACTGAAAAATAAAATTTAATGAATTAAGAAAAATAATATCAATCATTCTAAACAAGACAAAGTAGAAATTGTAATCTAGAGTGAAGATTCGAAAAGGGACTTTTGATGAACTTGACATTTAGAACAATTCTTACCTTTCTCAAAGTGATAACCCTCTTCTTGGTTCCCATACAACAACCCTTAATCATGATGAAATCATTGTTCACTTCACCATAATGGGGGAATCCTCCCATTGGAGTGATGGTTTTTTCTGTCAAATCATACTGGGTGGAGGCATTGTTCTTGATGACCTAGAAAAATCATAATTATGCAGATTCAGACAAGTAAAAACAGAAAAAGAATTAATTACCTTGCCATCCTTGGTGTGGATACCGGCACCAATTCTGTAAATCTTTTTGTTGATTTCAGTACGGTGGTGATAACCCTTTTGACCAGCACGGGCTACAGTGAAGGAAACTCTGGAAGGATGCCAAGCTCCAATACAGGCAACCTTACGAAGACCTTTGTGCGTCTTACGAGGCAATTTCTTTGTGTGCCATCTTGAAGTTACACCTGAGAAAATAAATTACTTTATAAACATTTAATTGTTAAAGTTCAAAACAAGAGTTTATAGGGGAGGTATTCAGTAGGAAGGCAGCATGGAAGTTTCATCAATCATGTCAGATAGGCTTTCCATGTTTTATCATCATTGTTTGTTCAATTTGAGAATGGAATGTAGCAAAACTAAACAAAACCTTGAAATGTGTACTTACCTTTGAATCCTTTACCCTTGGTGACACCAATACAATCGATCATTTCATCCTGGGCAAAAACTTCGGAAACGGGAATAGGTTTTTCGAAATGTTTTCTCGCCCATTCAACCTTATCAGCAACAGTACCACCATTCAATTGAATTTCCATGATATCTGCTTTCTTTTGTCTTTGTTTCAGTAACTTCATCTGAAAAGTGAAGGTCATGTAGTTAATTACAAAGTTTTCTAGTTGATTAAGCCGAATTCTCAAACAGTTAAAAGATCACCTGAGTATGGGCAATGATTCTAACCACTTTGCAATACTTGACAATTTTTTTCAAGTCCCTTTCAATGGATTTTTTTCCTAAATCATCGGACCATTTCTTTGAAGCCTTGGTGAAAGCCTTCTTCTTGCTCTTGTACCTAAACAAGCAATCAATAGGTAAGATAAAGCTCAGCTAATAGAAGTGGTGACTAGTTAACTGATAGCAACAAGGGTACGTTTACCGTTCAGTGAAATGAAAATTTTTTTATTCACACGTGAAATAAAATGATATGAGCATGAGTGGATAAACTTTATCTTGCTTTTTTTGCTATGGATTGAATAATAACCTAGCAACAATCAATTGAAGCGATACCTTTGGTTTCATAATTATATAATTCTCTGGAGACATTTGAATCCTAATCAAAATAGAATAAAATTTTGAATAACACAAAAGTTAGAAATGTTTATTCCTTCGCAGAAATAAACCTACTCGCTGAGCTTGTAGGTTAAACTTTCTTCCCATGAATAAACATTCATTCAACTAACTTGTATAAATAACTATGAATTGTTATTAAGACATGCGATTTTTAGGGTTGAAATTCAGGAATGAATTTATTTTTATTATTATTTTTCAATAATAATTATTATTTCAGATAGTTCATCAATTAATTTCCCACCAATCCATTTTATCAAAATAAATCTTTTCAATCACATACCAATTCTTATAGAAACGCCTACGGCAATCTTCAGACAAATGCTCGGCCCAGACTGTCGCGAGAGCCCTGAGACCATGTGGAGTTTCAATATACCCTACAACACCTACCACCATCATAGGTGGAGTTTCCAAGATCGTCACAGCCTCAACAATTTCCTTCTTGTTGATCTCTGGTAAAAAAAATTTCATGATTTGGATAGAAAATAAATTTCCATTTAGAAAGAGAGGGAAAAGGTGACATGAAATCATGAGATTTCTCTCAGATTTTTGTTATTTTGGATGTTATTGGTGAAGTATGGATTATTTCTTACTTGATCCAGGACGATCGGCTTCACGTACAACATGGGTCATACCAGATTTGTAACCCATAAAAGCAGTCAAATGTACGGGCTTAGAGGGGTCATCCTTTGGGAAGGCCTTTACTTTACCACGATGTCTCCTAGACCTCTTTTTGGGATAGAATCCCATAGACCCATGACGGGGTGCACTGAATTTACGGTGAGACTGAAATGAGGTTATTTGTTAATTATTAATTCTTGGTAATTACATTACACAAGCTCTCCAGTAATAGTAGTAATTGATGATGGAGATCTGGGCCCCGCACAACGAGGCTCTTTACCAGATTGCAAGTGAAGTGAATGAGGTTATAAAAATTTTCAACTTTGCAATATTTACAAGAAATATCAATTATAAAGATTATTAAGAATTTAGCATTGGATTAATCGAACTTACTATTTCATTTTGAAAAAGAATTGATATTGATAGTTTGAAAACGCTGTTGTAACAATTGAAACCACGTGGACTATAGGGAAATAGTTTGGAAAGAATTAGAATATATAACTTATGTGTAAATGTATATTTGGTAGAACGTATTGTAAATAAAACAGTTGTTGAAAAACATTCAATTCAATTAATAATTATATCTACAACAAAATTAAAATTTCATTCATATAACTCACCATTGCGCGAAACACCGAACTGAAAGAGAAAGAGACTTCACTCTTCGCTTTAGAACACAGAGAACAGAATGTCAAAAGTCAAAACATAGACAGTAGTGTATAATGCTGTCAATGCTTGACATTTAACATCCAGATTTCAGAATTACTTCTATTGTTTTCAAATGGTTTTTTATAATGAATCTTCAGATTAAATCAAGCACTAAAAAATACCCCTGAAATATTTGAGTTTCTCAAGAAATGCATTTCTTATCATAATCAGGTAGAAAGCTTTAAGCTGCCCTCTAGTGGACCCTACCAAAAACCTCGAAGCCCAGTCTGCTGGCCGATCATGAAAGGGTGTTCAAACTCAGAACCTTTGAACAGAATGGCACAGAACAGACAAACTTGACTTACTTTATGCAGAGTGGTGCCGTGACCAGGATTTTTGGAAAAAGGAAGTGGAAGCTGAGAGATTCAATGCATATTGTAGTTGTATTAGGAAAATTGGGACTTTGCCCTTGATATTCCTACATGACACCCTTTTGTATGAAATATGCCTTAGTTTTGTTGCAGGAAGAATTATTTTTTCCTCTTGACTGAATAGACCAGCGCTTACTTGATGGTCACAAAAGTACTCCAGTCGATGCCCATCGTCAGTACAAGAATCGATAGGAGAGATACCAGCTTGTATTATGTTCGGTTGAGAAATGAGGTTGCTTTGCGACCTGGAGTTTGGATATAAGCCTGGAATGGAGATAGCTGGTGAGGACTACGAGAGCAGCTTGAAGCGTAGGCTACACTACATTCATGAGAAAGTCCGACAGAATCTCCACATAGTGAGTGACCGAATGAAGATTGAGGATTATTATCCAAGTTGCAGAAGGACTAGAAAAGACCATACAAGGTGATAAAAAGGATCAACAATCTAGTGCACCTTATCCAAAAACTACCTAGGGGAAAGAAACGAGTGGTCCATATAAATCCTTTTGGCGAAATACGAGGCGGACTACGATGAACATGACGAAATCCATCTGAGAAGGATGACTACCCGGAAAGTGGAGCATGATGAGATGAGCCAATTCATATGGCAAACTAGAAGACCTGCGTATATCCAGAGGAATAAAATTAGTCTTCAGGAAGAAGTTTGGTCGTGTACCTGTGCTCTTCACAAGGTATATGTGGGATACCTTGTTGAACCTCAGATCATCTTTAATAGAACGGGAACGAAGATAACGAAGGGAACGAAGATAAGGGTATGCAATCTCAAGCAGAGCTGTCAGAAGGCGAAGGAGGAGACTGTAGAATGCTATTTCGAACAACAAGGGTGCTGCAGAGAGGGAGACGCTTGTCGGTACTAGGTTTAGTCATACGAAGCTTTAGGCCTTAGACTCAATATTGACAAAACCAAAATTCTGGTAAGTCCACCAGAAAACCTTCAAACAGATATCAGCCTGGAGGATGAAACTCTAGAACAGGTCAAGCAGTTCAAATACTTGGCAAGCTTCATAAATACTAGGGCTGGACACGGAAATACACAACCGTATCAATTGAGCATCACGGGCATTCTGGAAGCTAAAGGATAGAGTGTTTCAAAATCACGTGGTCCTCCCAACGCTTCTTTACGGATGCGAAAGCTGGACGCCCTACAGGCGACCCATTAAACAGCTTGAACAAACGCAACAACATAATCTAAGACAAATAATGCACATCAGATAGTTTCACAAAGTTTCAAAAGCTGAAGTCTTGCAGCGCGCGAGTTGTATACAATTGACACTCAGATGACTCAGATGGAGCGGCCTCATTCTGAGGATGCAAGACACAAGACTCCCCAAAATAGCTCTGTACGGCGAATTCACAGAAGGAGCTCGAAAACCAGGATACCAACCAGTATATAAGCGGTTTAAGGATACACTCCATCAATCCCTAAAAACAGTTAATGCCAATCATAGCTGGGAACAACTAGCGTTAGACAGATCACAGTGGAGGTCTTTGGTCCACAGCTATAATGGAGAGACCGAAATCGATCATTTGAAATCGATCATTGAAATGGGGTATAGGGTATAGATAGGCAAGGCAAAAACGTGAACAATGAAAGCAAATAGTACAAAAGACAGGACCAAAAAATGCCTTGCACAACAAAATTCAGAAAACTTTATGCAAGACATTAACGAATTCCTATCAATTCACGAAAATTTTGATTAGAGTATTTAGCTGCCAGTAATATACGCCAAGGTGGATGCGGCGCGAGATTTTGTATGCAAAAATATTGCCGATTTAAAGAAAATATGGATGAGTACAAAGAAATTAATCGGAATAAATACAAGTAAAGGTATTTGAGACTAGGAGCTAAAAATTCTTATCCATAGCTCATGAAGAATGTGAAAGAACACACACAAAGAAAAGCAAAAATATAACGAAATGTTGGAGCAAAAATCATTACAGAAATATAATATAAGTTGTTGCATACATCTGCAGCTTTCTCATGCATGAGACGTCAAAAAAAACCCAAATCTCGAAAAATAAACTTGAAACAGATTATACGATTTTCACAAAATGAGTTTTCAAACCATGACATGTGTTTCGTTATGACAATATCATCTTCAGGTGGGTGAAGGTCAACTGTTTTTTATACACAACAAGATAAATCTAGCAGATATTTGCAGGTTTAGACTGACTTGTATAACTTAGCAAATTGTGAAAGTGCTATAACTTATGATGTGTAATCCAAAAAATACTTATTCAAAGAATGTCAAACATGTAAAAATCGATATCTACAATACTACCTACCCAAGATAACAAGTTGGTGTCCTAACGACAGTGGATGTACGAAATAAATAAATAAATAATATCTTTATTTCAAGGGATCTTCGTACAAAGATCAAATGAAGTCACAAAAATACAACTACAAACGTTTTGCAGCGACAAAGTATTCGCTCAGTGTCAAATAACACAGGATCTTGCTGGAATATCCCTCTACTAAGGTCCTCAAAATGTCCCAATTTTTCAAACTTATGTACGATATACCAAGGATGTTTCTTTTGCGTTCTGGTAACATCCTTTTTATATTTCTTTAATAATTTTCTCGCACATTGTTATAACGTTAATTGATAAATCGTTTGGGTGAACAGTTGATAAATTTGAAAAATTGAAATGTAAATATCAATTATTTTACTCTTCAGATATCCACGTAGGTATTCTTCATTTATATTAGGCGTTTTCCTATTCACGTGAATATGGCTCAATATCAATAAGACATTTTTTCAGTCTTTTTTTGAAAACATTGATGTTATGTAAAATACTTTAATTATTTGGAAGTGCATTCAATAGTTTTATGCACATGTAAAGGTGCAACCGCAAGTCCGCAACCGTTCAGTCTTGACGAATTTTCAACAGAACCCATATTTTTCAGGATTTTTCGAAGGTCAGTTTTCGAGTCGTTTATATCTCAATAAAAGTAACCGTTGATGTAAATGTGAAACATATTCTGAAGGAGCAACTCTTCTAGTAATAAATCTGAGAATTTCATCCATCTCGGCGCAACCGTTCGGTCTTGACGAATTTTTAACTGAACCCATCTTTTTCAGGATTTTTCGAAGGTCAGCTTTCGAGTCGTTTATCTTTCAATAAAAGTGACCGTAGATGAAAATGTGATAGGGGAGACTAGGGAGCATTGATACATGGGGAGGCTTGATACAGGCTTATATCCGCGATCTGTAGCCGTTTTCAAAAGTATTATACTAGTGAACACTATTCTTTGGCAGAGGGCATTGCGCGACGTTAATCTCTCTGTAAGGCTAATAGTAGTTTGTTTGTGAAATATTCAACGAAGAGTGTTTCGAGGTGAGAAATTGTAAGTTTTTATTCAAGTTACCTAAGGGTTTTATGATCATGCATTAATTCTTCGGTATAAACAAACATTTCACTGGGAAATATGTATAAAACTACTCAATTTACAGTTTTATTCGCCTTTCAAAATATATGTGTATAAGATGAAAACATAAATCACTTTAAAAATTGCTTTCAGGGAGGTTTGAGACATTTGTCGTGGGGAGGCCTGATACATGAATCATCTTCAAAAAATATTCCGTAGCTAGTTGGATAGGCCTACATGAAGGCGTTTTCACCATCCAACATATCAAAGGGATTTTTAACAACTGGAATTTATCCGTACAATCCCCATGTATTTAACGAGGCCGACTTTTCTTGTGCGGAAGTGAGTAACCGACCATTTCCTTATTTTTTTACACCTATGGGACCAAAGCAAGCCAGTATCATTGCTGACCTACCCACTGAGCTAAATAATCCTCTCGATTACTCTCCCAGTACATCGTATCAATCCTCCCATATGTGGGGATCCTCCCATATGTGGGGAGGCTTGAGACAGTTTGCATGTTTTTGTGTTCAACGTTCTGTATAGAATAAGATGGTTATGTTTTGGGACTTTTATATTTATTTTGTTGAACGATTAATTGAAGAATTATATAATATAAGAAAAGTCCTGTTTCTTCATATAATTCAGTTTTCAGAATAAAAATTCCAAAAAACGTATCAACCCTCCCCAGTCTCCCCTACATATTCTGAAGGAGCAACTCTTCTAGTAATAAATCTGAGAATTTTATTCATCTCAGCGCAACCGTTCGTTCTTGACGAATTTTTAACTGAATCCATCTTTTTCAGGATTTTTGGAAGGTCAGATTTCGAGTTGTTCATCTCTCGATAAAAGGAACCGTAGATAGAAATGTGATACAAGACATATTCTGAGAGAGCCACTCTTCTAGTTATAGATCTGGAAATTTCATCCAATTCGCCGCAACCTTTCGGCCCTGATGAATTTTCAAGAGAAGCCATATTTTTTAGGATTTTTCGAAGGTCAGCTATCTAGTCGTTTATCTCTCAGTAAAAGTAACTCTGAAAGAGAAACTCTTCTAGTGATAAATCTGAACATTTCATTTATCTCAGCGCAACCGTTCGGTTTTGACGAATTTTCAACTGAACCCATCCTTTTCAGGAAGGTCAGCTTTCGAGTCGTTTATCTCCCAATAAAAGTAACCGTAAATGTAAATGTGAAACATTTACATAAGCATTCTGCTCAAAATATGTCCCCCTCCGAATAAAAATTGACCTGTTCCGGCATTTTCTCTGAAAACATCCTTGTCGAGACATAATTGGCCTGGCAAGTTTTCAAATTGTCAGCTCCTGTAACTACTTCAGGGACTCAATAAAAATTTGCGAACCATAGTATCCATGTAGAGGGTCAAGTGATATTTCAATTGAGGTATAGCTCATCTCCTATTCCCTATTGAGAATTTAGGGGTGATAGCTCCTACACCTAGGGCTGAGGAGATTTCGGCTTACAATTCTGCTCAAAATATGTCCCCCTACGAATAGAAATTGACCTGTTTCGGCATTTTCTCTAAAATCATCCTTGTCGTGACATAATTGGACTGTCCAAATTTTCAAATTGTCAACCTGTATATATACCATATTTATATTCAATTTTTCTGTATATAGGAGTTGAGCCTAATTGTTAATTGACATAGAAATTAACTAATTCATTTCAAAATCAAAGTATCTACCCAAGTTTTCCTGTCAATTATAATGCTGTAATGCTGCAATCATAACAAGCATTCAAAAAAGAATCGTACGTTGTGGAATTTTGTATGATTTTGTGTCTTACCTTGGCGCTAAGCATGTACTTACTATCATACTATCACGTGGTAGTGTAGTACTTTAGTCTTTATTCATAGTGAAAGTATTCATCTCAATTCATCTCCAGCATAAATTTCGATATGAAGACTTAAAGAAGAATTCCTAGCAGATTTCTCCCTAAATCCGAAACTCTAACTTGACAGCTTTATCAAATTTGAATGTAAACCTCAAAATCAACGATAATATTTTATCTCTGGCTTTAAGACCTATGTCGATAGCCGTTTGACTGGTCAAACTCTTTCTATAATATCTTCTCACATAATATTATAGTGGTTCAAACACACGAAACAGACTATAAGCAAAGAGGAATCCTTCAATCCTTGCTATCAGTCTGCAAACTTCCTTAGTCTGCTTCACAACTGAAAGCTCCGTCACATATTTGCTAACAGAAAACGCTGAATAGATGACGATATTTTGTTTCAGCCTATTGATTCGATGAAAGATTTTAGATGTTTTCACTGGGATGTGCTTTTTACCACTGCACATGTTTCGCTATCACAATAGCTTCTTCAGGTGTGGCCGGTGGAGGAAAGTAATCCGGTGGAGAATGGTTTATATTGATTGATTATGAAAATATTTGAAACAAGCACCACATGACAGCGATCTAAATAAAGCAACTGAAATTTAAGTAAAATTCAAAGTCAGTAACATCAAATATTTATTCGTACTATGTAATTGATTCTTCTTTGGAACATTTCTCTCTATAGATGTACACATTGTATATACTGATTACAGATGGACGTTACTCCAAAGATGGAGCTACATAGACATCAAAATACTTTACTTATAGTAAAGCATACTTGCATTCCTAACTTTTTCATTTTAATACTTTTTCCATAAAAGTTTGATATATTTGAAACAAGAAACATATCATTAGTATTGCTACTAACATCTCACCTATACATAAATACAAAGAATATTATTTAATATTTCTGGAGATATATCTGCAATGCTAACCATAAGTCACGATGGGATACAGCAATGGAATGGAATGAATGGTGTGATTATTTTCATGGCAACAAACGACTATAAATTCACGAAGTAAAATGTTGAATGAATGATTTTGAAATTCAAGACCGGACACTAATGGTAGGTATGAAAAGTAGAGAACCGCTTTAGTACTTTCTTAGGTTTAGTTTTTGGTACAGCTGCATAAACCCATCATCAATTTTCAAAGAAATATAATGTAATATCTGTTAAATTAATGCCACGAAAGAAATTGATCGAAGACAAATTTCTTAATATTCTGAATGTGAAGGCTTTCAGTAAATATATCTTGCACAGATTATGTATTAATGTACTAGTTATTTGTGCTATTGACGCTCCGCTCATTGCGCAAAATAACGCAAATACGAAAAATAGTATTTCCCAACGTGTTGCATACAAATTTTTTTCTAATTTTTTATTCAAAATTGTATCCATAACATCCTACTGGATGTCCAAAAGTACCAAAAGAAGCTTCCCTCGCAGATTCTTTTTAAATGAAAAATTAGAAATTTTTTTTTTCGAATTTTGACATATAAAGTGACACGTTTTGAAACTCATCAACGTTTTGAAACGTTTTTCTTTGCGTAACTAGTTACGCAAATGAAAAGATACTTGCACCCATATAGCAACAAAGTAGAAAATGAATATCTCCAATTTTTGACGATTTAAAATAAGGAATCTTCGAGGGACGCTTGTATAGACATTTAATTTGAATTCAAATAGTCAATATTCAAAAATGGAATCTTTCGTGTGTGAAACAACGCTGGGAAAAAATTTTCGTAACTTTCTTTAATACTTTCCAATACGAAAAATAATGTTCTTCCCAATTGATTGCACAAATAACTATTACAAAGAGAGAATGCAACGAGAAAGAGGAAAACAGAAGAATGCAATCGCCCAGTGCGAGAATAATGTCTTTACAGGTGATAAATTATTCAATATTCAACTCAATTAAGGATGATATAATATCTAAAGATTCCATAGTTTGATTAAAATTTTTTCTGTTGGAATTTCATAGGAATTTTCATCTCATTGAGGGAAAACGGAAATTAAAATGAAAATGTAGGTACATGTACCCCTTTATCTTCACTACCAGGCATCTGCGCCTTCATGTTGATTCCTTTTGCCTTATATATTTACACAAATGCCAACTTATATATAAGGATATAGGTACATTATATTCATATTAATTTATTAAATTGACTTAGTAGATTTTGATTTAATGAATCGTGCATGTGCTTTCAGTTATGAAATACAGGGTGTCTTCAAAGGTGAGTCTTTTTTCGACGTAAAAATCATCAAAATAAGCCATTTTATCAAAAATTTTCTATATAAAATATTCAAGATGTGTGAGGTACAAACCCTAGTAGAAGTTCGACTCAGTTTCATTAAATTTCAAGTAAGCACTGTAGAAGGTGACTACGATATCGGAAAAATGAAAAAATTTTAATAGACAATGAATGGTTCAGTACTTGCGAGTCTATCTGCTTAGTTGCGTCACTTGAAAAAATTGTAGCATCGTGCGGTTCAGGGTAAAGAAAATTGAGACAGTTTATTGAAAGTGCTTATGTTGACAAGAAGCTAGTGTTGTTACCCTACTTCATCCCATTTACGTCCTAAGTATTTTTCTCTCAGTTGGTATCCAAATAAAAGCCATTTCATAAAATCGTTTAAGTTATCACTAAATATTGAGAAAAATTTGGCAAAACTAAGCTTTCATTTTCCTTCCCACGAAACCATATGATTGAGTCAGTCATCATCACGAGATAAATGCTATAATTCAGATAACAAATGATCTAGGGTCGTATTGAGGTCTGTTTCAGTAATTTTCCTTTTGAAAAAGTTTTGTATAGGTAATTTTTGGTGAAACGCTCTATATTGACCAGTTCTGTTGAAAGCAAGCCTCACCTTAAAGTACACCCTGTATATTTGATTCAAGTGATTTCAAAATTGACTTACATAGTTAATTACAGTTATACTCCGAATGGCAACATCTATCGACTCGAATTATAGAACCTTCAATAATACTCTGTCTTAATAATTTAATTTCGCTATAGCGAAATTCTATAGATAGTTATTCATTGAATTGGCATTGTATATAATATGTACATTTATATGGAATGAATCAATATAACTTCATCGAGTCAATAATAAAAACATTCAGCAAGAAAAAAAATTAAAGAAATAAGAAAAGGGTTAATTAATCAATACTTATACTTTCATCTCTTTGCTAACAATTGAAATGTCATGCAGATTCAATTCAAAAAATTGTAAAAAACCTGCTCTTTCATTTTACCCAGCCATTTAACCTTGAAGTCAGATAACAATACATAAAACAAACGATCTTTTTCGTTATTCACTAATATTTTCAGGATAAAAATGAACATTTAATATAAAAAGAAACCTAGTGGGATTCCATTAAAAAACTAGGAAAATTGAGTGGAAAATATTTCAATATTTTCTAAAAATATTTCGAGAACTGAATGTTATACATATACAGGTAAAGGTACATTATTACAATATATATTATAGACAACTTCTCAGAAAAAATAAAATATACATTCAGTTTTCGATACTATCAATTGTGTAAATATAATTTTGGATACTCAGAATAGCTACAATAACTCTCTATTAATTTTAATCCTAGTTATATACCTATAAGATAGTGTCATTTTAGATATTTAGGATGCGATACCACGTATGATTCGTATGAACCAGATAAATATAATATCACTAACAAAATTAACAACTGCCAAAGATTTGTGGAACCATCAGAAGAATACTAAAAGAAAAAACAGAGAAACAAATAAAATTTTATAAAATTATGGCTATCCCCATGCTATTTTGGCGCCGAGAAAACAAGACTATACAACTTAGAAATATTTGATATATATGTTGTAATAACAGAATTAGAAAAGAACTATAAGAGCAAATGGAAAGAAGAACACTGATATAATATTATTATTATTATTATTATTATCATTACAATTAGAGTTAAGGATAACCTATGTAACTCACAATAAAAAAAAAAAAATTACATACGGCTCATGCTTGTGAATTCGGAAAGAAAAAAAAAAACAAAAAAAATTAGATTGAATTAAAGTAACGAAATACTGTCCATATAAAAGAAAAACTAAGTCCTCCACTGAAAATGAAACTCGCACTTCCAACTGGTCACAAGTATCTACCGGAGCTCCATGCGTCCCATCTGTTTTTGAAGCTGTTAACACTAGGGGCGTTGACGACACTGTGGGGCAACATATTCCATACCCGAAATACCCTGTTGCTCAAGAAATTCTCTCTGCTTCTGGTGAAAAATCGTTCCCTACTCAGCTTGTATCCGTGTCCCCTTAGATTACCTCTGTTTAATGAAAATAGACCAGACATGTCAACACCGAAAAACCCCTTCAAAGCTCTAAACGTGGTCAGCATATCTCCCCTCATCCTGCGACTTGAGAAAGTTTCCAATCCCATCATGGCGAGTCGAGTTTGGTAGTCAGGTCTTATAATACCGAATGGGATTCGAGTTGCCCTCCGTTGCACCTGCTCCAGCAGATCTGCATCTTGAACAAATATGGGATGCCATACTGGACCGGCGAATTCCAATATGGGGCGTATATACGTCTTGTAGAGCGATGTTAATGTTTGAAAATGGCAACGGTTGAAACATTTCTGAATGAGGTACAGAGACTTCTTAGCTTTATTCGTCACCCGCACTATATGCGATCTCCACATCAAGTCAGCATCAATTGAAACTCCTAAATCAACATGTGATGTGCAAGATTCAATCGGATTTCCGTCCAAATAGTATTTCATTTTGGGGTTGTTACTACCCAGATGCAGGACACGGCACTTAGAAAAATTCAGAGGCAACAGCCATTCCTCCGTCCACCTCTGAATGATATTACAGTCTTCCTGAAGGGTATCACGATTAGTATTGGGGTAGTTATAAAATTTCACATCATCAGCATAGAATGCACTCTCAGATGATATCAAACGAGGTAGATCACATACATAAACTAGAAAGAGCAGTGGCCCCAGGACGGAACCCTGAGGAACTCCACTACTCACAGATCTGAAGGAAGATCTCCCTGAACCGACTTTAACCGAATATGTGCGATTCGAAAGAAATGCATGGATCCACCGCAAAAGCATGCCTCGGATTCCATAATGTTCCAACTTATGAAGTAGTCGTCTGATTGGCACCCTATCAAACGCACACGAGAAATCTAAGTAAATTACATCGACGGGAGTTTTACTATCTAAAGCTGCAGTCCACGAACCAACGCTACTCAAAAGATTCGTCAAAACAGATCTGCCAGGTACAAAACCATGCTGTTCGGGCGGTATCACAGAAGTGTCCAACAGAAACTTTTCCAGTTCCGATGTAATCATCCTCTCTAAAATCTTGAGTACAGCAGATGTTAAGCTAATGGGTCTGTAGTTTTTAGGACTGTACTTATCGCCTTTTTTGAAAATCGGGGTGACGGAGGACTGCGTCCATGCTTTCGGCAATATACCAGCTGATAGGGAACGCTCGTAGATCGTGGTCAATGGTGATGCTATCGCAGATGCACAACGTTTAAGGAATGACGTAGTGATGCCATCGAGTCCAGGGGCCTTTCCCTCAGTAAGACTTTTAAGATGTTCAAGAACGAGTTCTTCGGTTACATTTATATTATTTATGCAAGCATGATTCCTGGGCTCGCTTATCTGAGGCATGGGGGTATCAGGTTCGGTGGAAAACATCTTTTGAAAGGTGTCCGCAAAAGTTTCTGCGATCATTTTATGGTCGGACAACAAGGTATCATCATCATTACGTAATACCGGAAGACTAACAGATGAATTTAAATGACTTCGTACATATTTGAAAAATTTCTTTTTACTTTTGGATTGCACCAATCTCTGTTCGAATGATTTCTTTGCATCTCGAATCGCTTCAGACAGTTGGTTGGAGTAGTCTCGGTGGTTCCGGAAATCTTGAGACGATCTGCTACGTCTAAAACGTTGCCACAATTTTCGTTTAAGTCGACCCATTTTCAGAATCCTATCATTGATCCAAGGTTTACTTGGATTATGTGATATATGTGAATATGATTCACTAATTTTTCTTATTTCTTACTTTTCATTCGTTCAAATATAAAATTAATGTAGGCTGTCATAAGACTTCAATTTGAATCAAAAGAATAACTTTCAACTTATATCTTTCTAATGTTTTAGATCGAAAAAAAGTCTTGTAACTATTCTGAGGAAATACTGGTGAACGAAATAAAAATACAAGATATTAGACGAATTAATTACCAATATTTTTTTCATAAAAAATGTCCTTATTCTAATAGAGTTCGCATCTCTAATTTCAGACTTTCTTTGGTCGTAATTTCTAATCACAATAAAATACAGTCCTAATTTAACAGATCATGAATAATTAGTTCGGGGAAGATAGCAACCAGAACTGATTAATTACCTACCCAGAAACTTTTTTTTCAGAGACTGACAATGGAATTGGAATACCTACTCGTGTAAGGCCCGCATTATATAATTATAACCGGAATGTATTTCTGAATTCAGAATCAGAATACAGAACGTCTGGGATTGTTTATAATAATAATTTCAAAAAGGCAGCACACGCATTCCATTAGTGAGTCCACTGGGAAAGCGTTTTCAATTCCGGATAGGAAAATTTAAGATTATGAATTCATAACGCACTCCTTTTTCCATATACTTCGAATCAGCAAGCTGAATTCAGAATTCAGAACAAATGTGAAAGACTTGGGGAGATGTTTCTTCGATGAAAATGAGCAGAGGGGTAGTTCCTATAAATTTTTTTTTTTAAATCGACCTCCCTTCCAAGATACAGCCTTTGGAAGGCGATGACGAGTTGACAGTTTTTTATTTTTTTACGGCTTCTAAAAACACGAGGCCCGTTTGAACCAATCCCCCTTAAAATGAGTACTTAACTAAGCGTGGCTTAAAGTTAATGGACGCTTAATTTTATTTCCAGTTGCACGACTGCGGCTTAACAGAATCTTAAGTAAGGGGCCCTTAAGTTTTGATATCTAGTGATATTTCAGTTTTTTATTTTAGTGCAACTTCATTCTAGTCCAATAAAGCCTTTTCATTGGTTGGCCGTTTGAAGATGATCGTTGTCATTTAATTAACCTAACTTTATTGTCCTGTCCATGGGCGCCCGCAGGGGGGGGCCAGGGGGGGCCACGGCCCCCCCTGAGATTCTGATAGACACCGTTAGAGAAATTTTTCTTTCAGTAAAACTAATCGTAGATGATATTTTGCCCCCCCTGAGAAAAATTTCTGCGGGCGCCCATGGTCCTGTCAGTCAGTGTCAAGTAAACTATTATTATTATCAAAGATTGACAACTTTTTGTTGCTGAATTAGCATTATTATTGATAATGTAAAAAGTAAGTAAAAGGTACTTGACGTTATTAGAAGAACCACAGTAGTTCTGCAGCCAGTTTATGAGTTCAACAAATTATTTTAGGTTAGAATCCCGCCCTTAAATACCTAAGTGGTCATTACAGGAGCGCTTAAATTTAAGGCTAGCTTTAGCCATTTGAATGTCACTTAACAGTTGGTGCAACGTAAGTTAAGGATTCATTTTAAGGGACACTTAACACTAAGTGCGTTTGGTGAAAACGGGTCTAAGTCATAAAACTATACATAATATATATGGAGCACTAAGTATTGATGTTACTCACACAATTTTTTAAGATCTCATAACTTTATTATTAGGGGTTGTATTCTATGGAACACTTATACGATGAAATGGAATGAACAGTGATCAGAACTGCTTGTAAGGTTTTATTTATTCCGAGAAAAATATTGACTGTATCGAAATTTTGCAAGAGACTTTTTTTTCTCCAGAACTGAATGGGAAACCATGAGAGAATTTTATTTTTCGAAAATCTATCCCACGAAAACAATTTTAGAAGGAAAATCATAAAGGGTTGTTATTTTCAGCACCTAATAATAAAGTTATGAGATCTAAATAAATTGTATGAGTAACATCTACTTAGTGGTTCATATTATGTATAGTTTTATGACTCAGTGTTTTTTAGAAACCGTAAAAAAAAATAAAAACTGTCAACTCGCCATCGCCTTCCAAAGGCTGTATCTTGGAAGGGAGGTCGATTTCGAAAAAAATTCATAGGAACTACCCCCGCTTATTTTCATCGAGGAATCATCTCCCTAACTCCTTCGCATTTGCTTACAGACACCCTGTTTGAATGATTATTTCAGTTATACAAGGAGGAAGCGGAGTGAAGGCCTGTTGTAATTGTTGTGATGTGTGATAGATACATCAGAAAATTTTATAGTGTGTGTGGAAAGTCGTCCTAGTTTTGACACAGTTCTTTGGAGGACTACACCACGATAGCGAGAACTATCCTCCTTCTACCTGATTCTGTTTGAATTGTTAGGAATTTTCAAGATATGTGTGTGTGCGAACTGTGGGGCAATGTGGTGTAATTCAGATTATGAATTCCGTTTTTGAATTGAGGACGACATTCCGGCTGTAGGTATAAGGTATAAGGACGCCTCTACTGCGTGTTCAGGGCACTTAAACGATTTTTTCTTGCCGTTTAGCTGCGCATTTTACCTTCAACTCGAAAAAAATTCCTGCGAGTTTTCCTCCTTTAAAAGAGTATACTTTGAAAAATCTTCATGTTTTTCAAAGAATTGTTACATTCAGAATTTTTTCTAACGATACGTAGACAAAATGGGTACCTTATATTAGAATATAATTCAATAATAAAAGATACTCATTTCATAGTCAATAATTTTTTGGGACGCCACAAAAAAATTGGTAAATTTTTTAAAATGACAATTTGAATTTTTACATGTCGACTGTGGAGTCGATTGTGTTCGGATTTAACGTTGAATGTTCATAAAATAATGAAATGCATTGAATTTATGTGGCCGATATACTTGATAAAAATCTATAATTTAACTGGAAACTGAATAACATTTACATGATTTTTACTAGGATATGCGTAAGTATACGTTCACCCACCTGAAGATGATACAGCGATAGCGAAACACGTTTATTGGTAAAATAACTTATCCTAGTGAAAATCACGTTATTTAGTTTCTAGCGTGAATGGATGAAATTTGTTATATAGAGTGATGATTATAAGAAGACAACATGTTTTGAGATATATGCGAGAACATATTGCAAGTGATTCGTGTTAGAATGGAAAAATATTTTAGGCACAACCTTCGATATCTAAGATAGAGGACTGACAAGAGCTTAGTAAAGATTGCAAGATTTTATTTTGTTCAAGAATTTTAGGCATCATTTTATAGTAGCAAACTGAAGGAATTAATTAATTAAATAGTATGTTTTATATTTTTTATGCGTTTTCGATTTGTCAATAGAAATAAAATAGATTTTCGAAATTAGAAAATTTGGTATAAGTTTTCGTTTTCTTCATGTAACTTCAATAACTGTGTAAAGATCAAGAGTAGCTAAAAAGTTTAGGAAAACCAATTATGGTCCGGCCTTCCAATAGCAAACTGTTTTAATGTTAATAAAAAGCAGTTCCTGCAAGCGGTCGTTAAATTTAGCGCGGTTGAGTTCTTGTCATTTTACTGGTGTAAAAACTGTCCATTCCATTTTGAAGGACCGTAAAAAGTAAAAATATTACATTTCACATATAAAAGGCCAAAAAATAATCAAAGAAAAGTGGATCAGTAAACACAGGACATCCACTGGACATCCATAGGAGGTCCATAATTGTTACACATGGCTATGTACATCTTTTGGACATCCATTGTACTGGACGTACGTAGATGAAAATGAGCAAATTTTTCCTGAAATTTTCATAATTGAGATTCAAATTTAAATGTCAAAGAGCCAAACTTTTATTTTCCCTTTTTAATAATTTGATTCTGTTTTCTCTTCAACATTTGATAGATTATCAAAATATCGAACAAAATGCCTCACTGCAGTTTATTCTTTTAGAAAATTAGTACATAGGTATGAAAGATCGACGTTGATTTCATTTCTGGTGCATTTATAACTAGCTGCCTTGAGCAATTCTGGCAATAGAAATGTTCCCAAATAGGTTGGTAGGTAGCTACCTACAAGAAATTTCACCAATTGATTGATTGATTGATGAGATAATTTTTCATTACTTATGCTGCAGTCAATCCCCAATCTCCATTTTCACTGAAAAATATTTTTCGCTTATCTACTCAACACCACATTCTTCCGAATGTATCAACCACATGCACTTACAAGATGCGTACAGTATGGGGTAATTGAATTTACTTAATTTTTGCTTTCGAATCATACTTATGTGTTCAAAAATTCCATATTACAAAAATATATCTATTGTTCGAAGTTGTAAATAATTATTAATTTTCGGGGCTTTCACATTATCGAGGAAATGTTGAATAATGGGTCTCACCAACAATAATAATATGAGAATAAGTTATTTTTTATTGACTTCGCGTTCATCAGGTTCGTAGGAAGCATCCTCCTCCGTGATGAGCCTCAACCTCACAGTGTCATCTAAAGGGTCGTAAATAGCGCTTGGTATGGTTATCAAAACGTTTTCAACCTCTACACTGTCAACTTTAATGGGCGGCGAATTTATCTTCCTATCATTTAACGATACGGTAGAACATTTCCTGGAAGAAATTAAAGTTCTCTGCGTATCGATATTCGCTTCGCAGGTGCGATCTGATTTGCAATTGGTTATTCTAGGACCCATCCTAGTCGCAGTCTTATCGAAACATGGCAGTACGAGCTTGAATTCTTTGCGGAAATTTTCGTTCAACCACGCGTACAAAAATGGATTATAGCACGTTGAGGACATAGCGATGGCGTGAACCAGGAAAAAGATGAATAAACTGTACTCCCATTCGTCTATTTCGGTGTAAAAATCGAAGATAACATTAACGGTGTTCAGCGGCATCCAGGAGATTAGGAATATTGCGACCATAGCTATCAACATCCTGTTCGTCCTCCTCTTTCTCTCCCTATCGGCCTCCTCTTTTTTCGATGTTTTCGATCCCGGTTTGCTTTTGGCACGATCGTTGAGTTTGACAGAAACGCAAATGTAACAATATGCCATGACCAAGAACGGAATGGCGAACTGCATTGTGGATGTGATGCCGCCAAATATTTTCCTGATGCCTTCGTTAGGCCAGCTTTCCTCACAGTAGTATTTGGTTCCTCCTTTCGTTGCATTACCAACCACATGTTTGGTGTAGTAGCCGTACGGCAACGTAACAAGAATGGCGAATATCCAAATGGTGACTATGATGATGATACATGTAGTCAGTTTCATTCGTGGATGAAATGGATATATGATAACGAGATACCTATCTATCGCAATCGAAGTGAGAGTCAATGTTGAAATATACACACTTATACTTTGAACGAATGTCAGCAGGTGACAAATGAGGCTGCCGAATATCCATTTGCCGAGGAACGTGTAGATCGGAGTGAAGGGCACTGCGAATATGCACAGCAGAATGTCCGACAGCGCTAAATTCGTTATGAATAAATTCGTGACAGTTTGCATGGCCTTGTTTTTTATCACAACGTAACAGACCAGAACGTTACCGAATATTCCAAGAACGAAAATTGACGTGTATACCAACAAAAATACAACTTGCACCAAATTGTTGTCTATAAGATCGTAATTGTAGCTTGTGACATTCATTTCTGTCCTATTATTGTTGACTGGTACACCATCACCTCCCATGACGAGATGCTCTTGCGTTTAGACTACCGAGGAAAGAAGTGAATGGTCGACTGGTTCTGATTTTTGAGCACTGTTCGATGGAGCCATTTATCTGTAATGAGAAAGAAATATAAATCAATTTTGAAATATGCCCAGAATATCTTCTCATGAATCACTACATATACTCCATTCACTTTTATTTTAGCAGTCGGTTGGCATTGGAAATTTGACACATTTCAGTCTGTATAGTACGAAAATGTGGGGTTAAGGAGCTTCTCAAAACATTTTTGGGTTTTAAATCAACGCTATGTTGCCCGTTCTATGTAAAAGTTTCTGTTATTACGTATTTTATCACAATGTCGAATCTCCTCGGAAAATATGTGACGAACATAATTGAAGTTTATACAAACTGATTGAAGCCATACCAAATCCAGTTATTTGCATGGTAAATACAAGAGATCAGTATAATATCATAATATGCACTAACTTGAGGAGAGTTAATGTTCGGGTAATTATGCAGTGTAGAGAGAACTGTGCTAGGTCGGTGAAAAAAATCGTACTCACTAATTTCGGGTCCCAGATTACGAAAATGAAAACGAGAATTCTGCAATCCTCTTAGTTTTCCCAAAAAAAAATGGGAAAGTTTCCTTCTGGAAGGTAAGGTTATATATAGTTAGAGCTAGTTTTCTTCTATTTTTTTAATAAATACTCGTTGGAAATGTTAAATCCATCAACATTCAAGTTCATCCTGCCAAAAAAATGCCTTTAATTCGTCGCAAACGACGATTTTATACTTTGTTTACATCCGTTGTGAACCATCATGGCCGCCATGATGTTTCGAGCTACGAACTGTTCCTATGCAACGTTGCCAAGCCTCAAATTGGTTGGTCAGCAAATTTCTCTCGAACTTTAGAAGTTTGACCATGATAGGTACTGGTCGTTATTCCTGAATGGTTCATGTTATTAATATGTCGATAATGAAACATTTTTGGTGTAGGAAACTTTGAAAAGACTCGATTCATTTTGCCATTACGAATTTGACCGCGTTTTCAAAAATGATCCTTGAAAAAACACCATGACAAAACCCTTAAACCTAACCCAACCTTTCCTAATAGAAAGGTTAGGTGGTTATGGGAGTTGTACAGCTCCATAATAATTTGATATGCCAATGAGACAATGCTAAAAGTGAAAATATCGTATAGTAAACATCAATTGAATTATCATTTCCCCAATCAATATTCGAACTAATTTCTTCAATTTAACTACACATATGTACTATTGGCAACGTTGCATTATTTGCAGCGTTTGACAGTTCGTATGTTGAAATATCATGGCGGCAATGACGACTTATACGGATGTAAACAATATATAAAATCATCGTTTTCGGCTAAATTAAAGCCTTTTTTGACTGGAAATGATTGAGATCACCTAAATCGAACATTTCCAATGAGTATTGATTAAGAAAAAAAGAGAAAACAAGCTATAACTATCACTAACCTCACGTTCCAGAAGGAAACTTTCCCATTTTTTTTTGGGTAAACTAAGAGAATTGCAGACTTCTCGTTTTCATTTTCGTAATCTGGGACCCGGAATCTGTGAGTACGATTTTTTTCACCGACCTAGCACAGTTCTCTCTACACTGCATAATTACCAATGTTCGTTATCTTCTTTGGCTAAAGTTTGAATACAATACATCAGTTGTAGATTTCAAAAATATTAACCCGAAGATAAAATGCATATGTTGCAGTGGTTGGGAATGGGTATCTCCCGAAGGAATTAACAGATAATTAAAAGAATGATAAATTATTCAACAAAAATCATCTTGCATCAATATAAGTAAAAGGAATTAAAGGAAGTTTCAATCAATATGAATTTCACCTTTGAACAAAAATTTCACTTGAATAAACAAATAACAGGACAACTGGCGCGTATTTGTGGCTGTTCATCTTGATACATTGATATAATAATAATAATTATTAGGTATTTATTGGTACCTCAAGACATTTACAATGTATTGGTTAAGTCAAATGAAAAATAGAAAAATCGGTTCGCCTACACTTTAGCGGAAGTCGATTTTTTTTAATTTTTTGTTTTTATTGTGTGTATTTCGGGAACTTATTCTACGATGACATTCATCGAAAATCCTGCAGTAAACTTTTCGCATTCATTCACTCAAACATACAATTCTCAAATGCAACCACTTTTTTGGGTCTCCCAATAGAAGGAAATTCTTTGTCATCCTCTTCATTCACAATCTTTCTGATTGTGGAAATATTCTGCTGAAATATAAGTCGTTTAGATTCAGATGAAACATTATATAAATTCTCTTACATTGAATATGTTCGCTGCCGTCTGACGTATTGTGGACTTTAGAATATCAGGGTATAACTATTAGAATGAGCGTACCTGAATTCTAAATAGCACTTCCTGAAACCCTGTTTTTTTTTTCAATCACTTTCGGCATTTTCGAAATATTAATTGATATTAGTTGTGGCAACGGCGTTATGACATTAACGACATTTCATGAGTTCCAACGTTACTCCGTTCTAGTTACAAAAACTTGAGAAAATTATTTCATGGCCAACCGACTGCTAAAATAAATGTGAATGCAGTAAGTATACATATTATAAACCAAAGTCGCTTCCGCTGTTTGTCCCTATGTACGCTTAGATCTTCAAAACTACGCAATTTTGATGCATTTTTTTTCAATAGATAGAGTGATTCAAGAGAAAGGTTTATAAGTATAATTTGTTAATGATTTTGGTTGAAATATGACGGTAATTATTGAATAGTCGGAAGGAGTCCATTTCTGTCCGACTATTAGGGACGACGCTGAGAAAACTATAAGATATACAGAAAAATTACCAAGTAGAATTTCGTAGAGCTCAGGAAGTTCTATAAAAAAGTCCGCGATGCCATATATCCAACCCTTAAGGATAACCCACAATAATCAGGTTTAACGTTGTAAATTTGGTTCTTAAATATGCTCCACTTGAAGAAGTATTTTGACTCTCTTGAAATGAATCTATATACAAATGAATATCACCCTCATCTTCGGTATTTATTCCTGACGAAAAATGCTCTTCGCAGCATCTTCCTTCAACTAATATTTAGTTCGCGAGTTATTGCTAAAAATTACATATTTCTGCAAGAAATTAATTGAAGCCTACGATATCCAGTCCCCACCACTCGGCCGACCACTCGAAAATGTAAAGCTGCCCATACACGTAGCGTTTGTTCACCTTGAGAACTTGGAGCCCCCACAACTCTGTAGTTTCATCGGATGTATTGGCACATACGCCGAGGTTTACCTCTTGTGTTGAACATTTGCGGTACACCTATAAGTGTATGGCCCGCCTAAGGCGAGCGATAGCGCGTGTCTTCGTGTTCAAATCGAAACTGTCGGAGCGAATGTTTATGAATTTGCTGTTTATGTAATTATATGTATTTTTTTCCTTTTGTTCGTTTATTCTTCGACTATGAAAATCATATTTCTCAAGGATTACGAGAGTCAGAAACAACTGTTGTCTATGACGAGAGTCGTCTGTGGATCACACAGTTTGTTATTCATTGGACCTTCAGAGTTAAAGAAAAATGTCCAACCACAATTTTGTGAAGCTCGAAAAAATCTAAGAACAAGTCCAGGATGCCATGACTTCCGAGTATCAGTTTCAGCATTAGGAATTAGATTCAAAATATGGTTCCATTTGAATAGGTCTTTTGATTAAGTATAATAAAATGAATTGATATACAATATTTCTTTCACATTCGGCATTTATTCCTGATGAAACATG